>NC_041004.1:46389644-47054019 GCF_004193775.1 Glycine soja | reverse complement strand
TATCTTTTTCATCATTTAACTTTTTATTTAGAAGACTGAAAATATTTTTGTGGAAATCAAATTAAAAAATTATTCTTTTCAAACATAGAAGATGGAAAACAGAAAAAATGTACTCTTTCATGCACAAATTAAACAATTTTTTTCTCATTTTTTAAATCTTTTTTGTTTTAAATGTTTTTATAATTTTAAACACATTTTTTATTCTTTTTTCTATACAACTAAATAAGAAGAGAACAGCACTAATTTTCTTATCTTTTATTTTTTTCTTATCATATAATTTGAAAAAAAAATCATTTATATATTTTCTATTCCTTTTCCTTCTTTCTTTTTCTCTTCTTACACTTTTTTCCCATAAATCAAACATACAGTTTTCTATATAATAATAATAATAATAATAATAATAATAATTATTATTATCATTATTTATGCACATCTATTAACAAATTTGAATTTGGTCATAAAAAAATGAATTTTCTTTTTCTTTTCTAAACAAGATAACGTTTGAAAAAAATTATACTGGTGTAGTCAATTTTATTTGTAAATTTCAACATAATTGATAGACTCTATAGAAAAAACATAATCGATAGATGGTTGTTTATTTTTCTTTTAATATATTGACCTAGTCCAATAAAAAGAATATATTGACCTCTAGTTATGCATCTAAAAAATATAAATGAATCTAATATGTACACACTTTTTTGTTCTTCTTAAATTATAACAACAAAAGTAAATTTAACGACTAACCTTATCATTTGTAAGTATACTTTTTTTCTTTTTAGTGATACATGACATCCGTGGCATCCATCATCATTTATTTTATACATTTCAACACTTAACACGATTTATGATGGTATTTTATAATTTGACAGCGACCCGATTTCAAATTCAAATCCACTAAATGATAATTATTACTTGTTTTCTTTGGAAAGTTTACAATCCAATTATTTTCCCCGCCATCTTTTATTGTGAACCCAAACAAAGGATTGATATTCATCGTATTGGAAGCTTTTCACTACACTGCTTTCGCATCATTCTTTCATCATTATAACGTGTAGGGCAACAATATTTTTAGAATCAGAAAATCTGTTGAATGGATACTTTTACATATGATATTGTGTCATACTTAGCCCCCTTTTATATATGATATTGAATCAATTTGCATATAAAAAAAAAATGAAAATTGTATTGGATAATAATTATGTGTATCTGTGTAATATAAGTCCTTATAGTTAATGTTATTTGTGGACAAAGATTGTAAATACTGTTAGATTTATATTAAAAATTCTTCATAAAATAAAATAATTGTTAAACTATGTATGGTACAAAGAATTTAACTAGTATATATGATATAATGTGAAGTTCTTAACTAATTATCCGCCATAGTTGATTAATGATCGAGTGGTTGGACAACTCCTTCGTACCCGCCGGCCCCCTTCTGGAGATTATTGTATGGTACTGTGAACGCTCAAATGTTCTACCAATTAAAAAGAAAAAAGAAAAAAAAACTTGATGAACGTTGAATTCAAGTGGATATACAATCTGTAATATTCTTACTTGTAAGGTCGTCAGAAACATTAATTTGGTACTAATTTGTTTCTCCTGTGCCCATTCATGCATATTGAAGCGTCTTTGATTTCAAATTTTAATTAATTGTTGCAAATTATTCTTAAATCTGGAATAGCCATTGCTGTGGCCTTTGACTTTATTTGAGCAATAATTTGGACTGGGAGAAACCAAATTAACCAATTGGTACTGTTTAATAAAGGGAAATGATCATTAATTGTTTTCAAATTTTGTAGAAATTAAGCAAATTTAGTTCAATTACGTTGTTCAGTTGCATCTGCTACGTAGTGATGTTGGAAACAGATTCGTTTATTGGACTCCTTCCAGGGCAGCTCAAGTTAAAATAAATTTTGATGCCTATATTAGTAAATGAGAGATAACAGAGGTAAATTAATTAATTTGTTGCAACAGCCTCCAAGCTTTTTATCCCAGAATGTTGCAGAAGCATTAACTCTCTAAACTCCAATGATACTTAATTAGATACCATTTAGAGATCTCGAAAACATTCTTTTTTTAATGTAGGCAAGAGATGTTGAATCACGTTAAATTCTTGTGTTTGTTATTATTTTTCCTACAGTGTAATCTTTATGTGTGCTCTTACGATCCTTTATAGGTGTGAATAATTTTATTTGTGAAAGTGTTGATTACCCAACAACGTTGATTTCCTAATAGTGGTATCAGAACTATGGCCGAAAGCACACAAAGGTTCGAGATACCGTTGTTTGACAAAAAAATAAATTTTATGATTTGGCAGAGTACTATTCAAGACCTTTTGGTGCAACAAGGTCTTGATCAGGCATTAGAAGATGAAAGACCGGTTTCTATAAATGAAACCGAGTGGACTAAGATCCAAAGAAGGGTTGTAAGCACGATTCGGTTAGTCCTTGCTTATGAGATAAAACACAACGTGTTGAAGGAGACAACACCGAAGGCCTTGTGGGAGAAGCTCGAGAATACCTATGCTTCAAAATCGCTAACCAATCGCCTATGTTTGAAGATGGAGTTGTATCAACTCAAAATGAAGATGGGAGGAGATCTCCATGACCACACCAACAACTTCAATCAGCTAGTAAGTCAATTATTGAATGCTGATGATAAACTCTTTGATGAGGAGTAGGCGTTGTTGTTGTTGGTCTCACTACCAAGGTCCTTCAAAGCTTTGATTCAAATGTTGCTTGTGAGAAGATCAACTTTGAATTTGAATGACGTGACTGCCGCTCTTATAGAAAATAAGAGAACGATGAGAATTAATTGAAAATGTTGATGATGAACACAATGCAATAGCTGTGGTGGAGTTTGAGCGAGAGAGGAATCATTCAAGGAGACATGATGGTCCAAGAGGAAGATCAAAATCACAATCGCATTCGCAACGAGATATGAGTAACATACAATGTTACTATTGCGGTGAGAATGGTCATGTGCAAGTGAGGTGTAAACAAATGAGGGATGACTTGAAGAAATTAAGAGATATGAACAAAGATGGCGCCAACTCCCAAGCTAGTGTAGTAAAAAATGTTGAAGATGAAGATGATGTGTTTTTGGCAACAAATGATGAGGTTGCTAAAACAAAATGGGTGATGAATTCTACTGCCTCAAAACACATTTGCAGAGATCGAGAAATGTTTAATACTTTGAAAATATATGGAGAATTCAGTCATTTCAAGTTACAAAATGGTGGAAAAATGAAGGTTAAAGGCATAGGGAGTGTGAGGATGAAGCTCCATGATGGTGTTATTCAAACTTTCTCAAATGTGAGGTTTGTACCTTCTGTTGTTGTCAGTATGATTTCTATGGGAGAGATGACATCACAAAGGTACAAATATGTTGGTTAAAAGTGGGGATACAAAGTGTACAAAGGGAGACACTTAGTGTTGCGAGGATAGAAAAATAAGGGTAATCTTTGCTATTTGGATGGACAAGCCTTAAAGAGGAATCATGAAAGCAAAGTGAAGAAGAAAGTGAAGTTTTTTAATGTTGTAGAAATATTCGGAGATACTTTCGTTAGAGGGGGAGTTTGTTCGCTCTCAAATTAATTGAATGATATTTATCTTTTGGCTTGAAGGGGAGAATTGTAGAGTTTCAAGTTAAAAGATAATGTGCATGCATATTGGGAATTGAATTTTTATCACTAAGGTTTATGTGACTTAAATGCAGAGTGAAATATTACATTTTACTAGATGAACCTTAGTTGAATGGATGCATTGAAAGTTGTTTTTATTTCAACTTTCAAGAGAGCTTATTTATTATAGTTGGCGGCAATCTTCACTGTAAATAGAGAAGATAATTAGTAGAGAAACATAACACATGAAGAGAGAGTGTGTGAGAAGAGAGATTGTGAATGGAAGTCACTTTATTGAGAGAAAAATATCTTTGTGTGAGAGTATTACCATTTCTTGTAACCATTGAGTGAGATACTCAAGTTTGTAGAATGATATACTATTTGGAATGAGTTACAATCTTGTAATCATTTTTATGATAGTGAAAATATTTTCGAGACGGTTCCGTGGACGAATGCAAGAGGTGTTGAACCATGTTAAATTCTTGTGTTTGTTATTATTTTTCATACGGTGTAATCTTTGTATGTGTTCTTACGATCCTTTGTGGGTGTGGATAATTTTATTTGTATAACCGTTGATTACCCAATACTTTTTTATGGACAAACGACAAATGTTAATTGCTAGTTGTTAGTTTGTGTTAGTGAATAGATTTAAACTTATGTTTTTTTTTTCTTTTCTTTTCCCTTCATCATTACTAGTAACTCAATCTTATAACCTTTATTTAAAGGTCTCAACTTAATTGTTGCTGAGTTCACATTGTTGTAAATCTTTTGTATAACATCTTTGAGTCAAGATTTTGAACTAAAGATTTAATCTTGTTTAGATTTTTTACTAGAAAGAGATCTAAATATTTATTTTTTAATATTATTTATTTAATAATTAAAATATTTATAATTAATTACTTAAATTTAATTTAAAAATAATAAATAAAATATATTTAAGTGAGATCTATTATATATAAGATTACAAAAATAACTCAAGATTAAAGTTAAGATCTATCATTAGAATAAAAGAAAAATAATATCTTGATACACAATGTGGGCTACCAAAAAGAAACAGCACTAAAAATACTCTAACACGTGTTGGCACGAAAAGTAATAGCACCGCTTTTTATGTAGCAAAAAGTTATCCTTTCCATTTCATCATGTTGTGTGCTTGGCTGATGGGTGGATGATAAACCAGCAAGATTGGATGCTTTTATCTCTTATACACTTAATAATATACTATATCATATCTTACCTTTCAGAAAAGAAAAGAAAATATATATAGGGCTGTTTTTAATTTGAAATATATTGATTTTGAAGGAAATAATCAATTTAATTAATCCTATCTAAGAGATTAAGTTTAATTTTATTCGGAATAACATGTTGACCAATCACTATTTACTAATTGAGTGTTGTAATTGATTATATTCTTACACTTAGTTTTTAAATAATATATATCTATATATAGATATAAAAAAATTCGCATAAAGAATATATTTTATACTATATTTTTTAGTAACTTATTTTTAATTTTTAAAACACATTATAATTTAAAATATTTTATACTTTTAATTTAATTTTACTAAATGTACGCTATACCAGATTAAGAGTAAATTCGTTCATTTATTTAGAAGGTCTTCATAGTCTTTTAAAAAGCCTAAACTTTTAAGTCCGTTAAACTTTGAAAATCAGGATTAATTTATTAGATTCCACAAATAACTACGTTCAGACCCCGTAGTGTCAATTTTATCTTAACACAGTTCAACCAATATAATATTCATGTTTGATTTCTATTTTCATTTTATTTGAGATTTGACTTGACAAATGGATCTTTCAACACACGTGACAAATTATTATTGAGTACACCCGTGAAGTTACAGTACAATAATTGCGGTTTTAATCCGCGTCAGTCAATTATGTAGCTAGAGAATTTTAAAAAGAAAATTAATAAGTCTCATGATTTAAGATTTGTTGTTTTTTAAACTTTAGTACTTTATGTCATTTTCAGAATGAGCTTTCAAATTTTTAACATACGAACAGAACAATATCTATAAAAAAAAAATGTTTGTACTTATCAACTTAATAAAAGTATACAACTTAACGTTTTATGATGATGTATATTATCTATTTTTATTTTCGCTCTTTCTCTCTCTTTTACCTGTGTTGTAAACTTAAAACACAACACAATGGAGATTTTCCGTAAAAAGAAAAGGAGTCAACAAAGTGTAAAAAGTGGTCTTCAACCTAAATAAAATTAGCTTAATAATTTTAAGATGATTATTTTATATTTTATTTTATTCAAATTTTAATCTATCACACGAGAGATGCTATTCAAAAATATTTATTTTGTTTTTCAGCAAAAGATATATATACAGGACACAATACATAAAAGGAGAAAAAACCTATGAAGGTAGTTTGTCTCTCCCACGGTTACTCTGTATTAACAAATTACATATATAAATTTAAGTTTAACACATGAGGTAAGATTCGACAAAGAGTGGTATAATCCCATACCTCCCACCATTCTCCACTTTGCCTGGCATGCCGATGTTTCAAGCAATTTGAAATTAAGTGTCTAATACTAGTATCATTTTTTTTCTTTTCTGAAATGGTCTATTATCTATTAGAGTAGATTATCATCTTTGCTTTGTATTGAACGGGACCACTATTTAGAGATTATCTACACACAATCTTATCGTGACCATTATATATTCGATGATTCGATCCACTTATTAGTTACTCACATAAACTTATTGTTTAAGTAGACAATCCACTCAATCACATTAATGCGTGTTTGAAAACTCGTTGGAAAAAGTCAAAACTCACGGCAATTATAGTACAAAATGTAGAAGCTATGACTACTTACTTTTTATTTTTTATTGAATTGAATTCTGAAAAATCATGTCTGGAATTCGAGAACAAACACGCTCTTAATGAATCGTAGGAATTTATAAAAAAAAAAAAAAAAAAAGTGAAGAGGGATATCCATCATGCTAATGTTTTTTGGGCTGATAGGAATTTAGTCTTATAGAAATGGGCTTGAACTTTGCTTCTGAGCTGCACATTGGAATGGGGCCAGTAACAGTACCCTGCACAGTATTTGCGATTCTTGGTTCTCCGTAATGAGGGAAAGACAAAAAAAAAAAAAAAAAAACAGAAATAAGGAAAAGAAAGAAAGAAAGAACAGCTGAATCCTAATAGAAAAACAGGAGGCATATCATCCTGCTAAGAAGTCTAGTCAGCAACAATGTTAATGTTTGCCTCAGGAGAAAGACAAACAATGGCAAAGAAAGGATAACTTCCACGATTTATGAATCAAAGCTTTGTTAGCTTTGTTTGATGTCCTGAATAACAGCCCTATCAATTTTCTTTACAATTTGCCTCACGAGTCTCCCATCACATACCAAATATTTCGTTTACAACAAATCAAATTATACAAATTTCTTTTTGATAGCCTACATTTAATTAGTTATTTTTTTAACGGTACATTTACTTACTATTAATTATATATAAACTTATAAAAAGAAATATTTTACATTTTTTAATTTTTTATTATGTTTATTATATATTTAGTAGTTTCTTGAAAAAATGACAAACAAAAAATTCAATCCAATACAAATTGCTTTAAATTGAATTAAATTAAATTTTAATTTTAAACAAAAATGGTGAATTAAATAGTTTTCCATATAAGTTAAAAAATTGTCTGACTAGTTTTTTTCTTCTTAAATGGTAACATTTTTAAAAAAAAAATCTTTGAACCTATTCTATTTTTAAATTTACCGTTTTAATCATTTTTTTAAAAAATAAATTATCAATAATTGACAATAACTTATATCATAATATAAATTATTTATCATAATTTTTTTAAAAAACATATGTTAAATTTTTTTATTCCAAATTTGAATTATAATATAAATTGTGTATTAAAAATTATTTATTTATTAGAAATTCTAATTATATAAAATAAGCATTTATTTATCTTATGCATGGCACAAATTAACTAAAATATCAGTTATCTATTCAAAACTCATTCGATCTTAATTCTTGACCAGGCGACCCCTCCTTAGTCCTTATTACCCGGGTGCTTATCTTGCACATAGTGTAAATGTTATTTGTACCAGCAATTTTGCAAGGTGGACGTAGCAATGCCTGAGCCCAGTTGTGTCCAAAAGTTTCAAGTTGTTGGCACTTGTTGAATTCTTGGCCTTATGAAACTCTTCAAGTTCAATGCCTCTCATGATGGAATCAACATAACTCACTTCTACCTGGTCCTCTTTGAAGGGCACTGCCCTATTGCAGCACCCTCCACTGAACCACTCTCGATTCTCAAAGTGGTCTGGTGTGGTGGTTCTGAAGAATACAACCGCTTTGTGTTCTGAGTTTGTCATGAAGTCAAAAACATGCTGCAATGCTTTGCAGTACGTGTTTCCAAACCCACCTCAGTTAAATTCTTTCCATTGCAGTTGTGGCAGCCTGTTACAGTGTTGTTTTCATGGTATATTGCTTTCTTGAGAAACCATTTGCCACCTGCAATTACAACATAGTCAAAATTCTTGTATTGGTTTGGTCCATTTGTCGTCCAGAGTATCGAGATAAAGCTGTATTTCTGAAGAGGAAACTCCATTCATGTCCTCAAATATGTCTGCTCTGATAAGGAAACTGGCTCATATGACTGAGAGCGTGAAGTTGTGGGAAGGGAACTTCCATATCTTTGATCTAAATTCCTCATCATGGTACACCTCATCAGCTGCTTCCACCTGCACCACACAATCATTTAAGCCTAACACTAGACAAATCTACAACTACAGTGCCTCTAATCGCTAAAATAGTGCATACCCGTGAAAGAAGAATTGAAGCAGCAAAATCAATTTAACAAGAAAATGTTCAAGTTGCTGTATATGAATTTCAGGCTTCAGACTAGAGTAATGAATATTTATTGAAAGACACCTGGTGTTTACATAGATTCCACAAATTAAATGTTCCTGTTATGAACTCAGCCTTGTTTCGAGGACAAGGGACCTCCGTAAGAAAAGGAAAGTTACTGAAAATTCTTCTCTGCCATTTCCATTCATTTAGTGCTTATTATTTATACATATAATTGTTTGTCTGCTAGTGAGAATATCTGCCTAACAGAATTGCACTATTGCATAACAGAATTGTTCTAACTAATTCTGTTATGACCTATGCTAGGTTGTGCTGAAATGGCCTATGTGCTGCTAGGTGTGCTGATTGTCCTTGCTAATGCTAACAGTTCCATTCATGGCTTGTAAATATTTAATTCTCCCACACAAAATATGTTTTCACACTAATGATCAATGATCAGCAAATTAATCTTGAAGATCTGGTTAGTGGTGTGTTTACAAGTATTTCCACATTCAGGTAGGTAAGGTTGTTTGAAAGAAGACACCAAACTATCAAGCAAGCAGTGGACAACCCTACAAACACAAGCTGTTTTCCACAATCCTACTTGTACAGCTTTATTAACAACGACATATCACTATCCCTAAAAGGACATTGCAGTGCAAGCTGTTGAACCTTGTTTCTCATAAATCAAAATTTGAGCACGTGTTACAAATGATAGCTGTAACCATGCTTCATGATCAATGGGCTAGAAACTACACCAAAAATCTATGCATCTAATTAGACCAGATCACAATATCACCTGAACTAGATCCGGTATGGCATCCACAGGCCCCATTTCTAACACTTGGCTTTTATTGAAAAATACAAAACAGGAAACATTTTATCATATAAATTTCTCATGATTTGACAAGCCAACGAAGAGGAAAACATGAGTGTGTCTAAAGCAATTGACACCAAAGTATTACTTGTCACATGAAACCATCTCATCTCATGTGACTCAGAGGGACCAAGAATTAAGAAAACCACCGAGAAGGTCTAAAAAAAGAAAGTTAGAAACAGAGACGAGAGAAGGAACTGAGTGTACCTGGGAGAGAATGCAAAGTAGTGATTACACATGGTTGCGAGAAATGGAATCACCAATAAAGGCCCATGATTTATCCCTCATCATGTGAAGGAATTTCTTTGGACTGAACTTGGGTAATTGACAACCCCTTGGGTTCCACCTCCAACAAAGGTACCCCGAATCAGGCCGTCCATTCCTCATGCAGTTTTGATGATCTTCAATCACACGGCTGTTCTCATTAGTGTCCATTGGACCATTTGGCTCCGCCACCCAATCTCCCACAAATAGATCACACTTCTCTGCATCTAAATATTTCAAAGGAAATTATGCCCCATTATTGTTCTGATCAGTAATTTGAAAGATAGCAGGGAAATTAAATACATACTTATTTGAAAGATCTAAATGGTCCCAAACAGCTGAAATCTCTAAAAGGAATCAGAAGAAAGAGGTAGAAGTGGTGTTCTCCCTCTCTCTGTTATATTGTATTATTTTAATGATAAACGTGTATGAAGCATTAAAATCCAAACCCATTTAACATGTGGATCATCTGACACGGAATTGTTGCTGTTGCGGCTTAGTTAATCAGTCATCTTAAATTCTCAAGTTCAAGTGAGATAGAGAGTGTTAATTCACTGTAAAAGTATCCAAGTAGAGTAAGAAAGATAAAGGAAGCATGTCGCCTTGTACTAAAAGAATCCAAAACACATTCCTGTATAGGTCCACATGTCAAAACTCTTGCAAATTCAAATAGCGTAACACACTGAAAATCCCAATGCATCTAAACGACTAAGCCAAATTAAGATGGTAGTTTCAGAGTATTTATTTTTAACTTTGTAAGAGTTATAAACAATCGAATTTGAAACGTAAATCATCTTTAACCGTAAAAAAAAATTAAGTCCAGTATCTAAAAACAAGTAAATCATTAAGTAACGAGAGTTAGAGATGTTCTTGGTTGCACTGATTGAAAAAAAAAAAAGAAGGGAATTTGCTTAATTAGAAGAAGCAGTAGTTAACATTAAAGGCTTACATTTAGCTGTTGTGGGGACCAAATGCTTCTTGCCTTACCTTTTAATCGGAAGGAAAATAGATCTATGATAAGTATAAGTGAAGTAGTTAGCCAACTTAGCCTCATCAACGATCTCATCATGGTCCACATTTTAGTTTTTTTTTTTTTTTTTTTTTTTTTTATGTTCAGCGATAATATTTTATATAGAACGACTCTCAATTTAATATTAGGCTGAACAATAGTATTTCTTTGACATAATTATTGTTGTAGACATTATCCATCATAAAATTGGTCATAAATATTCTGTTTTAGTCTCACTATCCTCTGATGTGCCGTGCTCTGCAAAAAATCAAAACGAAACCTGAAAATTGCCTCATACAGCCATACATTATTTTCATTATATTTGAAAAAAGGAAAAAGGATGGAAGCAAGATGCATCCTGATAGGAATTTTATTCGACCCATTTATTGTGTTCTTCACTTCTTCTATCTATCTCTATCTGACTATCTGGTTGGATTACCCTAGCAAGTAGCAACCCTTTTGATTTTATTTTTTTTCCCTTTTCATTGTCAGGTCAGTTGGAGGGATTTGATATGCTTGACTGTACAAAAAACAAGTTATTTTCCACCTCATTTTCGAATGATAATCGAGGCATTCCATTGTGCTTTTCGTTTCATTTTTCTTTTCTTTGCAACAATTCGACAAAAAAATAGTTTTCCTTGTATATAAATATACAATGAAAACTAATTTTTGCTTTATATAAAAAAATAACACAAAAAAACAAGTTATTGTCTTAATTTTTAATTTAACACAACAAAAACAAATTTCTATTTTTGTCAGTTATTTTACAAAAAAGATGGAAACTTAATTTTATATGAAAAAAAGCGTGGAATAAGATGGGCCAATGCAAGACCACGCTGTCAACTCAGATCTGTATCCTAATTTTCATTTTCCCGTTTTTCTCTTTGCCAAAAAAATCACATATAATCAATCGATTTACATTACAGGACCACTAAGCAGGAACATGGTGGAAATTGTGAACATTGGACAAAATGAGAGATCTAGGTGAATTAACTAAAGAAATAGAGCGAACTTCAACTATTAATCAGTCCTCAGGTTGACGTTTCCACTTTCCACCAAAGAAATGGACTTGTTTGGGTAAGTTTATTTAGAAGCATTTCTAAAAAAAAAAAAAATAAGAAAATAAAAAATGAAATGAATTTTTTCATATGTAAAAATAAACTCTTCATGAGTTAATTTTTAGAAGCTCACCAATATAACTTCTCTAAAAAATGAGATGACATCTACAAATTAACTAATGAAAAATTCATTTTAACTAATGGAGAAGCTCATTTCATTTTTTTCTTCTTATTTTCTTCTTCTAGAAGTATTTCTAGAGAAACTTACACCCAAACAGGTCCGATGTCAAGTAATATTAAGCGTGCATAGCAAGTTATACACATGGTTATTTTGCAACCCTCAAAATAATAAATAAAGAAAAAATCTGGGTCAAATATTCTAGAACAGGCACAATGTGACTTACACCTGTAAAACTATGTGATACAATCAAGTCATAATTCTTGTTTAGGTTGTTTTTCACTTCCTTAAATAAGATACAAAAATAAAATAAAATAAATACATATTTTCTTAATAATAAGATACAAACGTAAAAAAAATTACATATTTTATTTACATCTTATCAAAATGCATGCACACAAGATAGAAGAATCAACAGTAATCTTGCTCCAGATCATAAAAAAAAAAAAAAACATTTCCATGATTCACTTAGAAATGCATAACTAAAACAAACTGATCAAGGAATAAATTACAAATTCTACACTATATGCAAGACTTTCCGCTTAAAACTTTTCCAAAGACTTCCCTGATATCAAGCACCAAACTTCTAATGCAGTTTTTTTAACCTATAAGCGTATAAAAAAATTACACATTATATATGTAATATAAAATCCAGCCATGCACAAAATCAATTGAACTTGGTCATACAATGGAAGAATTTCAAGTAATCTTGCAAATATTTCCAGCTTGTTCCATTATCAGGGGTCCCAAATAACGATACCGAATCAGAAGGAAGGAGCAAAATTCACCTTCTCCAACCTGTCGCAGAATCTTTTTTTATAAATTTAGCTTATGTAGCTGCTCTAGGTGCTTTCATGCCAAATCCATGCTTTACTTTCTCCACCCTGTTAAATTGTCAAAAAAAGCATGGCTCGAATTGAAAAATATCCCAACTGAATGCTCTCAAAGATTAATAAAATCCAATGCAATATCAACAATTGTATCAGTAGTCAAATGCTGGAATCATACTGAAAACGAGAGTAAACACCATCATTGCGTGGAATTAGGTTTATGCAATGTACGTAGAAAGAAAGAACAATCAATTTGGTGGAAAAGATAGATAAATTATTCACAAACTAGAAGCTGCAGCCTGCTAAAAAACTGTGCATCCCATCTCTTGATAAATCTATAATGATATGCTAGATGTTGATTGCTTTCCTTCTAACCTAAGAAACCTCTAAACCAACTCAAAATATTACAAAGATTCCACATGTATCTTGGAGACCTCCTGGCTCCATCCAATCTAGGGCCCAAGATGACAGGCAACTGCTAAAATGTAGATTGCTAAGGGAATGAACTTGGCTTTTAGTAATAACTAATTAGTAAAACACTATCATCTCCAAGTATATAACAGGAACATTAGTACATTAAAACAAAAAAGGTAGACATTTATTGGAGAATAGAAACAGAATAGCACTTACGTTGGTGCAAGTTTGCCTAGGCTGTCCAGCTCTTCACCTGTGTCTTCATCCAGGACTCTCCCAGAAATTTCAATGATATAAGATCTATCTATATCTGTGGGGAGTCCTCTCCCAGATAGCAAATCTAAGTCTTTTTGGTGAAGTTCCCTACCATTTACTAAAACACCAGTACTCCCACCAGAACATTTGTCTGGGAGGGGATGATTGAACTCTTCTATAAATGGCTGCAGGAGAAATCACCTTGCTTAGATAATATGATTGGGCTATGTCTATAAGCATTCAACCAACAGATGATGATAGAATGGTATAACTTACAGGAATTATTCCAAGACAAGGCCCTCCCATGACACCCCAAAATCCAGCCCGAAAATCATACCTGTATGGGGGGAAATCTGTTAGTTCACTAGAGAAGCAATCAGCAGAAAATTAATAATTTGTTTGAAATTGCAATATAACCTTTAATTCTGTAAAGGGAATCTAAGCATGAAACTCATCTTTATTCTGTCAGTGAACACATACTATATACAATTGCAATTTAACTGAATCCACTAACTACAACAGGAATTTATAGGAGCTCTTTGATATCTCAATCTAACATAGCATCTGGTATAAATGGTACAGAAGATAACAGCTGCCCAAGTGATCATAAAGCATACTAACCAATAATTTCCAGGCTGAATTGTTCCGGCTAGCTTTTCAGCCTTCTTGACAACACGATCTGATAAGGGCTGCCCATTTACAGTAACACTGATTTTGCTACGCTCATCTGTATGATTAGACCGGGAGAAATCTCGGAAGCTTTTCTTGATAATGTTTGCAAAAAATGATTCACCACCTCTGTTGGATCTAGGATGATCATGTTCTCGGCTAGCATCTCCAGAATCCTGGGAAACCCCAGTGTTAGAATAATCATGGACATCCATCTCTGTTGCAAGTGCTGTCTCTTTCAAAGAATTTTGACGTGCTGACATCTTGTCCACTTTTGTCTTCTCCTGCTCTGAGCGACTACTTTGGTTTCCCTTTCCAAACCGATTTACTGCATGGTTATTACTAGAGTAATCAAAATACTCCTGCAGAGGGGAGCCAGCAGGAGGAGATAGAGAGTCTGTAGTTGGCCGTTGAATGGACTTAGTGGCCTCCCTTGGAGCAATCATTGCTTCCGGACTATTTTCATCTTCAGAGGTACTGAGAGATGAAGAATGAAAACTCGGCATCTCCCGGGACTTGTTAGAGTTCAAAGCAACCAGAGAAATAGGTTCTCTGTCTACTGAATGAAAATCATAACCAGAATAATCATCAGATGAAAAGTTAGCACCAGTCCTGCTCACGTGACCTCGGGAATGTGACATACGGCTACTCACAACCTCATTAGAGCTATTATCACCTCTTGAGGGAACTCCCTTTGTTTCTAAATTAGGAGAAATAACCAGCTTCTTATTGATGACAGCAAAGCTGATTTCTGAAGAACAAGCCCCACATTGCACCTTTTGCTGGTGATTTTTCACCAGAACCAATGCTTTTTTAGGCAGTAGCAGCAACTCAAAGCAATTATGACATGAGATGAAGGGCGAACCACCAGCTGCAGGATAGCAACGCTGGCTACTGCTAGCTAACATTACTTTGCGAGGACGGCTTCGAACAAAACCACTCATCTCAGAGTTGAAGTCACTAGCCCATCTTGCATGTAATTGTTTTTGACGATAAGTCACAGGAGGAATGGTAGTTCTAGAATTATGAACATGTGGACCAAATGCCCCTGGGATCTCATGATGGTATAACATAGGATCATTTGGGGTATCGGGGAATCTGCTGTTAATGAATGAAGCAGGCAGTGCTGGCACTGAACCTCTTTGTTTGCTATCATAGCAATGGAAACAAGAGCAAGTAGGTGGGTGAAGCATTGCATTATGCGAGTATAGTTCATATGAATCTGGATTAGTATCAACATACCGTCCAGGATAGTAGGGATGCAAAGGCTGTTGTGGGAACTGGTGTGGACCTCTCCTCGGCATTTGGGATGCAAGAGGATCCCCGTATCGATTTGGATTATGCATTGAAAGAGGGAAGTTGGGCATAGCCATGTCATGACCACTTGCATAAGAATATGGATCATGATGATAATTGAAATGATTGGAACCTGCCACATGCTTATCAGTGCCAAAAAATTGCCTTGAAGTTCTGTTCAACCCTGATGATCCATCTGAAAACCAAGGATCAGAGCCACCACCATAAGGATGAGGATCCGGAGGAATCATCCTTTCTTCGGGAAGAATCTTTCCTTTGGGGTTGTGAACCATTTCAGAAGACTTACTGATGTGAACCTTTAACTCATCCAGCTTCCTTAGAAGCTCAGCTCGATCCTGCTCAAGGTGCTGAACCATGTTTGGACCATCTGATTCTTTACGACTCCTCCACGATTCCATATAATTACTAGAAAAGCCATTTGAAGGTCCCTCGTCAGGATACTTCGAAGTGGAAAATCTCACATTTTCCATATCAGCTCGTGGCTTTCTCCAAAACCCTTCCATCTCACTTCTCTCTCCATTCGGCCAATTAGAGAATTTGGACCCATTCTCACGACCAATTTGAGACTTGGGAGGTTCCTCCTGTTCTCTTCCTATTGTTTTACCCAGTTCATCTTTATTCCTGCCGACATCAACATCATCATCAATTACCCCTTTCTCACCAGCATCCTCTGGTTGGTTCTGAAACCCCTCGTCCATGTTATCTACTTTATCCACAGCCCTTTGATTATCATCCCTAGAGGGAACACTACTGGACTTAGCATCAACATCTGAAGCGTCACTGCGATCAACTAAGCCTTTCTCCAAAGAACTTTCTGATTTACCAGAATCTCCTCCAAGTCCAACCTTCCCCTCATCCGACAAGCTACCACTCACATAACCTTTATGCTTCGCTGCAAATTAAAAGCAAATGGCAACTAAAATTAGAAACTAAAACACTTGACCACCCATTTCCAATTTTCCCCCACAAAATATAGGATCATTAATAAGCAAATAAAAATTAATTAAATGTACGAGATCGTTTCCTAGCAATGAAGTAAAAAGTGGAAATGCAAATTTTGTCAAATAAGAATGTCATTATTTGATGGAAGAAATGCTAGAAATTTCGAAAGCTCGTAATAATCAAAAGTCAAAAACAAAAACAATGCGACAAGAACAAGAGAAGAAAAGAGGGTACCTCGAAGAACGGCACCACAGCCACCACATTGATAGACAGAGTAATCAGCGAGTTCGGGAAGAAGATTTTGACACTTTGGGCAACGCACCAATCGCAACTTGTTGGCCGAGTCCGACATGAAGAAACGTTCGTTTGAAGGGAAAGGAGAGGAAAGGAAAGGGACTAGTGAGCAAACACCATCAACAAGTTACAAGAGCAGAGAAGAAGAAACATGAGAAACGAAAGAAGCTTAAAAAAGAAGAGGGTGTTTGTTTCTCCCTAAAGTGAATGCTTGGCTTCTTGGAAACAACAACAACAGCAACGTTAGAAAGGGAAGGGTCGAAGGTGGTGATGTCGTTAAACAACAACGCTTTCGTTCAGAAAGTGAAAGCAATACATTCATACGCTCGGAGAGAGAGAGAGAGAGCTCTTTTCTCGCTTTTTCTTTTGCAGCTGCAGCTGCTGCTGCTTCTTTTGGGTTTTCTAAGTATTTTTCTAAGAATCCAAACACCAAAGACAAGGAAAAATAAAAAGAAAGGAGAAGGGGGTAATTAGTTAAGAATCACAGCGGGGACAAATTTTCCTCTTGGGGAATCTTAGAATTTGGGGAGGGTAAATTAAACTCTGAAGAAAGCTGAAATTTCTAATGCCAAATTACTGAAGGATCCCGAATTTACGAGTGTGAGTTGGGCTTCAAAGGAAAAAAAGAGTACGAGAAAAGCACAAAGGATCATTTTCCAAGGTTGTAGCGTACTGGTCCTATGGCAACGAGGAGAAACAACCAAATAATTGTGTCCAAAAACCGAAAGTGAAACGACGTCGTTCAGAGGTAATTTTGGCTACATGTGCATTGGGAATGATGGAAGTAGTGGAACTGCGTCTGTTAGCAAAGATTATTATTAAAGTGAAATCAGGATAGATAGTTCTCAATAGGCGGCTTTTCTTTCCATTTTATTTACTCTTCAATTTCATTAAGCCAACATCTTGCTACAATTATGCGGCATGTTTTAAAAAAGTCAGCATAACATAATTACATAATGCATTGTTGGGTTGGGTTGTTTACTTGTTAAACACTTCTTATTGCTATGCGTTGTTTTCTTCCTTTTCAATTTTGATGCAGTCAAAACAGCTTTCATTTAAAAGAAAAATATGTTTTGTGCAATCAGTGTAAATTGTTTTGGGTTAAATATTTTAAATTTTTGTTTTGGTCTTTAAATAAAAAAATCATCTTTCAAATTTAAAATAAAAATAAAAATGTTCTCATTAGCTACTTATATGTCTAACAATATGTCATGTAGCTTTTTCAAGTAACACCAGTAATGTCTATGTGACATGTGAATCCAAAATAGACTAAGTTTAGACTATTCTTAATGTATATTATCAAATTTCATATTTATTTTTTTAAAATAAATCATAATTTTATTATTTTTCAGTCATTTCATATTTTTTAGTTACTTCACTAATTTTATTTTAATAAGTTAATTTTTTTAGCTTTTAATTAACTTTTCAACTAACTTTTTACTTTTCAGTTAATTTTATCAACATAATCTTCCAATAAATATTATTTATCTGTCCTAAAGTGAATGCTAAAGATTAAAAACAATGCGTTCAAATTTTGAAAAAGATTAAAACTAACGAATTTTTTTTGCTAGGATAAAAATTAATGATTTCAAGTTTTAGAGGGTTAAAACAAAAAAAAAATCAATAACAAAATTTATTCATTTTAACAAATATATGTTGTTCAATTATTTTTTTTAGTATGTTTATTCATAAAAAATTAATATTGATTAAAATTTTGTGTTTTAAAAAATAATAGTGTATCTTAATTATTACAAGAGTATGAGTTGATGTTTATCAAAACTAAAAAATTCATAGAGAACTATTAATGACTTATTCAGATCTTTGCTGACATTGTGTTCAAAATTTTAACATTACACCGATAAAGTTATACCACAATTGATAAATATTTAATCACTTAAATATGTTCAATTTATAACGAACTATTTGATAATCTTTTGTTTTTTTACGATTATTTTGATAATCTTTATACTTTATAAGTGATTAATACTTAATAAGATCTTTTGTTGCTACAAATACGGAATTTAAAAATTCACCTAATAAGGTGAAATTTCTAAAATCCCTGAACCTCCTAGTAACTTTTTCTCTTTATATATATATATATATATATATATATATATATATATATATATATATATATATATATATATATATATATATATATATATATATTATTTTCTAATTCATTTTTCAATACAATAATGCATGTGATTTTTATCATGAGAAACTATTGACTTTCTTGTTGATGAATATCAACATCTCTCTCACGTACACACCATTGGGGATGCTTAAGAAGTGCTTGACAAAGTGTTACTCTGCTGTAATTTAGTGATTAAGAGGTGATTTTCTTGTAGCAACTTTGCTCAAACGCTATTTGACAAATTGTCCAAGAGAGATCTACTGTATCCTGAGTTACAATTATAAATGTTTTTTATTTTTACCGTATGAAAAACTGAAAAAAGTTCACACATTTATTTTTATTTAATGAATTTTTCTAATGATTTTTTATCTTTAATAAATTTTATCGAATAGCAAAATATGTGTTAGAAAGATTACATTCCTTATACTCTTTTTAATTCTTTTATCTCAAAAGATATGACCCAAAAGAGAAAAAGAGAGTGAGTAGAGAAAGAAGAGAGATAATTTTCTTAAAATCTTCACCTTGTTTTTTTATATAAAAAAATACATGTTCTTCTCTTGTCTTTAGAAATAAAACTACTTAATTTTTAATAATTTTTCATGAAACGTGTTTGTCCCAAGTTCTTAATATAACAAGAATAAAAGCCTAAGTGATTCTCTACTCATTCCGATTCTTTCTTATTACGAGCATAACTTGAATGCAAATAAAAGAGGCTTCACTTACATAAGTGCAACAATTTAAATATTGTTTTCTATTTCTGTCATAATTATATAAGATGTGAGAACTAAATGAAATTCACATTATTTTTTTTATTTTTCTCCTACCAAATGTTTAGGTACCGTTTGGTAGAATGAAAAAAGAAGTAAAATAAGATAAAAAAAAATTAAATTAAATATAAAAATGTGAATTTTATTTTATTTTAGTGTGTTTTTTTTCTTTCTCTCGAAACAAAAAAAGTGTTAATTGGCGAGGGATTGGAGAAAAAAAAAATAGAAAGTGAGAGAAGCAAGGTTTTTGTGGAGGTGTGGAAAGGCAAAAGTGAGGAGGGAGGCTGACTAGTTTTCTGACAAATCTGTGAAATCAGTCACGCATTGCAATTTGCCTATGACCCAACACAAGAACAACATTTTCTTTTCTTTTCTTTATCACTGACAAATCTTTGACTTTTGCTCTGGAAATTTGGTTACGATGCTCTCACACACTTTTCTCAACATTAAAATCCTTGCTTAAATCATTACTACAGAAATAATTTTGGCATCAACACATAATAATTATGGGCATAATTATTAAAAAAAAATATGTAATTTTTTTAAAATTATTTGAATTGATATTTCAATATTTATGATATCAATAAATATATTTTTTTTAATTAAAAGAATTTCTTTTTTTATTAGTTTTTTTTATAAATACTTTAAAATAAAATATATGATAGTATAATATACATTCAAATTTAACTTTTTGTTTTCCTTTTACATATACAATTTAAACGGGTTAATTTTTTAAAAAACTTCTCAAAAATTGTGTTTGACTTAACTCTTCTTTTTAAGAAAAAAAAAGAAAAAATTAAGTAAAACATTACGTGAATTAACATTAATTATAAATAAAGGAATGAGTAATTAACAACTCAAGGAAAAAATACAAGATACAAAAGAACAAAGACAAAAGGAAAAAACCAGTGAACTTTATTGTAAAGATGCTAATGGATGTACTCTCAAATTCATGCAAAAAATGATGGCATAAAAAATAGTCTAATTTATATCTCATATAGGCTAATGACATGATGTATCTAGTATATATAAGTAAGTGAGAAATAAATTTCATATTCGATTTATCCTTCAAAGTTTAGTTAAATTCAAAATTTAAAGTTCAAAATTTTAAATTAATATTAAAATTTATCTTAACAATTATTTTTTAGCTTATTAGACCATTTATTGTTGAGTTATTATTGGATCATTCTTAGATGTTTGGTTTAGAAATTTTATGTTCAAAATGTCCAATTCTTAATACTAGTGGAGTGTGTTAAATATTTCATAATGACTAATAATATGACAAAAATAATATACAAGTTGATGATAATCTTTATTTTTTAATTTTTAAGTTAGTTTTTGAGATTGAATTATGTAAAAAGCTAAAATTATAAGAGACTTCTCTCACATACAACTAGAGAGTTTTTATTTTTCTAAATGTAATGTGAAGAATTAAATATATTTTAACCTGTATATACGATTATGTATTATGTATCATTTTAATCTTGCAATTTTTTATTACTTTTAAATCCTGACATTTATTTACTGTTCTTATATGAGAGATATAAGAGATAGAGTTTAGTAATTGTGTAGAGATTATAGACTAATATTGGAGGTACTATTTTAGTGGCAGGAGTATTTGAACATCTATTCTTCGGACATTAAAAAAAATGGCAAGTTGGGGGGGGGGGGGATTATTTAATTTTGTCTGAACAAAAAGTTCTTATGATAGAGTGTAATGCAGATAGAACCAACAAATTATCGACAGAGAATTAAAGGTTATTACTATTTTGATGTTTCTAACTAACAACTAAAACAATAAGGATTCGGATTTTGTTGGCAAAGTTAATAAGATGGAAGTTATAGTGGTTTAGTACTGCTGTCATGGATTATTATATGCATGTATAGATGACACATGACGTACAGGATACAAAGTCGTCTTGAAAATTTGCTGAATTGTTCTAAGCATCGATGACATCTTGGCACACCTAGCAAACTTAATTATCGATTTTTTTTTAATAAAACATAACGTAAGGTTATTTATTTGATTGCTTCGTTATCTTTCAATATTATTACGTACGTATATGATGAATCGGTGTTCGTTTCAATGGTTACTTGTTCAATGAAAGAAAGTCAATAGTTTAACTGATAAACTAAAATACTTCTGTCAAGCATACTTGGTCCTCCATTTCTATCGGCATTCTATATAGTTGGATACCTTCGTTAAGCTTTGGTCAATTCTCAATTTGATAAATATGCAGAATTTTCTAGTACAACTATATATTTTTTCAATCAGGTGAGAAAGTTTCAAAAGCCTTGGAAAAGAAGCTCATGACCTAATGTTAACATATATATAAGAGCGAATGGCACTTCAACATTACGAGGTCAAGATGTGTAGTCACTGATTTTATACAAGATATCATAATTTATTTATTTTTCTTTTCTTACAGTGGAGGAGAAAAAATATTCATAAAATATATTTTGCAAAATTCGTAAACAACCACATTCTACGAGATAAATATTTTTATTCCTGCTTCATGGGAAATTCTACTTTTACAATATATTTTTACTACTAGAAGAGAGATAAGAAGAAAACAGTATAAAATAATATAAATTATGTGATAGAGAGATATAGGGAAAAGAATAAACTACAAAAAGACAGTGTGTGTTTGAAAAGTGAATATAACATTCATTATTATCATTTTAATTATTTTTATCTTTAATCTATTCTTAAATATTTGACACACTTATTATACTGTAAATAAGAGAGAAATAAAAGTAATAATCATGTTTAGAAATTAAGAATGATTTTCTCTTAAAAAAAGAAATTAAAAACAATTTTAATGAAAACAAAGATGTTGATATGTGTTCTTTTAGAACAACCAAATAAAAGGAAACGAAGTGAATACTTAATGATTAATGAATAAGAGAATATATTAAATTTTAATACTTTAATCTATAATAAAGATAAAAAAAATGTTTTCATAAAAGAAGAATATCAGTTACATTATTTAATTTGTATATTATGGTTTAAAAAGGAAAATAAAAAGAAAGAAAGCAATCCTATACATAAAAAGAAAGAAAGAAAGTAATTTGCTTTGGGTCTAAAAGAAGGGCCTAAAAGCAAAGCATAATCACACATGCACGCCAGAATGGTCTCGTATTCGTATCACGACCCAGAGAAACATTTGTTTTGCCATTTACCCAAATCTATATTCGGGCTTTGTCTGTTACCAACTCATAACAAAAGTTAACTTGTTCAAAGCTGACTTTGTTACTCCTGATGAAATTATTGTTAACTCAATAAATAATGTAAAGAGACATATATTAATATTTGTTAACATACGAAAAAATAATAACTATATAACTGACTTAGTTGAATAAGTTATGTAAGATTATAAACTTTTTCATATTGTGTTCATTCCTATGGATAAATAAAATATGAAAAGATAATAATTAATGCTTTGGTTTCATCTCATGCGGATAATAATAGAATAGATTTTCAGGGTCTATGAATTTGTCAAATAAATACAGTAATTTATACGTAGGAATTTAATATATATAAAATATAAGAGAAAATTTCTCGTAATAGTAAAATAATTACACCAAAAGTTATATTAAAAAATGTCCTTATATAATTGGCAAATATATATCATAAAAACCAAAACTCTCTAGATACTGAACTTCAAAGATACATATAATATAATTTTGTATGATAAAATTAAATTCATATGATATATAAATTTATATGATAAAACTATAAAAATAAATTATTCAATAAAAAAATAGTTTGAACTCTTTAAGCATATAACATGGATTAGATTTCATATATATATATATATATATATATATATATATAATTTTCTTATTACAACATAACAAGCCAAATTGAGTTGTGGTAGTTTTTAAACAAAACATCAACCTATGTTTTATTTAAATTTAGATTAACATTTGTTAACCTTGCTATGAGTTGGAAGTGATGACAAAAATGACGGTAAATTTTTTTTTTGATATTCTTAAAATTTCTTCTCGATGATGATATATGACAAGTTGAATGATACTCATAATAATAACTATTATAAAGTCATTTTAATAAAAATAATAAAGGATATTTTATTTGACTTGGTCTTTTAATTTAGTCATTTAGTTTAAGTCTTTACCTTATTCTTTGATTTGATCTTATATACGTGATTTTAGAAACATTTGTGTATTATTAATATATAAATAAACACTTTATATATTAATTCTTTGAGATGGCAGTCCATATATTATAAATAGTTACATTGGAGTAGGATTTTACATAGTTTTCTCAATTCTCATCCATATCTTTTCTTTTTTATGTGAGTTCCTAGATTAATCTCACTAAAAATTTGTTAATAAATAATTTTACGGTTAATTGATTCACATGTTTACGGTATTTCTAATTTTTCATATCCGACCTAATATTAATATTTTAATATTAGAAGTCACGGAATGAGTAATCGTTTATGTTTTCTTGACAGTAACAAGATTATTCATTGTGTTTATCGGATAATTTTGATATTTTTTCTTGAGAATCATATCAGGCCATATGACAAAATAAAATAAGCCATTTACATAATGATTCCAGTTAATATTACTATAATATAATCCAGTCAATCATCCATAATTTACATTATATATTTTGGATATAAATATAATTACCCTTCAGTAGTAGGTATGGACATGAACCCAAACCAACTCTTGGATCCAATTTACGTGATTCGCAGTTTAAAAATCAAGTTGGGTCGACTAAAAAAGAATAAAAACCAATTAATTCAAATTAAATATTAGGTTAATAAATTATAAACTTAACTAAATTCAACCTGAACTCTAATTCTTTAAATGTTTCTCTTGTACGTTTTTCAATTCATCCTTAATTTTTATTTAAAAGAATGTTTTTTTAAATAAAAATAAAAATATTTTATGTGATCTAATCCGAACAAACTTTTTTGAAGAAAGACTTTTGTATTCAAGGATTATATTTGACTGAGTTAATTAACTTTGAATTGAACTTTTTTTATGTAAAAAATTAAGCTCGTTAAATTCTCTATTCGTGGTCAGTCATATTGCAAAATTTGCATGTTTATCTTCTCTCACTTTGATTAATTAGCGTGTTTATCTAAATGGCGAATCACAATATGGGTCGCCTCCACTAATACTATCTTCATTTATTTCAGCACTGTCAAGTAATCGCCTTTGTTGATAAAGACTATACTAAGCAATTAAAGACAATGCTACAACCACTATGGGTAAGTGTTACGAAGAGAGGGAGCACATGATTGGTACATAATTTGTCTTATGATAGCACCCACATGGAGAATTATTATGTCAACCAACTAGATGTTGTCTCCAAACTTTTTATCCTTCAATCTTTAGGGCCAGATATATACGGAGCAACTCTAAATGGGACTTGTGCTATTCTGATTAACTGATTAAGCAATTTAAGTATATAAATTTTTTCGATGGAGAGCAATTCCTTAATGTATAGAGAATAATTATACCTCTCTTCCTTTTGTGGGACCTAATGTATAAAATTAACAATATTACTATTATAATATAATTCTTCTTTCATCTCAAAATAACTATCATCTTAATTTATTTTACCCATAACAACAAAAAAATATTAATTTTACAAAATTAATTTTATGTCATCATTAATTTATTTATAGTTTCTGTATTTTATCATTAACATTATAAGATAGACGAGTGAAAAATATAATTAATGTTACATTTGAAAAATTAAAATAATAATTATTTTGAGATATTTTTTTCTTATATAACAATTATAATAATATGGATAAAGTATAATATAACATTAAGAAATGCTAATGACACCTTTTTTAGCAAATTACTTTATGCTTTGGTTGAAATTTGTTTAAAATCATTAATTTTGATAGGTCTTATTTCTAAATCATGAGAAAAAATTGTTAAATGAAAATATATTTGTGGTTGTTATAAATAATTTATTTGTGATTGCTCATATTTTTTTTTTATCTTTTATGAAGTACATTTTTGTGATATTTATTTCTTTTCTTAAGTTGCATTCATCAAATTTGTATTACATATAAACATGTAATAAGCATATGATAATAAATAGATTAAGAGATTTTATTCTTCAACAAAATAATAAACACAAATTAAAAATAAAATTATAAAGGAATTTATTCTTATTTATATATTGTAAATTATACCTTTTTCAGTCTTTTGGCTAAGATGAAGGATATTATGTGTTTTTATCAGTTTAATATATGATATATGGGTCATTGGTCCACATGATATTAAAATACTTTTTGAAGGGGAGAGTCCCACATAATAGCTTGCTACTCGACCTCTCACGTGTTGCGCAAGTGTTGCCCTATAGCATGAATCTGACACACCTTACAAATAAAAAAAAATATTATAAATTAAAATTTATCATTTCTTAATTAAATATTTTTTAACATTTTCTCTCTTTTCCTTTGAAAGTGCATTTTCATTACCATTAGACTCTTAATCATCTGAAAGTATTGTCTTTCTTTATATACACGCACACACATATTTTAATTTTGTTAAATGCTTATTCATTTTAAATTAAACATAATGTTATATCACAATTTAAATTATTTATTATAAATATAAATATATAATCTATATTTTTTTTTACAGAAATTTACATATTTTATATAATTTATTTATTATGATTATACTGTGCAATGCACAAACTAAAAACTAGCTAAAACTAAAAGTTAGTATATTGATTAAAAAATACATGTAAGATTTAATTTGAAATGATGATACTTTGTCAATAAAAGCTAATAATATTGAAGTAATTTGAATATAAAAACTATATCATAATTTTTTTAAATTTGTTAAAACTCCGTTATTCGTTAGTGTAATTAAATATATAATTGTGGAGTAGTGTAGGTGGAAGGAGGTGGAGACGAAGATGAAGATAGAGGAGCATGTTCATTAATAAATAAAAACCATACAAGAAAAGAGATTGAAGGCAAAAGAAATTAAAGGGATTGGGTTTACCCGTGGATGGAGGTACGGGTGGACGTGGATAGGGACAGAACCATGAGTGTATCAAAGGGGGTTAGATTTTTTTTACAAGGTATTTAAATATCTAATTTTTAAGAAATAATTATTTAATAAATAATAAGTTTTAAAAAATATTTATTATTAGTTTTATGTATAAAACTAGAGATATGATCTTTTTTTATCCTCCAGACTAGAGATATGATCTACTACTTGAAAAAATATTCTATTCAATTCATTAATTACTTAAAATTGGGCATATATAAATCCTGAGTATAGTCAAAGTCCATGTGAACTCGATAATCGATCTTACTGTTTTAAATTAATACTTAAACAAATTGGTATATTTGCAAAGGAGTTAACAAATATCAATATCGAGACAAACTAGGACACAAGTTGGATCTTTCGAGCTACCATTTGTAAGTAGAGATAAGATAAATCAATGAAATAAGTGTGCAAAGTGTGTGTATGCACGACTAGCATCTTCCACGTAATTTCTATCTTATCCTATACCATGTGCATGCTTAGTTTGTTTATACTTGTTAAGCAAACTAGCGAGACTGTTCTACATGTTAAACAAACGAGAGATCGTGTGGATCATGCTTCTACACCCTAGTCGTATATTTAGAATCATCATCTCATCCTTAACCAAATTAATAACCGCCAACTTTATATTGTACTACATGTGGAAATTATTGAGGTGATAAGAATTTGACTAAAAAGGAAATAAACACAGAGTAGAAGAATAGTAAGGAATTTAAATGGCTCAAAACAATGGTGATCTAGAGCACACTCTAGGTGGGCGACCATATTTAGAGGGGCAATAAATTTTTTATTTAATCTATATGAGTATATACAATCATATAATTTAGCAATGTCAACATGAGTTTAGAGAATTGTTTTTGTGCAGTTGGATTGTAAAATGTAAAGAAGTATAAGTTATTAACATATAAAAAGATCAATCTTTAGTGTTATGAGCAAAACAACAAAATTACGGATTCATAATTATTGAAATATTGTTCTTCTTGAATTTTTTGTTATTACAAAACTCGTTAATAATCCGTTTATAGTTAAGATTATTTAAAGTAACGATAATATGAATTATTAATATTATTCTAAAAGTAGTTATTAACCATAACATGAATAATTAATATGTACAAATTCATTTAAAAACAAACAAAATTAATTATTTTGATTAAGTAAAAATGTTAAAATTCAATTTTGATTAAATAATTTTGTTTTTCTTTAAATGATTTTGTACAAATCATTAACTATTAATGTTATTGTTAATAATAGATTTTAAAATAATATTAATTAACTATCAATTTTATCATTACATTAAATAATCTTGCTTATACAAGGCAACTCTAGTTGGGAGCAGTGCTAATCTGACACTAAGAATTAAGCAAAACTAATGTATAAACAATACTAATATAAGTATAATATTGAGAAATGTTAATGACACTTTCTCATGCATTATTTTTTTAACACTCTATGGTTGATTGAAACTTTTTGATTGTCATCAACATGGGTGGGTTTCACTTCTTTTTTCGTAAGAGATCAAGGGTGCCCCTCAATCCATTGAGTAAGAGGTTAATCTCCTTTGCGGTGTGTGACTGTTGTTGAGTTAAGGAAATTTTGCATAAAATGAAAATTGAACACAAATTTTCTTGTTAAATAAATCATTCTCACTCATGAGAATGCAGTGAGACCTTACATCATCATTGTGCTAACCTTTTGGCTTAGTAGGTTTCACTTCTAAGTTATGAGATGAAAAATTGGACTAACCAAAGTTTGTAATTTTTAATAAATGATAAGATTAAAAATTATTTAATAATTACATGATCACTTAAGAAGTGGTGTATATATATTTTTTATTATTTTGATAATTCAAATAAGATATTATGATATGTATATTTATAGTATTCTTTTTCACAAAAACATGTATTATTATTTGATATGCTACTTATATGTGTGTGTGATGGGAGGGAAAAAACTATGAAGTGATCCTAGATCTTGTACATGATCCCCCAAATGTGCATCACACTTAATCAAATATTATTAAATCTTTTATTGTAAATTATAAAATTTAAATGTGTCTAAAAAAATTACTCAGGTTCATAATCATATAGTAATTTAAAACTACCTAATAATTTCTAGGGGAGGGAGAAAAGATTCATTATTTAATTCACTTTTGATTAGTCCTATAATGTTATATGAGATTAATTTTTTTTAACAAGTTTTATCTTCAATGATACGATCATTAAGAACTTAAAAAATAAATGGTACAATTATTAAGAACAAATTATTTATACAAGCAACGGTACTATCATTTCGATTGCTGTAATAGGAAAAAATTATTCTTAAATTTAAGAACTCTATAAACAAGCTTCATTAAAGTATTTTTCTGTTTATTTGGTATTTGGTATTGTTCTGCACGCGCACATATATATATCCATGATGGTCAGCCAATACTTGTAGAGAGCGTAATAGATGATGATTGATGAGGTTGGGCGAGAGAGGAATCTGCTGCGTGGTAAATAAACCATGCAAAGCCAAACATATTTGGACATTGGCTTGAAGAGAGGGGAGACAAAGGATAAGGATTGAGAAAGGCCTAAATAAAGAGAAGAATGCAAGCTAGGAAGTTGCACAAATTGGTAAAACTAAGTAAACTTTATAATAGATTGTTATTCCCAAATTTTTATTCAATTGAAAGCGGTACTGAGATAGTTGTTGACAACATTTTCACTCAAGATTTGCAACACTCTGGTGTTTGTAGGACCAACACATCTTGGTGTCTTGTACTGACTAACAGCGGTTCCTAGTCCTAGGTAATGATCAAGAATCTTCTGGAATGTTCCTCTCCGAACAAGTCGTAGTTCGAGGGCACCAATGCAGTTCACTTTGCGCGAACTGGTGTAGCCTGCATCAACGAAAGACTTGTCCAAACAGTTACAGCATTCATGGAGTAGTTCTTGGCTCGCTTCTCCGCTGATTTCCCAGAAGATGACATAGTGCCCTGGTTCTTTGGATAAATCAACCTGGCTACTGAAGTCAACTACTTCCAGTTTCTCCTCTGCTAGCAACTTCCCTGCAGCTTCCACGGCTAATTGTAAATCCTTCTCAGTGTTCTTGTCGATGTTAATGTTGAGCAGAAGACTGCTCCTTCGAATAAACTTGAGTTCTGGAGTTGAATTGTGGAATCCCATAACCTTCACCACATCCCCCAATCTATAACGGTATAAACCTGAAATTTAGCCCAAAAGTTAAAAAGATTAGAATGATGTTCATGTTTTGTCCAAAAAAAAAAAGGCTATTTACCAATATTGTGCGTTTATGCTACTCAGCTAAATTTTGCACATTTAATTCGAATTGAACTATATATATATATATATATATATATATATATATATATAAACTCATGACATATATAAACACAAGAAAAGATTCACGAAATCATAAATGTGACATATGCGAAGGTTATATGAACAAGATTTCCGCATAAAATAAAATATTTACTTTTCAGGATGATACTCAACTCGATAAAGTGAAGGAATGCAAACAAAGTTGAAAAGAATCAACCTTATATGTATTCATAATTGCGTTTTAAAAAATAAGACAAGTCTCATGCATCCAAAGTTAATGAGGACAATACAGATAAGATCGAGATCCAATCTAATTGCATGAAATAAACACTTGTAAATCCAAGAATATTTGAAAAAGCCTAAAAGATTAAGTCTAACTTGCAACTTGCATCATTATGTAATTGCTGCATGTTATATATTTTATTCTGATTAGGTATATGATGTAACTTTAAAAATCATTAGGAAGAAATTACTTAAAGTTGGTCCCATGAAGGGTCACATCACCAAGCATACAAAGCACCCACTTCATTTACTTCGTCCCCATCCCATAAAAATAATAAAAAGATATTTAAGTCTTATGCATATGACCAAGAAGGGGGGATGCATATGACTATATGAGAAAGGACATCGTGCATAAGGCCAACATATGTACCATTGAGCCAGTGAACTTGTATAAAAGCACATGCGCAAATATCATAGTAAGACTAAATTTTACATACCTCAAACAGTATCTATCTAAAAAAAAATTTTGATATTTGAATTGCTAATTATTATCTCACTCGTATAAGTGTGAGGTGAAATCTTACATTATATAGAAATAGAAAAGTAGAGCACTACGTAAGCGAGGATAAAATCTATAAAACTAAAACTTAACATTTTGAGTTTAGGTTAAAGTATGATGTCAAATTTATTTATATGATTGTTCATAGTCTATTGATATAAGTCTCTCTGGTAAATTAAGCAGACAAGAATTGAGTACCTGCTGGATTTGTCATAACAATTTCATACTCTTGACCAACCTTGACTTGAGTCAGGCCCAGAGGCTTGGTGTTCTCAAGCTCTAAGAGAGGAATGAATTCAAAGTAACCAATGTGAGGAAGCACGGCATAAGTGGCATACTCGGGAGGAAGTTGTGGGTTCACATTTGCTGCTATCCATCCCTCAGAGGATCCATAGTCAGCAGTCAACAAAGGCAGCTCCCCGGCATAATGTCTCATTTTTTTCAAATAAGGTTCCATCGACCCGGTCATGATGCCATAAATATACTTTGCATTGGGAAAAAGCTCCGGTATCAACCCGTACCAGTTGCTCAATCCCGTGCATTTTTTGTGGATCGCGTTTGCTAATTCAGGGTTTGGTTTGAGCAGTTTAGACATGGCCATTCGAATGGAAGGAACGGTGACATTTCTGGTGAGAACCCCTTCTCTGATATCATTGCACAGCTCTTCCCACACTTGTTCAAAGGTTCTAAAAGCATGGACAATGCTATGTGCAAATGTGGAAGATACAAACTCAACTTCCTCCCGGAAAATCAGACCACACAGCAGATGGCAGTACAGTGATTGGAAAAAATCAGGACCAAATATCACTTCATCCGGGCTGCAGCATTGGGATTGGAGTGCCCTCATTGCACACTTGTAACCAGCACTACAGAACACGTTGCTTGTGGCAGTTCTAGCCGCCAGACCCCCCTTTGTTTTCAACTGTTTGCTACCGTATATAAAGCTTAAAGCCTTCCCATTTTTTATAGGAAACTCCCTGCACAAGTCAGAAGGGAGAATTTATAACAATTATGTTTCCAACAAAAAAAACAAGAAGTCGAATACCTGTTTCTAAAGGCAAAAGAGGTCTGGTATATCTGCATTGTGGTTTCATACAATTCATCATTCCAAGGTACATACTTTGGTTTCCCCTGGGTAGTGCCAGAACTGCAAGAATATCATCCAAAAGCTTCTCAATCAAGCACAATTGTTCAAAATCAACCACTACAATGAAAAAAGAACAACAACAACAAAGAGAAAAATAAAATTAACTGCACCTTAAGGACATGGTTGTGATGGGTTTTCCAGTGAGAATAGGAGAAGCATCACCATCAATAATTCTGTAGATATAAGGTTCCAATTCTTTGTGGGTGACCATTGGAACACAGGCCTTGAAACTCTCAGGGTCAGTTCTTCCATTGAGACCCAAACTCTGCAAGTACTCTGCTGATGCGTTATCCTCCAAAATCCTCTTGAGTGTTTCCCTCTGAACTCTTTCTGCATCCCTTGTCAATAATTCAAACTCTTGTATAACTTTATCCATGTTAAACTCCTCCACTTTCTCTAACATCCTCACGGCCCTTCAACTGCACCACTGTTATAAGAACAACACAACCATACGGCTATTATTACTAAAATTAGACATAAAAAATGTTCCTAATTTTGAAAGGGAGATGGGGGAATACTCAATTCAGACAGAGTGGTAACGCAGAAAAAGACAAACAAAATTATTCATTAATAGAGAAAATCGGATAAAGCCAAACAAAAATCTACACAGTGTTTTTATTTATTTATTATGTGCGTGTAATTTTTTTAAACGCGTACATCGAATCTTGAGAAACATCAAAACAAAGGGAAAACTTCAAAATTCTGGAGACAGTCGTAAGAGAAAAGTTTAAGTAAAATAACCAAATTAGAAATTGATGAAAAAAGGTGGAAAGACTAGACTAATAACAACGAAAATTCTAAGCCATGATATTTTTGTTTTCCTTTTTGTTTTTCTATCCTAACTGTTGCACCACTCATTAAGGTCAACTCAGCTTTTGGATAGAACAATCTAACAGCCTCCAACATGAGAAAGAAATATTCAAAAAACCAAATCTAAATAATTCATATCGAGCAAACAGAGAGAAATTTCGACGACAAAAGTTTAATAAATAAATAAAAAGGTTACATCCACGGTACAAAGGTTAAAAGAATTACTACTAGTACTACTGAGTAACGAAGCTTTAAAAAAAAAAAAACAAATGCACAAGAAAGGAAGTCAAAGGACCCAAAAAGTAGTCCACGACCATGAGGGGAAAAAAGAATAATAGAGCGAGAACAGAAAGTGGTCCCTATAAAGATGAGGTGTTGGAATAAAAACAAACGGAACTAGATTAGAAAGAGAGAAAAAAAAACTGGAACGCGATGACAACTAAGAACCAGAAGTAAAGCAAAAACATCACCGGTTATGAAAAGAAGAGGAAGAAAGAAAAGTCAACGAAATTATTGAACAACAGAAATAAATAAAAATGGAAGAAAAATCATCTGAATTTATCTGGGTGTACGACAACTAGATGGTTCAGGAAAAAAACCCAGAAGCAATCATAGTTAAGATAAAAAAAATGATTTTGTTTCTGTGAAAGGAAAATTGAATACCTGGGGGAGAATCTTGGTCTGTGTAAGGAGTGCGTTGTGTTGGATCCTGGCGAGGTTGAGTTTGTTATTGTTATTATTGGGTTGGGTGCAAGTTGGAGAGTGAGAGAGAAAGAAAAGAAAATGGTTGTGCGTGTGACTTGGCACTTTGGTGCAGCAGGGTAGTGTTTAGTTAGCACTGAAGAATATAGGGATGAAGATTCCTATTGGGGATACAATTAATATATAGGCGTTATTACTCGATAGTCCAAAAATAAATGCGCTGTTGGATTGACAATTTTACCCCCTACTTAATGGGATAATGCAACAATGCATTTCAACTCTGCCCAAAGATAGCCCCCCTTTCTTGTGAGAATTACGAGTCTCCCGCTTCAGTTGGATTGATCGTCGGCACCCATAAATGTCACGTCCCACGTGGGCCCCACACCACAAAGATCCTAATGTTGTTGCAGGATGTCTAAAAATTCCTTCATTCATGACTGAAATGCTTTTTTACCCTCTTCTTTAAGAAATGTGTTTCGATTTATTGAAGGAAGAAGTTGTAACATCATCCAACATATTTCAATTTTTATACCATAATTTGTGTAATAAGATAGTTGTGTTTTACTGTGAATGATTTAATTCAACAGAGTAGTTCATCCATTGCACTAATATTGTCCATATATAAGATCAGTATTGATAAATATACTCCTTACATAAAAGGAAAGATAAATATAATAGGACCCTTATTTAATTTAGACATCTGCAAAGACATGCGTGTGGTTCATTTGTGGCAATCACCATAAAACCAAAGAGTTATGTCCAAGTAAATAATATAGAGGAGGAAGTGTTTATCATGTTAATAAGATTTCACTCTAGTTAGTTTTTAGTTTTTAGTGGAAAACTAATTTGATAAGTAAGTATTGTTTAGTAGGTTTTCAATGGCTTCTAGCATTTTTAGAAATATTATTTGAAGTAATATTTTTTTAAAATGTTAGTTTTTAACTTTTAACTTTTTATATTTTTTTTACTTTTATCTTCAATATATTTATTCATTTTTTTTATTATATTTTTTAAATAATTGATTATTTTATTTTTTGTCATTTAATATTTTTTATTTACTTCAATAATTAGTTCGATCGAACACTTATAATTTAATCAATTAATTCTTGAATAAGTAAGTATTGTTTAATAACTTTTCAGTGACTTCTAGCATTTTTAGAAATACTATTTAAAGTAATATTTTTTAAAACACTAATTTTTTATTTTTAACTTTTTATATTTTTTTACTTTTATCTTCAATATGTTTATTTATTTTTTTATTATATTTTTTAAATAAATCGTGATTTTTTTTTTCATTTAATACTTTTTATCTACTTTAATAATTAATTTGATTGAATATTTATTATTTAATAAATTAATTTTTTAACTTTTAGTTAGTCAAGTATAACTTTCAACTAGTTTTCAATAAAATGAGTGCGAACAAATATTTGATTTTAACAGTAAAGACAATGGAGATGAAGTGTTTTAATAAAATATATGAAGAGGACAAGCACGTTGATATTGAAAATTTTAAACTTATAATTAACTATTTACTATATCTATGATCACCTTAGGATATTTACATATTTATATGTTAACATTTTGCTATACATATGTTAGGACGGGGTTATCAAGATATAAGGAAGATGCTTGTGATTTAGGGGTCGAGGAAGAAGCCTTATATGACCGTATTGATCTTGCTGTACAGATCAACTACTTATGACATAAGAGACACATTATACCATCACATTCCTATTAAACATTTGTCCAATGTACACCACTACCAATACAGTCTACACCACCACTTCTTGGGCATTGCCAAAAACTTTCTACACCATCACCTTCCCATTAGGCACCTCTTTATTTGCTTATCCTAACACCTACGAAGTTGTCGCCATAATAAACATCACTACAATTGAACCTAATAGCTTCACGATGATCCCTACTCCTTTCTGGCCTCTCAACAATTTGAGGTGGTTTATCTTTACGTCACATAACCAAGATGTTGAGCATTAATACCTTTGTTAATAGAAGAGGGACATACATCGAGAAAAGAAGTAACAGGAGAGGCAGAAGGAGCACGACCCTACTTATTAAGGTCAGAGGCATATATAAAAGGACATTGATGGGGAGGTCGTCTTACATCCTATCGGCCGCTGGTAAGTTACACACTATTTTTTGTGTATATACTAAGCACTAAAATTCATATACACAATTAATTTGATGGTGAAAATGATTTTGGATTTTTTTGCATGTGGACTTCGACCTCTATGGCTGCTTATGTGATTAAAAGTACCATCATGACACTTTTTGAGGTCTTTACCGTTGTTGGAGTGAAACCTCTGAAGAGGTTAGGAAGGACTAACGAAGCAAATTCGAGGTAACTTATATGTATTTAACTATGGTTATTTGACAATTAAGTAATTACACTTACATATTAATTATTTCCTAACTTGTGTGTAGGACAATGTTTCATGTGATCGTTGCCATGACAATATCCATAACATGTTTAAGCAACATTGCTTAAAATATCTTACAAATTAATATACTTACGAAGCGAGAAAGAAGGAGATGAAACCAACGTGGATGTAAAAGCTAGAAGACATGGGATGATATAGTTACGTATTAAGATAGTGAGGTCTTTCATATATAATTCTTAACTCAAACACTGTCTGTTAAGGTGGCACTGGACACTGTGTGTATTCACTCCATACTTGTTATATCTAGTTTAGAATCTGACATTTTTAAAACATTTGGTGTGGTGTCTTTTTTTGCTGGACTAAGAGACTTTAGTGGTTTGTGGATTTTGATGAACTCTTATTGGTTACCAATGATTGGGTTGATTGTTGTTGTCAGAGGACATACGTAAATTGTTGATCATATATACATTGTTATTTTATATATATATATATAACTAGGTTATCATACAAAATAATGTTGACTATCAATCTTAAATTTTGGATATGAAGCCTGATCATATCGTCTTTAGCATTTTTGTTCTTGGATGAGGCCTAACCATTAATCCCTATCTCTTATACTCTAATAAAACTTTTGCGTGTTTTTTTTTTCTTTTAAAAAATATAGTAACATTTTTTAATTAATTTTACTAATGAAATCTGCAGTGTTGCTTTTTTCATTAGGAAAACAAGAATAGAAACAAACAGAGGAGGGGATTTCCGTCCATAAAAACTTCAAAAGGACACTCATAAAGCCGTAAAGTGTTAGTGCCCAGTGGAGGAAAACCCAAATCATATCTTCCATGTTTATATCCAAATTCAATATTAAAATTTGCGCAATACTTCTATTTCGTGCATGTTTAGCGTTTCTTCCTCTGCTTAATTTGTCCAATTACGGCAAGAATTAATGCTTCATCTTTTTTTATAATTTTTGCCCAAACTATGAATCGGAAAGGGACTGAAATAAAAAAAAAAAAAAGGTACTTTATATATTTCCTCACGTGAAAAACATTCCGAAATTTAGGATCCCTGTATGATCACTCTTGTCTGTCCGGAAAGAAAGATAGAAGAAGCACTTCCAATGGTTCTTACTTGCTCACACACTCATGACTCATGATTCTGAGTGTGCCGACCAAAATAGCTGCATGTGTCCAATGGAAAGCCTAAACGTTTGAACTTTTTACGCAACAAATCATAAACAAAACTTCGATTTATTCATAGAGATATAGTGGATTAGGCATTTGTTTTGCTTTAACATTGAACTCATCTATACCCCCACAAACACACACAAATGACTACACCTCGGCTTAAACAGCTATAATTAAACATTATATTAACTAAATACTCCTATAACATATTTATTACATTTTCATTCAATATTTTTATATTTATAAGATTCACTTAAAAAATTATTATACTAAATAAAAACTAATTATTATAAAAAATTAATACCTAAAATAAATATAAAAATATATATTTTTAAGATTATTATTTATAAAGAAGTATCTTATAAAATATATTTTAAACTAATAAATTTAAAATTCATATTTATATGGTTTAAATAAATTAAAAAATGCATATAATTTTTATGCTTAACTGTTCTTTCAAAAATTGCTACAAGTTATTCAAAATTTAAATATGTAAGAAAAAATATTACTCTTAATTTTAATTGTTGTTTTCAGAATGTAATTTAAAGTAAAAAAAATAATGCAAATTAGTATAATTTCATACTAGTACTTGATTATTATTTATTACAATTTAATTATATATATATATATATATATTTAATTAGAGTAAATTAAATAATATTTTCTATAAATAATTAAAAAATAAAATATGCATGTTATATGAACTTATTTGCTCTTTTTTTAATGAAATAAATGAATTCACATTTTTTTTTGAAGTCGTATATTAATTAGGTGCTGATATTTTTGTAATATTGCGACGAACACATTATATCAACTGCTTCAAAACAAATTTAAAAAATACTTTCTATATTAGTTGTACTAAAAACTAACGAAGGAATTACTTTGTAGATTTTTTTAATCAGTTGAAGTACTTTTTGGACTGAATCTTTATTAATTGATTTAAAATTATTTTAATGAGTTCTGTCTTTTGTAATAATTACTCTTACATTAAATAAGCAACTGGAAATTACTCCGTCGTGGTCTTATGGAGTTTGAATGAGATTTTAATGCATATATTTTTTTAAACCTACCTTTTGATTTTGCTGAGTCAATTCTTTAATTACTTTTGTACGATAAGCTAATTTACTATTGACTATTTGAATTTTGAAGCCTTCTTATTTTCCGAATTATGCAAAGTGTCCCTTGAATCCAAATGAGAATTTAATACAGCTGTAATGGAAAATAATTAAATACAAGTGAATTACTAATTTAGTTTTTAAAATTATAATAGTTAATTAAATTAGTTTCTGAAATTAATAAAATATTAAAAAAATAAAAAATGCTTGATTAATCAAATTCTTATTTTCTTTAATCAACTTCAAACTACGCGCGAATGCTTTTTGACGAAAAGTAGAATGCGCATAAAATTATTCTGAATTCTGAAAGATTACTGGATTAATTACGGTTATGAATTAATAGACTACCATTTGAGTATTATTAAGCGGTTTCAATAGAAAATATTTTGACGAAGAAACAGACCTTGAAATTTCCTTTGATGAGAGTTAAAGTAAAAGTGAAAATTCATCTTTAGAGTTCAAAAAGATCTTCTTATGTAACTGAAAAGCTCCCTTTACATGCAACGAGAAGAATATGACATCTAATCAATCCGAGGCAGTGAATCTACTTACTAATTTGCACTTCATCTCCCGGCCACAACAATCCAAACACATACACAGCTTATCTGAATTCAGAACTAAAATTTTCTTTTGCTGTAGTTTTAAACTATAAAATCGTAATTTTATTTTTTTCAGATGAATTCAATATTTTGAAAAAGAAAAAAAATATATGAAAGATAATTTATTCTTCACTCTTGACTGTTAATACATCTCTTCTAATATTCTCTTTCTTTTTAAAATAATTTAATATTATTGAATATAAAGAGAAAAGAAAAAGAAAATATTTCCCGTAAACTCTTAATTATTTTTTATCTTTCGATATGATGTTGAAACTATAAAAAAATTACTTGCTTTGATTCTTATCTAACTTATAATACTTTATTTATTAGTGTGTATATATGTGTGTATATATATATATAATAATAATAATAATAAAAATAATCATTTAAATGATAATCATCTACTAATTGTGTATCTTAAAACAATACTAAATTTTTCAATACTCCATTTATTAAAATACACAATATTAAAAATATTAATAACATGGCAAATAAAATATTACGTATTTTATAAACTCATTCATCATATGGATACAAATTATAGTTTTCTGAGTAATATTGAACTTGGACGGTGGACCTAATCCAAATTTATAAAATTGCCCAATCTAACACAAGTTTGACGAATATATTAAAGTAAATAAAATAAAAAAAAGCAGCCTGAGAAAAAAACTCACCCAATAAATAAATAACCCAATTCATCCTTTTCTTTTTTCTTCTTTTTTCATATAGGTTTTTCCGCATCGAATAACCTAACTTTGTCCGAGCACATTTTTCATGGCTTGGGAGTTCTCTGTCAAGTCTTTCAGTAAACATTTCTCACTAAATAAATAAACCAGTCTTTCAATTAGGTTTGGTTTAAATTTTTACAATTTTTAAATTAATTATAGAAATTTTTTTATGAAAATAATCAAATTAATTATGATATAAATCATATTTTTAAAAACTAAAATTAAATTAATTAAGATACAATTTACCTTTTTTAATAGTATTCAGTTTCATATATATTCTATTTTTTAAATAAAATAAAATTATTTAGATATAAGTTACCATTTATAAAAGTAATCGAATTAATTATTATATGAATAATTAATTGAAGAATAACTAAAAAAAATATAACTTATACTATTAATTGTAAAAAAATTAGCTTATATATATAATTAATTAACATTTTTTCTTAAAAATTTATAAAACAGAAACATGCTTTCGTTAAAAAGGTATTTGGGAAATATTGTTTTAAAAGCACGTGGGATCTGAATCGCAAAAGTGAGCTTAGAATAGCAATTTCTACTTGGATCTGGATGCAACTGAGTCCCAAAATGTGCGCCACGTTTTCAAAAGCCCAAAATGGGGACGCCGGGCTTGGTTTCAGATATTGGCTTATCACTTGCTCCTTGTTTCTTTTATAAGCTTTATATATACTTACATGATTGTATTTTATTTTTTCAACCAGGGTCGTGGCTTCTCAATCTTTTCATAAGTTTAGATCTTTTTGATTGATTATGAAATTAATTTTCTTAATCACACTTAAAGTTATTATTTCTTTCTAAAAGTATATTATATAAGAATCAAATTCAAATTTTTCACAAACTTAATATGTTGTCAATTGAAATAAGGTACACATAATTCTATCTAAGATAGAAGTGTAATTTATTGTTTACTTTTCTTGTAAAATGGATATTTTAAAAAATGTGATATCAATTTATTTAATTTTTGAAAATTTTTTATTTTTCAAAAACAAATTATTGATAGTTTTTTCTAAAAAGGATAAATAATAATAAATAAAAAACTCGCAAAAATAAAAATGTATTTCGTGTTTTATTAGTTAAATGTGAGATTTGTCTTTCAACTTTCGAGGACTATTGTGTAAGTTTAGTTAGGATACAAACTAATCTTATTGTTCATAAATTAATTAGGACATCAAGATTTCACGTTAGTTTCCATTTTTTTGACTAAATAATATTTAACTCATTTCATTATAAAACAAATTTTCAGCATTCGAGATTACATGATGAAAAATGGAGAGATTCAGGATTACTCTTGCTAAAGAAAAGATGAGTTACATACCAATAATTTTCTGTTCATGTTAGCTCCCATGACTTTAATTATATCCCCACATATGTATAAGCTATCATCCTTAGTAAAATGTTATAATCTTGTCTAAAATAAAAAAGTTGGTGACACATGTACCAACCAAAAAGAGAGAAAATAGATATAATTTTAATTGGGAGTGATGTTATGCGGGGATGGACTGTGTCCACGTATGCAGAGAATATATAACCGAAACGACGCCGTCACTGTGCTGAGGTTTGTTGTTGTGTTTGTGTTTGTGGCCTCTCTCTCTCTCTCAGCCGTCGCAGTCTCTGCCAAACACTCGCTCATCCAAAATTATGATCATTTCTGTGCCGTAAATTCGCCGGCAACACGAGATCTCAACTTCTCGCGCCGTTTTCTTTTCCCCCTTTAAAAAAAGTACAAGTTCAGGTTAAGTTGGGGTTCCATGGCTTCGGAGACGAAGGTCGTGAATCTGGCTGAGGAAGCCAAGCTCGCCGGAGAAGGTGTAACGACTCCCTCATATGCTTTTACCACCATCTGCAAGTCCCTCGTCGCTGGTGGAGTCGCCGGAGGAGTGTCCGTTCCATTTCTCAATTGCTTCTTTTCTTTTCAATCTTTGTTTTTCCGGATATTTCGATGCTAATATTAATAAATTAATTTTTCATGTTTCATTGTCCGGGAGCAATGAAGCACTAGTTGCTCTCTCTCTCTCTCTCTCTCTCTCTAGTGGAATATGATCTACCAAACATACGTGCTACTGTTCATTTGGGAAGTTGCTAAAGTAGGTTTCTGTTAATCTACCCATACTTGGATTAGATCAATTGTTAGAACCCCGCCGATTTTGGGGTTCTAGACCAAGCTTCATTTGAGAGGCAAATTATTGGAAATCTGTTTCCATTGGTGGAATGGATTTAGTGTGTTCCTTTATGCCTTTAAAACTCACCATTTTTGTTTTAATAATTTATGTATGCCTGCCTTACTGTCCAGTATGAGAATCTGCATAATTTGGACTTCATTGATACAGTAATATGCTCATGCCAACCTAATCCAATTTTCCTGGAAACTATTTCTTACTGATAATTTCAACATCCTTTTTTGCATTATGTCGAGTTTTAATTGATTTGAACCTTTTTTGTATATATGCAGATCACGAACAGCAGTTGCTCCACTGGAACGCTTGAAGATTTTGCTACAGGTTAATCCCCATATAGTTGTTTACCTTTATATGTGGATTTAGCTATCATTTATTCTTGTTATAAAGAAAAAAAGTGCATCTGACAAGCTACCTTTTTTGTTGGTTCTTTTGTGGTTGGGTGTATCGATATCATATGTGCGATGTGATGTGCCTCTGCCATTTACAGGTTCAGAATCCACACAGCATTAAATACAATGGAACAATTCAAGGTCTAAAATATATATGGAGAACTGAAGGTTTTCGTGGGCTGTTCAAAGGAAATGGTACTAACTGTGCGCGAATTGTCCCAAATTCTGCTGTGAAGTTCTTCAGTTATGAGCAAGCTTCCAAGTAAGCTTTCCTTTAGATATACATTGATGTACTGCACTTATAAACATGGTCACTCCTTTCGCCTAGTAGTTTCAATTTTTATATCCATGTATTACATATGTAACACTTTCTCCTCTTTTTACTGAATGTTCCTTTTCTGGCAGAGGCATACTACATCTGTACCGGAAGCAAACTGGAAATGGTATGTGCATGTTTATTATTTTTCTCTTCTGGTGTGTGTGTATGGTTGTTGAGGGAGGAGGAGTGCTGGTTCAGTAGCTTGTTTTGGATTTTGCATAATTTTGGGGGGAAATCACTTTCTTGAAAGGACAAAACTTACAGTTCCTTAGGTGTTGTTCTCCAATAAAATCATAACATGTGTATTAATTCTGAACTACTTCATCTTCCTTTTTAAAGTGTTCATAGTTGAGGTATAAAATTTAGTATTCTTTCTGTGCTTCAATATTTTTCAATTAAATGGAAACAATTATGTCTAAATAAAAATTTTCAATGATAAATCCCTTTATCTAAATGTTTTTTCCCTTGTACTTTTTGTCAGAGGATGCTCAGCTGACTCCTCTTTTACGTCTTGGGGCTGGAGCATGTGCGGGAATAATTGCCATGTCTGCAACTTATCCAATGGACATGGTTCGAGGCAGAATAACTGTACAGGTACTTTTTTTTTACCAAATCCTTCATCCTTGCTTTACTTTCTTTTTGGTCAGAAAGGTAGTTGCAAATGCATAAATTGTGATACTTCTTATAGCTACAAAATTAAGTGAAAAGAAAATCTATATGAAGTCTCACAATGTTTTTTGTTGTCTTAATATAACAGTAAGTTTGCTTTTCCTTGTATTTGCAGACAGAGAAGTCCCCTTACCAGTACAGAGGAATGTTTCATGCCCTGTCAACTGTACTCAGGGAAGAAGGTCCACGTGCTTTATATAAGGGCTGGCTTCCTTCAGTCATTGGAGTTGTGAGTAACGTTTCTAGAAATTCATTTTAGGAAGTTGATGATTATGGTCATAATCATAAGGACTGGTATAAAAAATTATAAGATTATGCTTTCACTATTGGCTTTATGGGAAATTCATATTGCATCTGGTAGTAACAATGTAGGACCTGTAGGCTGCAGTTGGGGGAGGGGGAGAACCTATACAGCACTAAAGATTTCAAATTTGTCGAGTGCTAGACAATGTCTACCCTCCTTAGGGGACAATTTAATAGGATTGCTTTCTAAGGCTGCTTATAGATGTGGGGTATATTGGTAAGGATGTGTGACTAAATTTTTAATGAGTTATTCCTGGTTATTATCTGTAGATAGATAGCGTCTATTCAGTAAGTTGTGCAGAACATAGGATCCACTTGGGACTGTAGGATTGATCATAAGACTGCACCTAAAACTCGCATGTTCAGTTTTATTGAGTTATACATTTTCTATTTAACTATATTTTGTGATAATTGTTCTTCTACTTGTTAAATGCTTCATAGAACAATTTCTTCACATAAAGACTTATCATTCTTCAATGCTCTTGACACACTTCATAGTGAACTCTAATAATTAGTACTACTGGGTTCTGTTGACAAGGTTTTACCTGGTTATGGTAGGTTCTAGGTGGAAAATAGCTAGGTGCAGAAACAGTAGACAGTAAAATCTCAGTCATGCTTCAGTAAAGTGCTCAAGTCTTGTTACAAATCCAGAAAAGAATTGGGGCAAAAGAAAAGAAAGACTTTATTGATAGAATGAAAATGAACAGAAAAAAGGAGAAATCTCTCCTCTAAGGGTTCCACCTTCACAAAGGATCTCTCCTTTCACAAAGAGCAAAAGCTCAATTTACAAATAAAATCGGACGAAATGAATACCCCTCCCTCACTCCTATTTAATTATATCACTAACTAACTCCCTCTAACTAAGTAACTATTGGCTAATGTCCCAGCAGTACTAATTTACTACCTCTTCCCTCTCCCAACTCCTAAAAGTTTATAGAGATGTGAACAGAAACTCTTCTTAAATATTCTGTGTTCTTTTTAATTATATTTAACGGACTAAAGTTCGCTCTAATTTTGAGTGGAAACCCTCTTTTTGGGTGCTGTCATCAGACTTATTGACTTAATATTCTCTTACTCTTTATTGTTTGCTGTTTTTCAGATTCCTTATGTGGGTCTCAACTTTGCAGTGTATGAGTCTTTGAAAGATTGGTTAATTAAATCTAATCCATTAGGTCTAGTTCAAGATTCTGAGTTGAGTGTGACAACTCGCCTGGCTTGTGGTGCTGCAGCTGGAACTATTGGACAAACTGTTGCTTACCCTCTTGATGTCATTCGTCGAAGAATGCAGATGGTGGGTTGGAACCATGCTGCTTCTGTTGTAGCTGGTGATGGAAGAGGGAAGGTACCACTTGAATACACAGGCATGGTTGATGCTTTTAGGAAAACTGTTCGGTATGAGGGATTTGGCGCATTATACAAGGGTCTGGTGCCAAATTCTGTAAAGGTCAGTCTTCATCTAATACTCATGATTCATGAATTATGTTCTGCTATGAAAAAATGTGGGTAAACCATACCTGCATAAACATGTGCATCTATTCAGAAAGTAAGGTTTTCTTTCCTTCTTTTGAAGAAGATATTATTGATTTACTATATCTATGAAGCACGTAAAAAATGTTTGTGCTTGCATTATGTCACCTGGATGATTCCTTTGTGTGATCCCTCCATCATACTGTTTGTATTACTTTCTGATCAAAGCTGTGAACTTAAAAAGCTTCTACCTGATTAGAACAAAGTCTGCTTTTCAAGGGGTTATTGCAAGACTCAAGTCTGTGGTCTTAGTCAAACATTTGATATTTTGAACGTAAATTGTTTACTACTCTGGCTCAGCTGCAGATCAGCTTAATGAAATGCATGATCAACCACCAATAAACACATGCTATTATATCTTAGGCTTTTATTATTATTACCCTTGTCTGGCGTTGTCTCAATTTTGTGGTGTTTAAATAATCTTATGAGTCATAAGTGATAGCATTGTTTAAAAATCCCTAATTTTATGCGGTGGTCATAAAAAAATTGGTTTTTCATGTTGAAATTTTATTCGTTGTTGTCTGGAACCATGCACTTTGCATAGCAGCCTCCATGTAAAGCAATCAACTGATGGTTGGTGTTTAGAAATTATCTCAATTCCCATTTACTTTAGCAATTGTGATATGATTGTTTTTAATATTTACCTAAAATTATTTTTAAATGGCATTGATCTTCCTTTAACTTGAGCAGTCTTGATCTCTTGCAGGTGGTCCCATCCATAGCAATTGCATTTGTAACATATGAGGTGGTGAAGGACATTTTAGGAGTGGAGATCAGAATATCAGATTGAAGATTCGCATGCATGTGATATTTGATTGCCTGTTATTTTCTTGTAGGCAAGGGGATGCAGAGATGATAAATTAGGGTTACTTTCTTGTTTTTCAACTCTTCAATGAGTTAGGCAGCACTTGAGTTAGCGTGTATAAATTAATTCCCTTGCATCCCATTTGTTTTGCCTTGGGAACATGATTTAGCTTTTAGCTTTTTATTCATCTTCTATGGCAGTAAATGTTGTGGAAAAACAATGCAAGGATATATCTGCATGCATTTCTGCAGAGTGAACAGTGAAGAAAGCATTTTTATTGGTTGAATATCTATTGACTGATTACTGAGTACCCCTCCCTATCCTCGTCTAGAAATTGTATTTGCATTGTGTGCAAGTTGCTATTCAGCCACTCTAACTCAACAAATAGGGTAAGTTAAAAGACGTGAATGTCTAGTGTTATAGTAGTATTTACCTTATTTATATTTTTCAGCACATTCTTGCAAGTGGAGGTCTAGCGTCATCTATAATATTAATACTAATTAATAAAGGATAAGTTTTTTTTTTTTTACTTCACTGTTTCTTTTAGACGTTTATATTCTTCAATTGCATGCCATAACTGAAATTTCACCTCTCAACAGTATACTCCATTCCTTCCTCTCATTTTTATGTTTTGTTTTTTAAAAATTATATAAAGAGGCTGGCTCTCTTTCTCCTAGTATAAGATTTATACTAATTAATAATAATTTTAAAAAATGAGGGAAGTCAATGAAAAGACGTGGGAAAATGGATAAAAAAATACTGAACAGAAATGATGGAAAATTGACCCGTCTATTTGTAGTCATTATAAATACAAGTTATGGTGAGTTTACCTTGTTTCTAAAATGTGGCTGTTGAACAGATTATGGTTTGTTAGGCTTACTCACACGCATAGAGAAGCAAATTTTGTGGCTGACAAATTAGCTAATTCCTCTCTTGTCTTACCCATAGGTTTAACATGTGTATAGCCAACCTCCTCCAGATTGTAAATCTCTTTTGTGGAGAGACCTTGTAGGGATTTGTTGGCCCCGTTCTCTGTTAATATAAGGGCTTAGACGCTCCTTTTCGTTAAAAAAATAAGAAAAAGAGAGAGAGAAAAGAAAGTGGCTACTGAATTGTTTGACTTAAACGTGGGGATTATTCATCGAAAATGTATATGGCTACAGAGCCCAAATGGAATATATCCATAGAATCTGAACAAACCAGCCTTTTGATATATTAATGTAATTTTAATATGGACAAATAATCAAATTCTCTACACTTCATGTCCCAACTAACCAGAAAATGTTTCTTATATACATTAATGGCATCATGAATGTTAACTGATGGAGGCCGGCATTTGACGATGGCGCTTCGCCATCATTCTTACTTCAATGATCTACAGCTTCTAAGATGGTACTATTGATGTACCTTAACGCAGACAAACACTTGTTTAAAAAAAATCTTGCCATGTGATTAAAACAAATGCTTCGCTTTAGCTTGCTTCATCATATCTCCACAATCTTTATGTTGATTTGTGCAATACTCCGCAGTAGCAAGATTTTGCTTCACATTTTTCTTCCATGCCTGATCACAAGAAAAATGCTTAATCTTTGATGTCAATGAGATTAGGAGCAATAATTATATTTGTTACATATAATCACCGAGTTTTTAGGCTATGTTCCTTTTTTGGATTCAAAAAAACAAGTAGAGACAATTCATATTCCAAAATCTAAATTATACTCCTTTCTTTCTCCCAAATAAGAGAAAATCAATTAGTATCTCCCAAAATACATATTCTTAATTAATTAAGCTCAAAATTTGTATCATCATGCATATTTTGAAAATGGTGTGGATTCTTAATTAATTACCTGGAGTCTTTTACGGTAGTTTGAAATCTTGATGAAATTGGTTTCCTCCCAAGCTTAGGCTCATGTTTCTCTCGTCTCTTGCTTTGTAATCTTGCTATGCATGTTTTAGTTACAGCAACCTCATCTTTTTTTGTCTTCTCTTGGCTCTCCTCATGATATTCTATGCACTCATCGCTTGAAAAGTAGAATAAAGAAAGCAACACAAGCAACATGTTTAGCTCAGCTAGAGATGTATTTGGCAGATGCGAGTGAGTCAATGCACCATTATTTTCTTCCCCTTCATACTCTTCCATCATGTTCATGTCTATCTCTATCTCATTCTCTCTTTCTTTCTCTAGTTCTTGTGCCATATTCTCTTTAACAAATTTGGGTCTTGAAATCAAACCAAGATTTTAAACTATTATCAACGCGTTCTTGAAACTTATTTTCTCTCAGTATGAATATATAGATTAGAAATAAATGTAAGCGAGAAGTTGAAAGGTCTCTTGGACAAATTAAGGATGTCTACAAAAGCCACTGATCTAATTTGAGTGGAGCTTAAGTTTGGATACATATTTGATTCTCAATTATACGTTTCCAACTTTGTTTTTTCTATTTCAAAGTGTGAGGTTATTAATTGACTCTTTCCCTCTCCATTTGATAAGGTTCATACAATCTATGGTAAATATATATCACATCCTAACCTAACTTGTAACCAGTTTAGAAACATATGTTGCTTTGTTAAATTGAGGCTTGCCGCCAGTTTAGCCACGAGGATTTATTTCCATTCTTTCAATATATATAGTCATTCTTTAAGTGACACATTTCGTATTACAGCCAAGCAAATCTTTGGCTTCAATACGTGATAAAATTACCTTAAATCTTGCTCGATTCATCGGTATACTTGGTAGTAATGAAGATTAAAAGTCAACGATGACAAATAATAATAATAATTACGCAGGATAGTTGTACTTTTAATCTGTTTAATTTAGATTACATGCAATTTTTGCCCTTTTAATTTTTTAGTTAATCAAGTTTATTTATTTTCAAAATTAATAATTTTTTTTCTTTTCCCCCCAAAATTATCATTTTCTATTATTTTATATTTTACTAACTAAACTGATTAAGTTATTTCAAACCGTTTTTTTAACTTAACAATTTACTACAGGGCGAGAAACAAAAACACGCCATATTAAACGTACAATTGATTCATTTATTATGGTGAAAATAAAGTACTAAGGAATTTAACCCGCAAGTGAAGAAAGTAAACGTTGATAATTTTTTAAAAAGTAAATTGAAGTTATTTAACTCAAAGTAGTTTTTTTTTTTTGCTGAATTGAACTCAAAGTAGTTAAGTTTTAAAGGAACTTATTTTTTAGGATTATAAGTATTTTATATAAAAGAATATTTGCACATTTTTTATATCTCAACTATAGATATTTTTATAAGAGATAGTCTTATTCAAGTAAAAATATTTACAATATGGTGGATTAGTTTTTTAATAATTTTTTATAAGCAATACTAGAACTTTTAGGGGATGTATTGAAATATGATTTTAAGAGATTATTTTAGCATAAAAAGTCAGATGAATTTTAAAAATTATGTAGAAATATTAAATTTATTAGACTTATTTATAAAACTTTTATAATAGTTTAAATTTTAATAAATTTATATCATAAGAATTTAAAGAATTTGAAATAACTTTATAAATTTATAAAATTTAGAATGATTTTGTGAATTTTTAAAACACATTCAAAATTACATGAGTTAGTAAAAAAATAATAAGAAATAATGAGGTTTGGATAAAAAATAAAACCAATATAATTTTTTTAATCTTTTGATAGATATATTGATTCTAATTTTATGTTATCTTATACTAATTTTTTTGTAATAAAATATTTTATGCTTTTTTTACTTACTACAATTATTTCATGATAAAATATAATGACATGTTAAAATGAGGTGCAATAATAAACATATACTAGAAAGAAGAAGTGATGATGAAAAATTGATAGAAGGGGTAGTAAGTTATGTAAATGACGAAATTAAGAATGACAGGAAAATATTATGTTGAACATGTAATAGATATAGTCCGTATAAGAAAAATATTAAAGAAAGAAAAAAATATTTGTGATGAAAGAAAAAAAGTGTAATAATCAATAGAAAAAAATAAATTTTTTTAGCCAAATCCCATGGATTTAAGGTAAAACTATTTGATAGATACTTTATACTATAAAATTTGATGAAATCCAGTGAAATATTTCTTTAAATACAATTCATCAAAATTTGTATATTTTTAAATATCAAAAGAATTTTTATAAATTATAAAAAAAAATAATTAAATATTACTGAATTTTGTTATTTTTCTTAAAAAATTTAAAAATTTAAATTAAATATCATCAGATTTATTTATACTATTTAAAAATATTAACTAAATATTACAATTTTTTATTTGTAAAAAATAATTTAAAAAAATTGTTTGAAATCCTAATTCAATAGGCCACTTGGTTTAAGAAAAAAGAAGACGATATATTAATCTTTATTGATTAATAATTTTGTAGTCTTAAATAACGGGGACACGCGCCAAAGCGTTTATAGCACATGGGAGTTGGTACTAAACGGTGCATTCGAGCGCGTGTTTATCTAGTCTCTCTGCGTGGATCTGCAGAAGTGGAAGAAGAAGAAGATGCAGTGGTACTTTGTCGCTGCGCTCCTCACCGTCCTCACCAGTTCTCAGGTTGCTCTCACTTTCTTCCCCAAATTGACATTTAAACCCTAATTTCAGCCATTTCCATCTTCCATTCACACACACACTTTAATTATATTTCGCGTGACAGGGAATACTAACCACCCTCTCGCAAAGTAAAGGAGAGTACAAGTATGATTACGCCACGGTCCCATTTCTCGCCGAGATTTTCAAGGTAAATAAAAAACTAACACTTAGTGTGTGTGTGTGTGTGTCAATATTTTTCGATAGGAACCAAGTTTTGATGGGTGGTTTCATCTTTTCAGCTTGCGGTGTCAAGTTTGTTACTGTGGAAGGAATGCAAAAAGTCACCTTTGCCAAAGATGACAACGGAGTGGAAAACGGTGTCTCTGTTCCCCATTCCCTCAGTTATATATCTGATCCACAACAATGTTCAGTTTGCTACACTCACTTATGTGGACACTTCCACCTATCAGATACTGGGCAATTTGAAGATTGTCACCACTGGAATTCTATTTAGGTGCCTTCACTTTTCACAATTCAGATAAATGTTTTTTGTTTCCTCAATTAGAATTGGTGTCTGAAAGCTTTTTCTTTGTAGGTTGTTCTTAGGGAGGAGGCTTTCTAACTTGCAGTGGATGGCTATTGTGCTGTTGGCTGTTGGGACAACCACAAGTCAGGTGCCAATAACTTAAAGAGACTCTCGGAAATTTGGTTTTGTGGCTCTAAATTTATTTTTCATAAGAACTAAGGTGAAAGGTTTGTTCAGGATCATGTAGCTATGAATTTTGTTTGTCATTTACTTACGTGACACTCTAATCTCATAAGGTCATTTTCATACAGCTGAATGATTCCTTTTTGTTGTTTCTTTTTGGAAGATGCCTTACTTGCGCTACTTCTACCTTATCCTTTCCTCCTTCTGACAATGTTTATTTATTTTTCTAAATTTCTATGAATTTTAACTGTGTTGGTGATATGATATTAAGTCATAACATGCTAAACTGTGTTGAAAATTGAAATTATCTTATTTTATGATTTATTCTGCTGTGATAATTGTAGTCTGTTAAGATCCTGATAGCTTCAAATGTGTAAGTTTGAGAAGTACATACTTGGATTAAGAGGGTTTCAAATAAATTCAACTAGCTTTTGGCTTCCTCTGCTGACATTTATACATGGTATCAGAAAGCTTCTATTAATATAGATGGCACATGCAACTTTAGTTGGAGATTAAACTGAGTGCCCCTTTTGGAATGAGAGGAAGTGCCTTTTGGGGGAGGATAATAAATCTTCCTAACTTGAAAATAAAAAAGAAAAAAAAGTGAGACAATGTGGTTCGCAAATCACAAATGCAACTGATAAATGCCCTTGAAATAACCATGAGTACAAGACCTGAGAGATGTAATGAGTTAGCATGTAAAATTATATGAAATTGAAGCCCAAATACATATTTGTTCTGTTCTGTTCTGATCTGTATTTTTTTTGTGGTCACTGGTTATATATTTGGTAAATTAGCTCTATGATAAAAATGTTATTTAGACAGAACTGCTACTGTTTATTGTTTTAGGTTAGGGGATGTGGAGAGGCTTCTTGTGACTCCATTTTCTCAGCACCAATTCAGGGCTACATGTTAGGAGTTCTATCTGCTTGTCTCTCAGCATTAGCTGGAATTTATACTGAATTCTTGATGAAGAAAAACAATGACAGCTTATACTGGCAGAATATACAGTTGTACACGTAGGTATTTTTTCTTGATTTTTTTCAAATGTCTACAAAGGCATGGGCACATGTGTCAGTCTTTTAATCTTTTGAACTGTTTATTTCAGAAGCAAATTTTTCTCCATTTCTTCTCTCTTAGCCTATTAAATAAATGTGGTTATTTTATGTATCAAGAAATGAGTGTTTTGTTTTTATTTTCTAAGGAATAGAGCATATATTACTGTTGAATTCATGTAGTTCATCCAATTTAGATTCCTAATTCCTAACTCTTTCAACTTGGAATTTTTGTGGTTTTGTGCTTTTGGGGTACTTAATATACATTTGAGTTTCCATGATTGTCATGCAGTACCATTTTTTAGTTAATCTTTCTGAATTTTCTTTTTATTTAAGAGGAATTTATTTCTGCTCTGTTGTTTCTTGGAGAGAAATGAATGTTTCTGTAAAATCGGAAGATCTTTGAGTATTGTTTTTATGACACTCTAGCTGATTACGGTGGTCAAATATTTTTGAATCATATACTTAGAGGAATACACACTAAATAAAATTTTCTCCAGGTTTGGCACATTTTTCAATATGGCACGACTACTTGCAGATGATTTCAGAGGTGGATTTGAAAATGGACCTTGGTGGCAACGTATTTTCAATGGATACACTATCACTACCTGGATGGTGGTATTGAATCTAGGGTCTACTGGTCTTTTGGTTTCATGGTTAATGAAACACGCTGATAATATTGTAAAGGTATATCCTTGGATCCTCCTACCAGCATCCTTTTCTCGTGTTTGTTATCATATTAAATCTATTTCGGTGTAGAACTTGATGTTGAATTTACCTCCTTAGAATAATCTTTTTCTTATGGGGGAAACAATTATGTGACACTGAAATTAGTAAAGAAGTATCACATAACAGTATATGGTATTTGTTTGTTTATTTATATTCTGTTCTTTTTCTTTCCTAATTGCTAGTTGTTTCTGCTTTCGTTAGGTCTATTCCACATCAATGGCTATGCTGCTGACGATGATACTTTCACTATTTCTCTTCAACTTCAAACCTACATTGCAGGTAAATTTCCAGCCTAAGCAATTCCTATAGTTGTATGCTCCTATTCCATGCTCTTTTCCCCCAGCGGAACTTTTAAGTGAAATCAATGTGTTGCACCGAATTTAGAACATTAGATACCTCACTGAGACATAACCTTATGATGTTATTTTGCAGGATAGTCATAGCTGCTTTGCTGTACCTCTAGTTTCGAATCTGTTCTTAAATTTTGTGGAATGCTTATTTTTAGTCATTCTTATTTAAACAGATTAGCGATTTGCAAATTGCTTTTTAACTATACCTATCATAGATTTTTTTTCAAGACTGTTATTACTTATTGGTCACTCTTTGTAAGTAAATACTCATGTTTTACATTTTTTCATTCAGGCTCTTGTTGAGGTTGAACATTGACATGATTGTTTTAAACCTTTCATGACATTCTCAGACCAAAAAAGAATATTAATTTTGTATTTTATTTATTCTCGTTGCAGCTTTTCTTGGGCATTATTATTTGTATGATGTCTCTACACATGTATTTTGCCCCACCAAATTTGCTCCTAGATAAGCCATTAACAGTTAAGCTTGATGAAGAGAAGCTCATTGAAGTTTCCATTGATCGAAGAACACTTTCTTGATGTTGTATTGACATCTGAATACAATGCTTGGGTAAATGAACATTTATTTCAATTCTGAGTTTTGTTTTATTTTCTAAATGCATCAATCAAAATATTCTCATACAACATCTAACGTTGCTACAGAATCCGTGTGCCATTAAACAAGGTTTCTTCCTTGTGACATAGTAGCCTTGGGTTTTAGTCACAAATTGCCTCTCGTTTCATGAGGTTAAGGTGGTGCACGTCTGACCCTTCCCAAACCTCAAAATGGTGGGAGCCTCGGGCATAGGGCACCATTTTACTTAGTTATATTTACATGTAACTGCACAAACATGACCATTGAGTCTGAGAAAAAATGGCGGGGGGGGGGGGGGAAGTTATGTTGCATGCAGTAGTATTCTGAGTGAAGTGTCACTGTCAATAAGATAAATATATACTAACCGTAGAGGCAGTGGGAGTAACTGATGTATATTTTGTAACTTTTCTTGGTACCCTTGTAATACTCTTAGCTGATTTTCTTTTAAAAAAAAACTTTCAATAAGATATTTGAGGTTTTTTGGGTACGTGATAAGATACTGCAGTTTAAATATCAGTGTTGATCTTTTTTCTAGATTGAAAGGCAATCACATGCCTCTTTGTGCTAATTATACTTTCAAGTTCTGACGTATAAACACTGAAGAGGTATTAAAAATATATAATGGTCACTAATGCTTGCAAATTGTACCTGTCTGCATTAATCTAATTGGCTTGGTATAACTTTTTGTGCCTTTTATTTCACTTGTAAGCAAGCAATTGGCAATTTTGGTTTTCAGTATTTTCTTATTGGTTCTGCAGGTAATTTAGTTTGTTCTTTCCCAGGTAGCAGAAATGCTGAATATTATTCCATGCTGCGTTGATTCAGCGACTTTGTAGAGTATAGGCATCCTTAGGGGGATGACTTCAACTCTATATAGCTAATTCGAACATCCCATGAGTTGCCTGTGTTTAAATATATGGAAAGAGTATATTGTGCGAAAAGATTGTTGAATGGAAATGAGCAGAATGTGGTTTAGAAGGAAATAGAATTTTCAATTTTGCCATTGGTTTGTTTAAGAAACCAGTAACAGATTAATGAAGATTGAAGAATCTTAAAGAAGTGTTCTATTTTCTAACATACAATACTTGATGTGTAGTTAGGCAAATAAACGGTCTGATGTCCTAATTTGTTGATTTGTGTTTAGTAGGGAAAGTTATTGTGTCATTCGTGGCTGTGATCGAATGAATGCACCGGACCTAGATAATTTGGATTGTGAAAGTAATCAGTTTTCCTTGGGCTTAGCTCCCTTTCTTAAAAGTGAAACAATAAAAAATACTACATTGAAAGTGTAATTTGTATTCTTTTAATAAGTTTTTTAGCTTACGTACTTCTTCCGGTATTCTATTAAATATTTTGGCCATAAAATGACAAAAATAACTATGCATTTCATAAAAATTTAAATACATAAAGATAATTTTGCAATTTAAATATGCATGTTATATACATTTAAAGGATGTTTGGGTAAGTATTGATTTTAAAAAAAATAATCACTTATTTTTTTCAAAAGTGTTTTTGATGAATTCTTAAAAATTTCATTTCTTTAAAATACACTAAGATTTTTTTAAAATCGTATACCAAATATTATGTCAATTTCAATAAGATTGTATGGTATACAGGTGTCATAATTAATGGAGAGTTGATTCAAGTCATATATATATATATATACATGTTATATACATTTAAAGGATGTTTGGGTAAATATTGATTTAAAAAAATAATCACTTATTTTTTTCAAGTGTTTTTAATGAATTCTTAAAAATTTTCATTTCTTTAAAATATACTAAGATTTTTTTAAAATCGTATACCAAATATTATGTCAATTTCAATAAGATTGTATGGTATACAGGTGTCATAATTAATGAAGAATTGATTCAAGATATATATATATATATATATATATATATATATATATATATTTGATTTTCTATAAATAAAATTTTGAATTTAAATCTTGTGCATAAAAAAATATCTGCTAAAGAAGTTAGTCTCCCTATGAAAATAATTTGCAACTCGTTAGATTAACGGGATATAAATTCGAGTTACGCCACTTTACACAATTTTTTTTCATGAAGCGTGCATAAACTGTTGTGGCTACAAGTTAAAGTAACTAATAAAAGCTTTTACAGTGTGAAAAGTTTATTGTCATTGCTCTGAAAACTATGGCTCGAATGACATACGTCCCATACCAACAGCAAATAATGGTTGCCAGAAATTCAAAAGGGGACCAATAATGAGCATTAATTTAAAGCTCTGCTGTCGATTAGTTGGATACTTTGAAGGGAAAAAAATGTAATATTAGTTTTTCTAAAGCAATAATTATTTAAATTTTGTTAACGAGTGTATTTAGCACGTACTTATATGCTGATGACAAGAAGGTGTAACTTAATTGAATAATATGTGTAAATTGTTATAAGTATCTTTAAGTTTGATTCTTAAATAAAAAAAATATGCCAATGAAGCTGAAAAGTGCACGTTTCATCAATGCTCCATTTTGTAACAAGCAATGATTTCTTATTTTTGGGAGAACAAAAATGCCAGTAATTTATTCGTTAATATATTTTTAAACATGTTTTGGTGTTATTAGTTAAAATTTATTGAAAATCATTTGAGTCTCACTCTATTTAATAAGTCCCACTCATAATTTTATATTTTTTTAATAAATTTTAATTAGTAATCTAAAGTTGGTGAGAGAGAAAAAGCACACAAACATTCTTCTTTTTTTTTTTCTCAGAAAAGACACCTCATAAAAAAATGTCTTAAAATAACAAGAAAGGTAAAGGCAAATAAGAGAGTGAATCACTTTCAAGATTAAGGAAGTAATGAGCAAAGAACACAAAAAAAGATGTGAAGAACTGAATCATGGATTAACCTTATCAGTTATCACGGATTTAGGTAAGAATTTCTAACTTTTTTTTGTGTAAGATAAATTTCTAACATCTTATGTCATGAAAATAGTGAGAATGATAATATCTAAGATATGCATAATTGATGCAATTTTCTTCATTGCTGAACATTTTAAAAAAATTGTTTCACAATTTTATGCTTATAATGTGAACATTTTTTTTTTAATTTAACAGTGTTACTTTATTGTTATTATGGAAAACATTTGTCCATTTGAATCATTGAAGCGTCAAATGATAAAGCCACGCAGATTGATTTTTCAAAGTTTTCATCCCTTTTCACTGAAAGTTTAATGCTGCTAATTTAAAAAAACATTTGTATAACATTAAAAAATTGTATGACATATATACCTCAAAGAATTTTGTTAAATTTATTAATTTTACCAATTTTATGTCTCCATTGATATATGCACATACATATAACATTTTATTTCAAAATATCTACCTATATTAAAATATACTTGTTTAGATGTCTTTTATCAAACGAAATCATCTTAACTTAATTATTTGAATTAGATACCGTATATATCCCATTATAAACCAAATATTAAATTAATATTGTTGAGGTGATAACAATACACTTAAGAGAGCCATTTTGGCAAAACTAAGCAAAAAGAAGGATGGAGAGAAAATGAAGTCGGTGGGGAGGAAATTCACATTCATAATCAGAGCAACGAGATGCCACTGCACTATTCATGCTGACTATCAAAGAATATGGCTTACCAATCATTGGAGATCTTCAACCAAAGAGAAACTTTGCCATCGGAGCCTTTCTTTGGCCTCACTGAATTAAGCTTATGAATATTATTATTATAAACTATTTTGGGGTGGACAATGGACATAATGGTATGATGATAACTTTTATGTAATCTTTCTCTTTCTGCTTCTGCTGAGGTGAGTGAACTTCATGATGCAACTATGCACTCAATGATGAAAAACATGAGCCCATTCTTCGAAATTATCCTCATCAATATCACAAACAAAACAATTTTCTGGATTAGGTGCTCAACAGATTATGCTATTTTTCCCGGTCAGTCAGGGTGTGATTGGATTGGGAAAAACACCAAACGTAATTGGCACTCAAGTCTCACATAAGAAATTTCTGGTGTGTGTGTGGAAACCTTAGAAAATTCAATTACAAACAGAATTCGATGATTGGAACACACTAAGGCATGGTTTAGGCACGATCTTAAAATAAAGCCAAAATTAAAATTTATTAATTAGATCTTAATTAATTAAGGTGTTCATCTTAATCATCTACATTCTGAGCATATTTAGATTTCTGATAGAAACCACTGAGCCTGAATTGTGTATGGTTTGAGCAAAATCTTCGACGGAGAAAGCGTTAATCGATTGGTGATTGTGATTGTGCGTTGCAAAATGTATTGAAGATGGGGAAAAAGGTGTTCCCCTATTCTTTTTTTTTTCTTTTGATTAATCGTATTCTTTTTTTCATTGGAAAGCAAAATCTTAACAGACATCATTTTACCTAAAACATCAAATCTTGCCCAGTTTTGTCTTTATATACGAGTGACTATGACTATGAGTGTGATCTTACATGGTTACTCACTAGCCACCACCTAACACCAGCCACTCAATTGGAATTGATGACTTTTTAAAAGGCCAAAGTTATTGTGGTCACTTCCTGAAGAAAAATTAAAATTTGCGTTTTCGTGTAACTAATAAAGAAAGTGAATAACAAAGGTTGCTTTTGGCTGAAAATAAATAAGTGTTTGTTTGATTAGTGACTTGTGCAATTCAACATCAAGAACCACTCCAGCTGATTGCTTAAGTGATGTGCGTGGACAGTTTGCCCTTTGAAAAGATTTGGATTATAATGTAAAATACCAATGTGAATTATCAACATCTATTAAATACAATAGGATAAAATGTAATTTTTGTCTCATTATTTTCTTAAATCTGTATTTTTAGTTTTTTATTTTTTAATTAAGATATTTTTAGAAAAAAAATCAGGATTTTAGTCCTTCATTTTTTAATTAAGAAATTTCATTTTTCATTATTAAAAAATTCATAATTTTAATCGTTGTAATCAATTTCAAACGTTGATTTATATATTATATAAATGTTAATTAATAACTGTTTGTTTATTATCTAGATGACAAATGTATTTTTTTAAATTATTTAATTACTAACAAACTTAATTTATTAATTTTTTTAAAAAAATAATACACAATCAATAAATCTGAAATTGACAAATTGATAAAAAAAACTAAAATCACATATTTTAAAAATTAGGAAGAAAAAATTACATTTTAGCCAATAGAATATGACTCACTTTTTTTTTTTCATTTTGAATGAGTAAATGTTACTGGGCACCAAACTCAGTTTGTTGTTGTATGTGTGTAAAGTCGTGAGAACATCGTTATTTACATCGATAATATATAACCATTTTCGGCCCAGAAACGCCTCGGATTTTTTTACTGTGCAATGCAGATTATGCTAATTTGGGTCGAGGCCCATATCAAACTTTTAATCCCCAGTTTACATTATAAAAAGCTGAGAAAAATATATTTCCGTTCCTCAAAATATTTCAAAATATTAGATTTGAATCTTATAAAAACTCTTATACATAATTTTTTTACTAGGTATTTTAATTATTTATCACTTTAAATAATAATCTAATTAGTATAATGTGATATTTTGATCACAATATAAAAAATTAATTCAAAAGAAATTAGATTCCTACCTCTTTATTAGAACAATTTTATGAAAAACCTATAAAAGAAATTCTTTCATGGAAAATTTATTTTTTAAAATAAATATGAAATATGAAATATATTTCCAGAAAACTAAAAAAACTTGTCCATTAAATAAAAACACAAAAATATATATAAGGTTTTTTTTTTCTTTTTTTAACACTGGGAAAGATTCTTTTGAAAATAGACAGGAAACAAAGAAATAAAATGAGAGTAGAGGGCTAGCAGTGAGTGAGTGTTGTTAAGAAGGCAAAGGCATCGTTTTCATTTTAGTTATAGTTTTTGAAAAAAGGTTCTTCCCCGCCACCAAACCCTAGCTTAGCAAAATGCCGAGGGAAATCATCACTCTTCAGGTTGGGCAATGTGGGAATCAGATCGGCATGGAGTTCTGGAAGCAGCTCTGCCTCGAACACGGCATCAGCAAAGATGGCATCCTCGAAGACTTCGCCACTCAGGTCTCGCCCCTTTCTTAATTCTACTCAATTCCCCCGTCTTTGTTACGGAATGGTTTCAAATGATTATTTGCTCAAAATGCTGCAGGGGGGTGACCGGAAAGACGTGTTCTTCTATCAAGCCGATGACCAGCATTATATACCACGGGCTCTCCTGATTGACTTGGAGCCAAGAGTCATTAATGGAATTCAAAACAGTGACTACCGAAACCTCTACAATCATGAGAACATCTTTGTCTCGGATCATGGAGGTGGTGCAGGAAACAATTGGGCCAGTGGATACGATCAGGTTTCTTACTACTTACTAGAGCATTTTTTTGTAATTAATATTTGTATGCCATTGGTTGACTTTGTGTCTTTGTTACTTCCATGAACCCTCTCAATACATAGCAATCAACTATTGTAAACTTATGTCCCTTTCTGTTTTAAAGTTACAACATCAATTCTTGCACTTTCCAATGTAAATATATGATACTGATTAATTTAGGCTTGGATTTCAATCACATTTAATTTAATGGTTCAAATTCAGTCTAGCCAACTTCGAACCTAACAGACACTAACTCATGCTCATGCCATGCCATCACATGGAGAAGTTTTTCTACTTTTGTGCAGTGCCATTGATGCTCCATTTGTTTGGTGTTTATACATACATAAAGAGAAATTTTGAATGTGTGTGGGTGTGCTTTTGGACACTCCAGATGTTTGAGTCAATGTAGACACAACTGACATCACAAAACTAGTGATGAGTTTTTCCCCCCATTTTATGATACTGATGATGATCCTGCAATGTTGGGCAACATGCAGTTGTAATCTATGTCTAATTGTCCATAAATGGCTATGGTATTTATTGAAGCACTAAATGGAACTAGATAATTGTTTAAAGATATCATGTAAAGTCACAGGCCAAACCTCTATATGTGCATAAGTTTATTTGTTTTCTAGAACTAGACATGCCTAAGATGGTTTGACACTTTCACCTGATATTGACAAACTTCTAATACTTGAGCAGTTCTTTGCTGAACCTGATTTAGGCTTTCCAAATGACTTTACAAATGATAATCCTGACAAGTTGCTCCATAGGAATGGTTATCAACATTTTTGAAGCATAAAGGAAGATCTTGATGGGCAATATGCAATAAGTGATAAAGTCATAGTTTAACTAGTGTGGTTGTTAATATCTTGTCAGGGACAACACGTTGAAGAAGAAATAATGGACATGATTGACAGAGAAGCAGATGGCAGTGACAGTCTTGAGGGTTTTGTTCTATGTCATTCAATTGCAGGAGGAACAGGCTCAGGTGTCTTCATAACATCTTTGCATTAAAACATCCTATAAGTTTCTTCAATTTCCCCTCTTTGTAATTGAGCATTTGTTTAGTGGGAGTATCTGAAAAAGTAAAAGATTGCTGAAATGATTGACTAAATTTTCACCTGATTCATAATCTTAATTTCAACTAAAACATTATATTGTACCCTTAAGAGAGAAAATTGAACAGTATTGCACCTTTTAGCGTATCTCAGACTGAAATTGCTTATAATACAGTGGTTGGGATTCCTATTTGCCTTTGAAATTGCTATGTACTAGATGAAATTTTTTGGAGATTTCTCAAGTATTGCTAACCTATGTAGTTTTATAATTATTATTTTTTAATTTCTCTTGTGTAATAAGTATATTTCCTTACTTCTACGAAGGTATGGGCTCATACTTGTTGGAGACTCTGAATGATCGCTACAGCAAAAAACTAGTTCAGACATACAGTGTGTTTCCTAACCAAATGGAGACAAGTGATGTGGTGGTCCAACCATACAATTCACTTTTGACACTCAAGAGATTGACACTTAATGCAGATTGTGTTGTAGTTCTTGACAATACTGCGCTAAATAGAATTGCTGTGGAACGGCTTCATTTATCAAACCCATCATTTGCTCAAACAAATTCCTTAGTTTCTACAGTTATGTCTGCCAGCACAACAACTCTTCGTTATCCAGGGTACATGAATAATGACTTGGTTGGTCTTCTTGCCTCTTTGATTCCAACACCAAGATGCCATTTTCTAATGACAGGATATACGCCTTTGACTGTAGAACGTCAGGTGAGATCACTATGTCATTTTTTTCCTAAAAGAATGATTTTGGAGCATCGAAGCTTTTCCATAAATTTGTGTCTTCACTTGTGAAGATTTCTGTTGGTAAATTGTTGAACTGGAAGGTATCAGCAGGGAAATTATGAATTCATCTCTCTTTCTTCCCCCCCCATTTTAAACTTCTGTAATCTGATTGCTATATGCACACATTGCTCAAAAATGTGATTTTTCTTTTAACACTTGAAAATTTTGATGTTATTTCCTTGCAGGCTAATTTAATTCGTAAGACTACTGTACTTGATGTTATGAGAAGACTTCTGCAGGTATAATGACTGCCTAAACAGATAAGCTTCAAATTGAATGCCTTTGTGCTCTACTGACAGGTATATTCTTGGCAGGCAAAGAATATTATGGTCTCTTCTTATGCTCGGACCAAAGATGCTAGCCAAGCAAAATATATATCAATTCTGAATATCATCCAAGGAGAGGTTGATCCAACTCAGGTAATTAGAAATAGTTGTGCAGTATTTTTGAAATAGGAGACTTGTCTTTGGGACAGCAAGTGTATTGCTGTGTTTGTGACATAGGAGACTTTTTTGTCTCTGGGACAGCAAGTGTATTGCTTTATTTTGTGATTTCAGTGTTAAATATTATCTTTTATTTACTTTTATCAATTGGTGTTCTATCCTGCAGTCACATAAAATCTTTAGCACTTCTATACTTTGATAAAAAAAACCTTGAAAAATTAAAAGAAGTATTTCTTTTAACAAAAATTAAATTAACCTTCCTCTGATACTGGTAGCCTTTCTAGTTTTTTTTTACTGCTATTTGTAATGTTATAAAGTTTTCATCATGTTGCAGCTTGCCCAAATTGACTTGTGATAGTGAAATATCATGCTTTTGTATGTAAATATTTTAACAGCTCTACTATACTATGTCATGATTTTGTCTTTCTATATGGATTTAGGTTCATGAAAGTTTGCAGAGGATTCGTGAAAGAAAACTGGTTAACTTTATTGAGTGGGGTCCTGCAAGTATTCAGGTCTGCGTTCTGTGGTAGCTGGTGAATTTGTCTCCTTTGTATTAGTTTTAGGACTCAATCTGATCTTTCTTCTTTCCTACACTTCTGGTAGGTTGCTCTATCGAGGAAGTCTCCATATGTTCAAACTGCACACAGGGTAGAACTCTCCATTTTTCTTTCAGTCTTTCTTTTTATGCTTATCTTACTTTTCTGCTTTTTTTATCTGATGGTTATATTGGAGATAGATCAGCACACACACACACACATATTGATTAAAATGGTTTTTGTTCTGTGGTTAAAAATCAAGAAATTGGGTTATGAAATAACCTATTGTTGCTGCATTTGGTAGGTCAGTGGCCTTATGCTGGCAAGCCATACGAGCATCCGTCACCTTTTCAGTAAAACATTGAGCCAGTATGAGAAGTTGAGAAAGAAACAAGCCTTTATAGACGTCTACAGGAAGTTCCCAATGTTTGCTGTAAGTGTCACAATTTCTTATGGATAATCTGATATCCATCTGCATCTGTTATATACTTCTTTGGCCTGTAGCATCTTCATGTAATACTTGTCATTTCATGTGATGACATCAATAAAAAATGGACAGGATAATGACCTCTCAGAATTTGATGAATCAAGGGACATAATTGAGAGTTTGGTTGATGAATACAAGGCCTGTGAGTCCCCAGATTATATCAAATGGGGAATGGAGGTAGATTCTCTACAAATCCCACGTACCATTTTAAGCACATCTTTCGTATTGCTAATTTTTTGCCGTCTTATTTAGGATCCAAACAACATGCTAACAGGAGAAGGCAATGCTACAGGATCATTGGATTCAAAATCAGTAGCGTGAAAAAACCAAGTAAGCTACGATTAGGCCATAATTTAGGCTTTAAGTTTCTGGATTTGATTTTACTTTCTTTCTCTAGCAAGATAAATAAGATATCAACTTGCTATAAATTTGAGTTATCAGTTTTGAACATGTGAATATCAGTTGTTGTATTCTTTTTCTCCTTGTGACATGTGACTTCACCGTTATTAGCATTTATTTTTTATATTTTTTTTAAAAATTCTCAAATTATTAATTTCTTTAAAATGTTGTTTTTGCATTATTTTTTTTTGTCCTTCAAATCTCCACTTTCTTAAATTAATTTCTTTAATTTTTTATATTAAAATATACTTTTTCATCTTAAAAATTAAAGTTATACTTTCAATTTTTTTTAAAAGAAATTATTTTCCCTCTAAATCTAAACTAATATTTTTTATTTGTTTATTTAAATTAATTATGCATATTTTTCTTATAATTTTGAATATTTTTATTTTATTTTTAAAAATTAGATATGCAATGCACATGATATGTGCTAGTTGATAGGGAAAAAATGAAGATTGAAATTGAATGTTAAACGTGGTTACCTTAAATGTACACCATTTATTTAGGTTCAATCAGGCAGGAGCAATATTTTGGTTTGCTTTCCTTGAATTGTCTTTACTCTCTCAAGTGTGAACTTAGTGTTTGATTCTGAGTATACAAGTATGTTGTCTTTTAAGTCTGTTTCCCATAAAAATAAAATTTTATTTTCCGTGTTATTTTGTCTAATATGCTTTCTCCCATCAAATACTATCATGATGATTATGTGTTCATATTAAATTTTATATAATCTTAATGTAATCTAATTATATCTGTTTGGAGTTTGGACTGGAAATAGAAATTATATTACAATAAACAATTTTTAAATATATTGAGTTTAAACTTGAATATTTGATCCACTGACAATGAAACTTTATGCTGTCAGTGCACAAGAAAGTGTCACATCATTGTAGTAACTAATATTTATCACTTGAAATCTAATCTTTTAAGAATTTCGTAAATAGGTACAACCACATGGTTTAGGGATAAACGTAAACCTTTTACACTGTTCGTAAATCGGCAATTTAATCCTCTGGGAATCTTGAGTACTTGGTGGGAAAGTGACAAACCTGAACCAAATCATTGCAGGTACCACAAGGAAATGATTTTTGTGAATGATCAACAAGGTTTCCAATGAAATTTTCAACTTTTTTGGGGCGTGAGATGGTATGCGGTGTGATTATTTTGGTTTGCATTTTGTTTGCTAATCGTTTGTACCCAAGGGAGATTGAGTACAGAATCTCTCTGTATTGATTCGTTTTTAGCAATGTATATGGTTGGTTGGTTTGGTCATTGAAATGTAGAGAATTAGGAAACCTAGTTTCTTTATCTGGGTCTGATGTGTTTGTTAGGTGATCTTGCTGTTGCTTTGGCATGAATATTAAAATATTTAAATTTGAATTGATGTGGGCATAGATTTACACGGTTCACGTGGTGCAGAGATTCACCTCTTATACGGTTCCTTTAAATTGCTTTGGATTCCTCAATTATCGACACCGTGACCAGTGGCGTTTGTCTACTAATAAATTAGAGAAAGGGACTTAGTGGAACAAAAAAATGTTTGGTTGCACCCCAAGACAAGAAAAACTTTGGTAACGATCAAATGAAGTGTAACGAAAAACCACTTTATCAACTAAACAAAAAAAGCCGTACTATTATTTAGATGGATTCTATCCTAATTTTAAATAAAAGAAAAATCTAATTATATTACGGCTAAAGCGATCAACGTAAAGAAGTAATTTTATTGGGAACTTCTCTCAAAATTTATGGTGGGCTGATTTGACCTTGAAAGAAGTAACTTTTTTTAGGGTGTATTTGATTTGTATTTTTTTTTTTAATTTTTATTTCTTGTTTTTATTTTTTGAAAACTATTTTTATTTTAAAAGATTAGAAGTCTGAAAATATATTTGGTTTGATTTCTTATTTTTTGCTTTTAAGAAATAAAAACAGTATTTTCAAAAGGAAATGTATTTTTAGATTTGTTTAAAATTATATTCCTTGTCATCGCGTTTTCATTTTATTCAAAATGAGATTTTTGATTTCAACTGAAAACACTAAAAATGAGATTTTATTGTTTTCAGTCTTTGGTTTATTTGGAAAAATATTTCTCTGAAAATGTTTTTTAAAATCCAACCAAATGCATTTTCATCACCATTTTCTATTTCTAGTGAAAATGAAAATAAAAAAACAACCAAACCAAATACCCCTTAGCTTTTCTATTAAGAATAGATATGATTAATTAAGTTCACAGGACCCAATTTCCTTTGTTGGATGTGTTCATAGGTACATAATTACATCTAACGGATTCATGGTCTCGTTTGTATTACAATTGATGTAACAATGGATCTGTGTTAAAATTCCTATTTCTTTCTCCGGTGTGGCCTGTTTAAAGAGATCTATAGGTGGAAAATGTTAGGATAGGAGGAGAAAATAGAAAGCATCGTTGTTAGTACTAATGCATTGGAACAATATTGAATATGTCGTTCAGTGGTGTGAAGTCATATCCTGATTCAAGAGCACATGGCATGGGATGTTCAAGAGTAAAAATTGAGATGTCCATTTCTTTGGGGTAACGGAGAGGATCCGGACTCCCTTCTGCCTCTCTTACCATGTTCATTGTTCAAACATAATGTCCATATTTGCTAAAACCAGAGTGAGTAACCCAAGAGCCTTGGACAGCTGACGAAGATCATGCAAGAAATACAAGATATTGGGCCCATCACTTGAAAATTTAAGCCGACTAAAATTTCCATTTAAATATCAATATGTGGTCCATCCTAAGACAGAACCAAAGCTTTTGATTCCTATTTGTTTCGATCACAAATAATCTATAAGAAATAAGACAATTTGAATATTTTAGGGATTTGCAATACACAAGGTTTTGAGTTTATCAAAGCATAAAAAATCAACTCAAGCATATACCATGGTCGTCGTAGTCTTCGTCGCCACCTAAATTAAATTTGTTTTTATTCAAATTAGATATAACCCTACGGGCCTACCCATGACTATCCCAAAGTTGAGATATTAAAATGGAATTGAAATTTAACTAAATTTACAACTCTACGTTTTAATTTTTCATGCAACTTAAACATAAGAATTGTAATTCTTAATCAATTCTAATTCCAACAAAATTATAATTAAAATTACAATTATGAACTATAATTTCAAAATCCCAAATGAACCATTACTCTAATCCAAATCTTCAGAGCAATAGGGACATTAGCTATTATTACCTGCAACAACTGATCGAAAAATAAGCTTATTTTATTGCCACACTAAAATAACACTTTTCCCCGCTCCTTTTTTTTATCTTGCTCTAGTCAAAGCTGCGGAAAATATTGTTAAGAGAATAAAAATAAAATGTCTAGGCAAAAGAATCCATAGAATGAAAAACTCTATTCTCATTTTTGTTTTTCAAAGCATACGGATACAAGTTCATAATTAACTCACCTACATATAGCAACCAAATAAAAATTAAAAAGAGAAAGCAGAATAAACAACTACCACATGGCCTTGTTAGCTCCAATTCAAATTAACACAAAAAAAGATGTGCCAATAACAGTAAGTGGTCCCATTACAGCGAAACAGAAGGAAGAGAGACACTCAAATCCCTACAATGATGCGATTGATATTTCATATTTACCAGTTCACATCACATTACCACTCCTCTGTGACTAGCTGACTTTCTTCCATATAAATGTGGGTCCATTTTTTTAGTTTATTTCTAAACTCACACAAATACATATTCACCTGTTTTTAGTTTTGGGGTTCCAAGTTGTCCTCATTTCAAGTCTGTGTTGGTTATAGAAAAGCGCCCAAGTTAGAGCTGAGTGTGAGATAATAACAATGGCATTTCTCAGAGCAGCTTCTGAAGTTTTGGCAATCTATACCCTTGTCTTTACCATTTTTTCACCTGCTGTTCTTGAAGCACAGTCTCTTTCCCTTGCAGCTGCTCCTGCTCCTTCCAGAGATGGTAATTCTCCTCCCATTCCTAGTTTCACAAGAATCATTGAACATTTTTTCTCCTCTACCTTGTGAAAGAATCAACAATGTAATGTCTGTAAGAAATTGTTGCACTTCATTTCAGTACAAAGTTGAAATTGATCTTTGAGATGTGGTGGCAGATGTAGGGGTTGAGAGGAGATCTAGATCTCCCAGAATTATTTGGCATGTACTTTTTCACCATATATAACTGTCATAATGAAATGGCAACAACGCAGTAACACTTGGTCTTCTAACATAGTTTTCTGTTTCTTTTTTTTATCAACAAATTTTAATAGTTAATTTGTTAGTTTTTGTTAGCAGAGAGTATCAAAGCTGTGATTTTTTTTCCCTTTCCTTCTTTCTTAACTACCGAACAAACTTAATATCTCCAAGTAGTTTTCTGTTGTTAGTGGATAAAGCTGCTCGACATGACTGTAGATGAATGTGTTGTTTTGTTTCATTTAGTTTTTAGTTAATAATTAATGTTTTTTTTCTTTCGATATATAATAAATGTTGTTGGGTAATGTTCGATCAGGTACTTCAATAGACCAAGGAATTGCATACGTATTGATGGTTGTGGCGCTGGTGCTCACGTACCTCATCCACCCCTTTGACGCGTCTTCCCATCACTTCTGAATTATCTGTACTAAGAATTTTGAACATAGTATTAGTAGGGACTGGCTGGGGTTGAATTTATTACGTGGATAAATATCTTCTATTTTTTTTTTTTGCTTTATTCTCTTCTTATCCCCCTCCCAATTTTACATCTTTCGTTTACTTGTTAACGATAGATGATTGCTAGCGGAGGAAATAATGTATTAATATAAATATTTTATTTATTTAAAGGTCATGATCTATTTTAGATAATCGTTCAACTATTTCGTTACAATCTTCAATTAGTTTTGTTAGATAGATCTAGGTATTTTGTTAAACTTGAGAACTTTGATAATCTAACATAGTGTAATTCTTGGATATTTAGTGTTTTGTACAAAATTAATTTTCAACAAGTGATTCAAGCCACCGTTACTGTTAAATTATTAGGATTTAAGTTCCTTTGTATTGTATGATTCCTGGATGAGTTTTCGTGAATGGTTGATTTTTTTGTATGGATAATAATATAAGCAAATATCTTTATAAATTAAAAAGTATAATAATTTTTTTATATGTCATGTAGTAGTAAAGAAGAAAGAATGAAAAAAAAAGAATAAAAAAGTAAAAAGAAAGAGACTAAAAGGTGGGAGGGACAAAAATCAATCACATTTTGACACGTGGCAAAACAAATGTTGACATGTAACACTTGAAGACTTATTTTTGTAATATAGTAATAAAAAATAGAATAGATGTACTGGTTGGAGGAAGCCCCCACCGAGTGGCTCCTTATTGAACATGATGTATTGATTGATTATCCTGGATAATGTTATTATGATAATTCATAAAATACAAGAATTGCGTGAATTCATATTCAAACAAAACAAAACCTATTGCTAATGACCTTGCTGACAAGATCGACTCTGTCACAATTCGCATAAAGGCAGTAATTAACAATCCTAGTAATGTTGCAAATGTTGCAATGAAAAATATACACAATGTGTATCCAAAGGGAATCTAGGCACGAGAAAGACAATTATTGGAATTATTACTTATTAACAGGTGTTCACTGCTGAGTGTTCTGTTGACTTCTTGAAATGTCAGGAACATGATTCTTCTGGGCAAGAGAAATTGATGTCTTTGATGTAATTCACTACTATGCTAACCTTTACAAATGTAGTTAAAAGCCTCGAGTAAAAAAGTAAAAATGCAAGTATATTCTATTAAGTGGGATGTCTAAGCTGCAAGACATACTTGACAACTTCATAAAAAGAGACAACTATCCCAACTGATGGACCAGCGCGGCCTACACGGGGAGCAACACCTGTAAATAGCCCTCTCAATCCTCCATCCCTGTCCCAAGAAAATATTAGAGCCCCAAGATCAGTCCAAATCCTATTATGTGCTAAATGTCCCTCTCAAGTAATATTGATATACATACCACTACAGTTTAGTAAGATGCTCATACCTCCAAATCTCAAGTAATGTTGTTCTTGTTGTCATCTTTAATGCTCTTTCAGGATCTTTCTGGGAAAATGAAAATGCAAACATAATTTAGAAAGAAAAAAAATGAAGCCATCAAACCCTGAATTTTTTATATGCGCAAACTAATTCAATGTAAAATGGTGTTGACTGATGGGGGAGAATCACACAAAAACATTGAGAAAATATCCTGTAAATATCATGGTATACCCGTCATTCTTTAAGAGATTATTATACTTGCTGGAAAACCATTAACAATGGTCAATTCTGGTAAAGTTGATTATTTAGAAGCTAGCCCAGTGTTTTTTAAATAATAAATTTCACCTTTTACAAGAAGACAGGTTGATTACTTTTCCTGATGATGCTAGGTCCAAATTTCTGCCTTTTCTTGGCAGGGACAGGAGGGTTAAGTGAATAGAAAGTTATTAATAATGCTAAAATCATGGCTTTGAGAAACAACCTCTATTTGTCGTCGAGTTTTTGCCACATCCAGTGGACATGTGGCAGCTGATGCTAAAGTTCCTGCAACAAAACCAGCAGAAAAATTTGCTCCAAGGACAGTGGCTGCACTTGCTCTATCACCCGCTAGGCCAAGAATGCTTTTCCTAATCTGTAAAGCATCTCCAAAGTCAACACATAATACCCAAACACAATAAAATCAACTCATTTTCATTTTTTTAATTAAATGTAACAAAATCTCACTGGCTCAAGGGTTGACCAGCAAATAGCAGAATATGGAACATCACGAGAAAGTTGTGCTCCAAGACCAGTCCACCAAAAACGATACCTATGTACTGTTCAAAAAATAATTACAAATAGAGGCAACCAAAAGAAAGTGTGTTAAACAGAGAAAGATAAATCAAAGATGTCAAGAGTTCACTAACAGCTTTGAAAAATATTTGTGCCCTTGTCAGGGTGAATGACTCCAAGCAATGTCTTCCACACTCCTGGAGGCTTGCCACTTTGGGTTGCTCTAAACGCCTGAAGAATGAGAGCAAATATGTAAGAAGAGAAATTCAACCTACCCCTAGCATTAAAAATTTAGGAAAAAAATGTGTTTTTAGTCCCTACACTCCTAGTTAAACATTGTCAGCGTCCCTATACTTTACTATTGATGAATTTAGTCCTCAAACTTTAAAACACACAGATTTAATTACTCTTCTCTAAAAACTATATTTTTTAAAGTTGAAAAGGACTAAATCCATATGTTTTTTAAAGTTTGAAGACCAAATTCATCAATATAAATATATAGATACCTTGATCGCTAAAACACATTTTTTCCTAAAATTTATTACCTGCATGCGAGTCCTTGCAAGTTCCACAGGATAACAAGAAATGCAAGCTAATGAGCGTGCAACTGATCCCGCAACTAATGGAACATAAGGTGTTAAATTTGGAGCATTCTGAGTTGTAAAATCCTCCACCATGTTGCGTAAAATATCATAACAAGGCATGTAGATTCCAACCTATTTTGACAACAGAAAAACACAAGATCATTAGTATATAAGAGATAATGAGACCCAAAATAAAGAGTATAAACTTTAAAATAAACCATAAAGCATGAAACAGAAAATTCCAGACAGAAAAGAGAGCTTACAGTTGGCACAGCCAACGCTAAACTTGCACTTGTGCCTCTCCATAATCTCGGAAAGCCTTCCTGCAAAAGTCACTCCTGTGAACCCTCTTGTAGTAAGTTATTAGAGTCCCAAAGGAAAATAAATAAATAAATAAACAAGCACAAAAGAACATCTACTCAATGCAGGCTTGAAGAATTACTACCCACCACATTTGTGAAACATAACATGCAATCCTTTACAGATTATTTTGTCATAATATTATCAGAAACTTCACGCAAGTTTAATAAATCTATTTCACCAGTTAACAATTTTAAGGTTGGAGTTCCTTATAGCCCAACTTGTAACATCTCTGACTCATCCTTAAATAATTCAAATGGAATTTTATTTATCGGTTACAGTTGAATCTAAACCGAGGTATACCACAGAAATTCCCCTTCACCATGCAAACCTAGAAACATAAATTCTAATAACTAGGCAGTGAATTACTCAACCTAATTTTTTCACATGCCCAGTCTAAGAGGATTATATGCCTAATCAATAAATAGGCAAAATTATCACCTACATTTTCATATCTTATGCTATGCATCAAACTCAAAACTATAACTGTAATGCTGTCAGAAAGTTATCTGTTAGACAAATAGAAAGACCACCTACATAACACGGCTTTATAGATGACACGGGGAAATTACTATTGTGTCAGAAGAGAACCCGGTAATGAGAACCACTCACATAGTTAACTACCATTGTCTTCACAACAGTTGAGAGAACAATAGTTCATTTGATTAGAGTCGATTTTTTCTAGCAAAGTAATTTAAAATTACCTGACGTGTAACCTTGTAAAGAACATCTAATGTTCCTTTATAGCGGTTACACACGGAAGGACAAGGCAGCGGTGGCTCAGAGCTAGAAACTGCAGAACATCTAATATCGTGTGGCGTCTGAAAATAAACAAAAATTGTAAAAACTGTACAAATCAAAATTCAGCTAATGAATGTAAACTATGAAGAAGCAAATACCGTGTTCGTTTGAAAAGGTGCCATTTGACAAACACCTTGGTAGGGAACACCTGCAGCTTGTGCTTGAAGTCTTGTCTGAAAGTAGAGATAACGAATTTCCTTCTTCGAATGAGTAAATTGGAAATGTTTTTACAAAAAAAAAAAAAAAAGAACAATTGATGGATACCTTGGCGACATCGAGGGGATTAACAATGATAGCAGACACGAAGGCGGCACCGGCTGCGGAAAGAGCTCGTTCTTGTATCCTCAATTGCGTATCGGAATTGGTATTGGTATGCGTTGGTGACATTAGAGAAATGTTTCCTTTTGAAAGAGCATCAATTGTTTAGGTTTTCGTTTCTTTCTGCCCACAAAACGAGAGAGGAAGAGAGATTCGTGGCGTCAAGTTGAGGGCGCCAAACAATTCGCATGTGCTTTCGGCCTCAGCTGTATGATTTGGAGTTTCGACTAATTAAAATCCTACAAAGCAAACAAGTTTTTTTTTTTTTCTCTTCTTCTTAAATATGCTTTTTTTTCATGTAAGTCGGCGTTTTTTTTTTCTTCTTATTTTTATTCATGTAATTTTTTTTTTAATTTTAGTCGTAATAAGTTTATCTTTTTTTTTAATTTTAATTTTTGTAAGATATTTTTTTCATTTTTAATTTTTATAAATTTATGTTTTTCTAATTTTTGTTCATGTAAACACAAATTTATAAAGATTATAAATGAATTAAAATTAAAAAAAATATAAATTTACAATGACAAAAAAAACTTACACTAACCAAAATTGAAAAAATATCAATTTTTACAAACTAAAATTAGAAAAACAAATTTACAGGAATGAAATTTTTTTTTAAAAAAAAGTTAACTTATCCGAATCAAAACATGTTCTTTTTTAATTATTTATTTCTCCCCTTTTATTGTATTCTATTTTGCTATGGATAAAAGATGTTTAAATGATTTTATTTTTCTATCAAGAAAATCATATTCAAAAAAGTAATAATCACGTTAATAATTAAGAAATTTTTTCCTGTATGTGAATATATTTCAGATCAGTTTGATAACCAATTAACCATTTAGAAATTATTTATAAAGAGTATTTTTTATGCAATTCAGGAAATAAAAATTTATAAAATAAGGATTTTTTAAAATTTATATACTTGATGAGATGTATTTAGTTCCAAGTTACCTTTAATATATATATATATATTTGGTTTTAAGGATGGGAGGAGTCCCAAAGTTCAAAAAAGAGTGCATGAAAGGCATCTTAACATAGAAAAGACTTCACTTTTAAAATTTTGATTCAAAAAGAGAACGAGAATATAAATAATATATTTTTATATTTTAGAAATATTAATGGAGGTGATAAATTTTAAAAATGAAATTTTAGAATAATTTATTTTGTGCAGTTCAAAAATTACAAACTACTTTCTTTCCCTTTCAAATATTTCTAATACTAGAGAAGAGACAAAAATACCATTATCTTTTTTTCTGGACTAATTAAATGAGATTAAATTAAAAAAATCCACATTATTTCTTTCCAACCAATTAAAACCATTTGGTTCATTTTAGTTATCAAAATAATAAAATATAATATATGTTGGCCCATTTGTCCACGGAGCCTAACCAAGCCGAATTCAACAATTTATTTTTGTTAGCTTAATTTTATATGAATTTTAAAGGAAATAATAATAATAGCCAAATAGATTCGTTTTTTTTGTTAATCCTTTCATTTACCAAGAGAAAGAGATTATAACTAATCTTGCTCTTACGTATTTGGGCCAACATTTAAAAGCCCACTCTAAAGTATTCGGCTCATAAAGCTAACTAAGTCAAATTTGTCCAATTAGTTTTAGTCCTCTATTTTAAGAGCCTGACTCGTCCAGCTATCTGACTGGCCCATCAAGCCAGGTTATTTCTTATAACTCTATGAATTACCAACAAGAATAGGGTCCAATAGAAAAAGATTAGTCCTTTATAGGTGACGAGCCACTGTTTAAATCCTATTAGAAGAAGTACCCACATTTTTTAGTATTTGACAACAAAATTATTTTTAAACGAGAATACATATGGGAAACAAAAAAATATAAATTGATATCTATAAATAAAATCATGTGATTGAAATTTATTATAAATCAACGTATTTTGATTTGGTTTAGCAAACTCTTAAAATAGGTTAAGAAAATTAATTTATGCGATGGAGTATAGCATGGTGGAGTGCAAGATGCCCACGGTGGGAAACAAATTAGGAGTTAGGACCATTAGATAAAGTGATATGAAATTGGATGGTAGTGATTACCAAACTAGTTGGAGAGGTAAATATTGTAAAATTAATAAAGAAAACACATAATAAATAGTATATGAGAAAATAAGTTATATGCTGACAGTGTAAAAAGTTTCACATTTTTATTTAATCATAACCTACATGTATGCTAAAGTCATTAATTTTTATAATAATTATTTTAAAAATTATATAAATAATAATTTATGATTAAACAATAGTATAAAATTATTATGTATCATCGTTGCATGACCATTAAACTCATATTACAAATACTATTATGTTAATTATGTCTTTTCTATCATATTACAGTAAACTACTATAAATTTGTAATAATAAAAAAATTATCTTAATTATAAAACCAAGATCCATTTATAAGCATATACTTAATTATCATAAGCATCTTTTTTTGACCAATATTATAAATATATTTGTTACTATAATTAAATACAATAAATCTAATATATTTTGAGATTATATAATACATACTAAATTTAATAGGTAATAGATAATAGATACTAAATTTGTTATTAAATAGCTGTATGCACTTTTTTTGTGTGCCTTGACAATGCAAACACTATTTTATGCATGGAAAAAAAATCAGGACATTATAAATTAAGGAGATTTATCACCTTATTCAGCTATGTTATACTATAGTCTAAACTCTAAGATACTAACATACTCACCACAATCGCTTATGAGAGACACTTAATTGGTTTCTCCCGGCTCAAAACAGGCTGAAATTCAAGGAGATGATCTCAGGTTTTGATTTGTGTGTTAGGGACAAGGACAACCATGGCCAGCCTCTTACAACAATCCGTGTTTACCTGTGATGGAAGGAGAAGAAGCTAATTTGCACTTTGCAGTATTGCCAAACTTATCCCTCTCTATGTCTGATGCCCTCTCCACTAATTGTTCACATATAAGAAAGGGCACACGCCAATAACACTTTCACTGTTGCAGTGGCAGCCTTTTTTCTGATACACCCAAAGGAGAAAAGGATCTAGAGAGAGAGAGGCCTACGAGGGAGAGAAGAATCAAAATTTAGCGTGTGTTTCAAAATTAATTTAATCTATTTTTTATGAGATATATATATATATTGCTGAATAGGGTAGAATTATTTTTAAAAAACTGTTTATAAAATCAAAAAGTGAGTAGGCAATTAAACAGAACCTTGTTTATTATTTAGTATAAATCAAAAAAGTAAATTTATCCATAAAATTTAGTATTAATTTTTCAACCTAAAATAAAACTATTTTTTTATCACTTTTAATTAAGTCAAAGTTTGAAGGGAAAACCAATTTTATTTTAATAATAACTAAACTAGTAATAAAAGAAAGAAAGAAAGAAGAAAGCAGCATAAAAGGTTTGTGTTTGAAATATAAGGTTTGGGTATTTGAATTTGGATTAGAGAGTGAGGTAGGCTAGGTTGCAGAGTGCAGAGAAAACAACAGTGCAAGTTTGTGGTAGCCACTAGTGCAGTGTGCAGAGCATCAAAAGCGAGAGAGATCCTCTTCAATTCATTATTCAGCTGTTGCATTGCATTAGACGACAATGAAAATGAGGCTCGTTTTCGATTTTTCACCTCTGCCCCGACAATGAGCATCCAACCACCCAGTTGCACGCTAATTATTAACTTCTTAGTGTCTTTGCTTTCATTCTCTGCAGCCTTTCTCAAACGCCCCGCCACTCTCAATATAACTGTCTTTCTAGAATTCATTACAACCCTAGGCTAGAGAACCATTTAAACTTCTTTTTTTACGAAACAATTGTTGGAGCACTAAGAATATGTATTATAATTACATATTCATTACTCAAATGACAATATCTAATTAAATTGAAACAACTTTTTTTATGAGTAGCAAAACATAAAGAAAAAAACTAGCTTAAGCTAACAGACCTGAGTTAATGGAGAACCGCAAGATGTCTGGGAGATTAGCCATTGTTGTGATTTAACCTATATTTGAATAAGAGAAGTGTGAGTAACACATTTTTAATACTCTATTTTATTAATTAAAATTGATTTAATTACCCTGAATTTGAGATGTATGATTTTTTTAATCTCTTAAATTTAAAAATATTTTTTTCAGTCTATGAATTTTTATAATTTTTTTAATCTCTAACATAATAAATTTAAAACTTTGCAGTAATTTTTAGCTGTGATAAAATATGAAAATATAACTATAAAATTTTCAGTGTATTTTTTATACTCATAAAATTAAAATGTATCATTTTTTTATTCGTACATATGTTTGGATAAATTCAAATCTACAATAATAATTTTTTACATTGATTATATATATAATTGTTTAAATATGAAATTTTCTTATATCAGTTATTCATATAATCAATGTAAAATGTGACATTTTTTTTACATGATCATGCCTATAAATGTAAAAAGCTAAACGCAAAGGTCCAACCTTAATTCAAGAAAAAAAATAACATGTTTTAATTTTGTGTGGATAAATTTATATTTTAAAATGATCATAAAGCATAAAAAAACTGTTATAAAGTATCAATTTATTATTATAGAGACTAAAAAAATAATTTATGAAAATTTAGGGATTAAAAACATTTATTTTAAATTTTAAGGACTAAAACAGTAATTAAGCTATTAAAAATTATAAAATTATAATAGATTTATTATATAGGATGTGAGACCTTTAATTTTTTATGATTTTTAATAAATTTGATCCGATAAGATAGAATGTATTTTGAAAAATGTATAAAAAATTGTCTTTCTAACATTTCTTAATCAATAAATATTAAATACGCAAATCAAATATTTATTTGATAATTACTTATAAAATAAAAATGTATTATTCATAAATTTGATTGAAAAGTTATTAAAATGAACTTAAAATAACATGATTTCAATAATTTTTATAAAAATTAATAAACCAAATTAAAAAAAATAAAAAAGTTAATAAATTATTTCCTCAAACTTTAGTAATTTTCAAAAATAGACTTAAAGTTTAATTTACTTAATTATAGTAATATAAAATTATAAACTATAAACTTAACAATCGTGTAAAATACAAATTATTGCACTAGCTAGTTAGTATGTATATGGGAGTGAATTTTAGCCGGCATATGTTCTCATATCATTGTATATATAATATATTTAAGGTAAATAGTCATTGGTGATAATTTAGTTTTTGAGTCCATAAAAATTACAACAACTATGTCATGTTATTGAATTTTCGAACAAACAGTCGTGGATTTAACAAAATTCACGAAGATAATATAATCGTAATAATTAATAATGATATTCATACATAATATATTTCATTATATTTGCTTGAAGTAATTGAGTGGAATCTATGATGAATCACTGCATTCACTAGTTACTAGTTGCTAAAAGATTTTGCCGTGCTTGAAAATCCAACTATTATGGAGCCTAAAATGATGATCAAGTATTCAAGTTCCTCCTTGACAAATTTTTAACTGTCTTTTTCATTTTCCATCTTGGAAAATACTAAATTGAAAGAGAAAGCGATGGAACCAGCTTCAACCCACGGAAAAGTTTTTTGTGGAGCAATTTCTAAATTTATGGCAACAGTAAAAGGTGTTCAGAAAAGGACCAACGACAGGCTTAGCTTGCATTGCATGAGTATCAATCTGATTTTGAACACCTTTGTGGACAGAGGGCATGCAACTTGCTCTGCTCTCATTTAAATCTCATTCCTTCACATATACACAAGCATCCGACAAAGGAAAAAGTCTGTACCACCCTCAACCTATTTGCTCGCTAAATGTTTTGACCAACCCAAAACAACCATTCATAGCCATAGCTCTTTGAAGAAGCGTGCTGGGTTTTTTACCATAAAAGCCATTTAGTAGCATTCTCTTCCCAAGAGACCATGATCTTTTTTTTGTTTGTAGTAGGTATTAAGAAATATCTCCAAAAACACCACTCAATTGTCAAGGCATTCTGTTATGTTCTACTCCCTAATCAAGGTACTCTTTCAATGAGTCAATGTCTGTGGGTCCTAGTTTCTCATCCTTGGTACCCGAAATCTTTGTGTGGGAAGTTGGTTTGGTTTCATAATAGGCATTTGGTACCTAGCCATTGGTGGTTCCCTACGACTACATTCCATACAGTCTCTTTTAAAATGATCATGCGGGACTTCTCTCTCTATTTTCAGCTTATGCCGACATATATGATATTTGTTTTGGTAAAAGAAGACTACATATTTTTTTATGGCCTAAAGGGTGCCAGTCTGCCACATGATATACAAGTTAAGATCCTCTTTAACAAAGACAAAGCTACAAAAACAATAGTATCTTGTAACTATACTCTCCATGTTTTATTTACAACTAAAAAATACCAACATTCACATATACCTTTAGCCTAATTGCATTAGTCTTGCTTATAATATATCACTTAGCCGATTTAATCTTTGTACTTAAAATTTGAGGCACAAGGCAATATTTCTTTACTTTTTCAAAAAAGAGAGGTCTTACCTCCAAAAGTATGGCTAACCAAGATGCAGAATGTGTGGTTGTGGGATGCCTAAGGTGGCCACCAATTGAACATGACACGTGAAATGGAACTTTAGCTTAGTGCATGACTGACAGCCTTTTTACCCCGCGCCTAATGCATGTCTATGGCCAAACAAAAATATCCCACCAACCCTTCAAACTAGGATGTTTCCAACATAAGAACATCAAAATAAGCAATGCTAATAAACGTTTAAATCTATAAGGGGGGGCAAAATTACAAATCAGAACATCAAAATTCCACTAAGATCACTATGATGCCGTTACAAAACAAAATTGAAAGCATGAATTATAAGATGTCTCAGGCAACTAAAATAACAAAATATCTCCATCTTTACACAACTCAGGTAACCTTAAAACTTCAACAAGTTCAATTCAATGTCTCAGATCAACAAAGGATCACTGAAGTAACTATCTATATCCCAATTCCATGATTGAAAATCCTCATTGACAAGATGGGAAATGTCACTGAATTTGTCATGGAAATCAGGCTGCTGTGTTATGCTAGTTTCATGAAGAAACACTGGTGGAAGAGTTTCAAAATTGAAATAACAATCAATGGACGATGAATGTGAATCTAAAAACAAGAAGCTGTCTTGAGAACTTGACTCTTCTTTGCTTGGAAGATCTGTTTCAGAAACCTCCTCCAACATAAGTTCCACAGATTGAAGTCCAAGCACAGAAGTAGGTGAAGACAAATGAGACTCTTCACTTGAATCATTCTCACCACTCACAGCCACACTAGCCTCAGTTTCATTAGGGCCACAATCACAAAGATCTTCCCTTGTAGGAGGCTTGATGAAATTAGTGAGAGCTTTAGAGCCTCTAAAGGCAATGGCTGCTTTGTCATAAACCATAGCAGCTTCTTCAGCAGTGTCATAAGTCCCTAACCACACCCTTATTCGCTTCACAGGATCTCTGATTTCTGCTGCCCATCTTCCCCATGGCCTTTGACGAACTCCTCTAAGCCTCTTTTTTTCAAGACTATCTCCAGTTTTTCCCTTGTAATGCTGTCTCAGCGACACATTACTAGTACGATTTACACCTGCAGACTCACAGTTAGTTGAACTCTTCTTCTCCACAATTCTGATTTCATTCACAAACTTCTTCATTCTAGGATGAATAACCAACCCTTCATCTTCATCTTCGTCATCTGTGGCATAGGGATCCATCACAGAAATCCGAACTACCTTTGGTGCTGCATTCAAAATGTCACCAGGTTTGACATGTTTGTAAGTGACAACCTTCTGCTCACTGAATCTAGCTTCCATGAAGTGAAGTGAATGATACATAGAGAGAGTCCTCACCACACCAGTAGAAGTGTACAACTCTCATTGTGGACAAAAACACTTTTATGGTACCTGGTGACACACTGTGTGCAGTGCTCTGAATTCTTGATAATTGGTTGTCGATTATGATTTGAACTTTATTTATTTATTCTCTTTTCATATCTTACTTTCCCTTATTTTAATGTTTATCCAAGGATGTCGATAATTCGTTATCAATTTAGATTTTTTTTTTCCGCAGAACTCTTTCTTCCGTTGTTTTTTTTTTTTTCATACTTCCGTTGTTTTATTAATGTTAATTAATAAGAAACAAACATCATACATTTTCGCTGATAGTACGAGAATAAATCTTTATTTATTTTTCCCCCTCAAAAGATTGATTTGGATTTGTCAATTGACACTTATCAATATAAGGTTTGATGATTAAAACTAGATAGTATAAATTTAATAATTAATATTTACCAACATTTAATAATCTACAATATCTAGGGTGAGATCATATAAAAATTTGTATTTCTTAACAGAATATTATCTTATATTTTGTAGGACTTTATCTTATATCATAAAATATCCTCAAATATATTCAAGAGGGATACTCATAAATAAATTAGATTAGATTTGATTAAATCTGTTATTCGATCTAATTAGTTTTTTATGGGTTGAGGTGAATCGGCTTTGTACAATTTTTTTTATATCCAATTCAATCCAACCTAATCATAAACAAATTGGATCAAGTTTGAATATTTTTTAAAAAAAGTTGTAAACATTAAAAATTTTAAGAATAAGAATGTGTCCCCGTCTAAAATTTTGTAAATATATAATGACTAAATATTCTTAAAAGTGATTAAATTATGATAATATTTGACTAATAAAATTAATGATTTTAATGCTAATACAATATTTTTATTTTAGATAGAAATAAAGTAATGTGTTAACACGAGAAAACATAAAAAAAAATCAAAACAAAGATAAAAACAACAACTTAAAAAAAATTATTAGTGATTTAATATAATAGTTTAATAAACAATGTCACTTAAAAATTAATGTGTTTTGTATTTAATAATTAATTTATTTATGGTAACAAATTTAATTACATAATATAGGTTGACTCATGTTAAAAAACAAAAACTCGTCATCCAACTCATACATGATCGAGTCTTAATTGGGTTGAGTCAGGTTTGACCCGAACACTTAATAAACCTAACCCAATTAAATTGGATTACGGGTTAACCCTGACTCATGACACATGTAATATTCAATAGGCTTAAATATTTTTTTTTTATAATAAATACTCAATTTTTATATTTACTCCCTAATAAATTCTTGTTTTGCATCAAGTCCCTAATAAAATAATAATTTTCTTTTTATTCATTGATATTTTCCTTTAGTACTAGATAAATTAACAAATTTTGTATTAAGTATATGATAAATTAGAAAATTTTATTTTAATCCTAACTAATTATAAATGAAAAAAAAAATCAATACAATGGATATACAATGCCTTAAATACTTGGAAGAAGAAGATTGTTGTTGATTCAAATAGAATTATTTCGTTTCTAATAAAAAAATACCTGTGATCTACAAAAATATTTTCTCTTTGTAAAGAAAAAGGATAAAACACTTTCTTAAAAAATATCTTAAAAATATATTATATCAATATTTTTAATGCTACAAATATACAGCTTAAATATTTTTATATACAAATATAATTATTTAATTATATTTATTAAAATTATATTATTATATTTTTAATCAATCAAATTAATATTAAATTAACTTTTAATTTGATTTAAATTTAAAAATAATAGTTCGATTGTAACAACAATGTTTCAAAGACAACATAATTTGTTACAATTTAAAATAAATAAGATTTAATTTGAATATCTCATTTATTGCTTGCATATATTAAGGTGTTGCCAAATAGAATGTGGAGGGTGATGCATTGCGTGGATATCGATGGATTGGGAGTATATTTTATCTATGATGTTTCCTATGAAGTGGGGTTGAATAGATTCATGAATGTTTCACTGATTGCATATGTATCTGTATTATTAAATGATGATGGTGCTACAAAGAAATTTACATATTAATTGCATAAAATAATTTATATATTAATTGATGTAATTATATTGATTTATATAATAGAATAAAAATAACTTAAAAATTAAAATCAAATCCCTAAATTTGTTTAAATTATTTATAAAATATTTTTTGTAAATGATTTACATATTAGTTTATGAAACTAAGTTTTTTTATAATTAGAATAAAAAGGAACATTTTTTATATTAAAATTTTATGAATTTTATGTTAAAAAATTATTTACAAAATTTAACTAGAAAAAGCAAGTAACATTTATTACAGTGTTGTTGAATTAAAGGTCATGAGCTTATGGATTCAATTCCTATAACTATTTAATTTTTTGGCCAAAATTATTAATTCTAAAAAAAAATAATTTAAAAATATGAGGACCAAATCACAAATTAAATTAAAAATTATACAAAACTAAAATTGTAATTTAGTCAAAATAAAATTGAGTACAATTGTATACATGACTGGAATTTGAAAGAAAAAGAAAAGAAAATTATAAACCAGTCAAAGACGAAATTTAAGAGATTAAAAACTCTTAGCAAACAAAAATTTGGATATATAATTAATAATTTTAACTCCTAAGAAAATGAAAAATATCTTCACATTCAAAAGTAAATATAAATATTTTAATTTATAGCATGAAAAAAAAAATCTGTAACAAAAACTCAATTAAAACTTACATTAGCATATTATATTCGTATAATAAAATAAATCGTTATTGCTATAAAGTATAAAGTCATTTTTTTTAGAGATTACTATAAAGTCATAAAGAATGAAATATTGGTAAGGAATCCAAGTAACTTCTAAGAACTAGGAATCAGCAATCAGCATAGTATGAAAAGATAAATAAGTGGGAATACACTGAAGAACACAGCTACAGATATTTTCCAGCACTCACAGGAGAAGTTTCATACAAACAAACTCAAAATCCTCCTATTGTTATGTGGACAGCACGAGACTTATCCTCAATACGTCAACAGCGGGAATGAAAAGAAAGATTATACATTAATGTCTTTTAACAAATGGAAGGAACACGTCCTATCCTATAATATAATGCGTTATTCCAATTTGCTAGCCCATTGCATACTTCTGAGTCCAGCTCCTAGCAGTTGTCTCATACTTGGACCTGTCTGTCTTGTACATATGAGCAATTTCAGGCACCAAGGGATCATCTGGGTTTGGATCCGTCAATAGGGAGCAAATGGAGAGCAAAACCTGAAAAAGGAAACGGAGACCCTTCCCACCCATTTAAAAAACAGCAATAGTCCAAGAGAAACAGTAACCATACATCAATGGAGGGCTCCCAATTTCTCATAGAAAAAGTTTCACACCAATAACAACACGTTAAGAAATGTTCCTTGTGTGATTTTTAATATTATTAGCCACAACTTAAGATTTTGAAGGTGCAACAATTGCATGCAATTTAGATCATGACACTCAAACCAATTTTTAAGAGGTATCTGTTGATGTGATTCATTGGAATCTACATTATGGATCAAATAGAACTAAGCATGAGATCAACATTTCATGGTACAACATTACTATACTACAAGAATTACATGCAATCCAGAGTATCACATAGATCCAAGATATTTCATAGCAGACTTATCCATCACTGGATTTTGGCAGACATCATCATATAGACCTTAAGTTAGTAACCTTCTGCTGCATGATGTTAAAAAGTTAACTTATTGAATTGGCTACTTGTTATTTATATGTTCTTTGACTAATAGAAACATTTCTCTCTACGCTTATATGAATTGTTATTTGTTGCTGTATTGCACCCAATGAAGATTAGTGTTAAAAAGTTCAGTACAGTCATAACCTTAGATATTGTCAAGGCGGGGCTCCACTGCTCCTTTAAGATATCAAGACAAATACTACCATTGCTGTTGATATTTGGGTGGAAAACTTTAGTCCTAAATGCAACCTGCAAGAGAAAAGTAGACATGAAGAAAAAGAAGGGTTAAAATTTTGAACAAACTACCTTTATGTGAATTGGAAGCCATGTCTAGTAAGTAGTAACAGTGTAACACAAAAGCAAGTCATTGGAAAAGCTCACTTCATTTTCCTGGAAACAGAAGAGTGGTTAAGACCTACTTTATAAACAAGTAATGACTTCAACGGTGGCTACTTAAAACTTAGCACCTTCACAGCTTATAATTGCAGAATTCATTTTTATTACTCACCGTCAGATTTGGTTTTAAAGAGGTGGCTCCACCTCTACAGGTAACTGTTAGAAACTTCAAGTGAAAACAGCACATAAACTGCTCCTCAAATGGGAAAATGAATATTTGTTTTCAGCCAAACCAAGTATGCCCATATTGAAACTTTTAAGCAGAAAATAAAACTCAACCATAGAAAAACTAGAGTGGTCCACTACATAAAATAATAGCATTTCCATTAGTAAAAAATAAGGACTCATCCACCTCCAAGAAATGCCACCAGATTATGATTTAAGAAAGTCATCAGTCGTCACCAAAATTCAACTTATCACTAGCATAAACATCTCAATCAAGGCACCATTGTTACAATATGGACAAGATTAACAGAACAGTGAAGCATGCGACAAGTGTGCATTGGATTTGGATGATTGAAAAGAAAAATTTAATATCTTTAAAAATAAGAATACATAAAATCTAATTAACAAATTTTAGGAATAATCTGAAATTCAGGAAACATAGAAATTTTAACAATATATAAACAAAAAAAAAAGTCCAGTATTCTCCAAGCATATATTATGAAGGAAGAATTGTTGAAATTGTTTTGGGCAGGACTAGGGAAATACCTTGGGTGGCTTGAATGGATAATCCGGAGGAAAATGAATAGTAACTAGAAAAACACCCCCAGCATAAGGGCTATCAGGGGGACCCATTATAGTCGCTTGCCAATGAAACATATCTTCCGCTACAGGACCTATGAAATGTAATAATCATTAGAAAATAACAAACTTAACATTGGTTTCCAATATGGTATCGGAAAATAATGAATAATGTGTAACAGACTAAAGAATGCAGTTTAAACAAAATTTTCAAATATATACAGACTCACAACTTATGAGTTATATCTGCTTGTTTGATGAGTATGTTCATGCAACTCAGATACATAATAAACATCTAGAAAGATAATAATGTCAGCCATATACAATCTTAAAGTAAGAGTTATCTTCCAATGGATTCTACAACCAAAGACAGAGATAATCACAATAGTCTCTCTATCTTCAATCCATGATAGTTGTCACAAATCCAAAACACAGACTTAGAGAAAATCTCTGATAAAAGAAGGCAATAGAGACTAGAGAGATTCTAATTTCTAAGCAGTCACGACACTTTGAATGCAGGATTTCAACTTCAGTAGAAAGAACACAGAGAGGAATTGATTTTAAAAAAATAAAGATATTTGATACCAATTAATAGCAAACAAAGTTAAACAACAAACTTATGAATCGTTGGTTATCACTCTTAACCAAGAAAAGCTTCTTCGGATAACCAGAAAAGTCTCATAAAACATCATATTGACGATAATCTTTTGAGGTCACAACCTGGGATATGAAGCTTAGAACAAACACCTCATCATGCTTCCTCAAAGATTGTCAATTTATTACATTAACGTACGTAAATCGGCATCTAGAAACACATATAACAAAACCCAAATAAACCTAGGAAACGAGGAGGGAAAAAAAACACAACGACCCACATACGTGTAAATTCCAAAACTCATAGATCGAGCAACATATGAAGCTTAATAAGGGTTTGGGATAGATAGAGAGCAAAAAGGGGGTAAAAAGAAAAGGAATTCGGTGAAGAAAATTGTACCGGCGCTGCAAGAGGTTGGAGGGTCTTTCTGGAGGTCCTTAAGCTCCTTCAGAATCCGCTTGGAGGCCATGGAAGAAGATTCCCTTTCGATCTACGAAGGAAGAAAAGGGAGAGTTGCAGAGAGAAAAAGTCGCTTTTCAACGAAACGAACGAAGAAGAGAAAACCAAACCCAACTTGCAGAAATGACTGTATGGAAAGAGACGTGAAGGTTTGTTTGGTTTGAGAAAATATTTTTTATTTTTATTTTTATTTTGGGAAAATAATTTTCAATTTTAATTTTTAAAGTTTAAGAAACGTGGTTGGCTTGATTTTTTTTTTTTAAAAAAAAAAACTCAAGAAATAATTTTAGCATAAATTTTATAAATGATTTTCAATGAAATTTTGTCTAATATGTTTCCTCAATAAGAATTATTAGAATCATTGTATTATTTATTTACAAAAATAAATAAATAAACTAATACCAAATCTAAAGATTAAAATATTCTCACCCTTGTTCAACAAAAGATTTTCAGAAAGCAAAGGTATATATTCCGTTGAAGACGATCGGCAACAAGATATGATTTAGTTTCAAGATTATTAAAAAAGGGGTTGTTCAGTTATGAGGAAATATGGCAAACAGCATGATAATAGGGGAACTCAAAAGAAGAATAACAATATTTACATTTTATGCCATTGCGTTTTCTAAAGGCCGATTCTGTTTCCATGAGAATGAGTATTTCGCGTTTTCGAATTTTCACTGTTTTTTTAAATATTTTTAAAATTTTAACTAAACATATTCTTAACATTGTTTCTGTTTTTATAGAAAATGGTCAAATCAAACATACACTAATATATTCTATCCAATACAAATTTTAAATCACTATCCATTTTTACTATCTTGAGCCGACAAAACATGGACCCCATACTCTTTTTTTATTTTATTTTTGGGTGTGTGTTTCTATTGTTAGGGTAAATTATTTTAATCATTTTTTCTTCATTTTAGGCTACTTTCATCTTTTTATTTTGTTATTTAAGGTTATTATATAGAAATTAAGAAATATAATTAATATTTTTATTTATATTCCTAATTATATTATTTATTTTATTTATTATTCCAACATCTGTATAACATTCATTTTTCTTGATAATTGTAATAAGTACAAAATGTACAAACATTTACACCGACAACAAATATTTATTAAATTCTTTTAGGGGACATTTTTACAAGAATATTTTTTAGTTTTCTAAAAAATATGAAGTTGGAGATTTTTTTTTATGCATCAGAATATAAACACAAGGAAAAACAACAAAAAAAAAACTAGCAGTGCCTAGCAAAAGGTTCCTAAGGCATCGAAAAAATTATGATTTGAACCTTTGCAATTATGCTTAAGTGTTCATGTTCTGCATTTTTTTAAAATTATGTCCAACACATTAATGATATTCGTGACACACTTTTTCCATGGTTTGAACGTCAAAGAATAAAAAAAAAAAATTCCGTGACACTCTGCAATTTACACACGTCTCTAAAAAAATAAATGTTGCACCAATAAAACTAACATAAGATGGATAACTCAGAATTTTTCTCCACTCTGAAAATTATAATGGACTTTTGCTCCATCAATTATCAGGGATAAATCACAGTCCAAGTTGATAACACTTTGCAATTTGCAGGCGTTGCTAAAAAATTAAATGTCTTACCAGCAACACTTTGCAATTTGCACATCATGGACTCTTGCAAATATGCTTAAGTGTTCATTTACCTGCTCATCTAAATGCACAGTTAACTAGTGACTCACTCAACTATAAGCAAATTCTATAAATACCACTACAGCTAAAGATATTCGTAACACTTTCAAATTTTTATCTCAATCCCTACCACAATGTATCACCCAACTGCATATGTTTGTGTTTACTATAATGGTCAAATCTGCAACACTAATGAGGACATCACTTTCGTTAGTAACAACACAAAAACTTTCATGATCAACAAGGTCATAACCTTTACAGAATTGCTTGAACTTGTTCACCAAAAACTAAACATTGAACCACAACAACATATTTAACATCTCCACCTTCGGTGTCCTATATTTGAGTCAAAACAACGTTATATGTACACATCTTTTATTCTGCGATATGATGTTGATGTTCGACAAATGTTCAACATTTTTTAAAACAACCCATCACTACCATTTGTGGAGTTATTTGCCGTAATCTTTGACAATAATAACCCACCAAGCAACCAACATGGCTCAACCTCCAATCTTGAGGACTTATCAGATGGGTACGAGACTTGTTGGGTCAAAAATCATGATAGTGATACTGACTCCTCGTTCGGGCCCGAAGAAAGTAACATGTCTCCATCCCACGAAACAATATTCAAACGAGATTAGTAATCTACGGATCATTCATGTCTTAATTATTTCTACTTTGAGGTTTTCATGTAGTATCTTATGTCTGTGTTCAGTTATCACTTTACATGATGAAATAAAATTTTTGTTTAAATTTAAATTAGCAATTTTTAGTTTATCCATTTTTACTGTAGTAGGTGGCACGGTAACATAACTATCGAAATTCACAACACTTTACAATTTACATTACATTGTTTCAAAAAATTATATGTCTCACCAGAAAAACTAACATAAAATAGATAACTCATAATCTCTTTTTTCACTCTGAATATTATCATGGACATCTACTGCATTAATTACAAGGAAAAAATTACTGCTCTAAATTGACAACACTCTACAATTTACACACGTCTCTAAAAAATTAAATGTCTCACTAGCAAAACTGACATGAAATGGACAATTCATAATCTCTTTTTCACTCTGAAAATCATCATGGACATCTGCTGCATTAATTACATGGGAAAAATCACAGTCTAAATTGACAACACTCTGTAAATTTGCACTAGTTTCTAAAAAATTAATGTCTCAACAGCAAAACTGACATGAAATGGACAACTCATAATATCTTTTTTCACTTTGAAAATCATCATGAACGTTTGCTGCATTAATTACATGGGAAAAATCACAGTCCAAATTGACAACACTGCAATTTGCACTGGTCTCTAAAAAATTAAATGTCTCACAGTAAAACTGACATGAAATGAATAACTTATAATCTCTTTGTTCACTCTGAAATTATGATGGATGTCTGATACATCAGTTACCAGGAAAAAAGAAACATTGGATTCCAATACACATCAACATGGCAAAATGCTCATACAACTATAAATAACACAAAACACACTTAATACAAACGCACAATTTCACATAACATACCTTCATAAACCAAATTCAATCTTATTACTATGTCATTTTTGGGAGAAACAAACAGCTCTTTTGATACACTCAAGCGTAGAATGCACAACACCCTTCAACTAACCAATGACCAATTAGTGGATGAAATCTACTACCGACAACCATTCATAGATGTAGGTCAGTAATATTTTTTTCAATCTCTACAATTGAAAAATGATGATGATGTTTACATAATATTAATGTGCAATGAGCAATACTCATGTGTTGGTCCTATAGAATTATTATGTACCATCGATAGAACACTGAATGTTATACTTAACCTGCTCCAATCCACTATCACTCCTACTCATGATGCAATTATGTATTACAATGGAAAGTGGAAAGTGGAACATCCACGTTAAGGTCGGTTTTTGGGTTACTCCTTTACTAGAACAAATCAATAAGATTTGCATTCCTTAGGGATGTAACATGGACAAACTTAAGGATTTAATCAAGTAAGTTGCACCTATAGGGGTTCCATTATGGAATTCACAAATCATAATTGGTTAGATGATTGTTCTTTCGACAACCAGGTTAGGTTAAGTATTTAGAAAATTTAATTGAATATGAAATAACAGAATTGAAAAATGACGAAGACTTGCTAAAGGTGTTAGCACAATCCAACTATTAGAAACAATTTTGTCCAATAAAATTTTTGGTTATTTTTAACAAACCAAATAGAAGAAGACATGTATCCTGCACAACTTTAGATTATAATTAATTTTGTCACATTTGTGTTGTAATTGTATTTTTTAATATGTTTTATTATTCTTGGTTATCATCTCAGTTACTACACTTTAAAATTTTATGTGTTTATTGTATAAGACAGATGTATCAATTATTTTTTTACTGTATTTTTTAATTTGTTTTAATATGACTAACTAATTTTCTTATATTTTAATTAACGAATATAACAAAAAAAAACATCAACAACACATAAATTTAACTATAAAATTACATACAACGTAACTAAAAAATTATACTCTAATTTTATCCAATTTTTTCATTTTTCTTTATCTGTATATTTCTCTTTAAAAAAAATTTAAAAAAATTAATTTAATAAAAAAGTAATTTTAAAATCAATTAAAAATATTTTTATATAATATAATATTTATATTTTTTAATAATTTAAATTAAAACAGAAAAAAAAAACTCAAGCACGGAAGTCGGGGTGACCATACCCGACTTCCTACGTGCATACAAAAGAAGTGTATTGTGAGAAAAAAAAAAAAAATCAAAGTAGTGTAGTATGGGAATTTGTTGGAGAGAGGAGGTGCATACACGTAAAAAAAACCTAAATTCCTCATATTCGAAGAAATATTTAATGAAGTAAAAGATCATAATGCTCTCGTTATTATATAAAGTTTTAGAACTATTTTTACTGAATGTAATAAATAATCAATTTTAAGAATAAAAAATATGAATAAATATTATTAGTATACAAATTATATATTTTTTAAATGTTTTGTAAGTAAACATTATACTTTTAATATACTTTTTAATTCCTTAAAAATTGACAAGACATTAATTAAAATTTGATTACATTTATATTTATTATTTCACTCGAGGACATGTAAGAACGAGAAAATGTCTTGTGAAGTTAAAAAAAAATTATAATTTTTCTTGTTTAAAAAATAACTTATTATTATGTGAAAATTCACATCGAACTTTAGAAAGGTTTAAACTACAATCGCCACTAGAACTCGTTGCCTGCCCGATCTATTAAAATTTAAACCATAAGGAAGATTCCAAGTTTTGTCCTATTTACCTAAAATAGAAATCATTAATGACAACCAATATCATGCAAGACAAATGCAAATTAGTTAAGTAATCAGTTTGTTCATTTTATCTAATTGTAAAATATATGATCATTACCTTGTGTGATGGGTCGATGTATATATATTGCCTATTTTGCCTTTGCTTCAATTCACTGGCTGATTTCTTTATACATCATGTTGTCGATGTTGGATATCGCTATCCCAACCAATTCTTGTTTTTCCACTCGATTTGTATCAAAAAGGCTATAAGTCAATATTTTAGTAAGTTGAGTGCTTAATTTTCTATTGGAAAAGTTAAGGAAGTGAGAAGAACAAAACAGCTCATTTAAAGAAACACAAGTTACAATGTACTGATGTGCGTGTGGTGTGGAATCGTAGTTCATATATCTATTGTGAGAACGGTGGAAGTGTCCAATCAGCGAAAACAACTAATAAGCTAGCTATGAACTATGAAGGAAAAGGAAAATATTGATGATAAACATATGACAAAAGCTTAAATTTAAAACAAAAAAATTGCATAGATTTACTTCAATCAAATGTGAATCTGTCTTCCTTTTTTAATTTTTATTTATTTATAATTCTAGCTTTTGAGATTCCACTAATTTCAGTTTCACGTTTTGAAAATTAGCATCTGGAATTCGGCCCTCTACAAGAACTAGACAGGTTTACGATAATCAAAGTGTAATAAAAATGAATAACAGTGAAATAAACACCGATAACTATTCGAAGGCAAAGAAGAGCCACTTAAAAGAAACGTAAATAAACAGTTCGTAAACGAAGAAAAAGGCAAATAAACAACCAAAGAAATATAAAACGAAATGAAAGAAAGGTTGAACATCAAAGAAAGAACGAATGAACATTTGGAATTGTATTTATTAGAGAAATAATGTTGGAACTACATACGTTGTCTCTAGCATTTGATAATTAATCCTAATTGAGAGTGGATGTTGTAGGCTTCGTGATTCCTCCCATGACGAACCTTTCGCTCAATTTATAGGCAAAAATCCTAACAACTATATTATTACATGAAAACATGAGTCTAAACAGTTGCTTAATCGATTGATTAACCTCTATTTCAGACAAACTTCTAGCGACTGAGAAGACTTGTCTACATTGAGCTGTTACACAACAGTCTCAATTGCTTGTAATTTCTCATTATTGCTAGCTTCATGGTTTGGATCTCTCAAGAAACTCCTATTAATTGTTTTGATTTGATTTCACCATTGCTCAAAACTAATCAAGATTTGTTGTATCTTAATATTCGGCTTTCTTGAAGTCCCTTGCTGGTCTTCTTCTCTAAGCCTCAACGCTTTTCGACTATCACCAGAGGTTCAAATTCCTATTTGATACAATTAGTAAAAAATTTGCTCCAACAAATGGTAGCAGTGAAATAACGTTCGTAACCACATGCTCGAATAAAGAAGGAAAAAATAATCTATTATACACCACATGCTCGTAGAATGCAATGTTTCCATGACAAGGAAATTAAACCCAAAATGCATTGTTACTTGACACAAAAAATAATTAGAGACTAGGTAGCAGACCTAACATCCCTCTCTTCCTAACCACTAAGCATTTCTTTCACAAGGAAGCCTTGGCACTTAAGTTCTCTTTCTATCATAGTTTACCAATGAGAATGATATGTTACACCTTAAAATTAAAGCTACCACAACTTAAATCTAATTTGCCATCGGATGACTAATTTCTTTACTTACTCCGCAGTCAATTTATTAGGAAGAAAGAAAAAAAAAAGATTTCCTCGATGAATTAAGGGTGCCTCATCACATTGTGGTTTTCTTCATATTGAAAAGAGTAGACAGAGAACATTTTCCCGAGTACTTATGATTCCTATGATCACGAAGCACATAAAAAATGATAAATACAACCTGGCGTATTGGTATTATGTGCATCCCAGATGGCATTTGGGAGAATATAAAAAAATAATTTAGATAGAAGCGGCATCCAGAACTGATGGTATTTTGATCCTGTGGTCCCACCGAGCAGCAAGAGTGAGAGAGAATAATAGTACTAGTTAATTAAAAATACCATTTGAGGAGAGTGATGGAGCAAAGGGGAGGGTCTCCTTTTTGGAGTTGTCTCATGGTGACGTCTCCGCAGACGATAGTGACAGAGATGGAGGGTGAGTTCCAACCCCCCAAGCCCAAACCGGTTTTGGTTCGAACCTCCACGCTGGGGACCAACGCCTTGCTCTCCACGGCGCTCTTAATCCTTCTCCTCTGCCTCTCGTTCAACGCCAGCTCCTTCACGCTCGTCTCCGCCTTCAGCCCCGTCACGCCCTTCTCCTTCACCGTGAACCCCGCCACCTTCGTCGACCCCAGATTCAGGTCTCCGTTCTCCGCTGAAACCGTGAATTGGCTCTGTGAGAAGTGCCACGTCATCCTGCCGCTGCGGTTCTTCACCTCGACGCGCGCGGACGTGTCCGCGTCCAGGTAGGCCCCGTCGGCGGCTTCGGTGACGTTGAGTTTGGGGACGCGGAAGGAGTCGAGGTGGAACTCCGGGAGGGAGGGGTCGTAGATGAGGTAGAAGAGGGCGGCGGCGATCACGACCACCAGGATCAAGATCAGGATGGTGAGGCAGAAGGTGCAGCAGCATATGCGGCAGCAGCTTCGCCGCTTGGGTTTGGGCTGGAACGAGGGTGGCAGCATGGGCTTTCGCGGGGGAGGTGGCGGTGGTTTGGAGTCCGGGTCCCGGTAACCGGGGGGTTTCTGTAGAATTGGCTTGGGTTCTTCCATGGTGGGCTGGTGAGGAAGGAAAGGGAATTGAAATTGTTTTGTTGGGAAATGGTATTTGAGGGAGAGTTAGTTTAGTGTATGAAAAGCTTAAGCTAAGGTTGTGGAGTAATAAGAGGCTGAGAATGAGCAGCGGAATGAAAAGCTTTTTGTTTGGTAACTAGTGACATGGCGGGACACAACAACAACTCTTTCTGTTTCTGCAACTGTCACAACCCTCACCCATACCAAAATATACTTAGTTAAATGGTGAGTCAGTCGTGCTCAACCCAATTTATCAGTTAAATGGTTTAAAAAAACCACTTATTTGAATATACTTTGATAGAAAAAAAAACGAGAGAAGAATAAATATAAAAAAAATAGTCCATTAATGATTTTTACTCGATTTCATATTTATATTTATTCACTTATTTATTTCTTTACAATTGTTTTTTATTTACCTTTAAAAATAGTTTCATTTTATTTTTATTTATTTATTTTCATTCACTCGATCTATTTCTTAATTATTTGTTTTCTTTCCGTCAAATTAGGAGTCAACATAAACTAGGTTGAACAAGGTTTATCCATCCCTAACCCAAAAAATTCATCTAGTTATATTTTAAAAATCAAATTCGACCCAATTAAAATCTAAAATATATAACACAAAATTGAATTGATCATACTTATTGACACAATATACTAATTATGTATAGTTAACTTGTAGAATAAAAAATTACAAAATTTAAATTAAGATATATATATATATATATATATATATATATATATATATATATATTAAAATCAACATATACTATGTTATACAAAATATTAACTATAAAAGCTTTATTATTAAGTATTAGTATTACACAATTATGCAAAAAAAAACTTATACTTTAAGAAGAATATTAAAAATACTAAACTGGTTTGAGGGGACCCAAAATATAACCCAAATCCATCCTAAAAAATCAGAGGATCTATTTTCAAAACTCGAACCCATTGAAATTAATACCGGGCCGGGTAACCCGGTCCAGTTCCGCTTGCAAAATTATTTTTTTACAAAAATAAAAATTTAAACGTAGAGCTGGGAACCTGCATAGTGCATAGACTACTGCACACTCCCCGGCAGTGCCGCCATTGAGGTATCTCTCTTTCTCTTATGTTTCTGTTTAACTCCTCAACTTTGCTATGCCAGCTTGCCTAGTAAAACGAGTTTCAAACAGTTGAATTTCTTGCTAAATCAAACTTATCAACCTTCTTCATTCAGCCATCAAAATCATTACTATAATTTTGTTTATTAGAGAGGCAACACTATGTAATTGACACAATTTTGTCATTAGTTACTCTTAACTAAAACCTGCTGGAATTAAGGGAGTGCTAAAATAAAATACATAAGCTGCCGTTATGTGTTTGCTTCCTTGATCTCTTTACATTATCCTTGTTGTCCGTGGTGTACTTTCCCCTTTCTCTTTGTTTTCATTAAAATTAAGTGCAAATTTTAAATCTTCAAAAAAGAAGTGGCTCATCTGTGCATAGCTTATTTCTTTCTCCTTTTTTCCCAATCTTCAATTGCGATTTTTGTTGTTTGCTAATTGCTAGTATTGATTCTGTTATATAATGTACCTAACCCAGTACCCCCCTCCCAGAGGGCAAAGACTTTTTGTTTGTCTTTGTGTGATTGTGATATTTGGTTAAAGTTCAAATTGCTTGATTGTTTGCAATTGTTATTTTCCCACTACTCTTTTCAAAGGAAGTGGAGTTGTTTCTTTCTGTTTCCAATGGCGTGCTGTTATCTACACAAATTTCTCTCTCGCTCCACTTGATGTTCTCACCATTGTGTGTCAATAATTTTTTGTTTAGAAGATTTGATTATTCTTTTTTGCCTTGAAGCCAAGAACATAAAGTAACGCAACAACGTCAGCTGCTTGTAATCACCTTTCTGCTTCTTTTTTTCTCATCCTTGTTTCTCCTGGCTCTTGCTGGCATAGATTGACTTGAGGATGGAATACGTCAGCCCAGAAGGACTTCGCTTGGATGGTCGCTGACCAATGGAGGTACTGCTATTTTTCCTGGCCTCTTTTCTCCTTTTTTCTTCATTTAATTTTCATTATAGTTTAAAACTTTCATTAAATCTGTCAAAAAAAGTATTAAAGCATAATAAATGCTGAAAATAATCAATAAAGTACTGCACAAATTGCAGTAGCTTTATGTTAATTAGTATGTATATATCTGCAGATAGTAATGCATAAGGTATTTAGGGTTACAACACTTAGTTGGACCACACAATAATCAACATGGTTGGACCACACAATAATCAACATGGTTGGACTCAAAGCAAGCCAACAAGAGTTCTGATAAATATTATAACCTTGAGAAGTATCAATTGAAAGCCAGAAACTTTCTACTTTACCAAATCATAGAAGTAAGACAATGGAGGGACAAAAAACAGCTTAACATGTCAATACACCATGGCAACAACTAACAAAGATCAAAAGCAAATATATGAAACAACTCCGTGGAGTTTTTGTCCATACTGCTAAAAATGAACATGTCTGTTTCTCCTGGAGTACAAGACTTGAATTGGTACCGATGCAGCTTTACCAGAGATTGAAAATTTCATTCTGCAAATAGATTGAGTTAGATCACATACAACTATGATTGATCAGCATCATTATCTTCGGAGTACTTTAGTATACTATTTTCCAATAAATTTCTTAAAGACCCCAAAATATAATGATATATGTTATAACTCCAGATCTGTGCCACTTTAAATATTTGATTTGCTGACACAGCGTAATTTTGAAGATGATATCATGGTTTGTATCTTTTTTATTTAGTGGTTCTCTGATTTGAACAAAAAAAAAGGAGATAATCCATGGACCAGGCCCAATGCTAAGGATTTCTAACCTACTTATTTATTATTAGTGGGTTATGTGGGTTAGGGCTAGATAGCCCCATCAGAAAGTGGGCTAATTAAAAAGGGGCCAGTTGTTGGGTTTTAGGGTCTTGCTCTGGTTCATGGATTTTAGTCCTATTTGATAGCTCTGTGTTTCATACATGATTCTAGAATTTGAATATTCTAAAATGAGGGAATGCATTTTAGAAGATAAAATACATGTATCGCAAAGTATGAAGTTGTTTTTGTCTCAACAGCTATCACTGCACTTTATCCTCTAAAGTGCACTTGCTTCACTTTAGAGGAACTAAATCTATGATTTTGTGTTTCTTTCTCTCCTGATCTTTGCCCTTACCATTTTCTTCCCTCTTTATGCTATATTCTAGATGCAACAAATTCGTGCAGAGATTGGTGCTGTATCCAAAGCAGATGGGTAAATCAATTTTTGCTTTTTAAAAAAATTAAGTTGTGATTTCATTCAAAGCATTGGACCGTAAAGTTTTTTTTTCATTTTGAAACTAGTTCTTCCATTTTTGAGATGGGTAATACCGAAGTTACTGCTGCTGTTTATGGCCCTAGAGAGGTACTGTTTATTTATTTACCTTGCTCATGAATAGTTTTCTATGTAATTTGAATATGGGTAGAAAAACTTTTGGGTGTTAATCAGCTTAAATGTTTAAAAAATCTTTGAATTTGCATTTGAGCTTGAGATAATTTGCTGTTTTTCTTTGGTAACTTCTATTCTTTTCAGGTGCAAAATAGGAGCCAACAAATAAGTAGCCATGCCCTGGTAGATTTTTTTCTTTTAAATTATAATACATTGAGTGCAGTTTTATGCATTGTAATGATAACTTAATTGCTGCTTATCTGCTTTCTGTGTCTGTAGGTTCGGTGTGAGTACAGCCTGGCTAATTTTAGCACTGGAGATCGCATGAGGAAATCTAAGGGTGACAGGTTGTACTTATTTACTTGTTTAACTTCCTAATCTTTTTGCTTGATTTTTGATATATTGTACTCATTGAAATGGTATTGGAGTGTGGACTAGTTATAGGATGAGAGTGAATGTTGCATTAATAGAATCAATCTCAAGAATATCTTGTAATTGTGAATTGGACTTTTTCATCTTTTTACCAAAGTAGGAAATAAGCTGCTAAAGTGCTGATTGTGTGTGTGGACTTTTAGACTGTAACTTTTGATTATTGATTATGAACATCTTTATTTTCTGTTTTTTCTTAGCATTGATGACTACATCAGTTGTCTAAATGCTCCGAGTGGGTTATGTATCATAGAGCAGTGAAAAGTAAACCATAAGCACCATTTATGGCCTCACCTCATTTTTTATCTTTTCTTAATGGTCTTTTTCTATGACATGGATCTTTGAGCTTTAACTTTTATGAGTCATCTTTGGCCAAAATTTGTATGTAGTTTTGAATGCCTTAGCCATCAGTGTTTATAGACATAAATTTTATCTTGTTTTGCTTCATTAGAGTTTTAATTTTATCTTGTTTTTTACTATTCTTTAGTTGATTGAAGTTTTCTCATGCTACAGGAGATCAACTGAAATTTCTCTTGTTATCTGACAAACCATGGAAGCATGTATACTGACACATTTATTGCCTCATTCCCCGGTTTTCAGTCAACTTCTGATGCTCAAGCTGTCATAATTATTCAAAGTTGCTGAATGAATATGAACAGATTTGAACTAAGTCTGTTTGGATAAAAGCCATAAGCTCTTTTGAGAGCTTCTCTACCGGAAATATATAATATATTTTCTGTAGAGAAGCTCTCAAAAGAGCTTATAACTTGTATCCAAACATGTCCATATGTAGAAGACAGTGCAGGAGGGGCTGATGTAACTCTAGGAATTCTGCCGAAGCTGGATAAAGTGACCCTTCTTCAGGTTAATTTTTGTGTCTTATTTTCTCCATATATCTTTTGAGAATGAGAACCTTGAAAATTTTAATAAGAAATTAACCACCGTATCATTATTATGAAAAGCATGCAATGCTTTTCTTTCGAACTCCAGTTTATTTATTTCAAGTTTTCTCTAGTATTCACTGACTGCTTTATTCCTTAAATTAGAATGGAAAAGCTCCTAGTTTAGTTTTATTTGCACTAATTTCTTTTGATACTGGCTGTAGATGGATTCTAAACTACCTATTGACATTTTGGAAAATGTTATGCAACTGGCAATTGAAGGCTGCAAAGCAATAGCAATAGCACTAATCACTTTTGTGATTATACTAAGAGAAGTGAAAACATGGTTTACATTCATTTCATAGATTAATTCCCGAATTTTTGTCGGTTGGCAGATTTTTACTGGAGAACACAAAGCAACTTGAGTATCGAAGAGGTGTATAGTTTTATAGCAGAAGTAATGTTTCCTATTTGCTTCCAATTTATGTTGGCTTATGCTTGCGCATGATGCTATGATTATTATTGCCAATGGTCTGGTTTTTCCAGATTTGTAGGTCCATTCTTTCAGCATTTGTGCGTTTTCATTTTTTAAGAGAATTCTCTCCAGTGTGTATTTACCTGCAAACGATTTTGTTTTTGGCATATGCTGTTGACTAGAGCGGGAAATGTAGAGAGTCTCTCTGTAGCATTTGTTTAATTGTTTCCCATTTCTACCAACTTAGTGCATCTTTGTACCAGTCGAGAATTCAAAAGTAATTTTACTATGAAAGTAACAAATTCCTCCTTCATTTTATGCATTAGAATTCACAAATGTGCATTGAAGGCTTTAATTCAAACACAGCCTTACCTAGTCAATTGAAGTAACAAATTTATGAATTATTTTGGGACCATGTTCGTCGTTTAGCAAATCCCCTAAAATTAGAAGGGGTGTGGAGTTGAACTAGTGATCTGACACTTCTAACAGTTGGAACGAAAACCATTTAAAAAGTTGGTTGAGTGCGTACATGTTCGTTGGCTCGTTGCATCCTCTCAGACAGCAAAGCAATGGCGTCGTTTTTGTCTAATCAGCATCAACAACTAACATGTTTAATGTTCTTTCATTGCCTTTTTGTTTGGAGATACGGGTACGCTAAAATTCGATAAATAAAGCTTGTTATTTAGTAGTTGAATTGCAGTTAAGTCTCAACGATATAATAATAAAATAATCTACCAAACTTTTTCTCGAATTTTCCTGTGTCTAACAACTAACTATTGACTTTGGTTTTTATATAACTTAGATTTAAATTTAAAATTGAAAAATTGGGAATAATTTCAAAACACGTTCCTGATTACTGATTGTAGCTTCGTTAAGTGATCATTTATAACCTAAGTTGCCAATGTTCATTGCTAAAGAAAAGGCTATTGATAATCGATTCCAAAACGTTTTTTTCATTTCATTTTAAACGAGTATGATACATTTGAATATTGATGTTTAAAAAAAACATCATTCATAACATCGCATATATTCTTTTTACTTAAAAAAAGATTTTAGTATTTGAAAAAAAAAATTATATAGACTAAATTTGCTAATTTTTACTGAGAATATTCAATTTCACAAACAAAATTGACCTGAATGTTGATAATCAAGAAAATTAAGGATTTTTTTTAATAGTGCCTATTTATATTGTGTTTTTTTTTTTTTTTTATAAAAACACAGAATCTCTCATCTCTTACCAACTTGAACCTTTTAATGCCTATTCCCTCGCCACATCCGGTCTCCATTTGTACACAGAAAGCACAATTTCATGTTTTTTTGACGCACCTTTTTTACCAGCTTTATTGAATAAAAACAAAAATTCAATTAGATCACAGTCAATATAAGAATTTTTCATTCAATTGTAGATATCGTCTATAATAAAATTATTGACTATTATATAATTATTTCAAAAATCATATTTAAAATATTTTCTAATTAATTGACTATACAGGTTTTTTAGTGATAGATTTCTAAAAAAAACATGTGAAACTTGTTAAATTATTCGAGTATCATTACATAATTAAAATACATATAGAGTTCAGTATTATTATAATAGATGTATTGCTCATATTGGTGATTAACCACTCGGTTTATTCTCTCATGAAAGGTGGATCATCATGTTCCAAATTAACCTTTCATTCATGACCAAAATAAAAATATATAAATAAATAACCTTTCAAGCACCATACTACCCACCCAATCAATATTAGTAAATTGGAACAAGAAAGTTTAATATAGCCATTACGTGGAAGATCATAAAATCCATCCAGGGAAGAAACTTAACATCTACACAACAAATCTAACGCTTCAAGAAGAGTCCATAGCAGAACCGAACCAACTAACTAATAACCGGGTAACATTTGATAGCCATTCTCACAAAAAACATAGGCCTCTCTAAAACACTATTTCTAGCCTAAAAAGACCACACAACAGAAAAACCTGATACTCCTAAGGAGACTATGTCTACGACTCAATGCTACATTACAGGATGTAGCATAAACTCTGACCGATTTTGTACAATTCCTCAAAGACCACTTCTGTCGAGACCCAGACGGTCACTGCAAAAACTTGACGGCACAACCGAGAGCTGCAGCCGCCCAGTCCATTCCTCGCCTGGCTTCAAGTTCACAGGTTTCTCTATCACTGCCCCATCAACACAAAGCATATGTTTATACTCCTCATCACCAAAGTCTGCCATTGATTTTGATTTCTTCTCCCATGGATTCCACACAGCTGCACATATCATAGAAGTACTGATGAACTGCAATTAAATCTTCTATAACAATATCAAACCTTATTCATATTTGAAGTCAAATTACAAAATTAGTGTTTCTGATTGCAGGAACAAGACAGATATAGTGCATACATCCTTTTGTCATATGTTCTGAACAACTTTTACTAGCTAGATAACTTACCAACATCAGGGAGACCATCCTTCCTTATAACAAATGTTCGTTTCCTCTCATGATCTAGCACTGCAATTATGTTTGGAGAGCTAAGATAAACTCGATCCACCTGCCAGGAAGGAAGGATGATTTTTGAAAACCTCGTTACTCATGCCCTTCATTATTACAAAAGCTAAAGACTTTAGTGAATTTGACATGATTGACAAAACTGCATAGGCTAGGAATACAGTGCTATAGTTACACAACTTGAAGCAAAAGCTTATAATTGCATCATGGAACTATAAATATCTACATGTTGTAAACATGAATATAACCTAGAGAGATTTACCTCAGATTCAAATGTTATTGCATCTCCTTGTTCTGTAAACCGTTCCTTTTGGAAAAGATTGTCTAGGTAATCCAGTGTCTCCAGACCTTCAATCCTTATCTCACTATACATCATTGTTAATGTGAGTACTAATTAGCAAACTTAAAATAAAATTCCTTGTTCTAAAACAACCAAAAGAGGGATAGCTCAATTGCTAAAAAAACATGTAAATAAATTATCCTAATAGGTAACAAGCATTGCAAACAGTACCTTTCTTCAAATGGTTACAAATTCTATAGGTTCTGTAAAAAACTTTGGACTTTTATTACAACATATCACTTGTTTCATGTTTCACTATAACTGACCTGAATAGATCTCATAGTTCCTGTACTAACAGTATTCAGAGAACAATCCACCTAATATATAAGTATCAATGCTAGTTTCAAATGAATAGAGCATATATTAGTCTTCAGTAACTTCTAAAGAAGAGAAAGGTCCTCTCCGACCTCATTAAATGTTAAAATCCCACAATTTAAAAGTCTTCAGCGAACAATTCATTTAATATATATAATATATGCAGAAAATACATGTTCCAGAACAATAAACCAAGTATTTATAATGTAAAAGAAAAATGAGGGTTGGACAAGAAAGAATTATCCATACCTTATGTCAGAGACCATTAAGTATGTGTGATATGCAAATGAGAAACTAAATGGCTTGCCATTTATATTCCTGACTCTAGATATCAAAGTCAGGTCTCCATCTGTTGTAAGAGACACCCGAAGACGGAATTCAAAACTGGTACAATTAAGCAATCGTTAGCTCACTATTTCTTGAAATTTACTTCCAAACACAGGAGAAAGTAATATCAAGTGCATAATCAGCTTGAAACAATCAAATGCGGGGAGAGAAAATATCCCTGTGACACTATCACATAATTCTAATAGGCTAAATGAATCATAATCCATGAGCTGCAGTATTGTGGCATTCAAGTTCATACCTATGTGGCCAGCCCTTCATATCTTCTTCAGATGATTTTAGTACCAGGTCAATGAAGGATTTCCCACTAGAATCATTTGCAGGCAGAGGAGGAGGATTATCATCAATTGCCCACATTCTATTTCTCGCAAAACCATGCAGCTCCAGCGATCCACAGTTTCCGAACTGTAAATCAAATTCAGCTTAAGATATGAGTTGTATTTGTTACAAATTTATTGAAAATGAACATTCAAAGTAGAAAGTTTACCTGTGGAGAACATATAGGAATTCCTCCTCGTATGGCTTTTGGAGCCTTGAAAATTGCCTACAATCAATTGAAAATGAGACAAGAGTAAGTTATGACTACTTGCCTCTTTACAAAGTAAAATTGATTAAAGTTCTATATCTCTACTAAATCATCATCTGTAAGCCAAGGTACCAAAACTCTTATTATTATAAATCAACATCAGTTAGCAAGTTGGAAATCCCATCAAGTTTTCATTGAACCAATATTCAACTCAAGTGGTTCAAGAGGATAAAAGCACTACATATCTGCAAACTATTAGTAAAATGAGTGAAATTATTCACACCCTCCCCATAAAAATAGCAAAGTGCAATGTTAATCATAATTAATGCACCCTTTTCCCCAATTTTTCTCTTGCATCGATATGATTGATGAACAACATAGAATACTATGATTCATCAACATCCTAACTCTTTGAATTTATTGATTATCTGGGCCAATGCCCTTCACATACTGCCTGCAATATAATGCAGTTTAGCCCAAAATGAACTAGTTTCAGAAAGCATGATTATGAAATGTTGACATATATTTTCCTTATCAGCACTGACAGATAACAAATTCATATAATTTGAAACAATATAAAATGATGTTTAATCAAAATTGAAAGACATACCTTGCTGCTTGTGAATAGAAGTTCTTCCCCATGCTCATTCCGCCATGAAGTGACCTGCGCCCCATGTAAGCATACCTAATTTCAAGAGAAAAAAAACAGTTAATCCGAATACTGTTAGTACTTGAATTATATACTCAAACTAGAAATATCTTTAAGAACCATGTTTTCCTTATCATGGATTGACATTGGATGTTACAAAAAAATATAAAATCATAACTTTATGAAATGTTAGAACTGATACAAAACAAGCTCTCACCTGTGCTGAAGCACCCCTTGGAGTCCGAAGCACAATTTGATGAATCCCATTCCAGTCCTTTGTAATTTCAGTTGCTGCTCTATAGTCCCACACAGCTGCAGAATGCCCCATTCAAATTAGTGTAGATCCTCTACTTCCCCAGCAAACCTTTACAGGCTTCTCAAATTTGGTACATGCCAATACCAGAGGATTGAAGGGGTATCCAGCTCACACCTATACTGTAACAAAACAAGTGAATTAGCCTTATCAGTTAAAGCCAAAATACTAACAGCCAATTTAACCCACAAAATCTCTCCTCAGTGATGTGATTCAGATCTAAAGAACCGTAAACCTCTTTTTAAAACAAGAATTAGGGTTGTATGAGAAAATTCCATTAAAACCTCACAAAGCCAAGAGCAGAAAACGTTACACTTTAAACATTTGGCAACTGCATACCAATCTACCTGGCAAACATCTAAGCATGTCCTTGAATCTCGTCAGATTTACAGCAGAAAAAGACAATTATATAGTGAACAAACTCGGACAGATTCAAAAACTCTATAATTATCATTTATAATTTATAATTATAAATAAATAAATAAAACCGAGATATACATATATATATATATAACAACAGTAATAAAATTTTCCTTTAAGAATATAAGCAAAAAAACAACAATAGTATCTTTATGAAAATGCAACTCATGGAAGAAAAAGCAAATACTGAAATGAAATCCCATTAACCAAGCACTAGTAAGTGTACTTACTTAGAACAATCCTGAATCAGGAATTCCAAGTCTAAACCGACAGCAGGTATTGGATGCAAAGAGAGGCAGCAGAATAATGCATGACCTCTGTGAAATGAGTTCAGAAATTCACACATCCAATGACACGAGGCAGTACCTGTTGATAAAGGGCAGAGATACATTACATACATGACGAAGAAGAAGAAGAAGAAGAAGAAGCGTTCAAAAAGTTGAAAGGTACCCTTTTCTTAGAAGTATTCATTCAAGACCAAACTTGCAATCAAATCAAGAAAAGTTTAAAACTTTCAACCACCCCAAGATTTGAAAAAAACTACAGGAAATGGTAGGTAGGTGGCAATGTTGTGGGAAGGTGGGATAGATAAAATTTTTGGCACAAGCTTAAGATAAGGAGCAAAAACCGGTCTTGTAAATTCTGTGTCTGTTGGCTGCTGAAGAGATCTGGTTCTAGGACGTGGAGATACGAGAAGTACATGTACACATGTACAAACAGTCAAAAAGATTTGAACAATTTTTAATGTTAAAATTTATAATTATAATTTTGTGCACAAGATTTAAAAGAGAGAGTAAAGTATACACCATTCCAGAGTAAGGGTTGAAAGCTACTTTTTTCTTTGGAGTGTGGTGGAGAGAGAATCAACAGTCACACAAACAACACAACACAAACGAGGGTGATGAATCAAACTCAAGAAGAAAATGAAAGCAAAACTGTTGTTGTCTTCAACACACACACGACACAGCTATCACATTCACATCATCACTTGAGCATTCATTCTATTATTATAAGGGCTGAGGGGCATGCGTACGTATTTGGTTTTTTTTCTCCAATGAGGTGTGCAAAATGGATTTGTCACCGCAATCCCGGGCTTATCTTTCAATTTCTCTCTTCCTTTTCCTTTTCTTTTTAGCACGGAAACACAAACACTTAACCATTTTTTTAATACACAGTATAAAGATAGAGCAAACCAAAAAAGAAATTGAAGTTGCCACAAATGAAAATTTATTTCGTCACGGCTGTTCAATTTAGAGGATAAGACCAAAGAAATTGTGAAAATTGAAGTTGCCACAAAAGAATTTTGGATTATTCATATTTGTCTGCTTCACCCGTACTTATTTTAATTTTGCGTTAAATCATTCATATAATATATTATCTAAGTTAAATTTATTATTAAACTTCTTAACTTTTTTTTTAATTTAAGTTCCTAAATTAAATATTTAATTGGGTCTTTAATTTTATAACAAGATATCTAAAATTTTTATAACCCCTATAAATTATCATTTTTGACAATTTAAGTTGTCACAAACTATATTTTTTAGTTTAATAATATAGTAGCAATTAAAAATTCTCAAATAATTCATTTCTACTAATTAATTTAACCTATTATTTATTATTTATAGTATAATTTCTTTTATCTCTTTTCATTATGTTATTTGTTTTATCTCTCGTTTATTTTATTTCCTATCTCTTTCAATCATGATTATATATATATATATATATATATATATATATATATATATATATATATATATATATATATATATATACACATTTTTTCATTATATTGTACTAAGAAATCTTTTTAATTTGTAACCTTTTCGTTTTTTGCATACTGTGGTAAAACATTGTTGTAATAAATGATCAAAATGTTTTTACAAGTATAGTTATTATCACAGGATTGTATATATTTATAATTAAATTAAACCCTTGATATATGTATTTTCTTTTTTTTTATTACTGAAACCCTTGATATAATTCTCTATCTTTGATTTTACATGGAAAACCAGCTTCATTGATTTTTATTTGTCTGTTTAAATGGAAAAAATCTTATATATCTATTTTTAAATGTCTAAAAATATTAATTTATTTTTCAATTATATCATTATCTTTATTTAATTTTTAAATATTTTATATATCTATGATAAATAGTAATAGAAGTCATATTAAGAATTTAAAAAAGTTTTAATATGGAATTTTTCTATAGTATGTCCAGGAACATACAATAAAACATAAAATAGAAAGCTTTTATTAAAATTGTCGAAAACCTCTTTTAATATGAATAAAGATATTCATTATGCAGTATATTTTTATTTCTATGCCATCTTAATAAAGTGAATAGATAAATTGAATGAAAGTAATATTAGTTTTATGGTAATTCATTGCGATCTATGATTTTTCCCCAATATGTTGGGGGTAAAGAGAAAATAAACTGAATATATAAAAATGTGTTTGGTTTGTCTAATTTTTCTTTTAATTAATATAACTTTATTAATAATGATAAAATTATCATTTTTAGTATCTGTATTTAAGAACCCAAGACGACCAACTCTATTTATAATATTAAGAGTTTAAATTCTAGAATCATCATTTTGAAAAGGACAACTATATGTCTATATCATCACCTTCATGTGAGTGTTAAAGAATGGTATTTATGGTGAAGATTCTCACTATAAGAGAAGCAAAATGAAAAAAAAATGTGTTTAAGAAATTAAGGTATGGTATCTTTAGCATGTGGGCAGTGGCAGGAAGGGTGTTTAATTTGTAGGCAAAGTTTGATGATACAGTTGGCAGATAAGAAATGTAATATATTCCTTCGGAAGCATGAAGCTTCCATACTCATTCGTGTCATTGTTTCGAAGATTAAAGTGTTGGATTAACAGCCAATTATAGTTGGTCTTTTGAGGAAGATGTACCCCTCAAATATAAACCATATATGGTCATAGTGTTCAGGAATGGGCATAGCACTCTACCCTCTCTACTCTCAAATACCCAACAACCACCGTCCAGTCCATGACATCTTTGACACACACACATCCTCATCCTTAATGTCCACTAATCAACGACATTGCTTAGCACACATGTCCCATCTCCTTCCAAGTGTCAAACCACTAGGAGACACAATTCTCAAGTCATACATAATAATAAGCCATTTTCAACGGATCCAATAAAACTACTTAAACTTAAACCTAAGAGGTGATTTTAATTAAGTTACCAGACCTAGACCCAAAGTTTATTAGTATATGATCAATCAAGCTCCAATTCAAAAGGAAATTAATCTTTTGCAATTGTAATCTTATGATCACTTCAATCGTAATGTACTCTTATACTACGCTTGTCTTGAAATTGATCTAAATGCATGCATACATACAAACATACCTTCATAAATTAAATGAATTTATTCGTTGATTGAACGATACGGGATCCTAATATATTATATAAGGTCAATGCACATGGTTTGGATCTAAGATTAACTTGTTTTCCTGAAGAAAACAAACAAAAAAGATTAACTTGTTTTTGAATTCAATGAGTTCATGCATTTATGAATATATAAATATTAATTGGAAGTGGCTTATAGGATTGAATAGGAAGCATTAATGCGATTTAAGTAATAGCTAGCATTCCCGTTATTATTGATCGTGTTTACTATTATAGGTTAGTTCTGTATCCTCTCAACTAAGAGTAATATTGATTAGGCAGCATGTACTATTGTACTCATAGGTATGTTTCCGTAATTTCACTCATTTGTTTCGAAAGCTTAGCATTTGCTAGGGAAAAAAAACCTAAAAATATTACTAGAAATATGCTACAAAAAAAATATTTATTTTAAAAAATATTTAATTTCTTTTGGACATGCATACGTGTAAGTTGTAACGGTTCATATTGAATTTACTACATCTGAACATTCACTTTTTTCTCCTGTATCTTTCAATGTACATCGATTTGTATATTAGCAGTTTGGAACACTTTTCCTTGATTAATGTAAGCATAAAGTTGAAACATAATAAGCCACATTTAAGGAAGAGCATACGTAAATCAGATATGTCCAAGGTGGAAATCTTTGATAGAAGAATTACGAGAAAAAGAAATCAAATTTTGGAATAGGTTTGGGCCATGGGCTAAAATTAAAATGATAATAGGCTTGCCCAATTGGACCGAGAATAAGACTGATACCAGGCCTGGAGGCCCGTGCCGAATCATTCCCCCAAACCGTGAAATCCTAAACCCCCAAATTGAGTTGTATCCGCAACCAATGTGATATAGAGACAAAACAAAACAATAAATCCATCTATCCTGGGACAGGATTAGGTGAGATTCAATATAAAAAAAGCTATGCATAAGCTACTTCATCAAAAGCTCTCCCAAGTAGCTTTTCTAAAAGTTCCTTATTTTCATTATTTTTTTTAAATTTATAATTTTAAAGAAAAAACAACTACTCTTTTCAAAGAAAACTTATTTTAAAAATGCTTAAATTTTAATGTAAATAAAATCTATAAAAAAAGCATTGTCCCTATTTTCAAGATAAAAAATAATTTTAAATAAATTTAAATATGAAAAATTATAATTACCAAAACAGAAGTTCTAGCCAAATAGTGATTAATTATGTGATTTTTCATCCATTTGCCAACAAAGTAAATATCTAATTTTACTAAGTACTTTAAACTTCTAACATCTCACCATGGAGTGTGCCAGTTGTTATAAAATTTTGGAATCCATCTTTGATTTCTGTTAAAAAAATTCTAACATTTCACTACCATAGACATATTAATTACTGTTTTTTTCCTTTTTATCTGTCTTTTAAGATTGTTTTGTAAAAAACTAATAAATACAATAAATTTTATTAATTTTAATGAAATAATTATAAAATTTCCTATTTTGTCCCTTTCTCTTTCCACTTCACAATAAATACATTTATAAATTAATTAAAGATAAAAAGATAAGTAAAGATATAATTGATAAAAAAATAATTAATGTGATATTAAATTTTATAAAAATTCTCCCAAAATCTGACAATTAAAAAGGAACGGAGGAAATAGTATGCAATACTATAGATTCAAATAATGCCAGGAAGCCTTGATAAATTCTTTTTTCTATTTTTCGTGTTTTATATCATGTATTTTGTCATTTGTGCTGCTATAGCTTTTCCACCACCTTTCTTGCATCTTTGGAATTTAAGGCAAGGTAATTTCCTTGGGCTTCGAGAGTACATATGACAAGAAAATTCGTACTCGTGAGTATCCGTTTGAATCCATCCTGATTTTGACGGGTAATATCCGAATTAATCAGATATGAGTTCGGGTTCGAGTTTTCCTCGATAACCAAAAGTCAGATACGGGTACGGGTATAAGATTATTACATTCGTCCCGACCCCAAACCCAGGCCTGCTTCACCACTTAAAATTTTTGGAATTTTTGCATAATTTAATCAAAAGACTTAAAATTTTCATTACTAGTTAATTTGATTTTAGAATTTTTACATAATTTAATATTATTTTCTTAATGTTTTTGTAGACACATGTGCTATAATAAATTTATTGACATATAAGTAATTAAAAGTAAAGGTTTAACAATCAATTTATTTTTTCTAAAATCAAATTTTTAATATTTTCTTTGCAAAAAAAAAATATTTTTCTAATTTGAATCGAATACGGGGCAGGATCGGGGATACCCGATACCAAATGAATACAGGGATGAAATAATAAATTTTAACCGATCAAGTATCGGGTACGAGTATAGGAATATATTGGAAAGTCGGGATCACAAATTGGAAAGAAATATTCATTCCTATCCCATCCCATTGCCATGTCCATTCGGGAGGGATCTTCGAGGAATAAAACTACTATTTACTATCTCTTGAATTGTCTTTGAATAGTTTAATTTTTATTAAACCATAAGATTCATAGAAAAGACTTAACTTTATCTCTCTAATTAAGTTATGAAGTTAATTCCAAAATGGGTCTTGAGCATATCAAATAAGTCAATTTGATAATATAATTTAATTTAAAATTTTGAGACATAGGATTATAAGTTTTATTTTCATTTATATAATATTTAACATTCTCATTTTTATTTGAAATTTCATCTCACACTTATATTTCAATAAAATGTTTAAGAAATCAAGAAAATAATCATATTAGTGTAGTTAGGATGAATCTGGCCATTTTATGGATTCAAGATTAAATAACAGAGAAGGTTTTCTTATATACAATTATTAAAGATTGTAAATGCATATTATATAAAAACATAGACATAATTTCATTAAAAATGATAATTTTATTGCATTAAGTGAATGATATAAACTTAACAAATCTCAGAAAAATATTTCATTTTTTATTCAATTTATGCCACCTCAGAAAAAAAAAAAAAAACAATAATGCTATGTTCGGTTAACTGCTCACCTTAGTGTTTGTTAAAATCTGGTGCTTGATTCCAGATGCTAGGTATTGGAGTCTCTTAAAGCAAGCAAAGCTGAGGAATCTGGAACTACAAAGGTTGTAATTTCTTGCTCCAACATATGGAGGGTATCTTTGGATGAGGATTAGACACATTAAAGCATATTGAATGGTACAGTTTTCCCTTGAGCATTAACCTGATTGTCTGGTCTGACTTTAGACCTTAGTTTTGATGAGAAGCTTTAATGGTTCTTCAGTGATCCATTCCTCGCTGTAAGAAAAATTATCAACATATCGTGTTTCTTGTTTCTAGCTTTCAAACAAGTAAGTTACATGAAGAAAGAAAGGATCGGGTGGGTTTCTAGTGCATGTACTTTGATTGGGGCAACTAAATAACTTTTTTTCGCGCAAACAAATTCTTTTTATTATTCCTTCACTAGCTAGCGTATATTATTGACTTTCCCTTTCCCCCTACCACTTTTTCATCTCTTTCAAGAAAGTTCCTTTTCCTGTACATGAACTTTTTTATCCTGCACTTTCTTTCTCTTCTTTTACATTCTGCATTTATTTTTTAAAATTGTAATTTCAAAGTTCTACTTTAGATTACATTCTCTTAGAACATTCTTCTCCTAAAATTCAATGTAAACACGAGTTCCAGCTAGCTCCATAATGTGATCTATTGAACGAAGAGTCTCCCTAAGGACACTCTGGTTCAGAAATTAAAAAAATATACATATTGAAAATCTGTGAAAACACATTTAAATATCTCAGGATATCTCAGGAAAGTGTAATTTTCCACTTTCCAATAAATATTTTTCATAGGTTATTAATTAATATTTAACTTTAACAAAATGTTCTCTATTTTCCTCCTCTTCCCCTTAACCAAACAAGGAATGTTCTACCATTTTTGGATAGTTCTAGTGACGCCTTACCCAGATTCGTGATTTAATAAAAACACCATAACTATCAAGTACCTTATCAATTTTCTGTAATAGGCAATCGTCGTGTAATAAAGGTGCAGAAACAAACCCATCTCGAAAAGTTAGTCCGTGGATTTAATTTGAATTACTTTAAAAAGAGAGAGCACTCTAAAATATTGACAATGTGATATTATTATATTTGAGAGGAATTGCTAGCACAAAACACAAACCAAACAAATAATAAGGCAGAATAACTGCGTAGATATCATTAGAAAGTCTCCACACCAATCGTTAATACATACGCAATTATGTAGCGTTTCAACAAACCCCCTCCAATCTGAAATCTCTAGTTCTCTTCATTTTACAAACTTGGTCATCCATTTTTGTCAAATCTAATAGAATACAGAGTTTAGGTCCTAGGTAAACTGATAAGCAATGAATTAGTTCTGATTTTGATGGATTTGGATACTAAAATTCAGCTGATCCATCCCTCAGGAAATTGTTAGCAGTAATTTTGGGCTTGTAATATGCCAAAACTACCTGATCAGCCAGTACAATTACTGGTTTTCTGTATCAACCAGCTGCCACAGCATCAGCTCTAGGACTTGTGTCCAGCAGTTGATGCAGCTTTGCACCAGAGTTTGGTTTATTTTCGCAAAAACCATTCTCATCCTCCACAGTTCTATCATTAGAACCGGAATTATTAACTCTTGATAATAAGTTTTCTGTACTTACAGGTGTAGCCCTCTGGCTGTCAATTATCTTCAAAGTTATCTCTTGGGTTTGTCCCAGTTGAGCATTTTTAAGTTTTCCCTGAGTCAAAAACAATATGACACTCAGCATTACAAAGTAACAACGTAATGCATGTGTAATGAGAAATAGTATGTTGAACAATACCCTTAATGTAGCATTTTCCACCCTCATTTTTTCAGAACTTTCAGTCAGTCGATTAATTTCTGATTTCAGTGTTGCATTCTCAGCATTCAAGGATTCAACTTTTCGTGCCAGTTCTTCAGTTTCAGCCTGAACAGCAGGAACATGAGCACTAACAACCCTATAGACTATATAATCTTTACTTTGTTTTTCTTGGGGGATGCATGCACAGGAATGACGTGCAACAAATGTGCAAGTGTGTAATAAAGAAAGAAACTGCTTACTGTCCAATTTATGATTCTTAATTGACAAACATACAAGTAATAAAAAGGTTAACAATGTTTTTGAAGAAACCCCCAATATTTATACCTGCTTCCTTAGTCTGGACCTTCTAGCAGATTCTCGATTTGACTGTTTCCGCCTCTCCCGTTTCAGCTCACGCTCATTCTAAGGAATCCAAACATACCCACAAGAATTACTTTAGTGTCAGCAAAAGATGAGGATACTGCATTATTACTACAACATGTTTTACACATATGATCTGAACTGCTAAGATGAATTATATGTGGATCATACCTGTACCCAAGCTTCTGCAGGCAATACTGGACAAGGTTGTGGGGCACTTGTTTTAGAATGAACACTGGAAGGATTTCTCAGCTCCAGTGCAGTGGTCATACCTGAAGAAACTACATGTCCAACTATTGTTCCTGCAACACTGGCAGGGACAACTCCCAACATCTTATTAGAAGCTGCAGTCTCTTTGGAAATTGGACTGCCTTGTATCTCAGTTTTCCCTTCTCCATCTGCTTGTACAGTGCAGAAAAGAACAACCATCAACGCCAAGTACATTGATATTCTACTCTAAGCTTCAGATGCTTGTAGATAAAAATAACACACTTTGGCTGGGAACACATTTTATTAGTAAAAATGCAACCATAAGACCCCAAATACCTATACTGTATCATGTCTGTAATTGCAATAAAGCCCATCTTAAGAGTCTGCTACCTTTGTCAAACTAATGGCAAAGTTAAAAACTTTGGCAATTTCATCTTACTGAACAAATATTTTGTAACAGCATTTAATTTATCAAGACACAACTCAATAAACGGATTGAACACCATGTGTACTGTGATGATGACAAAAGAATAATTGTGATCCCAGGACAACTCTATTATTCATCAAGATGTGACACTTGGTGAAGAACAGAGTCATACCAGTGGTTGGTGTTCCCTCACGGCTTCTTTTCCTTCTTGATTGATTAGCCTGAGCATAAGATGGGCAAGTATCATATTTTAATGTTTCAATTTTGTCGAACCATTTTAAAGAAAAATAGACTGCAGGTGAACAATTTCATATGGTCAACAAAGTGCAGGAAAAAGAAATGCTAATTGCAAGCAAGTTCTCACCCCTGAAGTGTTGCCATCACTTCCATCACTGGAACCCTCAGTATCCACACTGTTCACATCATGAGTAAATCATTCAGTCAACCATAAGACTCCATTACAATAACCAACTCATGGACCACCATTCTAGACAGGAGGAGAGAAAGTAGGTTTAACTTACTAAAGAGTTTCAAATGACAGATTTTCCCCTCTCCACCACCCCCAACATAAGAAGAAAGGGGGATATCGACAAACTCAGAAAGTATGTCATTAAAAATATTCATACAAAAAGAGAACAGATCAACGAACCTCTGTGAGAGCCTGTTTTCACCTCCACGCTCTGCACTTTCAGCATGGCCATTGCCAATTGACATTGCAAGTCCATCAAACTCTTTCAATTTCTTCATTAAACCCTGATCAGTATTTCCAGATGATTTGGGTGGTGTCTCTATGCTCAAAGGAGTCCCAGCCTGCATTGTTACACCAATTCAAAACCAAGCATAAATAGATTTTCAAGGACTTTAGTATGAATTGATCTCAGGAAATTACAACTTACAGCAGGTGAAGATGGAACTCCTTGACTATGTGTAAGTGGCCCCTGTATTTTATAAATATAATTCATAAGAAAATGCATGAAAATTCCAAAAAAGCATACTACTAGAGGATGAAAAGCCTCTGTTATTGCCTATTTTATAGGGTACATATTAATCAAGATTTCATTACATTAAGGTTGTCAAGCCATGGAGAGGTTAATGAAAGCTGACATGCAGCTAGGTATAAATAACTCTGAAATTACCTAGGCCCAACAGAAACAGCAGAATCACATCTCACTATATTCTTAGCATCTGTAATCCTTATTGATCCATTTTTAGTACATATAAATAAACCAATTTGTACTACAGAGAAAGAACACTAGCTCCAATAACAAAAAATAGTAATAAAAAAAAGCATAAAAGACAAAAGGAAATTGCAAGAACACAAGCTTACAATAGGAACTGCAGGGTGAGTATAAACCCCTCCATGTGGATAAATTGCTGCATAAGGAGGCCCATAAGGTGGCATCATAGGCTGGAAGAAATAGTAAGTTAGCAAGTTACTCATCCCTGTCATCTAGGATACATACAAAACATGCAAAAAAAAAAAAAAAAAAGGAAATCATAGAACATACAAATGATTGCACATAGGTACTACTACCTGTGGTGGCCCCCACATGTACGGGTGAGGAGCGTGACCAGAAGCAACAGCTGAGTTGTAGTATGGTGGCATGGTGACTCTTGGCCCATAATATGCCTGAAGATATAGCAGACACTTTAAATCATAAATACAGTCACTATTCACTACACTAGAGGCCAAATACACTTAAAAACTTGCTGGGTGAACCAATTTGAAAGGGATAAAATTAATAGTTTTATAACATCAAATCAATATTTCTTTTAAAGATTAAGCAATCCAGGGACAAAGCACATCTCATCCTAGATATTACCCCAACTGATTCCCAAATCCAATAGCAATTCAGTGCATAATTTCAGTCTGACGTTGATTAGGGGTACATATTGATAGCAACCCACAAACTACAGAATAGAAAATACAATGCACCGCAGGACCTGCACACTAATATTTATATTCAGAGAGAATGAACAGTAATTCACAAGAGGGAATATAAGAAGCTTTCATCAGCTCATTGCTTCATCCACAAAAAAGAAAATGGAAATACAGTAACAGCATTTAAATAAAAAATAGCTGGTGTCTTCCCAGGAAGATGTAGCTGCAGATCACTTGACTTTGAAGCATGGAAGAAATAATGTAAGTGATTATTAACAGGAGGATTTCACCCCAATCATTGACATGACAGTAATTGACCGAGTGGCAGTAGTAAAGCTTAACAACTAAGATTTGAGAGCATTAGTTTAAATTGAAGCTAGCTAACAAGAAAATAGAATGAATACTTCAGTCGATAACAGACAAAGTAATTCAAGGCAAAATGTAGGTAACCTGCATGGCTGCCCAATCAGGATAGACATGAATATTGGTCTGGTTGGTCTGATTCGCCTGATCCTGTTCACAATTACAATAGCATTAAAATTTAAGCTTCTTACAAATGTCTCAACACCAAGATACACTCTTATGAGCTCACCATTGTTACAGGTGAAGAAGGCTTTTCAGTCTTAGTAGATTTCTCTTCCTCACTGTTTCCCATTGTAAGATCCAAAAGGAAAGCACCAAGTCAAAAAATATTGTAGAAGGAGCTTTACTACTTCTTGAAAAATGTCTCAACTGCATTAACAGGAGCCATGTCAGCTTGTTAATTATTATCGGCATGAAAATATTGCAAGGGACAAGACAAAATTCATAAACCAAGATTTCTGCCATCTAAAATCTACACATGATCCTATATAATCTTGGTAACCTGCATAACATAATCTTTACTAATTATAAACATTTTACTGTCATAGATAAGTTATACAAGTAACACACTAGAAAAGCGGAAGGGGGCAAGTCCAGCAATTTCAAATTAATACTCGATAAATTGTTTTTAAAAAAAAATAAAAAGGAGAGGGAGGGTTTAACATAAGTGCAGGAATTTATAAAATACATCATTATTACATCAAAGTAGTTAGAGATGTTTTAGCAACTACATAAAAGCAGCTGGAAATCTGGTTCACTATGTATAAAAAAGTAAAAACTACGTATCAACAGACAGATTCAACGACAAAGAAATATTGCAAAAAAAAACTTTTGCTTTTTATTTCACCTTCTAGGCTAGCATATGAAAGCATCACACAAAAATTCTAATTTCCTAGATGGAAAATTGAATGGTTAATTTCCCATCTCCAGCATAACCTTTACAAGAGATTCAACCAGTCTCAGAGTGAATAATCTAACAGCCACCAAAGAAGACAATCATGGTATAGCTAACTATAACAAATTCACGATGGAGTTGACAGAGTGAACTAAGTTTCAAAACCACATGTCAGAATAGCCGACTGATCTATACTGACGAGAAGTCCAACAGTGGACAAAAATTACATAACTTCACAATTAATTATAGACAGAGTAAATGCTTAAACAGTACTGGTACTACCGGGCCATCAGAGAAGGTACCAACACAACACAGTTCAACTTCACCGTTTCCTTGTTTTAGAGAGTGAGATTTCACAAATACCTTTCAGTAAAGGCTGCAGTATTAATGGAAAGCTACAGATAATTCAATCCAAGGTGGACACAAGAGTCAAAGACAGAATGGTAGATGGTCAATTCTGTCATTTGAGCACTCCACAAGCCGGATAGAAAGGGAAGGACACACGCAACAGACCTACTATATAATCCGTCCCAACAACACCATCCGGTAGCTAAATGACAAAAATACCCTTCCAAACAAAACATTTTTCACTTTCACACGAATCAAGGAAGCTGAGAAAACGAATGAAACTCCTGAATTAGCTACCTTAACGTCCACAGACAATAATTTAACAGATTTGAGCTCCGATCCAGACCCTCTTCAGTTACAGGAAAACGAATTTCACAAAATTAGCATGAGTCCAAAAGAAAAAAAATAATCAACGTGAAATGAAAAACGCTTCACTAAGCAAATCAACACATAGAAAGCACTCAAATTCAAAACTGTCGCAGATGCAAAACGAGATCCAGTTGAACCTCAATTAGAACCTTCTTGTTTAATTAGCTAAAAATTCAAAAAAGGAAAAAAAGAAACAACAAATTTACGGTATCCTTAAGTTGTTTTGGTGTTTCCAAAGAAGAAAAATCTAAACTGAAGCATATAATCTATTCCACTTTCACTCACTCCCAAACCATGAAACTTCAAACTTTCACACACATACATTCAATTTTTGTCATACCACAGATACGGAAAGCATTCAAAATCAAAACTTTGGACCAACAGCACTGCAGAATTCCACGTACCTGACTAGATACCCAATTGGCCAATTATTATCCTCACAAAACAACGTGTCAAAAAAAGAAACAAGGGTAAAAAAAAAAAACTAGTCCTGGTAGCTCCAAGTATCCTCAAAAAAATAAAAAATTAAAAAAAAAAGATTAAGGTTTGGAGAAGCAATTAAGGTTAAGGTGGTTAACTCTGCATTTTCTCTCTCTAAAAAAAAGAGGGAAAGAGCTGTGTGTGTGCCATAACGCAAAGATGGGGTATGGTGGTGGTGGTGAAGAAGAAAAAGGAGCGCGAAGGCGAAGAAGCCCACGTCACCACACACGTGTCGTATGTGCGGGTGGGCGTATACGTAGAGCGTATGTATATGGTATATACGGTGTGGTGGTGGTTGAGGTGGCGATTTGTTTATTCGAACGTGAGCAGAGGCGTACACGTGCTGGTCAGGGAATCGATCTACGCGTCTTGTGTTAGGGGTCCAGCCTAGCTAAGCCACACCACACAACACAACGCATCTTCATTCATGTCATGTGCCTGCCTTTGCCTTACGTGCCCTTTCAGATTCACATTATTAATTAATAGTAGCATTTCATTTCGTTAAACTAAATTGAATAGGTCATTTGGAATCCACCACTACTCATTTACAATCAATTCTCTTTCGTCACGCACGCCTTGTATGGAGGGAGAACTGTTTCTGATCTTTTCCTTACTTTTTTGCTTCACAAGTGCAACATTTTTTTATTTCTCCTTATCCCTTTTCAAGGCTTTAGCTATAACCTATGATTAAGTCCAACGATTATTTAAATTCGTTTTCAAAGTTAAGGGTTAAGAGGTGGCAACGGTGTCTTTTTATGGTTAATGGCCAGAAACTGCCATTAATGGAGTATTTAACTCGTCCTTGACAAATTAAACATGGCAATTCTACTCTGTGATGGTGAGATGCTGACTACTACTAGTGATACTGAAAGGTCCATAATCTATATGGCTTGCTAATGAGACAGGAGAAAAAAAAAAAAAAAAAAAGTGCAACCGATTATGCAGCACTCCATTCTCTCTGTGATGGGTCTGGATTTTGCGCAAAAGTTATTATCATATGTACCAATAGATTGTTTCTCTTTAATTCTCTCAATCCTCTAAGGTTTCGTGCGTTTAAATGGAAAGAAATAATTTATTTAACCCAAAAATTTGTGTTTGACTTTTTTCATATACAACATTTTTTTTATCAACGAAACAACAATCTTTCATATCTAAAATTAGTTTTGATTTAATAAGTTAGGAGAAATCAATAATTTTTAAATCAGAACTAACAATAAATTGTGCTTCTTAGATTGTTTTATAGGATTCAGAAATATTAGTAACACATTTTTAATATTTTTTTAATAAATATTTTATTATTTATTAAAAAAACAAAAAAAAAATGTTTGAATAAGAAGGAAAACTTGCTAATTATTATTTTTTAATAAATTTCAGTGAACAATAGAAAGTAAATTTAAAAAATGTGCTATATTTTTTATTAACAAACTCTCGATTATTAATTAAATTTTACAAAATTATGTGAATCTACTCCTTATTTAATAAATTTTACTCGTAATTTTATATTTATAATAAACTTTAATAATAATAAAAGAAAATTTATGAGAAAGATTGTAATAAAAAAATGTGTTACAACTTACAAACACTTCTAATCTCCTAGTAACATTTTTAACTGCCCCGTGCTTAAAATACCTTGTTTTGTTGTTTTATATGGTGCGGTAAATATTACTAGTAAGTCAAAATTTATTGGCCCACTTATTTTAATACTCTTCCTAGCTATTAAATACTTGTTTTTATTAAAATGTTAAATGCATACTTTTTCAATGTCAACATAAAAATATGTTACAACTTACAAGCATCTAGTTTGATTTTTACTAATAAAAAAAAGAACATCTTAAAAGAGAAATAAGAAGAGTTCAAAAGAAAAAAAAATAAACTGAAATTAAATTTTGCATTAAATACTCGTTATGGATAGAACAATTATCCTTGAAGGAGTTTGGGTACAAAATGAGTCCACAAAAATTATTAAAAAAATACAAATATATACTTAGAGAATTAATTTTTTCGTTTAGTAATTTTTTTTAGCATGGACAATATTACCTTCAGTAAAAAAAAAGTATTTGTGTTTAAACAAAAACAAATACAAATACAATTATTTTATTATTCAACTAGTTTCAAACATCTAATTTTTTATACAAATTATTGAATATAACTACTTCATGTACTATTTGAAATAATATTACTAATAATAAGTGTTCATGGTATAATAACAGACAGTAGAGCAAAAAAAAAAAAAAACAGATAGTGTCTTTGGATTTGATATGATTCTCTAAATGTTCATGAATATATAACAGTCTCAAAAAAAATATATATATATATTTCTTTTTTTATTATTTTTATTATTAAGTTAATCTTATAATTGCATTGATAAATACGACTAATATAGTGTTGTAGTAGTTACTAATAAGTCTTATGTCCGGTGACTCACCAATAACCGATTTGCACATTTTATTCCAACTCATTCACACGTGTCTCCTTTGGAAAATGAAACCGGGGGACCCACTCCTGTTCTTAATCCAACAGTTCAGAATCCGCCACGCCTTTACACGATGATATGAGACCGCATTTGCCAGCAAAGCCTAAACACACCAACCAAAAATAGTTACATATTTTTTATATTATTTATTTAAGGAAAAAATATTTTTATTCTTCATATTTTCATTTTTTTAATTTATGAAATTTCATATCATTCAATTTAATTTCTGTATTTTACTTAAAAATATATATTTTTAGTCCCTTTACATAATTTTCATATAAGACATTAATTTTATCTGTTAGAATTAATAGTGAGTTTTTTTATTTTTAAAGTTAATTATAATGACATGGATTTTTTTTTTAAAGTCATTAAAATGTTTTCCCTAAACACATTGGACCCTAATTTTTAAGTATTTCATTCCACCTGCATCCTTTAACAATTCATGTTACATATTTATGAGTTCGTATAGTTTTCCATCGATATTTATATCGATAGCGTGTTCTTCAAAATCAAGACAAAAGGAATGTGTATGTGGGAAAAGATTGTTGTTGCATGAAAACAATAACTAATAATAACTCATTTTCCAATAATTAACATCATCTATGAAAAATATATATATATAAGGAGGGACTAAAAATATGTCTTCAATAAAATACAAAAATTAAATTAAATAATATGAAACATCAAAGACTAAAGATAAGAACAAACAAAAATATAGAGAATAAAAAAATATTTATTTATTTACTTAATATATACATCTTTTAAGGTCTGTTTGGTAAAAAGAAAAGAATTGATAAAAATCAATTGAGATTAAATTTTTAAATTAAGCTAGAATATAGAAATATGAATTCCACGCTCTTAGTTGTTTTTTTATCTTTAGTTATGTAATATGTATGAGTAAATCCGGTATCAAAATAATAAAATCCACATTATTCACTTGTATGTTTTTGTTCTCATAGTAGATTTAGCTCCTTTAAAGTTAATATAAACATTCTCATCCATTAATAATAAAAATTCTACAGTTAATATTACATGCGTGATTTATTTTGCATATGTATGGAATATTGGTCTTGGTTTATCATTAATATTTGTTACTTTATCCTAGAAAATGAGATGCTTACTATAAAATAGTTTGATTCTTAGTTATATTATGAGTCATGATATTTTCTACGAATAACATTCAAAAACATTTTTTTTATGAAAATCGTTTTTCAAATAAAAAAGTAGCATGAATAATTAATTTGTCAGTAGAATATTATATATATATATATATATGTGTGCGCGCGCGCGTGCGTTTACGAAAATGCCTTATAGTATTCTTCGAATTGTATTTTCAAGACATATAATAATCTCTCTTCATCGATGACGCATTGCAAATGTACATAGGACTGATAGCCTGATAGGATCATAGGAGTGATTTTTGCATTCGTTTTAAGTGAAAAACATATATAATACAAGTGATGCTTTCGATTATTTCAAATTAATTGAATTTCAATATTTGCCATTTCAGCTTTATTTTCACGTCATATGTTTTTATAGGGTTTAAAACATTTTACTAAAATGATATTATTTTTGTCACGTTAGCAAAAAAGTATTAAGTTTTTTTAGAGGAAAAATTATTAAGTTATGTAGTTAATTTTAGTGTGTTTTTTTGAAGAAAAATAAAATTGTGACCAACCATGTCGGTAACGTGCTATTTTAAAAAAATAAACAAAAATTGTCACATGACATCTCAGATTGTCACCTTACTCTATGTGGTTGATGTTTCTTGCAAACATTAAAACATATTAATGAAACAATTGTTTTTCCATAAGTCATCCTTTATTGGTGTACTCTTGAGAATGATTTGATAACTTGGTTGGTGTATAGCTCCCACACAATCTGCATACATCAATTTAACCATGACTATACAATGTTACAATAATATAGTAACAACGGTGGCAACACGTACATCAACTTACATTCTTTCGTTTCATTTTGTCAATCTTTATTTGATAAATCACATTTTACCTTAGACGGTTACAATTCTGCAACTTCTAATCCATATGCAAATCAACAATATAATTAAAAGTAAAAACCACAATAAACTTTAACAACAAATATAATTTTGATTCTGTGCTTTTTTCAGCTCTTGTATCAAAAAAGAAACATAATTATGTAATATATATATATATATATATATATATATATATATATATATATATATATATATATATGAATTTACAACTATATGTAACACCCTATATTAGTGATTCATAAAGCTGGAAATATGAAAGTAAGAAGAGAGTTTTTTTTTTTTTAAAAAAAAAACTATAGATTATAGAAAAAGAGAAATAAAGGATTGTTGTTGGGCTTGATTGTACGTTTAATTCTCTTATTATGATATTTTACAAATTTAGTTCCTCTATTTTCTTGTGAAATTAATTTTTATTGCTTTAATTATGTAATTTTAATCTGTTTGATAATTTGACATTTAGTATATAACAAAAATATTAATATGTCAATATAGTGGAGTGTTACATCAATATAAATGTGTTGACATGTAAATTGAAAAATAAGAATGAAAGTTGAACCATAAAATTGAAAATGGCATACATATGAATGATTCGCAATACATTAGTGTTACATTTTTTATTTTATTTTTAAATATCAAATTAACATTTTTTTGAAACAACTATAGATTACAGAAAAAGAGAAATAAAGGATTTTTGTTGGACTTGATTGTACGTTTAATTCTCTTATTATCATCTTGCAAATTTAGTTTCTCTGTTTTTTTTTTAAAAAATATTTTTATTATTTTAGTTATGCAATTTTAATATGTTCGATCATTTGACATTTAATATATAACAAAAATATTAATATTTTAATATTTTAGAATGTTACATCAGCATGAATGTGTTCACATCACAAATTGAAAAAATAAGAATGAAAGTTCAATCATAAAATTGAAAATGGCATATATATGAACGATCTGCGATGCACTAGAGTGTTAAGTTTTTGTTTTTTTAAATATTGAATATCAAATTAATAAATAAATAAACAAAACAAAAAGGTCATGTATTGACACTGATAATATAAAAAGTTATATATAATTATCTAATTATAATATGTTAAGATGATAAGTTTGTTTAAGGTATAAAATAATTATATTAAAGTTATTTAAATCGTCGTGATTTGTAATAGAAGGATATTATAAAATAATTTAAATATATAAATATTAATCCATTTATAAAGAAATGAGAAAACTAATTCACCAAATAACATTAGTAAAATGACAGAAGTAATAATTAAACTTTTTTTTTTATAAAAGTTAACTCTTTTATCTTTTGTCTTTCTAACTAGATAAAAAATACGTACAATTCATATTTATTTATTTTATCTCTAATTTAAAGTCATCATTTGTATGAAATACTACTTTAGATCTTCTAGTCTTTTCTTTCATCCAAAACTAATAGATGTTAAACGTAAAAAACAACACTAATAGTTGTTATAGATTTAAAATCTGATTAATGGTGTAAGTATAAGGATTAGAATATTAAATAAGAATATATAATTTAAATATAATACTAGCATTTTATTTTCATTAAATATTTTATAATTTACATATAATAACTTTAAATATTTTACTCAAACTTCATATTAATGAGAGTTTTTCTCTCTAATGAATCGAAAGATTAAAATAAAAAATATTTAATATTTTTTAAATCTTATATATAAGAAATAAAATATATTATTTTATTAACTTTAATTATGAAAATTATTAGTTTAATTTTAATTTCAAATTATTGTGAAATTTATTAATAATATATACTTATAAAGGTGAATGTATTTATTAAGTTATCAATAACATATACATACTTATGTGTTGAATTTTAAAAAATAGTTATCTCTTATAATATTTAATATTATTAATTTTAAAATAAAATTAAAATTTATAATAAATAAATTAATTCAATCATTTTTATTGATATTAATAAATTAAATTATTATTTTAATATATAAGAAGGAAGGTAAAGATATAGAAATGAGAATTTATGGCGGAAAGAAAAATGAAACAGAGGTTTTCTATTTTTCAAGTGACCCACGCGTGACTCCCGACGTCACATGGGGATATTAGTTTTGCTGTCTCCACCTCCATTAATAGTAGTAAACTTTTTTTTTACTGTTACGGAAACCTTTCCAGCTTTCTACCTTTCTTCAACCCGTACGGTTAGCTGGCTGCTTCAGCACGTTTTCGGCTGAACTAAAAGAAATGCACTCCGTTAATGTTGTGTTTGGCTTAAAATACCAGAACAGAGAAAATAAAAATTGAAGATACTAGTTAAATTTGAATGCCGAAGCTGTAAAGTGTCAAACTCATTTTTTTTTTCTTTTTTTTCTTTCCTCGTTTAAACACAACAGTAAATTTTTAATTTGGGTCTTTTATTTAGGTTAATTTTTAATTTTGATTTTTCTATTTTTAAAATAAAGATCTTTTAATTTGCTTGCTTAAAAAAATTATAATTTTGATTCATTTTTAATTTATTTAATTTACTTTGATCCAATCAAATCTTAAATCTAACATACTCATTTAAAATATTATTAAAAAATGTTTAATTATTTAAAATATAATAATTAAAATAAATATATAAATAATTTAAAATTAAACCAAATTTACAGATTTTTTAAATCTCACATGCCATTAAGAACCTTCATTTAATTCATAGCAATAAAATGATATTTATTATGATAATAAAAAATAATATTTGGGTTGCTTCTCCAAAATCTACAGGCAACATATCATGTGGGGTAAAAAAACATATGAAGAATAATGTTAAAAAAATAAAACATTTATTTGTGACTCAGAACTCAAACTGTCAAATTTTTATACAGTATTTGTCAACTGCTCATTTGGTAAAATTTAATAAATAGTCTTTAATTTTCAAATAAATTATAATTAAATAAGTATAAAGGAAATGCAAATAAAATTGTTTGATTGCAACGGTTAGTATTTAAAATATAAATAATGAATTATAAAAACAAAATTATTAAAAGTGAAAAATTATACTTTTAAAAAAGAGATAAAAGATAATTAAATGAAATTATATTCATCTCAAAATTAAAATAATTATTCTAATTGTAAAATAATACATAAAATATTTTTTTAAGAAAAAAGTTAGGGGGCAAGGCCACAAGGACCAACGTAGGTCCACCCCTGATTCAAATTCATTTAAATTATAATTATAATTATTAAGGCCTAAGGGTGATAAGACTTTATTAAATTCGACCTCAAGTCAGAAAACTTTGAATATCTCAACTTCATCTTGCATGCTCAGTCACATTGGTAAACATAAAGGACTCAACTTTTTTTAAAGTAAATACACTTAAAAAAAACAAAATACACTTATATATACATGTATATAATAATTTATAAAATAAACTATTAATGCATTTTCTTAAATATTTCTTTTAGAAGAGTTAAATTAAATAGAGAGAGAGAGGCATACCTGTTATAATCCAAAATAGAGAAGGCGTGAGATACTGAGATGGGTAGGAGTTCTGACAAATTGAAAGGAGGCATGTGAGTGTGTGGGCATAATGAAGTGTCGCCATCGTCACGAGCAAGTGCTGCCGTTGATTTGCTGTCGCAATTGACGGCGGTGATGCGATTTTCCGCTACTAGTTAGCCTACTAGGATTCAGAAAGCCATATGAGCCATAGTCCAAATTGTTTAGCCTGGTTTATTTTAGAACCATTAGGGTTGTTTGGGCTAGTCCAATTTGTTTAGCCTGGTTTACTTTAGGGTTTTTGCTTCCTCCATACCACTGTTGTTTTCTGCACTTTTCATTATATTATGAAAAGTTGATTACAAAATACAAATTACATTCCAAAATGAGTTTTCCATAATGTAATGAAAAATGAGTTGGATCGGATTCACTCCTTTACTAAAAGGATTACGTTTAGGCAATTGTTATTTACACCTCCCACCTTTATTGATATACCTCTCTTTTATTTTATTTTTAAAAAATATCCTTTTTCCAAAAAAATGTTTAGAATTAATTATTGCATTATTTTCGTGCTCTTTAGGGTTTTAATACTAACAGATGATTTTCCATATTTGAACATGACCACCTAGGTACAAACTCATCATAAGGATACTATACTGCTCATTTTTTATTTTTGTCATTTATGTGCATTGTAGATGGCTTATATGCGTTGTGATTTTTAATAAGTCAACATTAGCATAAGTGAACTGGTGGAATGAAATGAAATGCCATTGATATACCTTTTAATTATGAAATCAAAGTCATAAAAAAATGGCATTTTAATTTTCGTTCATACCTTTTGTCACATTTTCATTACATATTTTTTGGGATAAAATGGACTTGGAATATCTATTATTAATAATTAAAATTAAATAGAAGTTACAAAGCGAGCAAATTTTAGACGTGTCTTCCTTTTTTCCACTCTACCAGCTTATAGCATGTTATACATGTGGAATGGTGTCAACTATGCATCAACACTTTACAACTACAATTACTCGTTTAAAGTGGTTACGTAATCTACATATATAGTTCCAACACCGTCCAAAAAATGTATATAGCCCATCTGCCATGTGTTGGATGATTAGCAAATATTGGCATACATTATTGCTGTTACGAATATAAACAGGAAGAAAGAAAGGTTGCCATGACTTTTTTCATATATAGTAGTATTGCCTTTGCATGACAGAGTCCTTAAGCTCTCAAAAATGATTCCAAAGGTATCTGCCGATTTCTTTGTCATTGTCACAATTGTGTTGCTTTGCTTGTTCAGTTTAAGTCACAGTGAATGTAATTTCAAGGCAATTTTCAACTTTGGGGATTCAAATTCAGATACAGGTGGTTTTTATGCTGCTTTTCCTGGTGAGTCTGGCCCTTATGGAATGACTTACTTTAAAAAACCAGCAGGCAGGGCTTCAGACGGAAGACTCATTATTGATTTTCTTGGTAAGTAACAACCTTTATTCATCTTTGGCAATAAGGCTTCCTAATGTTTTAACTTTAACTATGTTGAGAATTTACTTAATTACTTGCATTAAATATGATATTTCTCCTCATGAATATGGATATTATGGAGCGCAAAGTAGAAAAAAGTCAAGGGAGTATTTAATTTGAATGAATGTTTTAGCTTCTATTTTTCTTTCTTTCTTTATTTTTTTTCTTAGCATCAATAGAGCCATAAGGATTCCTTAATTATTATAAATGCATTTAGTACACACTGAGCAAGATTTAACTAACATTTTAGAACTCTTATGTTGTTTTCAAATGAACATGTCATATGAAAATCTTGTGTATCTATCTTTATAATAATTAATTAGGTGAGACCTTATAAACGTTTGGAATGTTTAGAGAGAGAAAAACTAAGATATAATGTTCACATGACATGATAGATCACGAGATCCTATTTTGTCTATTTGGCGTTTCGTGAATGTCACTTCTTCTACTTCTAATTTATATATCAGAGTGCTAACTACTAAAATAAGTAGAATAATGAATATAACAGGAAAGAAAGAAACTGAGAACTCAATGTGTTAAATTTGGTGCTTGATCTTCTGGCATAAGGTCTATTTGTAATGCAGAAATCTAACAAATTTGTGTAAAATTCTCCTAATTTGTGATTATTTTGCATATATCTTACATTTTCATCTTATTATAGGAACACTTTAGTCATTGCCTTTATTGCGGTTGTATCTTTCCTTTTGTGGCAATTATCCTTCCAAGACAAAGACACTTAGCTGTAAATAGCTGTTAAAGATATGGATAGTCAATATCTTCTATACATCAATTGTAAAAGTAACAGAAAGTTTTTAATACGTCTTTGGCAATACCTAAACTACTTTCTTATACATCCATAATTTTAGTTTTTTTTTTTGTTTTGTTTAGGGTACAGGAAGCACAAATTATCTCCACCAACGGTTAAAGTTGGCAATGTATCTCATATATGTCATCATTCATTTTTCATATATTGCATTGATTAAAGACATTTTGTAATGCTTGAGTTGTTATGTGTCAAACAACTTGTCAATTTTGTGTTTTTATTTTAACTATAAAAGAAACATAATTTGCTTTATTCACCGCAATAAGAAAAGCTATTTCAGCAACAATAGTAATTTAGATAAGTTATATTGCTTTTATTTGGCAGCTCAAGCTCTTGGATTGCCATTTTTGAGTCCATATCTGCAATCAATTGGATCTGATTATAAACATGGGGCCAACTATGCTACAATGGCATCCACCGTGCTTATGCCTAATACTTCTTTGTTTGTCACTGGTATCAGTCCTTTTTCCCTTGCTATCCAACTCAACCAAATGAAGCAATTCAAAACCAAAGTTGAGGAAAAAGTTGAGCAAGGTATAATATGCACTAACTCCCTTGTTCCCATTTTAATCTTTTCTTATATACATTTATAGAAAACCAAAATAATAAAATTTTATCTTACTACATGAGGTTGATTACAAAGATCACACATGTCATTAGGCATGGTGTACTAGCTAAAAAAATGTTTTTTCATTTCTTTAGTTGTGTATTAGTTTATTTTTTTTTATTGTTCCTCAGGAATCAAACTTCCTTCATCAGACATATTTGGAAATTCTCTTTACACATTCTACATTGGCCAAAATGATTTTACTTTCAACTTAGCAGTCATTGGCGTAGGTGGAGTACAAGAGTACCTCCCTCAAGTTGTTTCACAAATTGTTGCCACCATTAAGGTGAGATTACCTTAACAGTTAACATCAACTCAAATATAGTATTGATAATTACATAAACAAAAAAAAAATGTTATTAATTTGGTTTGTGGTTAATGAAATTTGTAGGAGCTATATAATCTTGGAGGACGTACATTTATGGTTCTTAATCTTGCACCAGTTGGGTGTTACCCTGCATTCTTGGTGGAGTTTCCTCATGATAGTTCAAACATTGATGATTTTGGATGTTTGATTTCTTACAACAATGCGGTACTGAACTATAATAACATGTTGAAAGAGACATTGAAGCAAACCAGAGAAAGTCTTTCTGATGCTTCTGTCATCTATGTGGACACCCATTCTGTCTTGTTGGAGCTTTTCCAACATCCCACTTCTCATGGTTCAAACACTAATATCTGTCCTTGTTTAATAATAAGAATTATGATCCCAAAATACATTATCTCTCAATTTGGTTTTCCATGGTTTATTTTTATCTAATTCGTTAATTGGATATTTTAATTAATACTTTTAAGACTGCAAAGTTGATTCTCACTTATTAGAGAAATTTCTAATTTGATATTATTTAGAAACTTAATTGAGATATTAGAACGATATTTTTATGACGCACTTTTGGCTATTATATATGACTAAAATATTTTTATTATGTTTGTTATTTATTTTCTTTTCACGAAATAGGGCTTCAATATGGTACAAAAGCGTGTTGTGGATACGGAGGGGGTGACTACAACTTCGATCCAAAAGTTTCTTGCGGCAATACCAAAGAGATAAATGGAAGCATAATGACAGCTACAACCTGTAATGATCCCTACAACTATGTCAGTTGGGATGGGATCCATTCCACAGAAGCTGCAAACAAGCTTATTACCTTTGCCATTCTCAATGGATCTTTTTCTGATCCCCCTTTCATATTTCAGGAACACTGTGATCTTCAACCTATAGGTTGAATCCACATGGAGTTATTTCTTGATTAATAAATGATGATGGTTAAACTAGTTTACGATGTTACATAAATTACTTAAGCAAGCAAAGAAATCAAAACTTCTATCAATTAATATAATTGCAAGAAATCCAAATGGATAAATAATTTCAAATAATTCCATACCAAATATCATAATATGAAAATTATTTTCTCCTAGGTAATAAAACATCACAATATGATCATCTATCAAGTAATGAAAAGTAACAAATATGTTGTCAACTTTAATGATAACAAATTGTTATAATTTATCCATTTGGTTCCTAGAGAGGTATTGAGTTTTTTTTTGTTCCTCCAATTAGGTTTATTCAATTTATTTAGTTAATATATTTTTTTTAGGAAATTTTGTGTTTAGGTAGATTTTTGTGTCAAAAAATTGATGTTGGCCATGCATAATTGAAGGATGTTGAAAAAATCGATAGAAGTTGAAGTCATAAAAATACTTGATATTAATGTTTACTTTGGAAAAAATTTATGGATTTTACAAACTTAATGGAAATCATGAAGTTCATGTTCATTATGTTGGACACGACAATTTTGAAATGAGATTTTATGATTAATGATGTGTTGAAATTCAATATCTGATACCTATGATGGATCTTACTCTTAATCTGAAATTGAAATTTCATATTCATTGTCCATGATGGATTCTCACACTCAATCCAAAGTGATGGTGATGATGTATTTTGTAAGTGAACATAGTAAGTAAATGGGATAGGTTATTATTATATATTTTGCCAAATGGTATAAGACATATTTAAAATTATTTTCATATTTCAAGTTATTTTATGGTCAATTATTAGACATATTTAGAGTTATATATATATATATATATATATATATATATTTTATAATTAATTTAACGGTTTTATGGTCAGCATTTTATATTTATGATTTTATATAATTATTAAAGAAATTAAATTTAAATTTATGAAATTATCGTTGCACTAAGGGATATAATGATATTTTTCCTCTATTAGGTCACTAACTATAATTTTTATAAAACACACAAAAATGTCATTTAAACATACCATCAAGTGACCAATCAAGGATATTCATATTCGAATCTTCTCCATATACACAAAAATGTTTGTTCATTGGTTATTTAAGACCATTAATAATAATAATAATATATAATCTTTGATTAAAACCTAAAATCTCTTTAAATCCTAAACTTTGACTGTGATTAATAATAATAAAAATAATATTTATTCATTTATACACTACGTTAAATTGGCTAAAAAAATTATGATTAAAAGATGACAATGTACAATTACTATTATTATTTGAAACTTTAATTATTTTCATATTTCAAGTTATTTTATGGTCAATTGTTAGGCATATTTAGAGTTATATGAAAAATTTATTATAATTAATTTAACGATTTTATGGTCAACATTTTATATTTATGATTTTATATAATTATTAAAGATATTGAATTTAAATATATGAAATTGTCGTTGCAATGAGGGATATAACACGATATTTTCCCACTTTTAAGTCACTGACTATAATTTTTTGTAAAACACGCAAAAATGTTATTTAAACATACCATGAAGTGATCATACAAAGATCAAGGATGTTCATATTTGAATCTTCTCCATATACACAAAAATGTTTGTTCATTAATTATTTAAGGCCATTAATAATAATAATAATAATAATAATAATAATAATAATAATAATAATAATAATAATACATAGTCTTTGATTAAAACCTAAAATCTCTTTAAATTCCAAACTTTGACTGTGATTGATAATAATAATATTTATTCATTTATACACTATGTTAAATTGCCTCTAAAAAATATGATTAAAGATGACATGTAATATGTATAGTTATTATTATTATTTGAAACTTCAGAAAACCTTTTAGTAACATTTTCAATCCGTGTAAAATGAGTAATTTATTACCAAATAAAATAATATCAATTTTATTTTGCTTTTGACTATTAATTTTTGTAATGTTTTTATAATTTTTCAACACAATGTTAAACTTTTTTAATACCCAACGGAAAAATTTTTAAAATTAAAAAAATTTATTCTGTCACTTTTTTTTCATATTCATAATCAATTTTGTAATGACTTTATTAACAATCTAAATTTATTATGATCATAAATTTTATTAAAGTCTTTAAATTCATAATATGTATCAATCAAGTCTTAAATGCGTGCATCTTTATTATCTTGATATAACCATTCAATTTTACTAAATTCTTTGCCATTAAGGTTTATAAAATGTTACAAAACCTTAAATTTTATTAAACTCTTTATTATCTCATCTTAATATGATGAAAAGTATAACAATACATAACTCATACTTTTAAGTTGAATCTCTTTGCTTGCAATATTTAAATGAAAACCATATGTAGGAGATGTGATATAAATCATTAGTAAAAAAAAATTTCTTTCAAAATGGTACAAAGTTATGTATGAGAAAAAAATGATAACCACACTTTCTCATAGATCTGTTGTAGTTGGGGTGCAAAAAAAGATGAGCCATGAAATCAAACACAAGCAACCAATGGATGCTACAAGTTAGAGTTTAGGGTATGAGTTTTCTTTCACATATTGTCCTTATTGTCGGAAGGAAAAAAAAATACATATTTAAGTTTGGATAGTCTTTTTTCAAATCATTATGTATTATATAGACCTAATAATGTTCACACCAGTTAATTTTTTAATGCAATTTCTACTTTAGGTTAATCATTAGTTGAAACTTAAAGTAGGAATATCATTTATGTTACTAAGAAACATTGATCAATTTATTGAATTTTGCAATAATTCTAGATTCATCATTATAAAATGAGTAAATATGTTCTTGAACAAAAAGTGATATCCGAAAGTAAATTGTGTATTAAGATTTATATACCCAGAGACTGTCATTAACTCCTTCATATTTTATGGGGTGTATTGAATTAAAATTTTTAAAAGGTTTTTTAAATGGTATAAATAAATCTCGTGTTATTATTTAAGATTTTAAAGAATTTTTAACAAGAGCAATAAAATCTGATAGTATTCAATTAGAATTTTTTATAACTTATAAAAAGTATTCTTGTATTAAAAAATATACAAATTTAGATGAATTATTTTTTAGGAAAGATTTCGATGAATTTCATTAGACTTTTTAGTATAAAATACCTATCAAACAATCTCACCAAAATTCTTGAGATTTTGCTAGACTTTTTTTTATTGGTTTTTTTATTTTCTTTTCTCTCATCACACATATCTCTTTCTCTCTTTAATTTTTTTCAAGGTGTGTGTGCCATATATGTTTATCTTATTCTTTTGGAATAAAAAAATGTCAAATATACTTACTCTGTACCATAATTTTCTTATACTAATTATGTTCACACATGCTCGACATAATATTTTGGTGAGTGTCATCCTTAATTTCGTCATTCACATAACTCAATAATTATTTTACAAATTTTTTACTCTTACCACTTCTTCTATCCCATTTAAACATATTATTAGATTTATCATGAAATATTTGTAATAATTAAACTCACAAAACCAACTTATAATTTTAAATTTATTGTTCAAATCCAAAAATAATAATAAGAAAATACCATTAAAGGAAGGATTTTAGTACAAGAGGACACGAAGATAGAATCGATTTAACTATTAAAAGATTTAAAAAATTATATTGATTTAACTATTAAGAAAATCTAAACTATCATAAAAGTCTTATAAAAAATATATGATAAGTCATAATATTTCTATATAATTTTTAAAATTCACATGAAAATCGTCTTTTAAAATTCTAATTCAATACACCCTTGAAATCTCTTTCAAATTTCAAAGAAAGTAATTTTCTTATAGTTGTTTTATTTGTCATGACTATTAAAAAAATCAAGACCAATTTTTAAAACATGCACAATTGATTTTTAACTACTTTGATTCAATAGTATTTAACTATTTTTTTTTTCCGAGTATATAATTTAATTAAATAATTAGATTTAATATTAAAAAACTCTTATATCATGGATCGCACAAATAACTTTAACTAGTTTATATTATTAGTTTTTTTTTTTGTTTCTTTTATTTTCTTTCGTAACCAAAAGTATCCTAAATAAAATCAATTCCGAGACACCAGCATGTATATCAACTTCTAAAGACAATGCTAGATATTTTTTGGCAAAGAAATAATAAGTCAAATTATGGAAGCTTTACAGTTATCTGCTTAGATGATGGGAAGTGAGTTTTGTAAATAATAGATAATACTACTTTAAAAAGAAATGACAGAACCATTATCTTGTCATTCTCACCTTCTCAACTTTACACAACAACATTATAAAAAAGCAAAACCTCATGACAGTGAAAGTAATAAGGAATTGGTAACCACAAAATCACACCGAGCCACATTCATGTTCCACCAATTTCCTACAGTTTCAAAAAAACCGTCCCAACTCACATTTTTCAATTAAAAAACATAATTTCAGTTAAGAAGGTGGAAAGCATGAGCTAACAAAAGAAACAAACAAATATCGCACCAAACAAAAACTAAAAAACGAAATCAAACGGAATTTTAATTACTAACTAATTCCAAGTTCCAACCCTTTAATTAAATTATTTATCGCGCTTACCGCAAGAATTCACAGCTTGTGCTTTTATGCTGTTTTCGTAACAAAAATAATAAATAGAAGCATCTTCTGTTCTTTTATTTCACCGCCATTCATTCATTGACATATAGGGCTTGCGTTCTTCTTCTTCTTCCTTTCTCTGCTTGCAGTTGCAGAGGTAGGAGGGGGGCGGTGATTGTGTTGTGTGCTTTAGAGGATGAAAGATTTCAATTCGGATCTATTCGACCCGGGAACGGTGATGGACTCTTCCTCCTCCGATTACTCTCGCAGTGCTTCCTCTTCCGACGCCGATTTCGGGTTCGCTTTCAATGACAGTAATTTCTCCGACAGGATCCTCCGAATCGAGATCATGGGGGACCCCGTCGAGGCCCGACCCGATTCCGACGGTTGCACCACTATCGCCGACTGGGCTCGCCACCGCAAGAGGAGGCGCGAGGATATCAAGAAGGATAACGGTATATTTTTTTTTTCCCTTTTCCTTTTTCTGTTTTTTTTCCTTTCATTTCTTCACAAACTAAATGAGGGAAAGAGAGAAAAAAAAAACAACATTAAGAGATTAAGAGAATTGTTTGGTGTTGTTGATAGCGTGGCCTTGATGGTTTTGGAAAATTATGTGCATGGTGTTTTCTTGTCGTTTATCTTATTTAATCATATAGGGTTTCAGCTTCTTATGGGTAGTAGTGGGTAGGGTATGTTATGAAATACTCCTTCAATTTCAAAATAAGTACGTTTTAACATCATTTTTGTTTTGTTTTCTCATATTAAGTATGATATGTGTAGTGGGATAAGGCTTTCTTGTTGTTGTTGTTGTAAGTGAAATTTTAGGTTTTTAAAGAAGCGTTACATAATTTATTCTAATTTTGCCCCAAATAAATAATTAGTGTGGTGGAATCTGGGACAGAGAATAAATAATAAAGTTAATTTGAACTTCACTTATTTTGAAATGGAAGGAGTATAATTATTGTGTTCCACAGGTGGAGGTGGAACCCTTTTCTTTTTTCACTCTTTCTCTGGACAAGAGGAGAATGAGAGATAGAGTGAATTGAAATGAAAAACCACCATATTGTCAGTCAAATATCAGGATTCATTCAAACTCTAAGAAGGCAATTTTCTTTTTACATGTAATGCTAACAAACTTATATTTGTTGCTGAATTGCTCTTGATTACTCATTTTGTTGCCCGTTTTTTTCATGGGTACCGAACTTATGGCATGTTGGTTGGTAGTCAAATATTCATTGGTTGTTTGGTAACACAATGTGCTACCGGACTGGCCGGTTGTTGATTATCTGTCAAATATTCATTGGCTGTTTGTAACGCTTGAGGGTAAAAATCAACCACTGTTAAGTGTTTGACAAATGGCAACTCATCCAAGTTACCAGTACCTAAGAGTAAAACCAGGGCCCCAATGCAACACCCGAATAAAACCCTTCTTCACTTTGGTTGTCAAGGAACCCAGCCACAGTGCTCTCGAATCTGAAAGTAAAATGAACAATAATCATGTATCATTACTTCATTTTTTTGGTGATTCATGAATTTTGAGAAATATTTCAATTGAGTTGAGAGCGACAAAGGGGATTTTTTAATGCTTTTTTGTGGGTCTGATTTTTTTTATTTGCATAAGCCTTATGAATAGGTTTTCAATAAATCAATTGCAAATCTTGATTCTGTGTATGGATTTTTGCCAATAAAGTGCTTCATTGTGCATATTAGATTAGATTGGATCTATATGCGCACACCTATTTTTCCATGCCTTACATAATATATGCTCTCTTTCGCTTGCAGTTGTTGATCTTACTTTATTGCCTGACGAGCAAATTTTGAACGGGAATCAGCCTGATATGGATGATTTTGTACCCACCGAGAATCAAGATGAAGATGCGGTTGCAATGGTTGAAGAACCCCCTTCAGGTATTTGAATATTAAAAGAAAATCTTAAACCTAGTTTGTCAATTATAGTTTTTTAAGATATACTGTACCATGGTTATCAAAATCGGATGATAAGTTATCAATTCGCAATTCGATAAACTTTTACAGTACTATTTATTCCGCCCTCCTCTCCAATCTTTTTATTTTTATTTTTATTTATTGGTTGCATCTGTTGCTGTTTATTGAGTCCCTGATTGGCTGATTTCCATTGGGTCCGAAAGCCATGTGTTTTCTCAATGAAATTCTTGAATCTAGAAGATCAGTATGCTTTAAACAAGCATCTCTTTGAAAACAGAAGTTAGTTTGTAAAGAAAGTTACGTACTTGATAAGGAAACACAATGATATAAATAGAACATTCTCCTTTTGCTTGCAAGAATAAAACATATCTTTTCCTGAAGTTGCCAGTTCTTCTCAATGATTTGAGTTGATTATCATTAACATAGGTGATGAGGCGGCAAATAGCAATGATTCAAATTGGAATATGGATTGCTCTGCAGTTGTGAGAGTTAGAACACTACACATCAGTTCTCCTATCTTGGCTGCTAAAAGTCCTTTCTTCTACAAGGTAGATGTCTATTTTTTATTGGTTAGATTTGAAAATTTCTGCTAAAAATGTGTTTGCTTAGTTGTGTTTATTTTGCAGCTTTTTTCAAATGGAATGAGGGAGTCGGAGCAGAGGCATGTTGCCCTAAGAATTAATGCTTCTGGTATTAACATACATAAAAAGCTTTTTAGATTATTTGCTTTATGAGATTTATTAATTTTAGCTTTTCCTCTAATTGTTGCCTTACAAATGTCATGCTTCCTTTGCATGTTACAGAGGAAGCTGCTCTTATGGAGCTTCTGAATTTCATGTATAGTAATACCTTGAGCATTACTTCACCCCCTGCTTTATTGGATGTGTTGATGGCTGCTGACAAATTTGAAGTTGCTTCCTGTATGAGATACTGTAGCCGATTATTGCGGAATATACCTATGACACCTGAGTCTGCATTGCTTTACCTTGAGCTTCCTTCTACTGTCTTAATGGCTGATGCAGTTCAACCATTGACTGATGCAGCAAAGCAGTATCTTGCCAGTCGATACAAAGATATAACAAAGTAGGTTTTTCCACTTTTTTGTAACTTGTTTACATGGTCTAGATTTCATGCATTATAAATTGTTTTTTTTTTTTGTCTACATTTCATGCAGTATGAACTCTTGTATGCCTTTTTCTGTTTTCTTGTTCATATTACTTGGGATGTATACTTTCTCTTCCACCTTCTTTGGAAGCTGGTGACACTGAAGTTTGAAATCAGTTGTATCCGCTGTATTGCATTCTTGTTCTGAGAATAATTTTTCTTGTGCTCATGTTCAGCTGTATCTGATTGTTGGAACCCTTGTAAAGAGCATTTTTGTCGATGGCTGATACCCTTTGTTAATCAAGTTCACATGTCATAAACTTCTTAAGTTGGCTTTTATATAATTATAGCATACCATGAAAGAAAGTTTGTTGTTAATATTTTGGCATCTTTGCATTATCATGTAACTGATAAAGTAGATAACAAATTTATATTAGTATTGTATGCTGCATTAAAGAATAGAATATTCATATGGTGTTTTATAAGGAGTTGATGTACTCATAGATGCTCTTTGCATTATTGTTTTTGAATCTATGACATTTTACTCTTTAGAAAAGCACTTGTTGCTACTCTTGGCTTCTTTATTTTTGTAATCTCAAATGCAATTTTTTTCCTTTTGAACGCTAATAAGTTTCACATATGACCATGACCAGGTTCCAGGAAGAGGTTATGGGCTTGCCTCTAGCTGGAATAGAAGCAATATTGTCTAGTGACGAACTTCAGGTTGCATCAGAGGATGCGGTATATGACTTTGTGTTGAAGTGGGTTCGAACACAGTACCCGAAACTAGAAGAGAGAAGAGAAGTCCTGGGTACACGACTTGCCCGTTTAATTCGCTTCCCTTACATGACCTGTCGAAAACTTAAGAAGGTCTTAACCTGCAATGACTTTGACCATGATGTTGCATCCAAGCTTGTACTCGAAGCCCTCTTTTTCAAGGCTGAGGCTCCACACCGCCAGCGGATACTAGCTGCTGAGTCTGCTTCCTTCAATCGACTTTTTGTGGAGCGGGCATACAAGTATCGCCCTGTTAAGGTGGTGGAATTTGAACTTCCCCGGCAGCAGTGTGTGGTTTACTTGGATCTGAAGCGGGAGGAATGTGCCAATTTGTTCCCATCTGGCCGAGTATATTCGCAGGCATTCCATTTAGGCGGACAAGGGTTTTTCTTATCAGCACATTGCAACATGGACCAACAGAGCTCTTTCCATTGCTTTGGCCTGTTTTTAGGAATGCAGGAAAAGGGCTCTGTTAGCTTTGCCGTTGACTATGAATTTGCTGCGAAGTCAAGACCAACAGAGGAATTTGTTAGCAAGTACAAAGGCAATTATGTATTCACTGGGGGAAAGGCCGTTGGGTATAGAAACTTGTTTGCAATTCCATGGACAACGTTCATGGCTGAAGATAGTCTTTACTTTATCAATGGTGCACTCCACCTTAGAGCTGAGCTCACCATCAGACACTGACTGGGATTTATATGTGTAAACCTTTTCTTCTAGTTGGTAGCTCTGACTTTTTTTGGGCAATGTGTCTCATTTTCCGATAACCTGCTGTAATCTTAACTAATATTCAGGCAATGTGCACTAGGTGGTTAGTGCTGGATGTGAGATCAAATGAATTTTCGGGACCTTACTTTTTTCTTTCACTTACATTTACAAGAGTTTGAGTAGCTACAGGAAGGACGTTTATCGTTTCTTTGGTGGTTTCATTTTAACAACCGAAAACGTAAGCTTTATCACATTAGGTCAATTATCTACCCTAGGAATAGCGCTAGATATAGATTTCTGAAGTGCATGTATAATTTTTAAACGTTTTAGGTGTATTGTGTATGTGTACAATGGCATATCATTTCTTATATGGTGTTTGGCTGGAAAGGAATGGAATGGACTAATGGAGGGGAGGGGAAGGAAGGAAGGAAGGGGGAAAAAAGAGGATAAAAGTATTTTTATTCTCATTTTCGTATCCATTCTAATTTGGGGTTTGAAGGAGAATATTTTTTTCTCTCCAAAGTTTGTCGGCGATGTTGATTATATTATTGTTAGTTTGAATTCTTGGGTTTGGTAATTTTATTTTGTCTATTAAAAGGGTATAATTATACGTTAATTTATTTGTTTGCTTATTCCTTGCAGATCTAATAAGTTAATTATATCATTTTTTCCTAGTCAAATTAAGGGTTTGTATCTTCTTATCTTCTCTTGTACTTAGAAATCATTTGTGTACTATTTTTTTTCTACAAACCAAACATAGTAACATACGTTAAGATTAATTTTCTTGAATTATGTTTGACAAGGTCAGAAAAGGAATCAAGTGTGAATTGGTGGTATTTAAAGGACAAACGGTTAATAGTTATTCCTCTACCGAACTTAACTTCTCTGGCAATTTTAAATTCTTAAGTTGGGATTCTGTTGCATAATCATTCCATCGTTGCTGGTTGTGAGATTGATAAAAGTGATTGAACGCGAATTTCTGGTGCTTGTAGGGTAATGATTTTTTTACGATAAAAATGATTCGTATTTTTTTTAGAAAAAAACATTTCTAAATAAATTAATTTAAACACGTATTTAGAGTCGAGAACGTTTCAAAAGTAAATCGCATATATGATATGGTGAAGAGCATGTGGTGGTCTTCAAAAAAAAAAAAAAGGAGCAGGTGGTAAAATTTGTATTTGAACAAGGTGTATGATTGAGTGGAATGAGTGAGTCTTAAATATATAAGTATAACCAAAGTAATTGTAGCGGTTCACTTCGCATCGATGGACATAAATCCTATTCCAACTCTTGCTAAAGAGGAAAAGGAATGAAAAATTGGAATTTTGCTGGGATGTGGAATTGGAATCCAGTTCTTAATCATTGAATGCATGCGATAATCAAAGAATGAATAAGTTCGAGATATATCTCCTTATAATCTTTCCCTCGGAATAATGACTTTTTCAAATGCGAAAATGCCTTGTATTGCTTTCTTTTTGGAATTTAATTAACTTGAGCAGAACTTTTTATTTATTATTCGCATGTTATTCTGAATAGAAAAACAATAACAGGAAAGAGAAAATATTTTATCTATTACAATCTAAAGAATTTTTATATTGTTATCTAATTATAATTGTCATTGATATTTTTTTTAATTACTTTAAAAATTATGTCTATCATGATTTCTAATCATGTAAAGCTTTTTACGCTAACTTATGCATTAAAATTAAACTCTTTAAAAAATAACAACTTTTTCATACAGAATACAATCATAAAGGAATCAATACAAATGAATTTACAGTTTATATGATATGAAAACTAGTAGTAATTCATATTTATTCTTGGGAATGTGTAATGTTTGACAACTAAAATGTCTGGGCTGAAAAGCATGAAGGTTTTATAAATTGGGCTGAAACGCTGGGTTTTAATAACTGAGCTTAAAATTTTAGCTTATGCCTATTAATCTACATTAATATCTTTAGATAAATTCATTGACGATGGAATTATGAAAAAGAAGCAAGGTTAAATTAATTAGCAAATAATTCAATGGGGTAAACATAAATTGGAATGTGTAATAAGCTTGTTAAATTAAATTTTACAATAATAATTACCTAAAAGTCATAAGTAGTATTTATTACAATTTTTAGTAGTTTTTTTTTGTGAATACAATTTTTAGTAGTTGAAAGTGTAAATATTTTTTATATTGATTGCATATAAAAATTAAACTATAAAATGAATAATATAAAGGAAATTATAGATAGTAGTATAATACGTATTGCCTTAATAAATTAGCACGCTGGGCGTGTATACATATTACATAGAGTGGAGAGGAATCAGGAAACCGACGTTTGAGGAAATTATATAAAAGGTATGCAATAGGGTTGGGTTAGATAAAAACCCAAAACACAACACGGCAGTGAAGTTATTAGAATCTGTGTTGTGTTGTGTTGTGTTGTGTTGAGCAGAGAGAGAGAGTGAGGGATAAGAAGAGAATAGGGTTAGGGTTAGGGTTTGATTGAGGATGCCGAAGAACAAGGGAAAGGGAGGTAAGAACAGGAAGAGGGGAAAGAACGAGGCGGACGACGAGAAGCGGGAGCTGGTGTTCAAGGAGGACGGGCAGGAGTACGCGCAGGTGCTCCGGATGCTGGGGAACGGGCGGTGCGAGGCGATGTGCATCGACGGGACGAAGAGGCTCTGCCACATCCGCGGGAAGATGCACAAGAAGGTGTGGATCGCCGCCGGAGACATCATCCTGGTTGGACTCAGGGACTACCAGGACGACAAGGCTGACGTCATCCTCAAGTACATGCCCGACGAGGCCAGGCTCCTCAAGGCCTACGGCGAGCTCCCCGATACCACTCGCCTCAACGAGGGCATCGGCGCCGGCTTGGACGAGGAGGACGACGCCACCGCCAACGACTACATCGAGTTCGAGGATGAGGATATTGATAAAATCTAATCCCTCTCTCGCCCTCAATTATCATTCATATAATATCATCATCATATCTGTCTCTAGCAATATTTCGTTATCTGCTTGTCTGCAACTCTCCGTGTTGGATTTCGTTTTATAATTGTGCACTATTATTTCAATAACCCGCAGATATTTCTGATTCTCATCTTATGCCATGCCATTTTTGTGTCCTTATGATTGTGCTATTGCCGCTGTTGTTGAATATTTTTATATGCATACTGTTTAATTGGGGAAAAACTGAAGGGATTTTGTCTGTTGGTTTTTTTGTCCTGATGTTTCAGCCAATTGTTTATTAAATCTTGGTTTGCTTCTCTTATTATTTTGGCCACTGTTTACTTCATTCGTTGTTTTAACTTTTAACTTTAAGTTGGGGTGTGGAATTGTGGATATATGTAGGGAGCTTATGGGGATTGTTGATTGTCCTGTTTTACTTGCTCAGGTGTTTGGGTATCTAATCTATAAAAGTGAGTACAATGAAATGGGTTATACAAGGGATGGAATGGAATAAAATTGGTTCCAATTTCCATTCCATACTTCCCAAGATTGAAGGATATTTCGTCCTGTCCTATTCTAAATAATTCTATCCGTTTGTATCTGTCCAAATATAGCCTTAGGATTTTTGTTCATAGTCCTTCTCTTGGTATATGGCTGACTAACCCATTTATGTAGAAGAGCATGTTATGGCCGTATTTAGATAAACTTCTCTGTAAACTTATAAGAGAAGAAAATAATAATAAAATGAAATATGTCTTCTCCAAGAGTTAAAATTTGCTTGTGCATAAACTATTTCTAGAAAGTTCTCTCTTATTAGGCTGCCTAAAACTTATTTTTATCTTGTGCATAAGTTACTTTTAGCTTATGAAAGAAACTTATTTAATTTTTTTTCGATATTTTTTCTTTTAGAAGTGTTTGTGGAGAAGTCGATCAGGCCCTGTAAGTGTTATTGGATTATGGATAGTCAGTCATGTGAGAATGTACATGTCTCTATTTTTAGCTACACCTTGTAAGTTATGTGGATGGTTTATCCTTGCGACTTAGCATATTTTTTCATAGATTATGTGAATGAATTAATGAAAGTATTTGTTGTGAGAATTCTTAATAACATTTCTTCACTTCTAAGAGGTTCTGTAAAAGCATGTCTGGCCGAGGGGGAAGGGGAAAGAATTGTTTAGTTTCCACGTTTTGCTAAGTTTTAGACGGGGAATGAGGGGTACATGGCATGTATCTTGGTGTGAGAGTGGTCATAAAACCATTTTGCTGGAAATGGGTTCAACTCCGGTGCCAAGGTGGGGGTGGACTCCTTCAGATAATCAGGCAATGCTTCAAATTTCCTTCGTTTTCAAGCTAGAATACCGGAGATTATTTTTTCAAAATAAGTTACGAAGATTATCACCCTTGGGACATATTTTCTAAAGTAAATTACATTGATCACCCCTGTGGTTTACTCATATTACACTTGATACCCCTTCCTTTTTTTCAACCTACACAGTCCCCAAATTTTTTTTACTCTCACAACAGCAACTATCCCTCACCCCCAAACCTTCTTTTAACTCTGTTAACAGATATATGCATGTGACTGACACATGGGTTTTTAATGATTTTTTGTTCAAAAATGTCCTCAGCCCCTTCCTTCCTTTCTTTGCTTCTGATCTCCACCGCATCAAATCAAATGGATCAAACACATTATTTTTTCAGATTTGCACATGAACATAGTATGAAAATCAAGAACACAAGGGCAGATTTTGACTAAAATTAAATGAACAAAATTGATAAAATAAGGAACATCATAACTCGCACAACATGATCAATAGTCATGATATTAAATATATCCTTCAAGCACCTTGGGTGCATCTTCCAACAACACATTTGGATTGGTTTGTCCATCAAACACATTGCAGGCACCTTTCAACAACACATCTGGATGACAAAATGACGCGCACAAAAACAAAACAACATAAAAACAAATGAAGCCCACACTGGAATGGCACCACTATGGTATTTCTTAATCATGCACGAGTTGTATTGAGTTTACTCGGAGTGCAGGTATAACAAAATGCCGCCACAGTTGCCGCAATTTGCGGAGAGCAACAGAAGGTTCTCGTTTGACAAAGCCGAGTACAGCAAATTGCTGCACTCAGAGGATAAAAACATCCGCCCTTTGCCGCAACATCGGTGACTGCTCCCCTTTAACCTCGTCATAGTACTCCGTGGCAGTAGACAAAACTATTCTACGATGACGGTGCTAGATCTAGATTCGATAGGCTTCTGGAGCAATTTTCTCAAGTAATTTAGATTAAGAAAATATCTATTGATCGTAGCTGGAGGAGGGGTGGTACGGAGAGTTAAGGGAGGTCGTAGCTGGAGGAGGAGGAGGGGAGAGAGAGGAGATTGAGAGGCCATAGGGGGATTCAACGTCAGATCTGGATTGGAGGTTGGCAATGCTTGTTCTCTGAGGACAGCATCATTTTGCAGTGGAGAGTGACGATGGAACAAGGGGACGCTTTGGGTAGAAGAGGGGTAAAGGGCAAAGGGCAATTGCAGATTATCAGAAAGTTAACTTTTTTTTTTTTACAAATCTAATAGAAGCTTGACTTGAGTAAGGGGGGTAAAAGTAATATTAGGTGTAATAAGTCTAAACGTAAGGGATTCCTGGTCGAGTCAACTATATTAAGAAACCTAATTGTTTGATAAATTAAAATGACATTCCTTAGTTAACTATTTACATGCCTTGCATGATAAAGTGCGGGCACCGGCGTAGCTTCCCTTTTATTTGTTTATCTATAATTGAAAATCCAACTAAAAAAAGCATATGGTTGAAGAACTTGTGAACGGCTTAAAGTTATGATTAGGTGTTAATTGTGTGGAAATACTTTGTCCCTTGGAAGATAAATAGTTAATGATCTTCATCGATGTAATTATAAAATTACGATACGACAGTGGTTTACAAAAATACGTTAATTCTAGACTTAAGAGTGTGATATGCAGTAGATTATTGACAGAAGATCAGAGTGTGATACCGTTGACATTCCTATGTTTGGAGCGAGATATCTGCCTCTCCAACCTTGCTTCAAGCAGTTTTGCCATCAATGTGTTGTTGTTGTCCTTTAGTGGACTAGCATTACCAGTAACTGCAGAATGGACAAATGAATCTTCCCTGAAAATGGTCTCAGGATAAACCTTATCATTGCCTTCAGAAGACAAGGAACTGTTTCTAACTACATGACTTGAATTCATTCTCTTTGTCCATAATAATGTATTACTTTCTGGTGGACCTTGTGTTGTTGTCTCACCCACAGTTGATGCTCCAGGGGTATTGAATAGTGCTGTGCTCTCCCCTCCCATTTCAACAAACCAACTCTCATTTTCATCACATGACAACATGCTCTTCATCACATTCACACGTGCTTGTTTCCTCACTGAATTGTTCCTTCCCTTCTTTTCTTTATGGACCTCTGCAGTATTGTTGTTGTTCTCGTCCAATGAATGTAGTAGGCAAGGGTAAATTTCCTTGGGCTCCTTTGTGGAGGAGTTACCATATTTTATCAAGTTAACACATCTTTTTGCATGAAGAAATGTTTCAGTACCAACACCTAGCCTGTCAACAATTGATGAATCTATCTCTGGGAGATCATCATGGCCAGCTAGAGCTAACTTCATTTGCTTGCGCTCGTCAAGCCAAGCTTCTGAAAGATGAAGTATTAGCCTATCAAGGCTATCCCCTTTAACTTGATCCTTCTCAGCATTATTATCCATAAGAGAACCTACCTCATATTCATAATCTCTTATTCCTTTGGCAAAATCGTCACACAGATTCTCTAAAAGGACCCGTGTTTTTCTCTCTTTTTCAAGATCTCTCAGAGAACCACTGAATGAAGACTTCACTTCAGAAAACTCCCGAGCCAGCCTCCGGTGCTGGCTTTCTGAATGCTTTCTTAACCTCCTTTCTTCTTCTATCTCTTGCATGGCAGATTGAATTGCAGCTTTAATTTTATCATGTTCTATGTTCTTCCTAACAAGCTTCTCCTCGGCTATTTGCTTCATTAAGTTCTCCATATCACGCTTATTCAATTGCTTTTCTTGTTGTAACTCTTTAACCTGGGCCCGAGAAAGATCTAGTTCCATTTTCAGGGCTTTCACTATTAATATATTTGATGCATGCTGTTCTTCAAGACACCAAATACGGTTGAGTACCTTGAGTAACTCTCTGAATGTTTTAGGGTTGCGACTTGACTCTGTAATCCAACCCTTGAAGTCTAAGGAACTTTTAGATGTTACATGAGGTGCCACCTGTTTTAGATAATACTGTAGCATATTAATCTTATATACCAGATAGCAGATATAAAGGGTAAAATGACAACAAAAGTATTTAATGAAAATAAAAAACATTGAATATACAAAATTTACTTAATACTTACTTTATAAAACAATAAAAAAAAAACAAATTATAAGATATTAAGTGTTCTTTAACTAGTATTCGTAAGACACTCCTTGGCAAGATCTTATGAACTAAAGAGTAAACACATGCCGAAACGTTGCTCGTTTGTAACAATACATGTCCTAGAAAAATAGCCTAAAACGCTAAATGAAGAAAACATTTTAATCTTACAAAATTTCCTTCAATGAGTCCTTAATAGTATTGTGGTTCTTTAACTGCAAGAAAAACGTGTGCAAGAAGTTACATTTCATGGTTATAAGAACAAAGTTAACAAGGTTACAACCGGGCTAGTCCACTAATCATAGAATTATCAAAGAAGAGGCAAGCATTAACTCTTAACTTGTATACTCGTTCGACATTCAAATTTACGTAGTATTGTTAACTTCTCAACATGTTAAAAATCATAGAACTGCTCATGATTCTAATGGAGACATGCACTCACGCGCACACTTACTTGCCTTTTTTTTTTGGTCGGCAAGAGATATGTATATTAATATATATTGAAGGGGCAAAACCTGGTACAAGCAGTACCAATACAAAAGAGCAGTTTACACCAACAGAAAACTGCCAGAATGAATCCCCGGTTAGCAAGTATTAAGGATCAAGTATCCTAAATACAAAATAGCCAAGGCATGTACACACATACTTGCATTGAGCAACTGTAACAAGGAGGGGAGACATGCTGTTTAAGGCGACCATTTCTTTTAGCTGATCTATGGTGCTGGAAAGGTGATGTTTGAACATGCCTTCTCAGTCCGATTGCAGATGCTGGCTGCAATGAAGAACAAAGTAAGGGTCAGCAAAAATCTAAACATATAAAAATGCCATGAAAGTCCCAAGGACAGCACACAAGTACTTTTCCATCAAACAACAGTATTCAAAATGCTTCAGCAAATTGTGACATGAGCAATTAATTTGGGTGTTTGAAAATCTCTGTATCACTAATTCTGTTGCACTGATGCTAGCCATCCTAGTGATCTAAAAGTAATTCACTTGAAGAGAAAAAGGTAACTCCAAAAATAATGGCAATATATGCAGACTAGTATTAACAACTCATGAGAAACAACGCCAATTAAAGGTGTGGAACGGAGCTAAATCAATGCTAACAGTAGGTGAAGTTAAAATGTGAAAATATATTTTTCCCACAAACATACATCACCCTTTTAATTGACATATATAAACCAAAGCCTAGTCACTAACTTTTTAAAGCCGAAACTGAAGTTTCCAATTTTAGGCATAAGATTAAAATGGGAAGAAATTTAGCATAGTAATATTTCATCATAAGGTTAAAGGTAACATAAAAGATGAGACACACTATCAGATCAGACACCAATGGGGAGAAGTAGAACATTTCTGGATAAGCTCATTAACTAAAAGACGACACAAAAAAAAAGCAGACAGCAAGAGGAGGCGAAAGAAAAAGCAATGAAAAACAGAAGAAAAACAGTGAGACTTGTTTCAAACTAGTACAAAAGCAAATCATATATGAAAAACAAAATCGAAAATTGGTTTCAAATAAGCAAGCCATCAGAGCTCAATGATGCAAACAAAGAAAGATACGAGGAATACAAATTAGACATCACCTGGTGAGTATGAGGAGGTTCAGACAACTGTTTAAGATTTGGAAGCTTAAGAAGTGTGTCCCTACGGTGGCGGCGGAGGGTTGAAGGCTTGTTCATTTTGGGAAGTGGGGCCAATTGGTGGGGCTGAATTTGCCAGAGTTTGGCACAGAGTGTTCTGGTAGAGAGTGTTGTTGAGGTGGGAAAGTTAAGGAACTCTTGAACCTGGTTTCTGTTTTTGTTTTTGTTATTCTCATTCTGCTGAGATGGAAACTCAAGTCTCCATGTGGGTGGGGGAGTAGAAGGTCCTCCTCTTTTCCCTACAACAACCCCTCCTTTCAACTTTTCCACCATTAACCTTCTACCCTTTTCTCACCTTTTTCTCTTCTATCCATCTTCCTACTCCTTCTTCTTCTCTCAACTCTCTCCCCCCTCCAACTTCAAATTTTAAACCTGTTCATTTTTTATACAGTGAGGTTGAATTGAAGTGCTGCTTTCTTCTTGTTTTTCTTTCTTTCAAACTTGACAGTGCTGTGTCACCACTCAAAAACTCACCAAGCAAGCTCCAACAAGAAGTAAACTCTGAGTGTAAGTTACAAAGTCAGCTTTCTCTTCTCTCCCAGACATTCAGCCACGTCAACACATGATTGCAGAGTTGGGTCCAGTTTCATTGGGCCCTTATCCCAACACCTTGATTTTGTCGTCCTTCTGTCTTGTCTCCTCACTAAATTATTGTTTCTCACCTTTTTTTTCCCCTTATGTTCTGTTCTTCCCTTTATTCACAGTTCAATCTACATCAAAATTCCTCGAATCTTTATTATTTAAATCAACATAAAAAAAAAGATATCGGTGTAAATAAAAGACTACATTTAACGTAAGAATAAAGACTGTGTATTAGATTTGGGATTACAATTTTGTCAATTTAGATTTTTGTCTACCGTATTTGATTTAACTTGAACTTGAAAGTATTTAAATTCTAAATTAATTTAAAGAAAATGGGTGATGCCATGCTATTTTAAAATTGAATTCTGTGTTTTATTTTTAGTCTTTACTATATTTACTTCTTTTAATTTGGAGATGTCAAATACTATAAATTAACAGTAATAAGGAGCACGACTCTCGTTATGAAAGTGTTAGGGCATCATCATCATATCTTTGAAAGAGACAAAACAAGCCATGAGGCCAGCAAAGGTGAAAAAAGCCTAAAGTTATGAGATGAAAAAAATGGACCAAAAAGGAAAGGTGAAAAATTGTAATTGTCATTTTTGCTTTCTTTCATGCTAAGCTAAGCTTTGCCCATAGATGTAAAACTATAAGATGTCACAGGCCTTGAATTTGGTCAAGACTAATTATGCATGTAATTATGACTAAAAATCTAATGAAAGGGAATTAAAACTTTTAAGCATGCGGCTTATGGGATGGCGTAAATTGCAGTGAGCAGTGACGATAAATCTTTGGACGCATGTTGTCCTAATCAAACCATGGATTTCGGGCTCCATCCACACACAAAGGGTCCACACTCCACAGATGAGTCTAGGACTTATTTTCCATTATGCACATCAAGTAGTAAGCTTGTGGTCCATTTTTCCTCCCATCTCACGCCATGTCTTGGAATTTATTCCTCGATCATTATTTTTCAGGGGAGACATGGGATTGGCTAGAACCTATTCGATACTACAAGTTAATTTAAAAGCAAAAGCATGTTCAACATAGTTGAAAACATTTTGGGAAAATGGAACTGAGACTTCCTTTCACATACTTCAGTATCGGGGGTTAGCCATGCATGATTAAAGGGGTTTATGACAGGTTTCATAGCATTCTTAATCCATGCACATTGCCCTTTGGGGTAGACCTTAGTACTACCTTCACTTTTGATTTTTGTCTTACTACCAATAAAAAATGACAGTGAGGGCAAGCCTGGTGCAATAATAAAGTTGCGTCTTAGTGACAGATTTGTTATGGGTTCAAATTCAAAAATAGCCTCGTTGTATATCAGTATATGTTTACCGCATGCAATGATCCTTTTCCATACCTTGCATAACCAGAAACCTTCTAAGTTCTCGCACAGTAGCACCAGAGTACGTTAGTTATCGATAAAAATGACAATATATTACTTCGCTTACCATGACAATTGGTTTATCGGATTTGAACTGCAGATACCTGCTAATGCATCTAATTGCATTTGGTACTTAACACCCAGCTACTACTCTTAGGAAAATTTCACTAGAGCATCACAATTCCTTATTGGACCAGTATTTTTTACATCTCCTTTCCCTTGGATTGGTTGTGGTCCAAAAACCTTACTAAACTCACGTTAATAATATGTCTATATTCATATCCGACATTGGTGTTCTATCTATTTAGCAAATCGAATGGAAGTATATGGTAACACATTACAAAATCAAGCCTACAAGATAGAGCATAAGCAATAGCTTGTTTTATATGGCAAAATAAAGGATGAGAACCGTGAATCTGGCTCTACATGTACCTTCTGGTTTTACAAATAATAGTTAGAATCAACTTGAAAGCCTCTGCTCCTTGCTTATTAGGGTTAAGTTGTAGGGTGAATGTCACAGCTTATTTGCAAAATGCTACTTTATAAATAATTACTATTTCTTTGGGCTTGTATTTTTCTTAATAATGAGACTTTAAAAATTCGAGGATAGGGCTGATAATAAAATAAATTATATGAAAAAATCATCCTATTTTTTTATCCATCGTGGCATCGTGCCAAAAAAAATCGTGGTAATAGATGAAATTCTCCAAAGTCCAACCTCATTACTTGACATGCTGAAAGTGGTATCGAGAATCAGGTTATGTTTCATAATTTTTCAGTGTTGTCACCAATAGAGTAATTTAGAGGCAAATTTAACCTGCAGGCCAACACATACACAAAGTCTAAAGATTGACTACCTTAGTAAACACAGATATTTGATGGTTAAGTTTTAGACAAGTCTATATGTCCTACGACTACGAGAAATAAAAGAGCTACTGCATAGGCACTCACACCAGGACTGCAGGACGCACTGCAAAAGCTTTCCATTGACATTGGTACAAAGCCAATGTCATTGATACAGAACTATTGGGCCCATGGCTTGGATGCCATTATGGCACCACCACTGAATAATACAACAAAATATCAAACAAATTGACGTGTTTCTTCATACATAAATTTACCGTGTGACTGAATAAATCTCAAGGTCCTCGGGTAGAACCTCCAGCTTGAAGGAGGATGATTTGAATATCAAGTAATCACATTTTTTTTTTGTACTTAGTCCCAAATGAGCACCCAGACCTGTGAGGTTGAATGAAAAAGAAATTCCTGACAATGAAACACGCAATATTCAATTATATTGGTACTTTTTCACAGATTTTGTAGAAACCAAATAGTAACAGAATAGGTGTTCTATTAAAAAAAACTCTGGAAAAGGATTAACTACATTTTTGTCTCACCATTTTATACTACACCCTAATAGGACCTAGGGGAGGTCCCACCATCAGAGAGGTCCCACCAAGGAGGGTGGATGGGGGAAAGGACTTGGTATGGGATGTCCACTTGAGGGGTTGCTGAACCACCCCACTAAGAACTTTATGAAAACAAATTTCATCCGAATGAGCTAACATTTTTTGTGTCTTGTTTTACCAAAATTCATTTTCGGTCCCCTAGTTGTGATTCCCACACTGCCAACCCTGTCGTTTTTAAAATGATATAGTCAAGTCCTTTTTGACATATATATGCTGAAACTGGAGAAAAGAAGGCAGGGTCGTTGATCTTAATTTATTAATATATGAATTTAACACAACAATGTATTAAAATTACCCGCCTAAGTTTGACTATGGAAAATAAATTTTTGCCAAAACTAAGCACAAATTTACTCCGTGTTTGATTCTACATTAAGTCATCCATAATCATGTAAAAATACAGCTAATGTAATTGTAGATAAATGTTTATATCTTTAGTCTAATGTTGAAGAATTGATTATAAATTGAAACAAATTTAGGTAGCTTTTGTGTTTGATAAAAAATTTCATACTGAATTTTACTATTAACTTATAGAACACAAACATCCAAACATAAATTGCTTCACATCAAATTTGCAAATACACGCTAAATATTCTACACTAAAGGTTTAATTTGAGAGTGCACCTCAAGATTGACAAATCAAGTGCTCTTCTCTGCAAGCCCATTCAATTTTGCCAAATTTTCTTCTCTCCATATTGCTTTCACTTCATTTGTCCGGAACCGCTGGGTGAATGTAGAATCCTCTAGTGGAGTTGATGCACCATGAGCAAATTCAAGGAGACCAGTATAAGCTATCATTATAGTACTTATCATGTTCGTTAACCACCCGATGTAGGACTCTCAACACGCCCCCTTGAGCCACACCGCCAAATATAAGAACATCTTTTGTGTCACAATGAGCTCCGTTATCTCCACAAGCATGGCAAACAATATATCCTGCAACATACTAAAACACATCAACTTGCAAGTTCATCATTCGTTAATTAATAATGTAACACAAATTAAAATCACCTGCAGAGAGTAGCACAAGTCTGCAGGCATGCACTCACTATTCTAGCTTTTCAGCAGCAGTTGCTTCAATATAGCTCAATATTCCACTAAAAGATACATCCACCCCTTTGACAACATAAAGCAGTTCGATAAACTTGTCTCCTTTTTTCGCAAGCTGAAGGATAAGATAATTACATTACATAATCAAAGTTGAGAAAGATTTTCATATTATAGGTATAGCAAAAATATACCATATATCATATCATGCAATTACTTGTTAGACCATGTTTGGAAAAAATTCTCTACAATTACTTGTAGAAGAAGAAAAAAAATGAATTGAGCTTCTCAATGAATGTTATATCCAGGGCTAGGATCATTGGAAAGTGACAAGAGCTTTGCAAATCGATGCAAGCAATTCTCCACAGCAATGTCGATGGTCTCGCTGTAAGCAATGACTTGAGTGTTGACACCGCTGACATACAAAACCCAGATCGAAGAAAAAGGAGATTTTTTTAGCGCTTAAAATTTCAGATGGGCAGCCGGCAGTTTGGAATGGTTATTTTTCTGTAACCATTTTAGTAAGGAAGAAAAATTAAATAAAAAGCATAATCTTTAACCTTCATTTAAAATAAGTTGATATTAATATTTTCGACAGCTATGTGATTTTTGCAATTAAAACATTACATAATTGTATCTTGGGCTATTTTTAGCAAAGCTAACTAAAAAGTTAAGTATAAATTAAAAAATTAGTTTATTAAATTATGAGTGTTTAATGAAATTAATGAAAATAGTTAAAAATATAAAATGATGGAAATAAATATATTTATATTCTATTATTTTATGTTATATTTTTTCATTTTAAATATTATACTATTAATCTTATATTATTTCTTAAAATATTTTTAATCAAGTTTAAATTAATATAAAAAAATATACTTAAGTAGGTATTATATTTTTATTATGTTAATTAGTGTAATCATTTAAATAAATCATCTTAGATAAAATTATTCAAAATATAATAAACAAAATATAGTGTTAAAATAATAAATTAAATATTATGAGTGGTACAATGGTTAAAATACATATTATAACATAAAAAAATAAACCTATCATCTATCATTATCAATGTCTTGATTTATAATGTTAAATTAATAAAATAAATAGTATATATAATCATTAAATTAAAAATGTAATATAAAAATATCCATATAAAAAATAAAATAAACTAACCAAACCTATGACCTATTACTCTTTCATTTCATTATATGTATCCTCCATAGTTTCCCTTGTGCAGTTTTGTGTAGATTATATTCCACTTGGGTGTTTGGGTTTGTGCAAATTTGTTAGTACCATCAGCCAGATTAGGTGGTACTTGAGTCCTATTATGATTTTGATCATGTATTTCCGTATTACTAAATTCATGTATGAAATTAGACAAAAAGTATGTTTTTTATTTAATAAATTATCCACTTGAGAAACATAATGATTATATTTTCTATAAATAACACATTCATCTCTCTCATAACAAGTGTCTTTCCTATCAATCTCTTTATCTTCTTTCTCACCATCCAAATTCTCACATTTCACAACTTCATAAACATTAGGATCCATAGAGGGTGTAATAACATTTTCACGAGTTGCATAACTGTCTTCAAACAATTGATTCCATAATTCATCAAGTGAATGAGCTATTGATTTATTATGAAATCTTTTAATCTCAAGTTTCTCCTTCAAAAAATGGATAATTAATCATTAAACTAAATCTTATAATGAATTACTTATATTATAACTTAACTATAACAATACATGTAATAAACTAACTTTAATTTTTTTGTCCCACCACTCATTTGAACCATTAAACTTTCTTGTAGTAGGATCCCACCCTAAGCCACTTTCTTCAAACTTCAAAAACCTCCAAATGCGTCAATCTTTCTTCATATAATCATATTTTTTTCTTCAATATTTTGTAAGGACATTTGCAATTGATGAAGACTTCAAATTCTTGATTAATGTTCTTCCATTTAAACGTTACACACCCATTTTTCCTAAAAATTTGATGCAAAGCTCACACAAAGATTTTTCATACTCATGAGTCCATTTAAAATTGATTACTTCCTCCATATTATCATTAGTTGAAGTCATCTTACAAATTTATCAAAAAAGTACATGAATGAATTGAAGTAAAAAATATAATGAAATATAAAAAACCCAATTGTGCATCATAGTTAAAAATAGAATATAAAACAATTTCATCATCAAGTACTATTTTTTTTAAGAACAAATAAAATTTTATTGTGCATATAAAAAATTCAACGCAAGATGTGTCAATAACTAAATTACAATAAATAATACAAAGACATGATTCCTTTTTTTTTTTTTTTTCAGACAACAAGAACTATCATTACAAGGCATAAACACATGCCAACCAAATTACCAAAAATAGTATCTTACAAAAAGGATGAATTACCCAACACCACTAAATTCATAACTTACAAAAGGCAAACAAATCTAAGCAAACGATACTCTCGCTAAAAGCAACCCCTATCACGTTACAATACAATGTATCTCGCTAAAAGCAACCCCTATCACGTTACAATACAAGAGTGCTCAATTGTAATTAATTTATGAAAGTTTGAATGATTGAAAAAAAAATAAAAAAATAAAGGATGAATGGTAAAGAAAACCTATCAAAGCACAACTCTAATCAACCCCTATGTTTCTTTTTTATTGTTTTTCTTTTTTACTCATCCATATTGATGGAATTTCATAATCAAAATATTGTAAAGAGAACCTATCAAAGCATTATATGGGGAGTGAAAAAATATTTAAAAATATCATTACTTGGAGAAAAAGGATTAGTGTGCACAATGTAAAATTGAATGAGAATTGGAGGGAAAAAAGAAGACGACAAACATATCAATGAATAAAAAAAAGAAAAATAATAAAACCTTGATTTATTTAAAAATGATAAACATGAAGTTTGATAAATATATTAAGAATAAAAAAGAAAAAAATATATAAAAAATCAAAAATTTATGTTTTAAAAATATTACTTCAAGTAGCATTTTAAAAAATATTAGAAGTTACTAAAAAAACATATTTATCGAACAATCATATGAATTTTTCCGTTAATAAAATAAATTAAAAATTAACTGAAATGTCTTGTCAAATATAACTTTAAAATAATATCATTGATATTATAGAAATTAAAATTAATGTTATAATCACAAACTGAAAATAAAAAATAATGAATAATACAAACTATAAAATTAAACGATGAAGAAAAATTATTATAAAAAAATAATTGGTCTTAAAATTCGAACTCAGCCTGGAATGGATGCAAATGTTCAATCCTATTCATGCTCAACTCTATATAAAAAGAATTTGTTAAGAGAGTAAAATAATTTAAGCTTTCCTAAATTCTAATAGGATGTGACACATTTGTTTTTGTTCTGTTCTGCTACTAACTGTGCATTGATGACACCCCATTATCATTATCATTATTCATTATAGGTTACTTTCACACTCAGTCGGCAATTCTTCCATCCCAATCCCAACTGAGAAGAGCCGTTTGAATATTCTTGCCTTGTTGGCTAGTGAAAGGCATATCTAAAAAGGATGTTCGTTTATTTAAAACCTTTATTTGTCACAGTCACATCTCCACCCAACTTTGCCAAAGCACTCGTGTCCTCGACCTCACTTGTCCGCCAACCCGATAAAATTTTAAAGTTTTTTTTAATTAATTTGTCAAAAATGAAAAATAGTCATGTACGGACGACACACTCAATCACAATGTAGAATGTGATCTTAGCCTAGCATGCCCATTGGCCACCAATAAGTCAAAAACTTGTGTTAAGGATAGCTATAAAAGTCCATTCGAAATTTAGTTAACAATGATGGAGACTGCTAAACACTGTACAATCTAGCCTAACGAAGCAATCAGTTCCCAGAAATATATGCCTTTAAATTTTGACCCTCAGTTCAAGGTTTAAAAACTACAGCTATGAACACACATCTCTAAAGGACACCACTGGTAAGCCAAAAAAAAATAAAAAAATAGTGTACCCAATAACCAGGAATTGAAGCCATTTGACCTCTTGAATAATGGGCACAAAACGAACCACGGACTAAGATTTTTTGGGAAAGCAAAGTTAAAAAATCAAACGGCTCTATGTGAAAATGTTATGTTGGAGCGGATACGTACATGCATTATACATTTCATGGAAACTCTAAAAAAAATGGAGAAGGTTGTAATTATTATTATTAGAGCAAGTGCATGGATAGAGAAAATAAAAGTAAAGAAAAAAAAAAAGCTGTGGTATTTTCAAATGCTATTAATAATATTCCAGTATCCATGAATAAAGCAGTTTTATCAGCAAGAATATTTTGTATGAAACTGTGAAAACACTGAAATCATATTAAAATTTTACTTAAAGAACAATGAAGGAAAATGGGCAGGAAACCTTGGACACAATTCTCAATAGCAGCTCTTGATCGTAAGGAGAACTATGGAGCAATTTCAAGTCTAGGCTCAAAGCAAAAGCCAGTAAAAAGCTGCAGCGGGAATCTTTTTGACACAGGGCACTTCTGCGACCATTTCCATTGTTTATGGTTCACGTCAAATATGAGAAGCGCCGGAGCTCCATAACTCTGAATATATATCAGATCATCTGCACCGCTGCTAGCAAACACATCATCTAACTCTCCAAAGCCTTGGAAGAATTTGTGGGGCATTCGAGCAATCTCTTCCCACTTCTTATCATTTAGAAGCCAGATACCAATTCCTTTTATTATGTCAGGTCGATCTGGTTTACCAATTCCTCCCACCATTACAAGCTTCTCCTTCAGATTCATCAAACGGCCACATGTTAGAGAACAAGGTACCGGAATGAAGTTCCTTGTTAAACTACCTTGGGATGAATGATTGGACATGTTATACGCAACTAGGGCATGACGGTTTTCTGATTGACCACCCCCAGTTGAATAAACTAAAAAGTACAGCATCTCATTGCATATCACACTCTCATTACCACCTCTCCACCCCATCAAAACTTCTGTTAAAGACGTCACCCAGATTGCATTTTCTGAATTGTATAGATGAATTGAGATATCCCACTGGACATAGTTGTCGGGGACTTGTTTAGATTTTACAATTGCCACAGTATAACGGTGAGATTCCCTGTTCACTGAGATTGCTAATGCACTGTAATCAGAAAATTTCAAACCTGGAGGCTCCTCAAGCTTCCTGTAGGTTTTGGTAATTGGGTTGCAGATGCATAATTCACTTCTGCTGTCATTGTCCATGAAGCAGACCATGCCATATGATGAAGCAATGAACCAATTAGAAGTTCCAATGCATGGAAGTTCAATGCTATACCATTTCCGAAGGAGGGGATCAAAAGCATGACCTCCTGGTTCATCAGAGCTTGTAAACATAAAGTACCAAGGTTTCTGCGGTAGAACATGTGAAAGGTTCCATACAAACCTCTCTGAGTTAACAATTTCATGCCACCTCTTAGACACACAGCCAGCTCTAAAAATGCTTGCAATGGGGAGATAGGCTAGAATTCGCTCCAACAAGTCATCCGGCAAAACATCCAAAGAAACAGCAGTTGCTTCTTTTTCACCTTCCTCACTAAGTTCTAAAAATGAATCAAACGCCCCAGTCTCCCTTTGTCTGTCATCATAGTGGCTGATCCAAGATGTTTCTCCTGCCATAGGAGTTGAAGGAAAGACCTAGTGGGTATAGTAAAGCACAAAAGGAAAAAAGAGCTGATTAATAAAGCTTCCTGACATCAAATAAGAAAAATAGTCGGTATCATGGAGATAAGCTATCCTACTTTCAAATTCGACAAGGTGAAGCCCTTTTGGACAAAATGACAGCATTTCAGATCATCCAAACAATAATATCACAGTAAAATAACATAAAGAAGCAAGGTAGTTAAAAACGGGATTTTAACTTAAATCAACAAGGGAGGTAAAAATCATGAATAGTAGGATTTTAAAAAATTCATAAAGTATATTCATAATCCATATTTCATAAATCTCATGCATCATATTCATTAATTAAAACCCATAAAATAGTAAAAAAAAAGAGTTCCAAAACACAAGTACACAACACATTAAAAGGCATAAAACTTAAACACCCAAAGCAAATAGTAATACACTATTTCTAGAATCTAGATGTCTAATCTATCAAACGTGCCACATCATAATCATAAGGATCCACCACTTGATATTCATCTTCAACTCCATCTCCACTTCAAAATTGTGAACAAGATAAAATTGCGATTTAAGAAGGATTTTAACTAGAATTTGAATTGCTGAAAGGGATTAAAATCTGAAGTCATGGGATTTTACGATTTGAATCCAGATTTTAACTACCATGTAAAGAAGATAAAATGCAGGAACAAAAAAATTAAAAAAAAAAAAAAAAAACAGACACAATAAAAAGATTACCTTCGCAGGACAAATAATCAAAGGATCATGGAAAAGAATACAACAATGAAGGGCAGAAAAAAATGGCATCCAGATTTCATTCCCCTTTAAGAAATTAATTACAACCTAAGGAGAGGAGCAATTGAAGGGATGCATGGCCATCAACTATTCTCCTTTTCTCTAATTTAGATTAGAAATCTACATGGTAGAGGAAAGATGTGCATCACTTAATAAATTAGAAAATCTGGTTTTTTCCTACATGCTACTAGGTGAGACCTTAAAATATTTGGTATTTTACTACAGAAAATGCTGACAAATTACAAAGCATGATATCCAAATCCCACACAAAGAAAAATCCTTTGAATTATTTCATATTCTGAAACAAATATTGCTAATAAATTGAACAACACAATAGTAGTTAGTTGCAACCTACGGAAGCTAATTAGGCAAAGCAAAATACTGGATGAAATAAGAGAATTTTGAAACAGAAAAAAGTTTCAGAAAATCTGATTTCATGTATGGTATTGTATTCAGCTCCGTCGAATAATTAAACATTCTCAAAACCTCAATGCTTTCTCAGGGATTTCTAAGGAGTCATAGATGAACACCATGCGTGAAACAAAGAAGAAATCCTCCCAAACAGACGAACAACAAAATTTCAACCAATGCAATGAATCCTTAAAAGAGTAAACCTCAGAAACAGAACAAGCATTTGTCAGACAGAGAAAATGATGCTAAAGCCAACATTTTTTCAACACCAACTCTTCCAAGAGAGGTCGTTGATCGAAAAACAACATCTTTTCAGCACAAAAACAACATTGGATACAAAACAACTTTTCATAAGCATCAAGCCCTAAGAAGGGGCTGGCATGAAAAGAAAAGGGAGAGGAAAATCAAATGGAGAAATACCCATAAAGAACTCCAAGAACCCTCCTCGATCCTGAGCAAACTAATCAACAAAAGCAGATATAAAATTCTTAAAAGCACACACAGATCAACGAAGGCAGAGATGCATCAACAAAAGAAGACAGCAATAAGGTTTTTCATTTATGTTTAAAGAGCGAAAAAGAAAGCATTTTGAGATGAAACCCATGACAATACCTTGTTGGAAAGAGTCCTAGACGACCGGGTTTGTAGCTAAGAGAGAAGAATCTGGGCGCGGCGGAATTGGAGCGAATCAGTAGTTGGAGAGAGAGAAGGAGAGAGAGGTGTAAGCTTTCCTTTCCTTCAAATGGGAGAACAGAGAAATGGGTTTCTCTAGATTTGGTTGATAAACAAGGCCAAGCAACCCAACACACACACACACAACACTCAAGAGAGAGAGAATGAAAAGAAGCTAAGAGTTTTATTTATTTATAAAAAAATATTATGTATTTATGTTTTGGTTTCTTTTTTGATACGACAAAAACGACAGGCAGGTAATGAAGTGAGGAAGCGGTTTCTCTATACTCTATACTCTATAGAATAGGAATAGGCCACAACATAAAGAAGCGCGTGTTGGCGCGTGTCCTCTCTGAGCCTGGGGTGCTAGTTATTTACTTTTTGGCTATGTTTATAAGACTCATCTTTAAAATACTCGTTTTTTTATAAGATTAAATTCTTCTCATTTTTATAAGACTTATTTATTTAATTCATTAAGATTTTAAAAAATAATTAATTTAATTGATAAAAATAAATTTATCTTAAATTTATAATATTTTTTTAATTATCTTTATTATTAATATTATTCTTTTTTTAATGATTTATCAATTCGTTTTCCTTCTTTTAAGGAGAGGTATTTTTAATCTATAATATTTTTTTTTCATTAATTAAGATAAGAGATAAAATATATTGATAAAAAATTAAAAAAATAGAAAAATATTAATGATAATAATAATTTTTAAAAAGTTATAAATTTAAAATAAATTTATTGTTATCAACTACATTAATCATTTTCTTTAATTTTGATAAATTAAGTAATTAAATCTTATACTAAATACAAACTAAGAAAGTATTTAGATTTTGGGCATGATCAATTAAATTAAGATTCTACCGTCCAGGATCTTAAGGACATGATTAAAGAATTAAAAAAATTAATGTGTAAATTATCATACAGTATAAAAAAAGTATAAAAAAATTATGAAAAATATAATTTTATGTCTCTTAATAAAAAATTTACTCTTAATTCCTTAACTAATGCTCTTAAGACATTTATTAACATTTGCTTTAAATTAATACTATAGTACATATGTATAATGTGCTGTACTGTTTAGGTTTTTAGTTTATTTTTTTTTTACATAAATATTTTTTTATGTTCATACTTTTAAATATTTTAACTTTATTGTCAAATATGTTAAGGAAATATAATAATTTTTTTACATAATTTTTTTCTATTCATACATTGAAATATATTTTTTATTGATAAAGGTTAATTTGTTAATTTTATTAAAATATTAATAAGAAGATTTAAACCTGTAATTTATTTCTCATTCTTTTTATTTCTGTTTTTTTAATCATTAAATTAATTTTATATGTTTTTATATTTAAATATTTAACTTTATTGCCAAATTTGGTGGGAAATATATTGCTTTTTTTTTTACATATATATTTAACTGAGACAATAAACAATCAAGCAGGAGGACTGGTTGTGCCCCAAGAAGGACTTGGACCTTTAGTTAAATTTCACGAGTTGTTGAGGTTAATTCAATCCAACATCAGTTTCGGAGCTTAGAGCACGCCAAGCACAAGTTCAGACTTTTAAATATTTAAACTTTACTGTCAAATCTGGTAAGGAGATATATTTTTTTAAAAAAACTGAATTTTCTTTACTTGAATCATTACAAAAACTGACTATTTATAAAATCTAGTTTGGAAATTTTCCCATTTAAGATAAGGATGAGAAACCCTTCAAAGATATTTTATGATGGAGTGAGAACCATAATTATTCCTCGTTCTACGAAATTTACGAATAATAAAAATAACATATATTGACAATATAACAAATTTAGACTATAATTTAATAAATTAACACTATTTTTTATAATTTTGAACGTATTACTTTTGTTTATGTCTTTATTTTTAAATTTTTATAATTTACTATTAAAATTTAATTAAAACATACTGATAATATAAGAAATTTGTATATGGTTATTTAATAATAAATTATAATGTATCATAAAATTGTCGATCTACCAATAGATAAAAGAGATATCTCATTTAAAAATTATTTTTAATTTTCACTTTACATAGACATTTTTGTTTCTTGATTATTTTAAATTTTTTTATTATATCTTTCAAGTTCAACTATAATAAAACAATAGAAATTGGAGAAAAAAAATGTAAGCAAAAAACTAAAAGTGAACATGATAAATTTTTAAAATGGATCAATTTTAGCCTTAACTTTTTCTTAGTAACCCTCCTGTGTTTTTACCAGGATTTATAATAATTATTTTAAAATTCATTAAAAAAATTCTATTTAATGAATAATATAAAAATCATTGCAGTCATCAACCATAAAAATTAAACTCGTTACTTATATTATTTTGAGGTTACTGTATGTATATATATATATTGAGATTTGGCGAGGAATTGGAAACAGTGACACTAGGCAAGAAAACAATTGTCTGATGGCGAGGATCGGAGAATCGGAAGAGACCTGGCATGCTACTTACTTATCCCCACGCCTGTCATCTCCAATCCTCATCCATTATCCATTACAGAAAATAAATATTTTTTTATAGTTTATATATTTACGTACATTTATGATTTAAATTTATGTTATTAATATAAATTCTCTACATCAATAATTGAATAACTTCTTTTTTATGTCTATAATTGAATAACTTTTACATGATCTTTTTTGTTTATTCTGTAACATATGATTAAAGAATCTTATTTTATATTAAATTAATATTTATAAAAAATCAATTATTTTACTCAGTACTCTGTAAATTTTGGATTGTCTCTGGTTGTCTAACAAGTGATGACAAAATTATTATTTCAGTTGAGTAAAATATTTTGTCAAGTTCCTAACTTCCTATCTACTATCTCATTTTGTCAAGCATTAATTAAAACTTCACTTTTAGTGGGCAATCCTGTGAATGCTTAAACATATTGGTACACACACTTCTTGAAGAACACAATACCAAAAACTTAAACGTGAGCATTGTAGTATCACTAAAAAGAAATGCATTAAATAATAACCTTGTAAAGGAAAATATCCTGTATACATTTTTTATAGTGAAATTTGTTTCAATCCTTGTTGTGATATTTCGATTTCAGATGAGACTCGAAATCTTTGAATATCTTTCCACATTTTTATTCTAGATGATGAAGTGTATTTGAGTCTTGAGAATAAATAAATGAGTTATGGACATTTTTTGGGATAAATCAGCAACATCTAGTTGAATGGCATGCAATTGAGTTGAAATCTCAATTCAGTATTTCGATTGGAGCTTAGATGTGTAAACAAATATCAAAATTTGATTGTAACTAGAAGACATTAATGTGTAGACGTTAAAGTGTTGAAGAGAGGTTGTATAATATGTTTTCATATGGGTGGGTTTACGGGCAAAGGTTTACCAACCGGTCTGTTATACCCACAAACTGTGTAAATAACAGATATTTTTTTTAAAAAAAATATATGTATAATTATAGCAAATTTTGGATCTGATCAGTGAAATCCATGAATTTTGTGGGCTTAATGGCGGACTTTGATATTTTTTTTTATATGTGTGAATTTTCATCTTTAATTAAAAAGTTTTGATATTATTACAAATTGTTATATTTTAGTTACATATATTAATGGTTTGATCTCTTAGATATACTGTTATATTTTAGTTGCAAAATACATTGAATATCATTTATCATAACAAAATTGCTGAATAAAAAAAAAATCGTTTCATTTCATAAACGGGATAAACCTCAAAAGGTTAAGGGTTCAACACTACTTTGAGTTTTTGAGTACTTTCTTTCTTTGTTATTATTTTCTCGGAAGCACCGAGTCATACTCAAGTTCCCATATCTAGTGACGATGTTTTACCTTGGTTTGGTCCCTTCTAACAATGAAGGACACTCTTTTCCCTTTTCTCTCAATTTGAGGGATATACTTTGCCAACTCCAACAGAGTACCTAAAATTCAACTACCACGAGGGGCAAACCTCCTTCGATTGCCATTTTGTCTTGTTCCTTTTCTTTTCTCCATTTCCCCCTAATTAATTCCATATCCCCCGTTCATTTTTCTTACTCTTTTTGGTTTTAAAACCTTAAAGAAAGCTGTGGGCTTGGATTATCGGTTTGTTGGCTCTTGATCACTACGTGCAATTAAGCATTTATGGCCCTTTGGGCCTATTCACCTAATCACTAATGGTAGTATTATGTTGAAGCTCACAAGTCACACCTCAGCTTTTTGTTTGGACATAATGTAAGAAAAGTATAAAGATGGCTCAAAAGCCATTGCAAGAATCAAACGCTAATATGACTGTGATATACTGACCCTTTGGCTGAAGGAGAGTGTGTAGAGATTAGAATTGCTAAAAAAGAGTTGGTAGTGGCAGCACCACTATAGCATTAGGCTCTTTCCAGCCAAGCCACCTTGCACACACTAAGTCAGGCCTCACTTCTAATAATTTATTGAAAACCTCCTCCCCAGACTCCAATATCAGATTCAACGCTGTGATTCATTTGTCCTGTAATGCATATATACAATTTTTAATCAAGACCTGCCAAATATATTTCGGAATACAAAAAGCATGGCATGCATTAAATGAGACACTATGGCCAAACGTTGAAAACGATGGCTCTTATTTGGTTAATATCACTACAACTTATCATTTTATATATTCATACACTTCATCATTTTGCTCGGTAAGATTTCAACCCAACACTTATTATCCAATTAACCCCAAATCTTATATATACTTTTATGTCTTCTAATCTATCGTCACTTTCACCAATATTACTAAAATCTAAAACGCATTTTCGCACAGGTCTTTTTCGAGAAAAATATGGTACCAGATTTCATGTATAAGAATGACATGACTCCCGAAATAAGAGAGAGTGGCAAAAAAATTAAAAGGCCAAAAAAAGAAAAAGACCAAACATAAAAAAGACGCTACTATAGACATAAGTTTTATTAGAGGTTTAATCCTTCTGTTCAATAGAGCAATATTATTCTTGTTAATATATATATGAAAGAGTAAAATCACTCAATTGTACCTATTTCGCTGATTTTTTATTTTGTTTTCTTGAATGGCTTGATCCACCAATCAAGTTGACGCTGTGAGCTTTTCGGTTGAACTTGCCTTTCTTCAACATCTATAACAGCTGCTGTTGTGGTCCGTGTTCGTTTATAGACTTTTTTTTTTTTTTTTTGGAAAATTATTTAAAAAATCTTTCAAGAAGTTATTGGAAAAATTGACCCTGATTTAATGTAATTCAAACACGCAGATAGCACCACCCTGAAGTGATAGGATTGGGTTAGTGGAGTTGAAAAATGGTGAAATGTGACAATTCAACTCGGGTTATTAGATTATTTAATGGTTAACCTTGCAATTTGCATAATGTTACAGTGTTGGAAAACACCCCGGAGATGAGCGAAAATTCAAACGAAACAAAAGGACAAAAGAAGAAACTGAAGATTTTAATGTAAAAAGTTATATAGCATATTTTTTTTCCAACAGTTTTTTTTTAATTAAACAATGACAGGCTAATACTTATTTAAAATTTTATAGCATATATTTAAGAGAAAATTCACTTATGATTACGTGAAGAGTTTAATTGGAATGCATTCACGGTATACATTTAAGTATTTTTTTTTAATACTAGTAAGTTTTATTAGTTATAAAATGCCATATGATAAATTTATTGGTATTTATAATAATTACGTTAAAATTAAAAAAAAACACATAATAAGATGATTTTAGATTTGTTAAAAGTGTAAAAAAAAACTTTAAATTGATGCTATATGAAAACTAAATTCATTCAATAAAAAATATGAAAACTACATACTTATTTAAATAACAAAACTTAATAATAAAGATACAAGAAAATTGATTTAAATTAGTATTGTCTACATTGAGTATGTAACTGTTATTGGATTATTTCAATATATTTGGATGGAAAGTTTCGCTGTTCATAATGATTCGATCTAATTCGAGTAGAAATGTTTTCGATGAAAAAAAATGTAGTTATAAAAAATATCTACATAAAAAAAGTCTATAAAAAAATATGGTCCAAAACTTATCGTATTAATCATTAATAACTAACGCAATTCTGTATTTAAAAAAGAAAAAAGAAAAAAGAAAAAAAGAGAGAGTAACTAACACAATTTATCTAACTAGTCATTAGTTAACTAGATTAATTGACCATAAGTATGATAAGACAGACTTATCCACCTAAAAATGGCAAAACATTTTTTTTGTTGATGTACATTGTTAGTATTGTTATAATCAATAACCGAAAAGTAATCTCTTTTAAAGTGCAGATGAGTTCCATAAAAAAAAAAGTTCCTTTTTCATGCATAAAATTAGGAATCGAACCTTGATCAAAATTCTTAATATCAACTATGTTTTTTTTTTCGTTGGATAAATATCAACTATGTTAAACTTTTTGGGTACAATTTTATTTTAAAATTGGTCTAGTAAATTAATGAATCATTGAAGATACTAGATACTAGTTTATCAATTTAACTGTAATAAATTCAGGTCAAGCCGATAGTGAGCAAATGAGTCTATTTGTTTAAACTTAGTAAAATCAATTAAATTAGTTGGGATCAGATTAGATAATTAATTTAACTTACATTTAAAATTGTATCATTCCCGTGACATTTGGATCGACCTATGATTTCAAGCTTTTTTTTGTCCCACTTGATGATCGATCTCTAACTACTATAAGAGAGATCAATGTTCCCATGGAAGGATGTTGAGTCCCTTGACATCTCAACCCCACAAAGACGTTTGCTTACTTTCCCCCTCCCCCGACAAGGTCATAATGATCATTTAACAAAAGCACCACTATGGAACAACAACCATCATAATGGTTTTAATAGGTTGCAAAAGGACAGAAATTTTGTTCATATGAATCCCTCAACCCGTGTTAGGATGATATATTACATTTTGGTCTCGGTTGAATATTTTTGGACTAGATGTTATAAATCCTAAGTGAGATTTAATTACAGAAAAAAAAAATCAATTTAATTAAAACTAATTCATTAAGTGGATTCATGATTATTTTAGTCCTAAATTTGAATTTCCAACTCTAACATCCAATTAAGGTTGTTCGTCAACATAATCTTGTTATCTTTCAAATTAGTTGAGTAGTTAGATTAGAAATTCTGTGCAACTTTTTCCAATGGAGAATACTTAAAAAAACTTAATTGGCATAGACACAATGGGCTTGTACAAAAAAGTTATCAGCATGTAACGAGTGCTTTCTTACTACTATCGGCATGTGGGGCTGCAATTTTGAAAACTTGATAACTTCTTCCAACACGAAGATTGTGGAAAGCAAAAGTGGCTTAAGATCCAGTCTATTGAGAGCAAAATAAATAAATAAACGTTTCAGCCAATGGTTTGCTTTCTCTCCCAAGGATTATGCCTTGAATTGCCATTGGCTTACGCTGTGGCTTAAGATTATGGCTAGACTATGACCTTCCTTTATGACTCAATTATAAACTTTCTGATTACAAAGCTTCGATAAGTTAATTTCTATGCGAATGCATTATTAATTGCAAGTGACGTTTGTTAATGAACTTAAATTTATGTACTTAGAACATTGAAGGTTTTGGTGAGATTTTTATGCTTCTTACTAATTTATTATATTCACTTGGTTTGCCTATAATCATGACAGGGTGGATCCGATATTATTTTTTTATAATAGAAGTTTTATGGAGTTTTTTAACCAAAAAAATAATTTTAATATTGCAAATACATAATAAAATAATCCAAATATACAGTGAAATTCAGTTTGAGAGATTGAATCGAATTATGCATGCTGGCTTTGTTTTTACTTTTTAAAAATCTATAAACAGCAACGCAGTTTAACAAACGGAGGCCAATAATAATATATGCGACGGCAAACCGAAAAGAGGGGAGGACACCAAACCAAAATTACATTTTTTTTAAATAATGTTTCTTCATATATATATATATATTTGAAGTGTTTCTTCATATTATTTGAATGCAACTTAAACTATTAAAGAAAAAGAAGCTAGCACACCGAGGCATTTTTTTAGCCCTTCTCTTTTGTTTTGTTATGTATCTATAACGATTAATAAAGACAATGATATGTTTTAGTGTATTTTTACGAGACATATTTTGTTATGAGGCATATTTTTTATTTTTAAACTACCCTTTAATATATATAATTGCTTTTATTTTCTTCTTAAACTTTCAAAATGTAACTGTTACTTCTCTAAAAAAAATTATTATCACTATTTTCTTTAACTATTTTTCTGTTTATTTTTAAAAATAAAGATGCTTCTGTTTCAATTAGTAACATATAAAGTACGTGTCATTATCGCCACCCTATAATAAATTAATAAGTAATTAAAACCAAAACGTTAGAATTGTTATTAATTAAAATAATTTAACATGACAACATTGATTATGAATATGATGTATATAACATGAGTTATACAGACAAGTGCATACTTATTGGATTAAAGAAGAAAACAAGTAGAAGAAGTGCATCAATTTTCTTAAGCCGTACTACAATCTTCATTTGATTCGATGACAACAGAAACAATTTTATAAGGTAATGGAATTTTTGTTGGTGCATGCTGCTTGTTTGAGTCATCCATTTTGACTTTTGCTGCACAGCACAGGCAAAAAGTGCTTTGATTTAAGTCAAGCAAATGGCAAGATTTGTCATTTGTTAATGTTGGGTAGGTTTTGGATAGTGACACTATGAAACTTAATTTTTTTTTGTTAGTGCCAATATTTTTTTAAAAATTATATTTTTTACAACATTATTTTAAGATTGTAAAGTGATATATGTGAGAAAGTGAATTTGTACTTAACTCAACTCTACAAAACCTACTTATAAGGTAAGGATCACTCCCTACTTATATAATTTATCTTAGTACTATCTTTAGCTTTGAGGGAGGGGAGGTGTGGTCACACCTAGATAGAAGGGTGTGTTGAAAGTCCCACATAACGCGTAGCGATGAAAAAAATGGGACATGTTGAAGTTTCACATTGAATAAAAATGATGTCGAGATAAACTATATAGATGAGAAATAATCCTCAGCTTACAAGCCGGAGAATATATTATGATGAATTGCTTAATTTTTTTTTGGTCAACCCCCTTAATTAATTCTTAATCATGCTTACATCAAAATGTATTGTAGTTTGCATACTGTACTTCACATGGGATCTAGACATTATTTACTCGTTGGCTATCAACCTTGGCTAAAATAGTTAGACTAGGCGGTTTTGCTTTTCCAAATAGAACCTGAACCTGAAGAGTGAGAATGACTAATTACCCATGTGATGAGAGAAAACATAAAATCGCCACCTGTTTTCATGAGTTGCATTGTTCCAACTTCCAACAGAAATTAGTGGGAGTAATTGTGATTGCACAACAACAAAGTGATATGAACAAATCATCAACTTAACTCTTGGACCCATTTTAACGAGACAAAGTCTCTTTTTGTCATGGCCGTCTGAGTTCTATTTCATTTGATTGGAAATTAATGGCATTAAAAAAATTAGAAACATGTGTAGATCCATATCAGAGTATATCAACTGGTATTTAGCTTTGGAAGGAAAGACGATCGATCGATCATGAAAAGTTGAAAACGACACATTGATAACAATAAATTAGTAAGATTTATATAAAAGCACATAAATGTAACTATGATACCCTTGGCTGTTACGTTGGAATTAACAAATACTAGTGTACTTTTGTTATCCGTTATTTTTAAAGAATTGAAAATAATATTTTTTAATTAAAAGTGGAACATATAATATATTGCTAATACATTTTATTAAAATTTTAATAAAAAAACATAATTTATTACTAATTCTTAAATGCTTAACATAACGATAATAGATACATTATATTCACCTTTTACGATTATTTTCTGAAAATATCCTACTGTCTGTACAAAACTTTATAAATCAAGTGTAGGATCGTTAAAAAAATCGTAGTTGAAATTATTTATACATATACTATTTATTAAAAAATATTACTTATAACTAATTTCTAAAAAAATGAACCCTTTTAGTAGTTATAACCAAATGAAAAATTAATTATATTTTATATAAGTATGTAACATTTCTTTCTAAAAAAAAGGTATGTAACAGTTCTAAAAAAAGTAATTGTTTTCAAATTTTTAAAGAAAACTTAAACAAATGAAGCTATACATAATTAGAATGTGTTTAAACTAATTTTAACCATAAATTTACATTAGAACGTACTACGAAAATGAATTTTTTAATGACAAACAGACAGAAGTCAAGACGTTGGTGGGCCTTTTTTGTACTTGTTTCAAAATACAGGCTGCTAAACAAAACAAGCTTCAAAATCGACCCCAAAAAATTATGGATCTTGTGAAAGGCCCAACCTTGTACTAGTTTCTAGGTTATGAATTATGATGCAGATTTCTATATTGTGCGTGACAATAAAAAAGAGATTAGAACCATGATCTTATTGCCATTGGTAAACTACTATGTAACTGAGATCAAGCCACATGGGTTATGACTTTCCTCAACCCGCATTAAAAATCAACTTCACCATTCTAATCCTCTTTTTTTTTTTTTTTTACATAAACATTGTAAACCTCATACTTCCCACTACCAATTTATGGGGGCAAAATACAAATTAACAAACTCCAAAGAATATAATTTTTCCTTCTAAATTTTGCGTTGGAATTGAGAAAGGGAGCATAGGATACTACACATCAACAGGGAGAGAAAGATGAGTGAGCAGCGATCTCCACCGTCCATGACATTATTAGAGTGTGATGATGGGTTGGTGAACACTTCTTTGAGTTACCAAACAGCACAAGAATCCCGAAGCCGACATTGCCAACCCTTTATTTCCCGCCAATTCCCTCAATCCGTTCCAATCCTTCAACGCCGCCGTCGTTCTCGGCGACGACGAAGACGACGCCGTCCAAGACTCCCCTTCCCCTTCCTCCGTGCAAAAATTCTCCCAAGATTCACTCGACAGCATTTCCTCTTCCTTCGGTTTCTCCTCCGGCGCTGGTGTATCTTCTCTCCCATGAGGTCGCGGTAGCCTAGCGCTGAGATCTTCTCCAGCGCGGGGAAGCCGGAGCCGTCCATCACCATGGCGCCGATGTTCATGACCCCGTGGAACCTCCCCGACGGGCGCCGGATCTGGAAGGCGCTGAAGCAGGGCGTGGCGTCGTCGGCGTCGGGGGAGAACATGTTGCTGATGAGGAAGCGCACGGTGCCGACAAGGTGGTGGCGGAAGGTGCCGACGGCGTAGATGGCGACGCAGACGCTGGAGGTGTCGCCGGCGAGAAAGTCCTTTGTGACGCCGAAGAGGAACTTGTCGTTCCAGGTAGGGTTGTGGCCGCCGAGCTTGTCGACGCGTGTTCGGAGCTTGGTGGCGGGGTCGATCCACGTGACGGCGTAGGTTTGGAGCCTCCGCCGTGGAGACGAAGGCGGCTTCATGCCCTGCGCAGAGATCAAGTTGATCTCCAATACTTGGTGAATCTTCGCCGCCGACGGCATTCCCCTCACCTTTCGTACCACACCATCTTTATTCTTTCTTTGGTTTACCGCAAGATCAACGGACGTTATGGGCCCAGAAAGAATCAACGGTTGTGACTCCGGTGGAAGAAAGAGGGGTGAAACAGAAACAGAAAGCGTTAGTTTCAGAGGAAAAATAAGTGTGGGACCTGCGTTTATTATATTTATTGGGCTTTTTATTTTTATTTTTATATATAGTTATTTGTTAGGGTGAAAACTATAAATATTAGTTGTAAATAACTGCAACTGCAAGCCCAACTGAGCGAATCCCTCTGGACGTACTGCTGTTACACTCATAATAACAACAATAACAATAACACTGTAATACAACTAAAAGGTTTGTTCTTATTTACAGTTGCTATGTTTTTCTTTCTTCTATTTTTTTAAAATTTTGTTATTACATAATAAATTTAATAAAATATGAACCGCTTAAACTATTATTCTTTTTTCTTTTGCACTTTTAAGTCATTTTCTCCCAAGTTATATTATCAGTTCTACTTATTTGTGGTCATTGCCTAGTTATTTTTCAGTCTTGAATAGAATCGATCACTCACCTTTTATGATAATGGTGGTTTTCTTAAAATGATTTGAATCTTTCTCAAAATGTTTAAATTCTTTCATTTCATATTAATTAGATTTGTGTTTCAGCATTAAAATACTTCTAGAAAACGGTTCAAAGATAACTAATGATTGGAGCATTCAAATGTGTTTCCATCTCCTAGGATTTCGACCTAAGAAATATGTATCCCTAACTAAGTTGTCCGATCATGTCAGAATATGAAGAAGTCATTTTGAATTATTCTTTTGATCCCTAGAGGGAGGGTTAGCATTTTAAACACTCAATTGTTGTCAAACACCATATTACGAAGTTGCTATGTTTGACACACAATTGAGTATCAAGTCCACCATGAGGGTGGCCAATAATTGTGTTTGAAGGTGATGTCTCAACAGGACCATGGTCACTAGTATTTGACCTGGGGACTGAATGTAATAGACTAAGGATGGTTCATATACGAGGTCAACAAAACACCTAGAAAGTAAAGTATAAATGGGAGTGTCCCATTCACTTAATACACCTGAAACATTAGTATCCATGCCTTAAATCATATGTTTTTCTTACTTTGTTTTGGAGAATTGAATAGACTATGTAAAGGAAATAGATCTTCGATATGTTGAAACTTTATCGGTGCATGAAATCTTAAAAGTTTAATAAACTTTATATATCTTAAAAAAGATGAGTGAATTTATTCGATTTAATGAAGATGAAATTGATTTTTTATTTATTTTTATATTGGTCTCTTTTAAATTCACCTCCAAATCTGTCTCACTTGCACAGGCAAAGAAAGAGACGATGATGATAGTCAAATTCACTTTGGATTTGTTCTGTTGTCATCCCTAAATGCACTAAATCTAATAATACAAGTGGATTTAGATTAAATATTAACATTAACCAATATTTTACAGCAATATTATTCAATTTTTTAATATCTATATATATATATATATATATAATGAATTATTTAAGTTTAAAAATATATCGTTTTGATTATAATACATAGATAATTTTAAAATAAACATAGAAACCAATATCACCTGTATGATAGAGCGGATACCACTGTAGGTGTCTTCAGTCACATTCATGCTTTCCTTTTGTTCAAAGTATTTTTGCTTTCAAGAATTTGAGAAGCAGATCAGTTATCAAAGTTTGGCCATTCCTTATTTGGGCATTTGGAGATTTTTTTTTTAATTTGCTCTGTCCTTTTTCTTTCGCAGTTTTTAGTTTTTCTTTGGACTTTGGAGTTTTCTCCCTTTTCTTAAAAAAAAAAAAAGAATAGCAAATTAAAAATTAAAATCGAACCTGCGAGAGATATATAGTAACTGAGTATTTTCTCCCAGGCTAATCTAGTATATTTTTCGGCATAAAAGATAGAGTGGACAAGCATTATACTTTTATTTTCCTTTTTTACGTGACATTACACTTTTGGTTTTAGAATCTTGTATGTTATTTTTCTTTCTACATTTTTGTCTTCTAAAGTTGACGAGTCTACTTAAATATAATTATCACAATTGGTGAGTCACGGATTACATTTCTTTTTATCGTAATGCATCATGTAGTTTTGTAATGATTAATGATAAAAATAATTACGGTGACGAAAGAAGAGTGCATAATATTATTTTTATTTATTTACCATATATATTTTTTTCTTTTTATCATATCATTTGTTTTATTTAATTTTTTCTCTTATCTTCTTACTTTCTTTTTCTTGTTACAAAAAGTGTTGTAAAAAAAAAAACATTAGTCAAGAGGAATAGATAGATTACAATGTAATTAAATATTATAATGTGGAAAATATTATTTTCGTAAATAAATGATAATAATTAAATAAGATAAATATAGAAAATGAAAACAAGGTAAGGGTCTGAACTGAATCCTCTTTCTCGGGTCCTCTACTATATTATCCAGAGAAAAGTTATTAAAATGATCAGATTCCATGTAACGAGAATTAGACAAATGAACATAATTACTTTAACATGCTTTGCTCTTGATGTTTGTCTTCAGTCACGTCGTGGCACTTGCCGACACATTGTTTGAGATAATTACGCTTACCCAACTGAGTTTTTTTTTTGTACATGTCTAATGTTAAAACGACAAGTAATTTGAAAATAAAATATAAAAAATGGCATGAATTTAAGTTTAATTAAGACGTTTCTATGCAATTATTGCACGAATGCAGAGAGTCTGCATGGTACGTGATGTATACTAAACCATCTTCTGAGGCTCTATAAATTGGTCCCCAATTAACTTGGTCAGTGTATAATCAAGCTAAGGTTGCAATGGGCAATAAAACAGCAAAAGTTTCAATTTTGTTTCTGTTGAATTTTCTCGGGTTGGTTTGCAGTAGCAATGGCGGAGACATAGTGGTTTACTGGGGCCAAGACGAGAGCGAGGGCACATTGAGCGAAACATGCAACTCTGGACTATACAAAATAGTGAACATAGGCTTTCTGGCAAAATTTGGCGGTGGGCGGGAACCAGAAATAAACCTAGCAGGACACTGCGACCCTGCATCAAACGGTTGCAAAAGTTTGAGCAAAGACATAAAGAATTGCCAGAAGAGGGGCATAAAGGTGATTCTCTCAATTGGAGGTGGCGAGACAGGTTACTCCTTGTCGTCCGCTAATGATGCTACAAAGGTGGCAGATTACATATGGAACAACTTCTTGGGAGGAAAATCATCAAAGACAAGACCATTGGGTGATGCAGTGTTGGATGGCGTGGATTTTGACATTGAAGTTGGTGGCGGTGAAAGCTTCTACGCTGTGCTTGCGAGGAGACTCTCTCAGCACAGCAAAGGAGGGGGCAGAAAAGTGTACTTAACAGCTGCACCACAGTGTCCATTCCCTGATGAACACCAGAATGGAGCACTGTCAACAGGGCTCTTTGACTTTGTTTGGGTTCAGTTTTACAACAATGGTCCATGTCAGTTTGAGTCTAGTGACCCCACCAAGTTCCAGAAATCGTGGAACCAGTGGATCTCGTCCATCAGGGCTAGGAAAATTTATGTTGGACTTCCTGCATCTCCATCGCCAGCTACGGCTGGTAGTGGCTTTGTGCCAACACGAACGCTCATAACACAAGTGTTGCCTTTTGTCAAAAGATCGCCCAAGTATGGGGGAGTAATGCTCTGGGATAGGGCTGCTGATAAGCAAACCGGATATTCCACCAACATCAAGCCCAGTGTTTGAGATTAATTTGGATATAATTATAAGTAAAAGTAAAATCCATGCAAGTTTGAAATTTCCTTCGCTTTTGTAAAATTCAGTTTCCTTGTGACGAGTTTAATTTGGTGTACTCAAGTACGTTAATAAACATCTGTTTCATTAAATTTCCTTCACTTGTGTTGATTCTCGTCTTGCAAATTTGAAACCATATGATTTTGTCTAGTCTGTAAAATTATGGCTTATAGCGCACATGATTCAATTTCAGTGAAGAAAAATGGCCTTTGACAGGAATTATATATGAATTACCTTCATACACTCATTTGCTTTGCACCAAACTTGTAGCTGTGATTGAGGTGATCATAGCCAAAACCATGGTAAGAAAAATGAAGATAGGCGTTGGAGGTGACAAACAGGGTTGGGCATCTTTGGAGATTAGAGTGTTCCATGATTTGGTAATATAATGGATCCTCACCTCTCTCTCACTGTGGTGTGGCGGTCAGCCACTCAAAGACTGTAGTATTACATTTATATTCATAATAACATAACAACTCGATCTATTAATCATCATAATTATTATTATTAATAATCTAATAGATAAATAAAATTGTTAATTTGTAAATCTTGGAGAACTCATATTACAATTAGAAATTAGAAAGAATAAAATCATAAATTTGAAAAATTAAGTAACTAAAATTATAATTTAATACCTGAAACTTACCTTCTGTAGCTTGGGAGGTTTGGATTCTGTCAAATTTTGTTTTCCACGTGTTGCGTTACTGTATCATTGTGAACCTTGGAGTTCCTAATCTGTGATGGCATTTTTATATTTTTAGCCACATAAATTAATTGAAGTGATATATCCACATATATATTGATAGACTCAAGTTTATTTTTCTTGACAATAACTTGTTGAGTTCATCCTTCAAATGTTATTGGACTGATTTGGAAACTGAGTTGGGTAAAATTACTTTTAAAAGAAGTAATTTTGAACCGTTAGATGTAGTTATGATGTGTATTTAAACGAATTTCATCTACAAATTCCACATTTACATTTACATGCGTCACACTGGAAATTCATAAAATTTGACTAATTTGTTACGAAATTCATAAAATTGAAGATTGAGTTATGTGCGCTCAAACTTCTAAAAATTAAATCAATACTTTTAATAACAAAATTACATATTTACTCAACATAAATATTGAAAGTTCATTCTTTATAATGTAAATCACTAAGTTTCAATTATATGATGATTATATATATTTATTATACTTACATATATATGATGCAACCAGTGACTAAATATTTTGCTCAAGTTGATGACCGAATCAAACTTAATATGACTGACAAAATTAATGACTGAGTTAAGTGTATTATCAATTAACATAAAAATAAAATAACGAATGAATTATATATATATATACACATACATGCATGCTTAAAAAGAATTGGAAAAGGTATAAATATAAAATTTGGATTGTAGATGCAACTGTAGATTATATAGGAAAGGTTAATTTTGTACGACCATCCTGCACCAAAAAGCGTTTGTAGTCCAACGGTTAGGATAATTGCCTTCCAAGCAATAGACCCGGGTTCGACTCCCGGCAAACGCAAAGTTTTTACAATAATACATTTTTATTTCACATCCTGATTGCCTTGCGGAATTTTACAGTAATAACAAAGCCCACAAATAATAATGGTTTTGATTTACACGTTACTTAGCATACTCAATCTCCATATATACTAATACACATCCTCTTTTTTAGTCTTTTTGACAACGGACCTCTTTCAATTTTTGGTAGTACTTTGATTACAGCAGAAATTCGACATTTCATGGTTTTCTGTTCGGACGTATTTTATTTACTAGTGCAAGTCCCTGCCTTTTGGAAAATTTTATCAACATAAAAGACCATTTTGGAAAACTTTATGAAGCATCATAAGACAAGAAAGTCAAACTTTTTTCTATAGCATCAATACACATATGGTGCAAAAAACTCACTAACCCTATACATAGATCACAATTCACAAGTTCATATTTCTTGAGTAATCTAGTGAGTAGAAGATTCAACAATCATCATTCAAAGACTAGAACTAGAAATATATACTAATGTAATTCTGTTCATTAGTGGACGAGTGGTCAACGAAAAGAGAATTATATCAAAGTTGTTTTCTTAACTCCTCTTTTATGAAAAAATAAAAAGAAAAAAAAGTGGCATCTATCCAATCATTGCAGAGCTTGCATTTGCCTCAAGAGGTATCATTCTTAACTCCTCTTTGATAAAAAAAAAAAAAAGAATGACATCTATCCACATCATCCAGAGCTTGCATTTGCCTTGATAGTTATCATAAGACAGAACCGGCCTTCAACTTAGCTGCAGTTTGCTTGACAAAGAAACTAGAAAGCACACTTTTACTGCGAGTGTGAACTTGGACAGCCTCACGTCCATTTCGATCATCAAAGGAACCATATGTTGTCAATGGTTTGGAATGCTTCAGTGCATCCTGCAAACACAGTTTCATCAGTAACTTCGCCAAAGTTACACCACAAAACCACTAAAAAATCGTCCTTTAACTCTGAGACTCTTAAGTTCGTGTAAACTGGCTAGCTGGAATATATTCTCCACAATTTCAGCTACTGGTGCACTGGTTTGATAGAATCTCTAATATTTGGTGGAAGTAAAATATAAACAAATATTTTTCCCCAATGGATGTGAAAACAACATATGCATGCTGTATCGAAACCAATGTATGTAATGTTCGAATGAATCAACAAAGAGTAAATTTGGATAGTATTCATTCACACAATTTAAATATATTATATTGTATAACAAGCACATATTCATCAAAGGTAACCATATAAGATCAGGTAGATAGGGCAAATGTAGCACCAAATGCTTAATGGACAGCACAAAAGCATCGGCTTTTAAACCGAAGCATCTCAATAAGTTGGATTCGTGTTGATACTAACCTGGTTGTGAATTTGTGATATCGAAAGATTTACTGGATCAATATGATCCTGAAATTATTAAATTTGATGGACTGGTAGTACTAGCTAGTATGTTTTTGTTGGAAACTACATAAATAATAAAGTTGTTCCACTCTCCAAGTTACCTAGATTCATTGTAACTTAAGAAAATAGTGTTACAATTATTAGCTTAGTAGTTCTTTTGAATTGCATCTTGGATTCCTTACTCCCTTTGTAACTATTATGTATATAAATCCTTAGGCTGAGTGTGCTACTTTGTTAGAACAATTAGTTGAGGCATAATAATTGTTGGTAAGGATAAGTGGTTAGATAGGAGGAGGATGTAAGAGAAGAAATATTCAGTATAGTATCATTTCATTCATTTGTAAATTGATCAATTACTCTTTGTGAAAGCATTAGGATTGAGTTACTGGTATAACGAACTTCCAAAATTGTCAATCAAATCAGTCAAATACCCCCTTAAGCCTATCAGACTGATTATCCTATTCTAGAAATGAACTTCACACCGAGCCTTTATTCACGTGTAAAATCCAAACTAGTACCCCTGATAAATTCTGACAAAGATCTTGCCTGGCAATGCTAATTTTTTTTATCAGTTTTGCAAACACACGAAAATAAATAGCAACATATTGGTCAACAATAATCACAATTTCACTATTCTATCAAACATGGCACCACCAGGCATTTGAACCTGATGAAAGTGGCATTACCCTGCCTGTGGCACCCATAGTTTGGGTGGCAGCACCAGAAGTAGGAACTCCATTTGTCAAGTGAGGTGGTGCTGCTGAGGTTTTCATCCGCGTACTCCCTTCACTATCTACAAGCACAAAAGTAGCAATTGTAAGGAGCTATTGTCTATACACATAACATAACCATTGCTTGCCCAACTGAACTGAATTATATAATACATGGGATGCAGCTATTCAGCATACCTAAAAGGTGGAAAACTCCAGAGATCTTCTTATAAAATTTTGAGTCCTTGGTGCTGCAAAAGTGGATGTGTTAAAATATTAAAATAGCACTCCCCGTATCTTGAGCTACAATAATGCCATCAATGGAATGCATAACAAATAAAGCAACAGGCCTACACAGCCTCAAATTATAAACTTACTTTTTTGAAGTCCGTGAAGTCTGTTTTTTTAAGGTAGACTTAGTTTCTGATGCTAAATGCCATGAAAGAGTTTTTGAAATAGGGGTACCTAGATACAACAATACACATTCAGTTAGATAATATGATGTACACTTACCACCAAACCAAAAGAAAAGGGAAAGGGGGGAGGGGAGGAGAACATACGTCAAAACCAAAAACTCCAGAAGGGACAATTTTCCAACAACAGACCTGAAGAATGAAGACGAGTTCTGGTTTGAAATGAATTTTGTCTTGCACCAATTTTTCTGTGTGGGATGAAATGTACCTTTTTATTGACGGGATCTAGCTTGCATTGTTAAACAGAAACAAAGAGAACCATAAGAAAACCTAAATCTGTAGAGTCAATAATTAATTCTGGAGGAAAATGAGAACAGTACAGCATACTTGGCAAAATGTAGTGCTTATGATGTCTGGGAATGAAAGCCAACAACTGCTGTTGCCGAAGACCTTCTTTATCAGTGTACATATGCCATGTAAGAAGTCTCTGCATGTAAGCAAATATCTCACTTCAACTCCAATTAGAATTTATTTATTTTGAAAAAATATTTTTAATTACCTGATTCAAAGTAGAGACCTTCAAATCCATGGTCGAGACATCAAATGTTTGCTTCTCAAGAATGTCGCTTAACTTGTAAGCCACAGTTCCTAGATGATCAACAGCATTAACAAGGGCCCTTACTACATAATCTTTCATGTTGTCAAGTACCCTGAGGCATTAATAAAATAAATCTCAGGAGAAATCCATTAAGTTCACATACGTAAGAATTATCAGCCGGCAGATTACACACAAGCCTATATAATATAATATTAAAGGAACTGTCCCAACTGTCCCTCCCATATGCTGTTAAATTAGCTAGTCACAAAATTTTCTAGGTTACGAATTCATTTGAGGATGACCATATGCCATATCATCCATCCTCTCCAATTTCATTATGGAGAGACAATCATACATTGTAAGAATCAATGGTACAACAAGTGCTTCTGCCTATATACAACACTATAGGAAAGATCAGGGTTCAGGGCCCAACACAACAGAAGTTACATTAACAAGAACATATTTTAGTTAATGTTCTTTAAGTGTCCTCTTTAAGACCATTCAATATTTGTTATCAGAAATCATTATGTTAATTTCTTATCTTTTAAGTACTCTCAATCAGCTTTCTTGTCTACAACATATTGTTTTATCCACCTAAATCAAATCATACAACTAGCACTTAAAGAAATACCAAATGCACAATGTAGTAGAAACTTTTAGCCGTAACATTGACAGCCTGGAACTAACTAGCATTTAGCAGAGCAATCCAGCGGAATCACTAGTTATTAAGGGAAGGAGGTAAGGCTACCTTACAGAACAGCAAACTAAAATACTCATTAACAAACAAGTATCCTTACATTGGTTTTTTATCACTATTGAGATAAGATTTCTCACAGTAGTCTGCAGCAGAATAGAGTTGAGGCCTCAGGTTCTTAAGTTCCTGAAAGAAATGTTTCTCAATTAGAATGAGTAACGTTTTTTTTTTTTTTTTTTGCATTGCTTAGAGGTCCAAAATCTAGTAATGTCATAAAGAGGTTTGATGATATGAATTTGAACAAATGAGAAACAATAGTAACAGACACGGTAATTCAGTTTAGTAAGTTGAAATGAATGGCAATTGTGGTAGAAGTAAAAAGAGAGAGATCTAATGACCTGCAAGGCGAAGATGAAGCTCTTGCCGTGTTCCATGGAAACCTCGTCGAATGTCATGGCACAATGTTCGATAAAAGAACTACTATAACGTTAATATCAGGTTATTTTGTTTGGTTTGGTGGGAAAAGCAACACAGGTGGATCAAATTCAAGAGCTGAAGAGAGAGTGAGTCACAAAGAAGAAGACAACACAGTCAAATTCCAAAGACAATATATCACTCCTTTCATTACATCCGAAAATCTCCCAACACAATTAACTGATTAAGAATTATTATGTTCTCTGTTGTAACGGAAACGGCAATTTAACTTCAAAAGACATCCATGCCCTTCGCTTTCTTATTCCATTTTTATATGAACTGGTCCTGACTGGTCCTACATTATAAACAACATCTTATTTACACATGTATCAATACCATGTTTATATTTATAAACATACATACTATATGATAAATTATGTCATTTTTAAATCTCAACTTTTAATTTCTTTAGTTAACTACTATATTTTCCCACTTTAAAAATAAACAAATTAAGTCTTATTTTAAAGCGGGTGCAAAGATACAGAAAATGAAAAAGAAAAAAAAAGTTAGGGAATATGCTCTGCTCTCAACTAAAGGCAAGGCACCTAAAGATTCTAATCTTTCATGAGGCATTATTCTGTTGTCCAAGTTTTTATCTCCATCTCCGTTCTTTTTTTTGTTCGTTTTTTCTCTATCAAGCCCCATACCATAAGGTAACATTGTTTTATTTTATTAGAGGAAGAAGGCGAGGCGAGGGCCCAAAAAGTATAGTCAAAAGAAAGAACGAAAATCCAAATCCAACCAATCACACACTTTTCCCACTTAATAACTCAATACATCTAATCTTGCTTTCATCCTCTTCTCAACCTTTTCTTTTTTTCTTCTGCAGGGATGACATTTTCATCGAAAAATTCTGACCCATAACCATGTTCCTTCTCATCCTTTCCCCAGAAACGTCATTTGTCCCAAAATTTTGCACAACCCTAACCCTAAACCCAGCAAGGTCCACACCTTAAAACCCGTCACAAGGGGCAAGGCAATTGGGTTAAAACTTAAAAGTGAGTTGCAAAGTTAAGGATCATATTCGTGATAGGATTTTGGATTTGGATCATAATTTAAGTTCGTACGGACAATTTTCCGCTCCAGTGAAGCTAGAAGAAAAAAAAAAGCTAAAATACTACGTGAATTTTGGGTATGCTATTCGGTCTCTGAGAGAGGATTTCCCTGGCCTCTTCTACAGAGAACTCTCCTTCGACTTCTACAGGTTCCCATTTCCCTCCTTTACTTTTCTCATTTTTATTTGCATGGTTGAAAATTCAAACAATTTTTTCTTCTTTCAGGGATGATATCGTATTTAAAGACCCTTTGAATACGTTCGTTGGCATTGAGGATTGCAAGTCAATATTCTGGGCTCTAGGGTTTCATGGCAGGATGTTTTTGAAGGCTTCTACAGGATGTCATTATGTTTCGCTGGACTGTTCATGGAATAACACGAGATCCATGGGAGAGTCGTACTCGTAGTAGGTTTCATGGAACCTCTCAGTATAAGCTTGACAAGAATGGCATGATTTTTTAACACCGTGTTGACAGTGTTGCTCTCAACAATTACACATTCTAAATTTAAAGTGCTGCCTCGTGTGGAAGACTTGTTTCAGATTATTGGCTGCCCTTCTACTCCAAGACCAACTTATTTTGAAACACCCTCATCTACAAAGAGAATTTGATTTATTAATTGTTGCTCAACTTCTACTTCTAGTTCTTCCAAATCAAACACTTTTGGTGTAAATATGGAATATATTGAGCAACTTGCTTCACATATAAAGCTGCCTAAAAATGGTATTATAGGGTCTTTTTGGGTGGTTTGAACAAGCGTAACAGGATAATAACGATAAACAATGATATTCCTTCCAGTAAAGAAAGATAACCAATGATATAGTGATATAATTATTTGAATAGAAGAAGGTGAACAAGTTAAATCCCAGTTTGGAAGTTGAAGACAATGTTCCTAGGTACCACCACAACGGGACTCCTAACAACCAAAAGCCACATCATAGTCCTTCTCCATCTGAGACCTGAAAGTCAAACTGAAGTGCCATTGTACGACGAGCAGGACCATCTCCAACGTAAGTCACAATTCTCTGGAATTTTGTCTCCACTTTCAAACTCTTGTCAGCATAGAAGGCCACGAAAGAAGGATAGTTGAGTTCATAAGATGGTCTGGAGCAATTATAGGACTTTGATCGCACACATAGTCTTGAGGGCTGGCATCGTAAACCATTGCTAGAGGAGAAGCCCGTTGAGGCCGCCACCCTGCGTTCTCCTCAATGGGCTTTCCAGTAAGAAGGACCAGATCGAGTTCATTGCCAACTTCATCAAGTAGGAACTGTTTTAACGGAAGAAAACAAAAGGGTGCATCGATGATTTAACCCGCACTGTGATATGTAGTGCTACGTATAAACCACAAGCTCAATGCATCTACTGTATGCCAAAAAGTCACGCACTGCTTTCATGTAATCTCACTTATTCTAAAGGTCACAAACACTTATTTTATTATACATACTGCTGATTAGTAATAACGCTCTTCATAATTTCAAATATATATCTTTTGTCTGGCTTTGTTTCACTAGTTTTCCACAAAGCTTGCTGTATTTAGAGGAGTACATTATATTTAATTTATAATTGATTTGAACTAAAAATACTTTGTTGCTTATCCTATATAATATAGATGATGAAGAATTAAAATACCTAAAAAACACAAACTTTATGTTTAACAAGATATTTATGATAATTTTTAACTTTTTTTACTAACAGAAAAATAATATTTTTAGTATCTTTTAACATTCTTCAAAATGTTAACTGAAATATATTTTTTCTTCAACTTTTATCCTACAAAAAAGACAAACGCTAACTTATAGTTTTTTTTTAATATTTTTTTCAACTTTATTCTTAATATATTTATTCATTTTTTTGTTAAGTTTTTATATAAATATGATTTTATTATTTTATAATTTTTATATACTTTAAATATTTTTAATTGAACACTTATAATTTAATAAATTATTTTAACTTTCAACTATCCGCTAATTTTTTAACTTTCAGCTAACTTTTCAATATAATCAAAGAATTAAAAAAAAAAGACTGCGATAGAATAAATTATAATTATCCATGCTAATTAGAAAATCAACAAAAAAAATTTATTAAAAAGGAATGAAGCCACACACATATAATGTTTTTCTCTTATATGGTAATAATTATAAAATTATCGATGGTAACAATAAATATAAATTCATGTTATTTAAATGATTATATATTTTAACAAATAGAATACTATGAATTACCTTAAAAATATATTGAAAATTTTATTGATTTTCTTATAAATCAATTTGAAATTATTTTTATATTTCCAAACTTATGATATCAAATACGTTCTTCAAAAATAAAAAATAGACATCAAAATTGTCCTTTTAACAACTTTTTCTTCATCAAAGTAAGGATTATTTTTGTCTCTTTTAACTATTTGGAACGTCCAATTAATAGTAACTTTTTTCTCATTCTCCTCTACCAAGCACAAGCTTAAAGACAACTATCCAAACTTATCACGATCACATATTTATGTGAACCTGTGATCACATCTTCTGAGGGATGCCTTGTCCTTTTTTTCAATTTTGACAGCAACATGCTCTTGGTTGCCCTAATGAATAAGAAAAATGAACAAATTAAATGTCTAAGATTTGGTGATTGGAACATGGAATGCCACCGATGTAATTATGTGGCTATTATAGTATTCAATTCTACTATTGTGTTGAGTTTCTTCTTACTCGGGGGCCCTTGACTTGCAAAACTGACCCTTGAACAATCACAGAACGAAGTCTGACCAGTAATAAATTGATAATTAATGCACTTGCTTCCAAAAGAGGTGCATTTCAATGCATGCAGACTTGGAAGTTGAAATACAAAATGCTAAGGATGCACTGGGCAAATACTTCCAACTGCCAAGAACTGGCCCGATGGGCAACAATTAGAAGCAAATTTCTGGTTACATCTTCCATTCACCTGTCGCAATAAATAAATAAATAAGATCCTCCAGTTATCTGTGCCTTTCTTTTGTAACGCCATTTGAAAATGCTTTTCCATGACAGTACCCTAACTTTGTCGATCGATTTTCTTGACTTTATCATTCTTCTAGAGTGAAGTTCATAAAAATCCAATCAAGAAAGGCCTTTACAATTCAAGACATAACTAAGAGAACTAAAATTGACAAAACCTGAAAACCAAGCAGCATTTTTTAGGAATGATGATATATAATACCAGTTCAAGTTATTTTGCCCAACTTCAAATCATTATGAAACAATATCCAGAACAGAGACAAACCGGCAAGACAATTTTCTGACATTAACTAATTATTAAGTGAAACGAGAAAACAGCCATGCAGACAGCCCGCTACCATTTGATGAGAACCTTGGCAAAAACTAATGGATTCTTATTTTGTTCAGAATACATTTAAATTACAATACAAACACAACATTCGTTCTATCTCATATATGTCCCATAAACAAAAGATATTTCAACAAGTAAACAAATTTTTCAAATGGGCATTGTGCATTTCTTTTGAGAATGTCCTAACATATGACAGCGACCACATTGAACAACTCTTTTGGGACGCTTAAAGTTCTCCACTCGTAGAACCTTCTTTTTAGGCCTTCCAGGCGGCCGGCGAGTCTTTGGTGGGCAAATTATTATATCAAACCTTGCACCTCCTCCTCCTTCTGCTCCTTCTCCCAGATCTCTCCACTGGCTCTTATCTGGTATAGGATTTATCATCTGTGAATAAGTCATTCTGTAACTTTGTACAGTGAAGCATGGTTCAGCAAACATGTGGGCATTGTGTCCACAAGAAATAAGTGCAGCAGCAGCATGGGCACAAGGTAAGCCATACAGCTGCCAACGGCGACAGGAGCACTCACGACTCCGTATATCCACAATATTGGTCCTCTCAGTTGACACAATTTCAAACTCAACTTCATTTGCCCGGAGCACTTGATAGCAATGAGCATCAGCAATTGCTTCCAAGATTCGCTTCTCAGCAGATGGTACAAGAATTGATGTCCACCTCATGCCCATATCCTGCCGATCATTAAACCACGATACCATCTGCTGGCGGATGTGTTCCATCATCTGTACTACAGGGAGCTCATGACATTCAAGGGCCCAGTTATACAATAATTCTGTTACCCCAAGTGTGAAATGGCCATATCGAACACCGTCAAAGTATGCCACGGCCCAAAGATAGGGAGGAAATTGTTGAAACCATGATATAACATCTTGTGAAATTTCCATCATCTCAGTAATCTTGCTTTCAAATTCAGCAGCAGTAAGCGCATAAACAGCATTCCAAAAGATGTTTACCAACTTTGTATTTTTAAATGTATCACGAAAATTTTCACTAACAGAACGCAGACAGAAACCATGTGAAGCAGTAGGGAAATGTGTTTCTACAGCCTCCACCAAGCCTCTTTGCCTTTCAGACAATATTGTCAGTCTAGGCATGTTGTCTGTGTTTACTCCTAGAAGTTTCCGCAATTCTGACATGAACCACATCCAGTTTTCATCACTTTCTGAGTCAACAACAGCAATAGCCAAAGGAAACAAAGCATCATCGGCATCAACAGCTGCAGCACAGAGCAATGTACCTAGGTATTTTCCTTTAAGATGTGCTCTGTCAAGTTCTAAAAGTGGCCTACAAGCATTTATAAACCCATAAATTGATGCACGATAAGAAATAAACAGTCGTTGAAAACAATTTTCTTGTCCAGTGGCAACAACAGACGCAATGCTACCAGGGTTGGTTTTCCTTATTTGTTCACAGTAAGCAGGGAGAAGACGGTAACCCTCTTCAAATGTTCCATGAAGTGCAGCCATGCTACGTTCCTTCCCCCGCCAAGCTTGCATGTAAGAAACTGCAACTCCATGCTGATCACGAATATCTTGCAGTATTTCCCTTGGTTTGTATTGTGGATTATCTCGAATGCGTGCTTCAACAGATCTTGCAACCCAACCTACTGATGCCTGCTGATGATGAAGGTTCTGAACTCCCTCGCAAGTATGCTCTCCGTGTAGAGTTCTTACAGTAAAAGTTGGAACACCGGGACACTTTGCTACATGGACCCGCCATGGGCACCCTTCTTTGGAGCATTTTGCTATAAAACGACTGCGATCTGACTTAACTATCCTAAGATCAAAATGCATGGCAATGGCAATATCTTTCAGTGTTCTTCGGCAGGTTTCCACATCTGCAAACTCTTGCCCAATGACTAACGGCTGCTCTGCTACAGTAACAGTACTAACAGATGTGTTGTTATCTAAAACTAAAGAATGATTAGCCATATATCCACCAAAACAAGAAAAGATCAATGTCATCTGACTCTAAGGGTTTCCATCATATTTATGAATTATCAAGGGCTTCCAAGGATAGGAATTGAAAAATGCCATCATACCAAACTTCCAGCCAATTACAAACTCTGCAATACATAACAGAAGTAATGGTTAAATTCTATAAGCAGTTCAGAACAGAAAGTCATTGAAACAAAATGGAAATTTGGGAACATTGTACAAGTAAAGAACATACAAACTGTAAACAAAGTAAGTAGCTAACTTATAATGGATGTTCAAAAATTAGATTATTCAAAATGAAAACAACTGCAGAGGGAGAAAAAAAGTAAAATGACCCACCAGTAGACTTAGAAAAATCTACAAACTTATATGCTAATGTAATTTGTAAATAGATTATTGCTTGTTCAATTTTGAAAATTATGAGGCTGACAACAAAAGGGGAGTTGCAGAAGTAGAATATTCACCTCTAGCATTAAATCAATAAGTTATTCGATAAACAGAAGTTCAAACTTTACAAGGAACCCAAGGAACATAATTTAAACTAAGCATTTTTCATGAAATAAAATTAGGAAGACGAGATGCCAGGATGGTGCCTTAGTCCAAGATTTGGAAAGCCCCTGAACTCAAAGAGCACTTTTAGATAACTTAGATTTACCTCATATCAAGGAAATGAATGGGGGCTTGAGTCTTTAACCTATGAAATACAAGACTTTATCTTACTCCACTCGACCAACCCCTTGGGATTTGAACTGAGCATTTTTTATTAGTAAGGAAAAGCAATTGCTTTGGTTAATTTAATTACAATCATTACGATTTCAAGTTGTTGTAAAACCTACTATGTGTGAGTATGTATAACTCAATACATAGAAAAGATTACACAAATGAAACAAGACAAAGAGACTAACACACTATTGAGATACAGAGACGGAAATAATTAGAAGATGATCCTAGTTCTCCATCCCTTTAACTTAATTTGGTTGTAAACTTGGAAGCCTTTTATTTCATTTTCTTAATTTTAATTAGAGAGATGTTGAAAATGATATATTTAAGGAGCCAGGGGATGGGGACTGAAATCAAGCATTACATTTTAATGATATAATTGCAGGATTGTGGCTAAACTATGCCTTAATTCCAAAATCAAAGTTCAGAATTTGATCAGCCAGATCTAATGGTTGCAGGTGAAGAAAGAGCTTGGTCACAGCAACCATACATAAAGGGATAATTTTAATCCTTGGCAGTTTCTATGGAACTTGTTCAACTACATGTATCCACAAGCTGCATTTATAGTTGTAGTTGCAGATTCCTTTAACTTATCCACCGCCATCTAACTGGTCATTGCCCACGGAAAATCCACATTTCCGAAGAATATTACTCTGAGTACTTTGCCAACATGCCCTTGCCTAAACTTCCCAAATGGTTAATTGGTCCTGCACACAATTCCAGTGATTAATTCGTAAAAACTTGTTGCCTGCACAGGACTGCTTCATTGTGTATGTTTTCTTAGGAATAGTTAAACACAGATCATATTCTCACTCGGGAAATATAGGAGGACATCACAGTAACTGCAAGCTCATTTAAACAGAACAAAAACCTAGTGACCTCCAAATATCCACTCAGTCTAATCCCCTCACAGGCATTAAAACAAAGAACACTTTCATCTTTCTAACTGCGCATGTTTTGATTCAGAAACTGAGGTTATGGTTTTTCAGAAAAATGTGAGGGTTCTCTTTTTTAAGAAGCAAACAGCATCAACAAAGAAGAAAGCAGCATAAAACGTAACATAGTCTTATGATAATATATTTGAGGGATTGATATTCAAGCTTCAAAGCAAGGGGTCACACTCACGGAACAAGGACCACATTGCTCAACTAGGTCATATATCAAACCGTGAACGACCGTAACTGTTAACACTCCCTTCGGATCCAACAATTTTCAATCTGGAAATTTCAATTTCTGAATCCTTAATCTGGATTTCGTAAACTACGAGGTGGATTTCCCCATGGCAAAACAATTCAGAGGACGCGACCAACACACACACACATGTGAATTCTAAAAAAATGATTTTTTGTTTTTGGCACAAAGGAAAACCAAACATCCAGAAACTTGTACGAGAAAGCTAATTGGGAACATGATGCAAAACAAGAGGTGGAGGAAGGGACTTTGGCTGAAAACATGTGTAAACAAATATTGGGAGAAAAAATAAACAGAGAGAGAAAGAGATAGAGCACCTTAGTTTACACACACTTGTTGGTGTTTGAAAGTGACAGTTTGTGCTACAGTTGTTGCTGCTCTTCCTCCTCTTCCTCGTAGTTCTCTAGCTTCGCTTTCTTGAATTTGAGGGGATGGTGAACCGTAGTAAAACAAACTTCTGTTTCTTTTTGTTCTTCTCTGCTTTTGTTTTTTCTTTTTTTTTTTCTTCTTTAATTTACGTTTCGGTGGTACAAATTTGCTAAAATGTTTTTATCTGTGATTTTTCTATTTCACGTCCTACCTCACATAACTCTTTTTTATATCAATAATTTATTATCGTATAGATTGAGAATAACTCATTATCCGTGAATAAAGTACTACAGTACTATACTATCTATCAACGTGAGGAAATAAAAAAACTTATTATCTATTTCAGCTTTCAAGAATTGTGAATTCCGAAATCGTTCCTCACTCAGTTATTTCTTATTTAAATTTCAGTCCTCCTTCACTTTTAATCCTTCAATTGTTTACCTCAATATTTTTAGTCCCTCCTAATAAATTAGATATATTAAGCTTTAATACTGACATGCCTAACCAAAGTTCACAATATTTTCTACTTTATTTCTATTTTTTTTAAGTTAAAATTTTTTAGTCTATAAAATGTCCACTTTTCGATTTTAATACCAATGAGATTTTCATTTTTAAATTTTAGTCCCTATAAAATTTAATTTCTAATTTTTAGTTCTTAATTAGTTTTTCTGTCTTACTTTTGTTCATTTTAAGCTCATTAATATAATCACAAGTATCATTCAAATTAAGGAATAGTGACATAAGTGAAAGTGGAACAACATGGTCCAAATATTCACTTAAATTGAAAGCTCACTTGGCCCAAAAATTTGAAACATTAATACTAATTTTATTAGAAATACTCAACAATTGATTGTGGTTAGATTTAGGATAAAAAAATTTAAAGTGTGACAAACTAATAAATATAGGTAGATAATGAGTGTGGGGAATTCAAGGTATTTAATGAGAGTTCGATTGGTTGGTTGATGTTTGGGTCGTGCTTTCACTTTTCACATTTATCATTAATCCCTAATAATGCTTAAATCATTTTCAACCAATAAATTCATCAAAATTTTACTTTTATTTTTTAATAATATTTCACACTTTCTTATAATATCGTATGACATTTCTTACTTTAAATAATTCAATCAAATTTTTATCTCCACCAAAATATTCACTGTAATTTCTTAAATGGACCCCATAATACATTCAATTTCCCAAATATACACGATATTTCAATAATACTTGTGTAGTATGGACCCACAAAATCAAAAGACAAATGGGTTCTCTGTCTAGCAACCCAATCTTGAAAGTGGTACGACTTGTCTCAATGGAGTTGCTCTTAGGCATGCTATATATTTTTGGGACTTGAACCCAGTCATAGTTGATCGATAAGTAGTTCTAGTAAAAGTATAGTATTATTAATTCTAATTTATTTGCAAAAAGGGCTTTTGATTTAGGTGGATTGTGAGTTCAAGGTATGTTAGAATGTTTGGATCATATGTTTCTACTTTCATCTCTGTGATTATTTGCTAATAACGGTTTAAACAATACTACGTCACAATGTCAATGAGATGAAAGGGGATGAATAAGAGATTATGGATTCATTAATTAAAGACAAAAAAGTTAAATGATGACTAAAGATTAAATTAAAAGAATGAATTTTTTATAAGCAGTAAATTTGAAAGGTAGAATTTTTTATAAGCAGTAAATTTGAAAGGTAAAATTTTTGTTAGGACTAAAATTTCAATTTCAATATTTTTAAAGATTAAAAATGACAACTAATATTGTATTAGGCGATACTGTAAGATGTCATTGTGACTAATGTTAAATTTTTTTTATTATTATGTTTTTTATTTCTCATGGAATTATCAACTATTATAAAGCATACGTGAGATTAAACTTTAGATGGGGCATGAAATTGAAAAATTGAATAACTACTAGCATTTTATAAAATCAATTTAAGACTAACAATAAAAAAATGAATGACTAAAGTACGAATCATTCTAGAGCAGGCGAGTGAGCGTGGTTATATAAAAAATTTAATTGGTAGAACAAGCAAAAAAAAAAAAAAAAAGAAGAAACAACATTGTAAATTGTGCATGCTTTTTAATTTTTGTGTTTGGGCCTTATTTCGATTCCTTGAACGAGAATGCCCGCTTTCCACCCACCACTCTTGACCTCGTAGACTCCAATCTCCACCTCCTTCTCCTTCTCCTTCTCTCCGCCGACGTTGAAGAAGTCACCCAATTCCACCTCCATCCACCCATCGCTTCTCTCCTTCGGATATTCACCTCCCCCCTTAGCATTAGGCGGTGGAGGCGGCGGTGCTGCATCGAAACTATCCAGAAAACGAGAACGAACGCGGCTGAATATCCCAGGAACTATCTGCTCACGTGGCCTCCGCGGTGTCTCCGCTTCTTCCAAGTACACCGTTCTCCTCCGACCCTCAACCGACACCTCAACCGGCTGGTTATAGAACCCGTACGCACCCCCGCTCCTTTGCTTAAACACTAGGTATGCCCCGTACAATGTTTTTTCAGACAACGTGCCACTTTTGATTCCACCTTTTATTTCCAACCAACACACACTAACAAGTTCCGCCACCTCCGAAAACCTAGAAACAAACATTAAGTGATACTGCATCCTTCAATTTCATGTTAATCCAAATGATTAATAAATTAAATAATTACCTGGCCGCTGGAACAGAAGTCCATCTCCAATACCTGGGAGTGTCTCCCCAAACAATTGAGAGACTTCGGGCTGAGAGCATGTAGCATATTTTGCCGTTCAGTTTATCGAGTGCAAAGCTCTGGTGATTAATTAATTTTCCAATTAATGAAAGATATACGTGTATAATTATTGAGAGAAAAAATGATTTTATTTGTAATACCTTTTTACCAGCGTCTATGAGGAGGGGGTTATGGCATAGGTGGAGGTAGAGGTCCTTCTTGGAAGAGTAATTGGTGAGAGTGGAGGGCTTGGAAGATTGGGAAATGATAGCCTGGTAATCGGAGGGGAGGAACCTTTCCCATACGAAGTCGGTTACTGAGGCAGATCTGAAGGAGGAAGAGACCAAAGAGAGAACGCAGGCATCTGGAGGAGTGGTGAACGAAACTATATTCGCTATGCAACCTTCAGGGAGATGCTCAAACTCACCACCGCCAACTTCTTCTTCTGCTTCCAAAACCATTACTTTGTTCCTGCTCTTATTATCCATAATCTTCCTCTTCTATGCTCTCTCCTCTCCTCTTATATAACTGCAAGGAGAAGTACTGATTTTGAATACTAGGAAAGCTTAGCGGTTAAGCTTCGATCATATCCTGCATTTTTATTTGCCGCACAATTTTATTTATAATATCTTTTCCTTTTACAAAGAAAAAAAGACAAGGAGAAAAAAAGTAAAAAGAAACTCCAGTCAAGATAAATAATTTAAAGAACAAATAAAAAATAACTATTATTTTTATAAATGCAATATTTTAAAAGAACAATTATGCTACTATTCAATTGTAACTCTAAGAGAAAGAATTTATTACTATTTAATTTCAAAATTTAATAATACATAGTATGAGGAATGTTATATTGTTATGTATCGAATGAAGATTTGTTGGTTTGGATTAATATAAACTTATTTAAGATATTCCATTTGTAGAAAATATAACCGCGGTGACAATTTCTACTGAGACTGAGAGGAGCTTAAACTGGCACAATGGAGAACACAGCGGTGAGGAGAGGTTTAAATTTTAAAGAGAGAATGAGAAAATAAATAAATTTTTACTTTTAAAAATAACTTTTATTTTATTTTACAACTGAATAATTATTTTTGATAGAGCTGAATAATTTATCATTCTCTCTTGTTTGTTTTGTCGTTCAAACATATATATAATAAAGAATAAATAAAAAGAGAAAAGGTTCTTTATCTTTATTGCATAATAAAAGCATCCGTATAAGATATCCACGTCAAACAATTCCTTTTTAGCATTTTAAGTTTTAACAATGCGTTATCGATTCGGTCAATTAATAACATGATAATGATAATGCGCTATTGCGATACTTATAGCCTGGGCGCGTTCGTCCGTCATACTTCATACCTTCTCGTTCATTTTTGGATATTTTCTCTATTTTTTTTAAGTTATCCTAATATTCTCCATCTTTTAATTATTATTATTATTATCTGATTCTTTTTTCTCTCTTTTTTCATTTTTACTTACTACCTAATTATATATAGTGAAAATGTTAACTCTTTTTGGTCTACAGTAGAAGTCGACGATTTAGAAGTCAGTGAATTTTATAATAAATGTAAAATAACAAATATTTACTTTTTACCTTTTCATAATATCACTATAATGTTGCGTATTAGAATCAATTTCGTGTTGCCTTCAAAATAAATTAATAAAAAATCTAAGGATACCTCTTAATATGCATGTCGAGGATTTCCTTAAATAGAAAATAGAAAGCGACTGCAATAAATTGTGGGTAACTTCCATAAATTGATGGGGTAAGATGCTTGTGTATGAATGAGTTCATATTTAGTAGGATGAGATTGGGCTTATCATATTACTCCATATTTAAAGGTACGGACACGGAAGAACCCTAATTACACTCGAGCAAGTGGCTTTACGTTCCATTGACATCTTTACTGCAATTGGAAACTCTTTTGACGTGTTTGGGATTCGCTTTCTCGTGTGCCCGAATTTTGTTTTGCATGTGCATGTGATTAAATAGCATTTTACTAACCACACCGCTTCACCACTCGCATTTGAAATTAAATGCCCTACGCGTCATATGAAAATGCATGTACATTTTCATTCACGGATTCACCCTTTAAGTTTTTGTTTTAATCATTGGTATCTTATATTATCACGACAGATTACAAAGCAAATACTTTTCTCTTTCTGGATATTATTTCAAAACACCATAAAACTTACAATAAATTATGTTACACTTCTTGAGATATTATTCGAAAAACTCGGTATTGTCAATTTGTAGAGATGTACATACATACATACATATGTCAGGAACATTGTTGATCTTATTTATCAATTTGAAGACATTATTTGTGTGGAATATGAGATCTTCCCCTCTCGTTTCCTTCTCTATAGTTGAATTTATTGAGGAGAAAAGTACATAAAGTACTAAGATTGGAGAAGACATCCTAGCCTTACAATAACAATAATTGTAGCTTATTTCCACCCATCATATATATGCCCTAAGTTAATTTGGTTCTAAACCATGCACAATCCAGTACATGCATTTACTAATAAGACTTTTATCCCATAAAGACATATATGATATATATACTTACATAATGATTTTTAAGTTCTGATAGATCATACGTACATTACGCATGATTGAGTTTCTTAGAGAAAGTAATATGTTATTCACTTAATATCTGTAACTATTAATATCTGCAACTACTTTATTTTGGGTTATGTTTGGCTCAACTATTCTTTAACTTAGAAGCTATTATAAAGCTAAAGCTTAAAATAAAAGCTTTAAAAATAAAAGTAGAAATAGTTTGTTAATTTATTTATTTTTAGTTTTAAAACTTCTTTTAAGAGAAAAGTATTCTGGTAAAATTTTTTAAAGAATTATTTAAAATTAAATGCCTCACTAAGTGGAAAATACATTGATAAAAATTGTGTAAAATTAATTTAAATTTATAAGCAATTAAAACAGTATTCAAATAAATATATTGTTGTAATTAATAATTGTAAACCTTAATTACAAATTAAAATTTTAAAAAATAAAATATGAATTAAATTTTAAGGAAAAATTATAATTATTTTAAATTATCAAAATTTTGTTTAACTATATCACTCATTCATTTCATTAAGGCTCGTCCATTTCAAGTAACAAATATATTCATATTTTTTAATTTTAAGAATGTCAAAATTAATTTTAAAATTAATGTACAAATAATTTATTATATAATATTAATTAAATAAATTTAAGTATTAAACACAAAAGATAAAATATTTAAAATATTTATTATTTTACAATAATATTTTTAGAAGATAAAAAATATTTCATTTAAATAGAATTCAATAATACCAATATATATACAAAAGCATTTAATAAATAATTAAAAATATTTGATAAATATATTATTGTAATTAAGAAATAAAAAATTTAGCTAGAAAATAAATTTAAAAATCCTGAAATTTAAACTAAATTTAAAAATAAAAGTAATATATTTTAAAATATGAAAATTTATTTAATTATATTATATCATTTATTCATTTTGGTAACATTATTTTATTTTATGTAATGAATACATCTGAAATGTTTAATTTTATAATTTTCAAAATCTATTTTAATTAATGAAAGTTAATTTTAAAGATGTTTTACAATTTTTTTATATAATATTAAGTAAAAAAGGTAAAATATTTAAAAACTTCTATATTATTGTTCAATAATATTTTTAGAAGATGAAAATGAATTTATTTAATATAATTCAATAGCGTCAATATATATTAAAAATTATTTAATAAATAAACAAAAAAGTAATTTTTTTGTAAAAAAATTGTTGTAATGAAGAATTTAAAAAACTTGAGTATAAAAAAATAAAAAAATAAAAAAATCTAATGTTCAAATTAAATTCAAAGAATTCATTTTTATAAATATTTTAAAATATCAAAGTTTATTTAATCAGATTGTTTACTTATTTAATTGGATGCTTTAAAGAAGCTCTGAACAGTCGACAAAAAAAAAAACAAAAACAGAGAGAACAGAGAAGCGCTTCCAACTATATTTCTGTCTTCCTTCATAACCATCATTTCCGCTTCATCTTCAAATCCCGTAACTGCATTGCGTTATTCCAACTTGAGAAACTGAAGACCATTAACTTGTCCCCATCTGAAATTCACAATCTTTCTATCTATAGCATAGATGTAACAATGTTTCAAAAAAAAAGAAAATAGATGGATAAAGAGATATACAATTGGCATACCCAAAAGTTGAATAAGATAAGATAATCATATTTATGGAAAGAAAGGTGCAAGTCAAAATATAACCGTAACTAACCAAAGAAAAAAAAAACGTTAGATGCCATCCATGCATGGCTTGGAAGACAATAAATCAAAGTCACGTGCAACTGAATTGAACCCAAAAACTGAAATATGATTTCCACATTTGTCGGAAGCCATGTAAAAGGACACCTCATAATGATGTCCACTCAAATTTTCCCCCCTTTTCTCTCCGAGTCTTCTGAGGAAACGTCACCATTTTTCGATCCCATTCCCCTGTTCATACATGCATGCATGTCTAACTCCTCCTTTCACCTTTTGCTGTTGATTTCCCTTCCATTTATTTTATAGCTTCTGCTGTGCGGGGTCCTTCAATCTCACTTGGGGGAACCTCCGTCATGGAGCCTTAATTACATTTTTCATGCTCTCAATATTGAATGAAGATATTGCTTAGTATCAAAACTTGAACATACATACTATATCTACCAACCGGGAATCCTCTTCCTGGACGTTTTGTTTTTTTATTCTAGACACTCAGAAAAATGAATTGTTTTCCGTGTTTTTCAAAGACTAAGAGAACCAACAGCAAGAGGGAGCAACAAGGCGTTATACCACAAGAAAACGTTGTCACAAGGACACCACCAGGTATTTAATTTAATTTTTCAATAAAGAAATTTTAATTAGTTCATGATCCCATTGGAGAGCCAAAGACCCTAATTGTGTTTAAAAACAATAATGACATTCATAGAATCAAAATATATAAATTCTTGTTTGTTTGTAATATATTGTTAGCAATTTAATTTTTCACTTAATTATCTCCATCTCCATAAGACTTGAAAATTAAACATTGGGGGTGACATGCAGATGTAAAGAAACAAAAGGCAGATGATCCAAACCAAGTTGACACCTCAAATATTCAAGCACAAAATTTCACATTCCGTGAGCTTGCAATTGCAACAAAGAATTTCCGCCAAGAATGTTTGTTGGGAGAAGGGGGCTTCGGCAGAGTTTATAAGGGAACAATTCCTGCAACCGGGCAGGTCATAACATAAGGCCTTCAATTTTCAGTTCATAAAAAAACAAACAAATTCAATATATGTATATTTTTTTTTCTCACGTTTGCATGCATGTGTGTTTTTTTCCCCCTCTTCAGGTGGTAGCAGTGAAGCAACTCGACCGAAATGGGGTCCAAGGTAGCAAGGAATTTCTGGTTGAAGTTTTGATGTTAAGTCTCTTGAACCATGAAAATCTGGTCAAACTCACTGGTTATTGTGCTGATGGAGATCAACGTCTTTTGGTCTATGAGTTCATGCCAGGGGGCTGTTTAGAAGACCGTCTTCTTGGTATAGTCCTCCTTCAATTTTTGACATTATTATTATTGTGCATTATATAAGAATAAAACTAAAACAAAGCTTGAGTTTGCTTTTAAAACAGAGAGGAAAACAGATGAACCTGCATTAGATTGGTACAACAGAATGAAAATAGCATCAAATGCGGCGAAAGGACTATGGTACTTGCACGACATGGCCAACCCTTCAGTTATATACCGGGACTTGAAATCCGCCAACATCCTGCTGGATAATGATCACAATGCAAAACTATCTGATTATGGACTGGCCAAACTTGCTGGTAAAGATAAGACGAACATTGTACCAACAAGAGTTATGGGCACCTATGGTTACAGTGCTCCCGAGTACGTAAGAACGGGTAACCTCACCTTGAAATCAGATGTGTACAGTTTTGGAGTTGTCTTGCTAGAGCTCATAACTGGACGCCGTGCCATTGACACCACAAGATCGCACGATGAACAAAATCTAGTTTCATGGGTATACTAATAACAGCCTCTTTAATTTGGACATTTTCATTTTCTCCTATTCATATGTTGGGCAGATTTCACATAGTTCTCATCAAATCATAAATAAGACTTGATAAATTGGAGGTGGAAACACATTATTTTGTGTTCCTACACGAATTCCACCTAATAATAGTATAGAATGTGTTAGAATTTTAAAAAGGACAGAACTTATATGTAGTTCTTAGTTTTTAGTGTTGTTCTTTGATCAGAATTGAAATTTCACCTCAATAATATATATAATAAAGGCTTGCACATAAATTACCGAGGTGAAACTCTGTTTCTAATTGAAGAACAACACTAAGCACATAAGGTACTTATCTAAGTTTTTTCCTTTTAAAACATGAGTTGTGATCATTTAATGAGAACTATGTGATTTCTCCAGTATGATATGTATGCATAAAAATGTTTAAGGTTGTTATAGTACCAAAGTCCAACAGCTTAATTTGATCCCCAAATATCTATTTTTGTTAATTTTATAAATTTTCCCTTATTATGATTGAGCAGGCACAACCCATATTCAGGGACCCAAAAAGATATCCAGACATGGCAGATCCAAGTCTGAAAAAAAATTTCCCAGAAAAGGATCTGAACCAAGTTGTTGCAATTGCAGCCATGTGCTTACAGGAGGAAGCAGCAGCGCGTCCTTTGATGAGTGATGTTGTAACTGCTCTCAGTTTTCTTTCCACCTCTCCTCCAGAGGTTGTTCCTGAAGCCCAGAGTGCTGCTCCTGAAAATGAAGCTGGATCTGGTAAGGACAGCGATAGCTCCTCCTCCAATGAAGAAGAGGAGAATGTAACTGCTCAAACTCAGGTTAGTGCAAAATACCAAGAGAGCGAAGACGCCTCAGAGAATGAGTATGATTATTATGGGAATGAAAACCAACAAAAGTACAGTCCACAAGACATCAAACAGACCAAGGAGTTCTACTCCAAATCAAGCCGCAAGAGCAGCACCAGATCAAAGAACGGAACCACTTCTTCTAGCTACAGAAGCAGCTCCACTTCAGATTCAGAGAATGGAAGCAACAAAACCAGTAGGAAAAGCAGCAGAAAGAACGGCAGCAAGAAGTCTTCCTTAAGCCAGAAGAGCGGTAAGAAATCTTCATTGAGCCAAAAGAGCAGCAGCAAGAAATCTTCTGTGAGAGTCTTAAGCCACAAGAAAAGCAAGGATGGAAGCCATTCCCCTAATTCAAGACGCAGTAGCAGCAGTGGCGGTGATCTTTTGGATCGTAGTGGAAGCAGGCCATCAGAAGGGAATGTTTCAATTGGCCTAATCAGCAGTGAGAACTCAGACAGTGACAGCAGCATACGATCAGAGGAAAGGAGCAGCATGCATTTAAATCATACCAGCAGCAGATCGGAGGAGGGAATTGTTTATTACCGATAGAGATTTATCAATGTCTGGTGGCAACAACAATAACTTAATTGGCGATGATGAATACTAAAGGAGGCATTTGGCATCACATGATGTTTTGTATACTTCTGTTGTTTGTCTATACATCAGTATGTATGGTCGAGTGAAACAAGTTAAGATAACCGTATATGGTATCCTCTAAATTAAAACTTGAAACTCGAGCATCTATATACATACACATATATACTTGTTTTTTTTAGTAGGCTTCAGCTATATTTCTGTATCTACCTTTAGTTCAAGAACAACGAGAGACGATTACCGTGAATTTCCATAGAGGATTGTTGACATTATTGGAAACAGTGATCCTCGTTTGTATTATGTAATAATTCTGATGTTATTCCTTTTGTCACAAATTAAATATAGGTATTTATGTGGGAATCAAATCTTGTGTCCTATCACGGATATATCCCTATTGATTCATTGAATCCACTATAAATTTGTTTAGTAGCACCACCCATCGGAGAAGAATGTTGGGTCACGGGCTCAAATATAATGCCATCTTTTATAAGGTTCACATACATGACTATATATGAGTAGGCGACGTTATCAATCAGCTAGCAAATTCTAGCTATTTGAATTTACAGCTAGCTGATTTGAAATCCCTTCAAAAATATCATAACACGTCAAACATCAAAGTTATTCAATAAATTGAAAAAAGGACCTCTGTCATACATTCTTATTTGTTAAAAACTGATATCAGAATCAGATACACACTGACATAAATAACATACAGAGAAGACCTTCCTAAAAAGAATTAATTGTTGCTTGGTTAATTTATATTGCCTTCATTATATTGATAGAGAACAGGGAAATAAAAATCAGGAAGACAATTACGATTTACGAACTGAGAGAACTTACACTGTAATTCTTGGTCACTATCCACTTGACTTACATATGAAGGAGACATTAAAAACCACATCCAAGGAAGAGAAACAAAAATTTGACATGTAAGGTGCTATAGCCTGTAACTATATATATGTTATTATTTTATGGTGGTGGGATGTGTGTGTTTGTTTGGAAACCAGATGAATCCAACGCCAATAAACTTTCAAATGAAAGTTACAATATTGTTGCTTTGAAATTTTTGTATTGGAACGCACAATTTCTCCATTCAACGCTAATCCAATTACACACCCTCCATATCCATGGATTAGGTGTAACGGTAGATTTTTGTTGTAAAGTTGGCGCTGTTGACGACGTTGTCGTCATTGCACTCAAATCTAACTTTAAGATTTCGTCGCGATCTAGTACTGTGGCTCTTATCCTTCTTAAGGCACGGCTTCAGCGTAGGGATCTGCTCAGAGTGGCTGAATCTACCACTACGGCTGCGCGCCTCTTCTTTTCCTGAGTCACGTGAAGTGTAGTCGCTAGAATAATAAACATGTTTTTCTCTGACAGAAGATTGAGCCCAGTAGTTACCTCCTTTGCCGTGTTTGTGTCCCTCTCTGGGCAATTTCACGCATGACGTTGACGCGGAAAATGAGGATTGTTTTTGGAAGCATCGAATTTTGTTGGAGTTAGAGATTTGACCTTGTCTGTGAGGATCAATAGAAGATTGATTAGGAAGAAAGTGAAGGGTGTGGTTTGTGTTAGCAGTGACAATATTTGTGGACTTGATCTTATGACGGATGGTGTGACAAGGTACGATGTAGAAAACGTTGCCGGGTGTGAGAATGGATTCTGGGTTGACCACAATCCAAGGAAATTGGAAGAAGTCGGGTCGTGTAACACAGTGCCTAGGATTTTTGTTCATGACTTGAGATGCAATGATTGGGTTAGAGTGTAGCTCTACAAAGCCACCAGGGTGTACTAGTTTCAGGAATTGGCTTTCTCTCCTAGTCCCAGGCATAGTACTCTTGGACTTGGACAACAATCCCATTAGAAAATGTTTTCTTGTGTTTGGAGGTTGGGGAGGAAGCTGTGGTGAGACACAAGACTAGTATTTAAGGAGTGGGTGCTAAAAAAATATGTAAGCAGTTGAGATGAGACAATGAGTAAAATAATATGATTTGGTGGAAATAGCAATGTTGCTGACTTGGCTTCGTTAGCGAGCATGGAAGTGTTCGTTCTAAGACGATGACATCACGTTCTTGTTCATCTCCTATGGCCAATGCCGATCAAAAACATCAGAATCTCTACGGTGTCGAGTTTCTGCACCCAAACCACGTCTCAACGAATGCGTGTTTGGGTATTTCACTTCAACACGTATCCATGTCCTCAATGCTATAATTAGGATGAGAAAATGCTAGCTTAATGGTACGAGACAAAATGTTGAAAGAAAAGGGTTGAACCAATCACCTGCATGAGAGTAGAAACAATAACACGATAACGAGGGTTAACATAGAAGAAGGGGTTAGTGTGAAAGAGTTTAGTCTCATGTTCAACTAAGATTCTAATTTTTGTTGAGAAAAATGTCTATATTTAGTGTCTTTCTTATATTGAATAAGTTTGTTTTCCAAGGAAAATATATTACATTAACACTTGTTGAGGTTTTATTAAATTTATCCTAATATTTTTTTTATTTTTCTAATCTTATACTAAATCTTTAATTATTTAAAAGCATTGCATTGTCATTATATATCTTACAAAAGAGGTTGATGTAAACTTGAAAAAATAAAAATTATATGCAATTTTAAGAAATTTCAAGTGGTATTATTATAATTTATTTAAAGTAGAAAAAACTCAGGCTAGAGACATATTTCTTAAGAAGAACATGCATTTTTCATGCAACTCTCATGGTTTATAATTTTATACCGTATAACATTTTTAATTATTTATCACTTTCAAATATAAAAAGTTAATATATATATATATATATATATGATTCTTTTATTGATCTAATCAAGGAAGAGTAGCTAGAAATCGGTCTGATAATTAACTATGTCTGATCCATTCAAGTTGTAGCTCTTGTCTTTTTTCTTATTTGTAGAGATTAATACTTGATCAAGAAGACAATTATGGGATGAAGAATGCTAGTAATACACTCCTCTTAATATGTTCTTTATTATTTATTATTGATTGACATTTATTAAAATTTGTAAAATCATGAAAGATAATCATTAAATATGATATATGATCCATTATTTCTTGTAATTTTCATGAAATTTCAACCAACAAGAAATAATGTGATAAAAAAAATTTTTTATTATTATTTCTTATTACCTCTATCGTTACTATGCTTCTATGTGATCGTGTCATTTTTCCTTTGAATTATCTGCCAAGTTGTATATAAATTGAACACAATATTGAATAATTGTCTAACGAATCAAGTTGATTCAAATTCAAGTGGGTACAAAATCTCCATCCTCAAGCTTAAGAGGCAATTAAAACTAAAATATAACCGAACTTTTTTGTTTCATCTAGATCACCAACCTTTAATCAAGAGGGTGCAACCCTTCATCTAATAGATAAGCTCAATTGTGATAACGGCTTAGCTCCATGCTTGGTGTGTTTGGTATAATTAATAAATTAAATGAAACCAATTTCCTTTCACTAGCTAGATTGTTGCTTTTAAACAAAAAAAAAAAAAAAGAAAGAAGCTAGATTGTTGCTTTTAAAAATATATTTTAAAAAATTAAAGGAGATAACAAAAAGTTGTTTTTTAATTTTATGCTTAAAAGGTTCGCCTAAAAAGTTATTAATTATATATTGTATTAAATAGGGATATAAAATTTGAGTTGAGTCAAGCTCTTATAATAAATTTATTTATATTAAATCAAATTCATGTTTAATTAGATATTAGTATGTTTCGTAAGCTATTATAATATTTTTAAAGCTACTTTGCCTATAAGCTGGTAAATAATAATCAATTAACCTATAAGAGTTTTCAGTTTTAAAGCTCCTATCTTATAAATATTTTATAAACTTTCATTTAACTTATTAATTGATTTTACCAAACACGCCAAGCATAGAGCTAAGCCGTTGTCACAATTGAGCTTAATTATCTGTCATTACATACATGGACAAATCTAGCTGTAATGTTTTTAAACGTATTACAACTAGTATTGCATGAATTAAATTACGAGTCAACATGTATGGATAAACTATAAATTATAAAATCCTGAAATGTATCTATCCACTTATTTGTAAGAATAAGATAAGATTGCATCTTGATGTGAAATGTATCTATCCTCTTATTTGTAAAAATAAGATAAGATTGCATCTTGATGTAAAGGGCAAGGATATACTTGCATCTTGATTGTATCAGATGGGTGGAAATACACACCAGGATAATCAAACAGATTATCCGATTCGTATTTATTCCGTTGCGTTCCATTCATTATTGAATATCCAAATTTACATTATTGTGGAACCTGAAAGATGCCATAATAAAATTAAAAACGGGTAAAAATAAGAGAGAAGCTGTGGATTTAAATTGCTATTGCTACAAGCCTATAACACGCTTAAATATTAAAGATATTGATGATTGCTAGAATAATTTTGTTTCTTTTGCCGCCACATGAATCATTTTGTTGGACCAGCAGAACAGCTTTTGTAGGAGGATTCCAGATCTCTGACCGAGAGAGAGCCATAAGGGAAATTTTTGTATGTACGCCACACTCCTAATTTTGTGCCGTCGTAATAGTTATATGCTGTGAACAATTTATTAGATGTAATGTATATCTTCATCTTCTAATTTCAATTTACACTACATCTTCAAGTTTCATCTCACACTCGTATGTAACAACCAGCGCATTATCCTTTATGTCATAGAGGCGCCGATTTTGACGATTTGGAGCTCGGGGTGGATGTTGTTGATAAGCTCTCATCCTTCTTTTGCTTCTGCAGAAACAAAACAAACTATTGTCAATTTGATAGACACGTAGCTACGGTTAGCACGAAAAGGGCCTGCATGTGCACATTAAGTTGTAAACAAACTAGGAGTTATAAGATTGACTTAGTGGTAAAGTGGTAAAGAGAAAGAGAAAGAAGGGGAGAGATAGTGTGTTCGAATCCCTCACTAATAAAAATTAACTAGCATTTGTCAACTATAAACAAACTCTATAGTTATGATTGAGTTTAGGAGTAACTAAGTGTGTATATATATATATATATATATATATACCATCCGTGTTTCTGTATCCCTGCAGACCTTGTCCAATTCCTCAAAAACAAGCTCAATGGTTGGACGACCTTTGCTTGATTTGGCAACACACAAAACTGCAATCTGAAGGATGGCTTCGAAGTCTGTCTTATCAACTTTTCCATTTAGTCGCGGGTCTTCAAAATCTGACAGTGGACGCTTTCCCATGCTCACATCTCTTGCCTACAAAAGCCATATTCAAATTATCTCAGTTTGAGTTGAATGGCATGTAAGTATAATGCATACATTTTTTGTTGTTGCTTGTCTGTCTGCCCTGCAAGTGCAAGTACCTTCCTAGTGAGTTGATCTCTGGCATCAAGATCCAACTCGATGACTTTCTGTCCCGACAGAATTTGTAGAGCAACAATACCAAAACTGTAAACATCGCTAGCGCAGGTTAGCTTGGCATTACTCATGTACTCTGGATCCATGTAGCCTATTGTTCCTCTAACATCAGTAAAAACCTTGCTCTCTTTAATCCCCATCACTTTTGCCAGTCCAAAATCTGACAGTTTCGCTTGGTATTTCTCATTCAAAAGAATGTTCGTAAGCTAAAATTTAAAATCAGTCAGAAGCATTACCATAAGGCTAACTGAAAACATTATAAATATATTTGCATGTTGTTTTCAAGTGCATAATATGCTACAACAGATCCAAATTTTCATACCATGTATCATGTATGTACGTACCTTTATATCTCTATGGACAACACAGCCTTCTATATGATGGTGGAGGTACTTGAGTGCATATGAACAATCTCTCAAAATTCTTACTCTGGTTTCCCATGTCAAGTGGCTATCTCTTCCTGAACAAAATCACACACGCATATATAAAACCCTCCAAGGAAATAAAAGAAGGACAAAACTTGGATGAAATACTGATTTTGATTTTGGTGTTGTTATCTAATCAGAGTTAAAGTTTCACCTCAATAATTCGCATAGTAAACAATTTCATTAAATGTCAAGGAGAATTACTGATATGAAGCTCTAATTTTAATTAGGCAACAATAAAAAAAAGGCAAAAACATTTATGAAACTGCATAAAAAAGAATCATGAAGGCTAAAGTCAAATCTATATCTAAATAGAGGTAACTAAAAAGTGATTATTTACATTAGACATGTTAAATGATTAATGAAGAGTGGAGGTAAGGAAAGAGAACATTACTTAAGAGATGTTGAGCAAGATTCCCGTTTGCACAGAATTCATAGACTAAATATCTCTCATCCCCTTCTATGCAGCATCCAAAGAGGCAAACCAGGTTAGGATGGCGAAGCCTTGAAAGACCTTCAACTTCTCGAGTGAAAGACTCAGAGGTGTTACTCTTTGTTAAATGCTTGATGGCCACGAGTTGACCACTTGGGAGAATACCTCTATACACCTGCCCTGCACTCCCACGTCCAAGGCATATCTTTTCACCGCCATAATTCATGGCATTCTCAATTTCCCTTTTGCAGAACCAGTACAATCCAGACCACGCAGCGATCTCTTTCAAGTTTGCCTGTCTACGAAGCTTCTTCTTGGACAAACGTTTTACCATTATAACCACAAGCAATATTGCAAGGATAACTACCGGCACACTCAACAAGGATTTCCACAATGATCCTGGGGACCCGAAAATTGACATTTTTTTTGTCAGTTTCATTTGGCTCAATTCTAAAACAAAAATGTTTAGAACTTGAAAAAAATAAAAAAAATAAAATGGTGGAGATGGAGCTGAATACTCTTGTCTGATCCAGAAGCTGAAGGTGGCAAGCAGCGTAAGACTTTGTCAACGGCAGGATCATTTGGTTTCCCAGCTGCAACAGCAACAATAGCTGCTACCGCACATATGGCTACCTCAGTGTGGTTGTTGTTGTTGTTGGTCACTTGATTATATAAACTATCTCTTAAGCTTAATATTGCACCGGTGCAATCTGCACAAGATTCACCAAATGGGTGGTCGAAGTTGGAGCACTTGTCTAATGCATCTTGGTACTGTTGCAGTTTCCTAACATCCTGGAAAACGAGGTTGGAGCATTTGGAACTGCCAAGGTACAAGCTTTGAAAGCCGCATGAATTAAGGGACATTCCTTGCTGCGGGTGAAATGTCTTGGCACAACTCTGCGACTAATCTTGGGAAATGAACACTTGTCCTCCTGAGTTCAGGGGTTGCGATGCCAACGCATTCGACAAAACCGTCAGAGCATTTCGACAGCACAAGGTTGTCGGGAACCCATCGTCACCCCACTTGTCTAAAACCTCATTCACATCGCCGCACTCACCAAATGCCACATATTGGGACGTGTTGAACTTCAGCACACATGTACCTGCACCACAGCACCAGTAAGTTGGTGCAAACTACTCAAACTCTATTATATTGTATGGTCTAATCTAATTTTGAGTTTTCTCAGTGTTATTGCTATGGACTATATATCACCAACTTTAATAAGCTTTTGGTTGTATTTCTAGATAATATATTTATGAACATATTCTCTGTCACACTTCTTTTACCATAATCGATTGAAAACTATAAAATTACATAACAGACTTGCTAGATAAGATAATTGAGATTCATTTTAATAAATAATAATAAAGAGTACAATGATATATGCATAACATAAAATGTGTAACTTATTAAAGGATAAAATTAAACGCTAATATACTAGAAAAGAGTAGGCATTGCATGAAAGAAGAGGGAAGAGAAATGGATTTGACCTTGTGGAGGATCATTGGGTGCTGGCGATACGAGTGGGGAAAACTCTGCAGGTGTTGCTAGGAATAAAAATGCAAACGAAAGGTACCAAGGTAAATGGGTTTTTATTTTCATGTCCAAACCAAAGGTCTATTACCCGCCACAGAAGTTAAATTAACCCATTGTGAAGCAGCGTAACGTTGATGGCAGAGCAACCAAATTTTTTCCGTGAGATGAGCGGAATAGAGCAGATATAGTGTCATTTTTCCTCGTGAATTCCGTTAGGGGTGTGGATATTCCCGCTTACATACTGCCCTCAGATTACAGCTTGTGTTTTATGCCTTGCTATAATCACTAAATCTTATATAAGTTATAACATTTCACATTTTTAAATGATATTCTTTTTATGCCCCTTGGCCAACTATCCATGGCTTAGATTGAATAATAGTTCTATTACACTGTTAAGTATTCAAAATGCATTTGAGTTTTTATCTTACTTTTAAAAATTAATTGTCACCTTGTTTATGTATTTTAGGGAAAGCATTTTCTTAGCTGTACAATAACATCGCAATTACCACAACAATACTGCTGTATTCATTATCACAAGCAGCTTAGTATTTCTGCCTTATCCATTTATCCTATCGTGTTTTATCATGACTTTGTTTACTATGATGCAGGTACTTCAGGTTTTTTTTTAAAAAAAAAACAGTAAATACTTTTTCTAACACACTTAAGAGAGTAAATGAACAAAATGCATCGTCAATTATAGCCCAACAAGTTATCAATGAACCAAAATTACAAAAGGAAAAAAAGGATTTAGCCATCAATAATTGTTAAATATGTTGCACTCTTGATTAGCTTTTTGTTTTAACCTTGTTTCCGTGTAATTTTCGCATATGATAAATGTTACTAATACACTCTTTAAAACACTTATTTTAATTAACACGTTCTTTGTTATTAATAGTTAAAATTTGTTGAAAATTATAAAATTATAATTGGAGATTATAAAATATGAAGTGAGAGACACAAAAATTTATAGTTTTTAATAATTTTCAGTCAAGTCAAAATAATATGTTCATTGTATTGAAAAAAAACAAAGAAATATCATGCATTTAAAAGAATGTATTAAAGATTGTTTTATTAGCATTTATCTTTCAACTTTCTTTTTGTTTTGTAAGCAACTATGTTTTGTATTTTATCATCTCAATTCTCTCTTTTGATACAAGAGGAATCAGATTTTTTGTTTCTCTCTGTTTTATTTGTCAGCATGTCATTGGTACCTATTTGATCACTAAAATCACTTTTAGTGATGATGTATGCTTCCTTCCAAAGTTTAACATTTTTTTCTATTCTCTATTATTCATATTTCTGTCTATTAAATAAGTTTAATGAAAAAAGGAAAAACTCAAAGTAAATGTGTTTAAGTATAATTCCTTTTTTCAGTTAAAAAAAAGTATAATTCCTTTTTTTTCTTTATATATCTTAGACCGAAATTCCTTACCGCCAAATTTCTGAAATTTACTAGGGTGAGTTCCTTTTTTTATCAGTAATATTTTATTGAAGAGATATACTTATAAATATAAAATCCCTTGTTTTATCAGGACAATAATAGTATTTTATTGAAGAGATATAATCATAAAATGAAAAATAAGAAAGAAGGTTTTAGTTCTGATGATTTTCATTTTTGTTTTGTACTAGTATTGTGAAGTGGGCCTTGACAGAAGGTATTGGACTTGGAAATGTTGAGTCCATTTAAAAGGAAATTGGAAGCAAGTTGAAGCGTCAACGTGTCTGCTGTGGTTGCAGTGACGGGTCTGTTTGCAGTCCACACGAACACCATCATCATTATGTTCTTATCTCACTCATGCGATGGCGACTCTTGTTTCTTCTTCTTCCTCTTCCTTTTACATTTCCTTATTCTATTTCTCATTGTACCTGCAATTGGCCTCTTCTACGTTGCAAGGCATGTTTCCCACTTTGCTCATTCTAAACCATATCTCTGCTCTTAATTACTATTATTATCATATTAGCATACTATATATAATCTAAATTTTGGAACTTGACTAATAAAAACAAGTGGGTATGCAATATCCTAGGACAATTATATTTTCCTTTTATGTTAGATTTTTTAACATACCATTCTAAATGATATGCAGTTGATCTTGCTGATTTGTTTTTGACAGTATCAGGTTACATTTGGAGGTGAGGACATACATATACATATATTATTATTATTATTGTTACTATTATTATTAGGTTATATGTATATATGGCAATGTGGGGTGGACACTCAATGTTGTTAACCAATGGGGAAGGCACAGGCACTCCCAATGTACGTATAAAAGCAGGCCTTACGGTTAGAGGTGATTTAAGGTTTCACAGAACAGCAGGGTTTAAATATGGTCCTAGTGTGGTAGTGCTCAAAGTTTTTTCCACCGCCAAAAGGCCAACACGCTTGCGCTTGATAAGACCTTATTGCAGTTTGAGGGGACAACACAACCAAGGGAAAGGATATTCTTCTCTCACTTCTACACAAAAACCACGGGTAAGCAACTGCTGCTTAGTTTATCCTACTTCATTGTTCATGCAATCATGCTTACCCCTTGTGTGAAAATGCAAATTTTTTTCCTAAGATGACACCTTTATATCCAATGTCCATCTTCTGAGTTTACTTTACACCTTGTTTGGATAGCAACTGATGTTGAAATTCGAGGCAGATCGAATGCTTGTTTTTCTCAAAGATTGGAGTAATATACGCATCACGGCAGTAGCTGCCATATTGGTATCCATTTTAATGATCATTCCACCAGCTGATGCTGTTGATGCTCTCAAAACTTGTGCTTGCTTGTTGAAGGATTGCAGGTATGCCATCTTTCTTTATCTTGTCCTTGTTCTGCCATGACAACATATTATGGCCTCCAATTTCATACTCTTTTGTCCATGCAGGATAGAACTAGCTAAGTGTCTTTCAAACCCATCTTGTGCGGCCAATATCGCTTGTCTTCAAACTTGCAACAATAGACCTGATGAAACCGAATGCCAAGTTAGTCTTATGCTTTACATCAATTTCATGCCCGCACCATTATTCATGTCTCCAAACCCTGCTTATGAAGCTCCTTTTTCTTCTTAACTTTTTCAGATTAAGTGTGGGGACCTGTTCGAAAATAGTGTGGTTGATGAATTCAATGAGTGTGCAGTCTCACGGAAGAAATGTGTACCTAAGAAGTCTGATGTGGGAGAATTTCCTGCTCCAAATCCTGATGTCCTTGTTAATAGCTTTAACATTGCTGATTTCAGTGGCAAGTGGTTCATCACTAGTGGCTTGAATCCTACCTTCGATACCTTTGACTGCCAATTACATGAATTTCACACAGAATCCAACAAACTTGTGGGTAATTTGTCATGGAGAATACGGACTCCAGATGCTGGATTTATTACTAGGTCTGCTGAGCAGAGATTTGTACAAGATCCTTCCTATCCTGGGATCCTTTACAATCATGACAATGAGTACCTTCACTATCAAGATGACTGGTAATTTCTTACTCGTAAGCTCTCTTTTCAATTGCAACTACATTGGCGTGAGGGTTGTGCTAGAGCCAAAATAAAACTAGCTTCCTACTTACTTGTAGAGTAAAGTTGTAGTGTAATTAAGGCACAGACCAAATCGAGTTTCTTAATTAAGTTAGGAGAGTTAGAAAAGGGTATTTTGATCATTATCAGGAGATAAAAAAATCAGCAAACTTGAATAAAATGTTATTGGTTTGAAGCTCAACTTAAGAAATTCACACACATGGTAGGATTCATCACAAATCACTATACTGATTCTAGATCCAATCACTGTTAATGGTTTAATTGTCTACTGGAAAACACCCTCTGATTCAGTCAATGAATGACAACACCAATGTTAAGGTCCAGTTGATTCCAATTTAATCAGACCACAAATTCGTTAGTCTAGCCTCTAAACAAAATTCTGAAATAAATTTCAAAATTTAATCTGATTTAGTTCAGGCATAATCATGCTTGTAAACAGATTTGTAAAAGAAGGGGAAGTTTGAATCCAAAATAGAATTGAGAACAAGTCTCAGAATCCACATCATTAGCTTCCTATAACAATCACCAATGGAGAAACTAAAAATGCATAAAACGCAAACAAGGAGGGAAAACCTCGAATCTGAAAGGTCACAACTACACAAATGATCCAAGTCTATTTTCACATTATGTTTTTCCTCGTTTATAACTAATTCTTTCCTAATCCCAAGATTACCCTTATCCCAACTATTAGCCCATGGAGTAAGCTTTTCGACGATATCTCATTTACCTAATTTGGGCTTAAATTAAATGATATACGCTCAAAGACAAAAAGATATGTCATGCATGCATGCCCAATACCTCTGGTCTAACTCTAGCTGAATTTTAACACTGAAATGCCCGAATTGGTCCTTTTTACAAAGTTTGTAGATCTCTTTATTAACTTTACTAGCACATAAAGAACATCATAATTAGAGATTTATAGCTTAAGTTATGACCAAAATGCTTTTGGCCCAATAATTCAAATTAGTGGTAGGACTAATCAATCAAGACCAAAACCTCATAAACAAGGTAGTTAAATGTTACTTTCCAAGATCAGAAAAAGAATACAACATGTTGTTCCTTTTACGTGTGCCTACATTAAATCATTTCACATTTGCAATATATTTGGATTCAAGAGTCTTATGTTAACATTAGAAGACTTGCAAACAATGATACATACATATATATATATATATATATATGTAGGTATATTTTATCATCCAAGATTGAGAATAAGCCAGATGACTACGTATTTGTATACTACCGAGGCAGAAATGATGCATGGGATGGTTATGGAGGTGCTGTTATATACACAAGAAGTGCAGTTTTGCCTGAATCTATAGTTCCTGAACTTGAAAAAGCAGCTAAGAGTGTGGGAAGAGACTTTAGCACGTTCATCAGGACAGATAACACATGCGGGCCAGAGCCTTCCCTGGTGGAAAGGCTGGAGAAAAAGGTAGAGGAAGGAGAAGAGACCATTGTAAGGGAAGTTGAACAGTTAGAAGAAGAGGTGGAGAAGGTGGGGAAAACGGAGGCCACCTTGTTTCAGAAATTGGCAGAAGGGTTCAAAGTATTCCAAGAAGATGAGGAGAATTTCTTAAGAGGGTTATCAAAAGAAGAAATGGAGATTCTTGATGGGCTCAAAATGGAAGCCGGTGAAGTAGAAAAGCTCTTTGGACGTGCCTTGCCGATAAGGAAACTAAGATAAGCCTGAGAACCATGTCCAAGATAACTTGACATCATAATCTTTTTGATCATCTTAAATTTATCTTTGCTTTTATTCATTGACTATATATATTGCATGGCTTTAGAAATCTTTCCTCCCTAATCATTGCTTTTATGCTGACATACTAATGATTATTCAAATATTACGTAACAGCTTTTATCAATTGTTGTATATATATTCAGAGTATTGTATTTGCATAGGTTTAGATGCCTGTGCTCTTTTTCAGTTGAAAATATTTGGATTGGGAATTCCGACATGAGGAATGCTGTATTCTACCAGTGTTCTTCTTCAACTACTAATGCATAACCAACAATCATATTAATCATTGAAATAAAGCATTCACTAATTTTTATCAGTATGGTGTTTTATAATAAAAAAAAGAAGAGTTATTCATACAACAGTTCAATAATTTATACAAACATTTTACCTTTATCTTTTCTCTCGTCACATCATTTATTACATCTCATATTTTTCTCTCTTTTCTCTATTTATCACTCAATTGTAAGTACAATTTGTTGCTCAATTTATCATATAATTTATTGTACAAATAATATTTCTCTGTAGAAGCATAGTAAAACTTTTCTTTTTAGAATGACTTGTGATGCGGTAGATGAGACATCAGTTTTCTCCATTTTCTTTTCTGGTAATATGCTACGTGTCTGAGTTCATTTTTCTGGAAGAAGTAAAATATTGTTGACAGTACATATGAATTTATAGAAATGCATGGGTTGTTCAACTCCGTAACACATGGACCACAAAGGAAGAGTCAATCCAAAGCAATTGTCATGGGCCTAAACTCCAAATTATCCTAGTTAGAGCCAGTCAGTGTCAAACAATGGATAGGAATTAGGATGGTGGAGTGGAGCTTTAACAAAAGAAAGGGATAATATCAATATGGTAGAGGCCCTCAAATTTCCATTGTCCCTGAAGCCAAGTCATCAATTATTTCTATAAATGTAAAAAAATGGAAAATTAGATAGTATTTGCACATATAAAATACTTTTAGAATTGAACAATCAATACGGTTATAAAAGTGAAAAGTAACTATTTTAAGTTAATATGCAATAACCAATCTTTTATTATAAATGAAAGACAACATTTTTCAATCAGATGCCATTTTTTAAATCAAAGAGAGAGCAGAACAATTTCAACCAGCAAGAAACGTGAGAGGTGAACTTAAGTGCCTGTCGGGTGTTTAAGATATAATGCATTTTCCTTTTCGGATGATTAGATATTTAATGCATTTTAAACGGTGGGACAAATCTTTCGTTGCAATTAATGAATTTGGTAGTATGTGAATCTGACAATGCCATAATTTAACTGCCCGATGAATTACTGTGAGAACATCCAATTCCATGAAATACGCATGCATAGAGGGAGAGATGATCACGTGGGGCAAGTGATTGGTGGAATGATACGAGTTTTATTTTCAACTTGTGGATGAAAAATTAATGAGATAAGAGAGGGGGACATAAGTGTCGTATTATGGAAGGAAACAAGCAGATTTTGGCGTGTCATGTCATGCGGAGGAAATGCGCGTTCGTGTTGACACTTGTTTTCAAAGAGAGCCCCACTTACTCTACTATATCTTCATGGTGAAATACTTATAATTGAATAGCATTGGCATAGTTAGCGATTTTTTACGATTAACAAATAAGAATAAAAGAAAGTGTGAGATGAAATATGTTTGACAATGGCTAATTGGCTATATCCGCACGAACCCAGTTGCAGCCACAACTTTTGTGTTGGCGATGGTGTATTGGGTAGTATGGATGTATCGGTATTAAGCAAAAATGATTATTAATTTATCAAATCTAATTAAGACACGCGTTTAAACTAATTGAGAATTTTAAAACATAGTATATTTTTTATTAAAAAATAATATTAATCTGAATTACGTGTTTATATTAAAATACGTATATTTTTGTTTATTAAAAGGTGTAGAAAGTAGTTCTAAGTTGAAAATAAATAGGGATTAAGTCAAACATGGGATAACAAGCCACCACGAGTTTGGATATTACCGAAATCGTGGTAGATACATGAATTTTCTGAAGCATCCATATTATTTTCGGCGATTCCCTTCCACAGTCCACACCTTGCGTTGTACTCTTCTTCAAATCTCTTTCCGTTACAGCTCCATGTTTGACAATAATCCTCAAATCCTATCCTATATATTTTTTTATTTCTCTTTATTATTGTATTAAAAAAAATATACAAATATAATTTCTCATATCAACCGGTTTGATTTTTCGAGAATTAAAAATAATTGAAACAAATATTAATACTGTTGTTGTAAATCGAGTGGGGAGTAAATAACCGTTAATTCGTTCCCAACCTATTAGCGTCGTGTTTGACTCATTACTGAGTCGGTTTGACTATGGTTTCTTTCTGCAAACCTTGTCTCACGACATCCGTTTTCTTGGGCGAATTGTACACTAGTATATGCTATTGACTATTGGGCAATTTTAATTGTTTCTTCTTTTTCTTTATTATTATGATAGCCTCTAAACTAAAAACGCATCGATAAGTTATTTTTTAATTTAATAATAAGAAAAGGAACATGGGCATTGGCATGGGTAAATAAAACAAAAGCGTGAGATCCGGCATGGAGAAAAGAAATATAGGACGGAAGGACTTGCATAGAAAAAGTTTGGCGACTTTCTTTGCGAGTTTAGCGCAGAGAGAGGGGTGGGGGGCCTAAGGCTAAGGGCATTCCTATTATGGCTTTATAAAGGCAAAGAGAGTCAACAGTGACAGTTTAGGCATTGAAATTCTAAGCTTTTTCAGAATCGGGGTCATACTCGCCAACAGTAACACCCACCTACCTGTCAGCAACAGTCACTCGTTTACTAAATTCCCCATCCAGATCATAACCCGAATAGTCCCTATCCCCTCTATTCCCTTCCTTAATTTCCCACATTCCTCATTCAACCACCAATTTCATTTTATTTCCCTACCTCGATGCCTTGTAAGGCCAGAGAGCAGGCCCCGTTTTTGTGTTTATGTTTCCCGACAAGTTATTAATTAATTTCTATAGAATAGATAGCCTTTTCATCATAACAAGTAAAAAAGGTTTTTTAAGTTTTAACCCCTCTTCGCTTTGCCTTTTTCACTTTTCAGATCCTTTTGCTCTAAATTCTGAGCAGAGAATTTATATCCCTGTCTGAGGTTAATCTTTTTTTTTTTTTTTTTATCGGGAATCCCCTCCCTCCCTGCCTACGGATCGTGTCATTACATTCCTTTAAAGTTCAAACCCCACCTCTTTTCTTGTAGGACACAACAACAAGAGCAAGAAGAAGAACCTGTTTTTGTGGGTCTATTTCAGCTGCCACTTATGGATGTAAGCCTCCCTTTCCCCTTTTTCGTTTTTTAGATCTGTAATCATTACAAGCCTTCTTTAATTAATTACGTGTTATGAATATTTCATTTAATTTCAGAGGAGCGGGCAAATACCAGCGTTTGGGAATTGGGATTACGCAAACGAGTTGCCAATCACTCAGTACTTCGAGAGTGCGAGACAAGCTGGTTTAGTTCGTTACAGTTCCTCCTCCGGCGAAAGTGACCCTTACGTGCGTGCAGACCGTGACCTTTACGCCGTTGATTTTAAGAAACCCATTCGCAACATCCCACCTTCTACTCTGAAAAAGGTCTAGCTCCTTAACTTAATTTTTCTTTTCTTCTAATTCCTACCGTCCAATCCTTAATTGAAACTGGTGTTATTATTGCATTATACAATAATAATCAAGTAAAAGTTGGCATTTTGTTTCTCTTGTGGTACGGTGACCTGCGGTGGTGGTGGTGGAGACAGGACGTGAAAGCTGAAAGCACATGTGTGATTTAATTCTTACGTTTACGTTTTATATTTTATTATTCCTGGGCAACGAAAACACAAGGGTAAATTAAAATTTGTTGATTTGTGAGTGCAGGCGACGAGGAACAGGGTGGTTAAGGAAAGGGAAAAGGAGAATGTGAAGATGAATATGAGAAAACAGGGGAAAGTGTGCGACGTGACGGAACAGGCAAGGAAGCCAGTGGCAGCGATGCATCTAGACGACGCCGTTCCGCGACTTCCCAAACCTGTTGACGAAGATCTCTATAAGATCCCACCAGAGCTACTTGGCACAACTAAGCGGGTTGGCTTCCTCACCAAACACTTTCCATTTCTTTTTTAGTGGTTTCTGTCATTCAATCTCACATTTGACTTTGTGGCATGCGATGCAGAAGAAGAAAATGCTGGGTTTCATTTCCAAGTGTCTCTCATGAGCCTAGTCTCCAAGGACTTTTTCTGAGTAGCTATGTAGTGCTGGTTTTTGCTGCACCCCGATGCTAATTTCACTCTTTTTTATAAAAATATAATGTATGTTAAGAATGAATGTAGTAATTGTCTTATAATTTAATGGCTTTCGTCTCGGTTCATTTATTATTTTGATTTTGTCGGTGCCTGCATTTATTGTTATCTTTGAATTGAATATTTGTTTCTATTGTGCCCATATGCATCTGATGTCATACTAATTCTTAGTCACGGTGAAGTTCCTCCTAATAACTCCTCGTGTTTGCTTTTATTTACTACAAAGCTTGTTTGGGTCCGCGTCTATGTTTGTACAATTAAGCTTAAATAAAATATTCATGTTTGGATTTTTTATTTTAAAAGTTAACACAATAAAATTTAGTATAAAATTTCTGATGTAATACGGAAGTTATCTAAAATTGATTTATCTCAAGATTGACTTTAAATTTAAAATTTAATTTCTTAATGTAAAATTAAACATAAATATTTACTTCAAAATTATCTGATATTTTAACATAATTGTGAATAATTTAACATGAAGTTAAATACGCATGAAATTGGTCAAGATCATGGCTATTGTGATGATTTCAAATGTAATAACTTCTCCTTGAAAGCAGCTTCCGTAAGTGACATTCTAATAGTATTATTTTAATCACTAGACATTCAAATAAGTAGAGATGAGTATATGGACATTTCATCTATAGGTTGGTCCATTTAACTCACGGTACACGTACACATGGGCCAAAATCAGATATTATCAAACCACAAAAAATTTGGTTTTTCTAGATAATAAAGAAAAAGGCTGTATTTGGATTTTTATTCTTTAAAAAGTCTGTTTTATTTTTATGAGCTGCATTTGTTTAGTTTTTCTTTTCCCTAAACAAAACAAACTCAGATGTCTTATCTTAATGAAAAAATGACTTTTCTTTCTTCACTTCTACCAATACACAATTATGAATAAATTACACAACAGATTCATAATTCTATCTCAAATGAACTAGTGGATAAGATTTAATTTTTGCGCACTGAAAGCAAGATTTGGTTACAATTTATTCAGGATATTATATTATGCTTAATGCAGAAGAAAATGCTGTGTTTTGTTTCAAAGTGTCTGGAACCTGTTGCTTGCGTTTGGTTAGACAGGTGCTATATGTTGGAATTTAGTCTCCAGATACCATCATTTCAAGTAACTTTCTGAGAGGGAAAGGAAAGGACTGCCCATGTCTTTATTATTTATTAATGTAAGACTTATTTTAATGGCTTTAGTCTATCTCCTTCAATCATTCTAGTCGGTGAAAGCATTTATTTGTATTGAATGATTATTTGTTGGTAGAGTATTATTATGTTTATGTGGTGACCCTATACGTCTATGTGTCTGATCTAATGTCATACTCATGACATTGTCTGACAGTGAAATTAATAATAACATAGTTTATGTCTTGAAAATATTAGCCATTTATTGATAAATTTCAGTAAGTTATATTAGTAATATTTTCAACAAAAAAAATTATTTTGTATTCTTTAATCGATATCTTTAAAGTACTGATTAATTTTTATCTAAAAAATGCTTAGAACTTCTTCAAAAAAAATGCTTAAAGTAGTATCCTTCAAATAGCATAAGCAGAAGATTCATCCAATTTAATTTATAATATGCTTTTACACATAATTTATTACATTTTAGTAATATATACACTTTATATGTATATTTTTAAGAAAAATTTACTCTCGATTGGGCCGATAGTAAAAAACTGGCATTGCCCAACGAGTCAATCCAATCGGAATTCCCACAACTAACTAGTTCAAGCCCTACCGCAAATCTTCAGTCTTCCAATAGTTTGCACCTGCACTAGAGTCACATTTTCAAAGTTCAAATAGAATGAACACTAATAGCGAATTCATATTCAAATTGTTAATTTATTATAAATAATAACGTGCAGCAAAGTATATATTAAACACTACTAAATTTTTAAAATATATATATTAAAATAACGTTTAATTGATATTTAGATTCTTATAATTGGTCACACTTTACAATTTTCTTACTTATAGAAAATATTCTAAGTTCTAGTACATATACATGCAATTAAGTTAAATATTGGTCCTTATTGTTAACACAATTACTAACATGGCTGATGGTGTGTTGCATGTTAAACCGCTAAAGATATTGCTGGCATTTAAAATCTCTACAAAATTTTCTAGCAGAGATATAAGAATGTCAGAGATTTCTTCCGCAACAAAAGAAAAAAAAAGTGAGAAACAAAGATTTGCTTGAGATATTGCATTCTTTGTCATCTTTACATTTGATTAGAGTGATAAAACTCTTCCGGTAGCCAAAGTAACAAGGTGAAAATGATAAAAGGGAAGAAAACAAAAAATTGCGCTAGTAAAATTTCATGAAAGACTAGAAATTTTCCAAACAAACCATCACGTTTCATGTATTTTTTTTTTCGTGTTATAAGACTTTTTTAATTTATATTCTTTAAGAAAAATAATTATCATATTAAATTTTTCGATTATTTATACTATCATTCTAAAATTATATTTTATTTTCTTTATTCACTTACTTGTTTCTTATTAATGTTTGAAAAAAAATAATTAAATAAAAATATATAAAAAAAATTAATGTATTTAAAAATTAAAAAATAATCTTCTAAAAAAGAAGAAATAAATTTTCGAAAAAAATCTTATATCAGAAACGACGGATGAAGTATAAGTTTTCCATATCAGTTGTTACATCAAATGTATCTGGGTCAAGGAATAGCTATTATAATCCACTCATCAACTAAATTATCCTAAAACATGATATTGTCCATCCAAATCAATTGCGATCCCATAATGCCAAAAATGAAGAAAGTCTCTTTCAACAATTCAATAAACTATCTACATATATACACATTAACTTAAAACATCCCATAGGCAGTTAATATGCAATAGATCTGGACAGATCGTGGTTTCTCTTAATTTTCGGTCAGAAGAAATTTCTAATGGTTTAACACCTGCCAGAATTTTACAATGATTTTACACCACGAGAAAAAAAATATTCAAGTAGTGTTAACAATAGCCATGCCAGCCACGCTAGTAAAGATAAGGACAAAAGCTTAATGTATTGCATGTATGGAGACTAAAATTTACAATTTTTTCATACAAGAAAGAAAATCGTAAAGCAAGGAGAAGTGTAAGAACAGAAATATCAGTTAAATCTTAAAATAATCTATTTTATTTTATTTTTTTAAATTGAGCCTCTTATCAAAATCACTTAACATTTTGTAATCAATATCATGAGAATAAAAAAATTTCATGTTTGGTAGAAGAAAATAAAAACATTTCTTAATTATTAAAAATTCTTAACAATGTTAATTTGTAAATAATAAGAATAAAACTTTAAATAATAACTATAAAATTACCATATTTTCTCATATACTGAGTAACATAGACATATTATTTTAATAAAATTGAATAATAATCAAACATATTTTATGATTTTTTTATTAAAACATCCATTAAAAATGAAAGATTTATGATACTAAAGTCCCGTTTAAGGGTGTCTTGCCGCTATAATGATCTTATCCAATTAAGGGGGATTATCTCTAGCAAAATAGCATAAAAATATCCTGTTTATAGGTTACATTTAATTGCTTATACCTCGTTTAAAAATAACTATTTTCTCCCTCTTCTAAAGAAGGAAGAAGAGATGAATCCTTCCAAAAGGTTTCGATCACATGACAAGCCTTGCTGTGTTGCTCCACACTTTGAAATATTCTTGCATAAGTTTGTAATACATTACACTCCACAGAAACCTCATCCTCCGCATGCCATAAGTCTGCTTTGTATCTGGCATTCAGTTACATTCCTTAACTTAAAAGGTGTTTAAGTTCAGAGCCTGATGCTGATATGATGCACAGAGAACAGAAGTAAAATGTAAATCAGTAAATGTGTTAATACATAAAATAAAATTTCTTCCTTTTTTTAAAATTTTTTTTCCTCTATAGTTATTGGAGACCTGAATTTGAAAGTGACATGCTTCAGCTCGTTTCTCAAAGAAGATGCATGTTGCAAAACTTTACGTAGGAACAAATTAAGACATATAGGAGGAAAGCAACTACCTCAAATAAAGTGCTAGACACAATTGGTTTAGTTAGGAGAAATAAGGGGAGAAACCCGTGTTGGAGAAGGGGAGCACGTGCAAAGGGTTCAGTGGCATTTGAGAGCCAAGAGACTTGCACGTGCCCTGCTTCTCCAACAAGGAGCTTCTCAACCATTAGTAAGTACCTTGAGCTGCTTCATGAGAACGGTAATGAAAGTTCAAGTTGAACTACACCAAGGGAAAAGGCTCATATTTATAGGTGCAACTTTAGAGAGAGAGAAAATTAGATTTATCTAAGGACATTGGCATGAACAATGAGTGAAATTCAGGTCTTCCTCTGCAGAAAATTAAATAAATAAACAAATAAAACTCTGCCATACCACCATACCATCATGCCAGTACACAAAGGTAGCTATATTGAAGGAAACCCAACTAGAGTGTTGTCTGCTTTAATTTCGTTAAAAAAAACAAAAGTAAACTGCAAATTCTCCTCCTAAAATTCAGCACAGACAAATTATTATTTTTATTTCATATAATATAAAAACTCAACCTTATTTCCAACGTCCTAACTATAAAATATAAATGAAGCTAACAATAGTTTGCACTTTGACCCTTAAGGAGTACTGTGTAACAAAGCCAACAAGTCCTTTATTCATGTTCACTGCAGCAAGGAGACAAGCTTTTCCTTGTACTAAATCAAATTCCAGCCTTTGGATCAAGAATTCTGGGCCCCACATGCATTCTTGGTTCATGAAGAGAATTGGAAGGTGCAAGTGCAAGCCAAGGAGAGGGAGAAGAATAATGTATGAGTGCACGTAGGCTTTGAGTGTTGAGTGCAAGTTTTTGATTTTGGCATGTGCATGTGCGATCCCTGTGTGTGTGTGTGTGTGTGCTTGTGTTGTGGGAGTTTTAGAGAAAGTTGGGAGGCTCCCTAGGTAGATATCATTCCCTATTTGTCATAGGTCCTTACCTTTTCCCCCAAAGTTTTTGGTGTAACAGAGGGTAGACTACAAGAATTTCAAAGGCAGCATTAATACCCGGGACCAGAAAAAAGTAAACAATGAATTGTGAAGGACACAAAACTTCCACACCAGGGCAAACTTGGTTACTCGGCAAGCACAACCGCAGTTTACTCTAAAAACAATATAGAGCATGTTTGGAAATTCATTGTAAAATTACATTTGATGCAAAGTCATTTTGCCAACCCTTACTTTTATGTTTATTTTATTTTTATACGTGAAATTTATATTTGAACGTGTACCACAACATTTTACACTGCAAACCAAAAATGCACATATTTACATAATTATACTAGTATAGAGTATATACATTTGCATATCGCTTGTCTGGGGTTAATATTAATCAAATTCAAAGCTCATTATTCTTTGTAATGCACTTATGACTCACCCTTAATGCATAATTATTTATTTATGACCAAACTCTGTTCAGAGCAGATTGCAAAGTCTAGTCCACAGCATGCGGGAATCTGTGCCGTCAGACATTGGGGTAAATATTAGTGAGTTTCAACTTTCAACATAGGTCACGTTGCGGCCATCATTTCGATTTGGTGAATCGTCCACTGCCATATAAGTTGAAATGTGCGCAAAGGTTAAAAAACAAAGTGCAATGGTGTTTGCCTTGCCTGTCACAGTGGATACCAAATTTTTCATAAGGGCTTACGTCTGATGCATTAAAGAGTTGGATGAGGTCAATGTAAGGAAAGAGTATATCTTTGGTGTCATTTAAAAGATGGCTTGGAACTGTTATCACTTTCATATTGCCATGCTCTCTATCTTGTGCAAGAAAAGCATAGATTCTTGAGTTGATGAGATCACTGTCAAATCTAAGGACTTCAATATTGGCGTGTGCATCTTACATTTGGTATGCAATAAAAGCTTTATTTGGTCATACTCTCTTATTAATCAAACACATATCATGTGAGACTCAACCATGCTCCCAGACGGCTAAAATTCTACGGCACTTGATGTGTGTTTTTGACTATGCTTCAGGAAAAGGAACAGCAACGCAACAAAAAAATGCTTCCTTCCTTGTCCATTAAACTTGAGAACTGAAAAATCTTTTCAACTTATTTGCTCCGAACCCAAACCTAGTCACATGTGATTAAAGACTTATTATATTGCCAGTATGGAGCCAATACCATGACCTCATTCTGTTTTCCTCTAGGTCACCCATACGGACCAACCCTTAGATTAATGAAACTAATTAATATCATTAACATCAGAGTAAGAAAGTTGCCCCTTATTCGCCAACATCCATGGAGAGTAGAGACCACAAGACGGGAAACATGGGACTGGAGTCATGGCATCCTACGTACGTGACTTGCATAGGGTATACCAGTACAAAAGTTTAAGGTAGTATAAGAAATCAACTTAGACTTTAATTGATGAACTTAGCCGAGCAATTTGTTTATTCAGGTGGGTCCTATTAATACAGAGTTAACATAGTCAAAAACTACTTATGTGACAGTAGTCAATAGAGCGCGAAAAGGCTTGCTTGGGTTTTATGCAGTTAAAGAATGACTGTTGATGTAGTTAAAGAAAATATTCATTTAAACTTCATTTGATTTGTACAAACGAAAAGCACTGGTACTTCGGGTTTGATTGCAATTTGCACCATGTGCAGAAAATCCAAATTCTCGGCTTTTAGAATCTTTGTTAGACATTGAAAAGGCTTTTTACTTTTTATTCTACTTTTGGCCAATGTAGGGACAAATAAAACACCAAAATTTCAAAAATTAAGCAGAGATTGACGTCACAACTCACAAGAGGACAACCAACATGATTGTATACACATGCACAAGGAAGAAGACATCGTGTATTTACGTACTGAGCGTTCATCCAGCAAATGATAGCAGGTAATCTTCATCGAGACAAAAGCATGACAAATGACAATTCTAGAAAGAGAAATAGTTTTGTAACAGATAAATTTGAAACAGTATTTTTTTAAATACATATTTGTATAAAAATGGCAAAGTTATTATCCCTAACTACAATCATACACGAAGCAATAAATACCAATTAAGATAGACCACTGAATTAGATGGATTAAAACCTCCATGTTGAAGATGTGATTCCTGCCTTTCTCATAAGTTCAAGAAACCACTGTCTATTTCTTGGCATAAGTTATCAACATGGGGTTTTGTGGGGTTATCTTGAAACCTTGCAGCGTCTGCATAGCCACTGTGGATTGCATTTCATCTCCATATTCCACAAAGGCAATCCCTGGCTTTGTTTCAACCATTCTAACTTCCTTAAATCCAGGATATTGAAGAAAGAGCATTTGCAGCATCATGGGAGTTGAGTCATTGGGAAGATTCTGAATAAAGAGAATATTATTTGGTGGTGCAGGAGCCTCAGGTACCATAGATTTTGCACCGCCTGGATAAGCTATCTGGGAGAGTTCCAGTATTAGAAAGGGCATCGTAACAAATATAGAAGAAGCTAAGCAAACACGGTGACCAGAAAGAATATAACACAAGGTTGTTCATGCTTCTGTTTATTTGAATTACTTGATTTAAAACAGTTGGTGTGTCATCTCATCATATTATCTACAGATGATAACAATCTCTCTCCCTAGCTCACATTCTACTACAAAAACATTTTCTCCTTTTCCTTTCAAAGGCATCTATCAGAAAATCTAATTTTTTTGAAGTCAAACGAACAAACTTTCATGTTAGAGACAAACTAAAGGTGCTAAATTAAAAAGAGAACGGCAATCATATTAGTAGGTCTTTAACATGACCATTGATGGTTGCACCCCCCCCCCCCCCCCCCCCCAAAAAAAAAAAAAAGCTACAGTGGCAGAAGAAACTTACAGCAGGTGCTGCACCATAAGCACCAGCATAAGCTGGATTCAGGCCCATTCCAGCTAAATTAGCATCATGTTGGTCCTTCCGCTTTTTGGCTGCAACAAAACTTAACAAGGTTACTTCCATGAAAAGTTGTTTATTGATTATGTAATGTGTGTACTAAAACAAGAACACTTCCATGGTCCATACAACACAGCTTTTCAGTGAATGAGTTGCATCCACCTAGATGCTCAACAGTATAGGATGAGCCTGTCCCTTGAGGACATAATAATAAAAGGTGTCAAAAGACTCCTCACTATGCAAAGGTATGGAGAGGGTCATTGTATGCAACCTTACTCTTGCATAAGCAAAGAGGCTGTTTCAAGAGGACAGAAACATAAATATTACAAAATGAAAAAAGGCCACACTTTCATGTAAAGCGATTGTTTATTAATTATGTAACACATTTAATAAAAACAGGTAAATTTATATGATCCATAAAATAACTACACATGCCTTAGGAGCCTAAAGGCAGGCTGGAGTCAGAAATAAAGGTTTATTAGAACTTTTCCTTCTTCAATATTATCAGTTACAAAAGCACGAAATCCATTTCAACCTTTAGCCATGTGACAGATGCATGAAAAAGAATAATCTATTTTCAAGGGGAGACAATAGCCCAAAAAAAACAGAATAATCTTTTGATTTTCAAGGTTAGACAGTTGCATGAAATATATTGGCCCTTGTTGTCATTGTCAGAGCATTCAGAGATTCGGGCCCTCACTAAGAGATGAACTAATTAAAACATTACGGTGAACATCCTTAAATAAAAAGAATAAAGAGCTTAAGAGTGTTATACCTTTGTCATCATGCCTCTTTCGTTTTTCCCTAGGAACGAAAGTACCATCTGCTTTTGCTATTATATCAGATTTGGTCTTTGCATACTGTATTCTCTGGATAAATGGAAATATCAAACTCAGTTTCTCCAAAAGAACAAGTTCTATAGCATGACACAAATTGAGAGAAAAATGTAGTATATATGAAGCAGCAGCAGCAGAAAGTAAGGAGACAAAGTAAAATAAACAAGCAAGTTGTGATCAAAGCTTGGTCGATAGAATTATAATGACAATTTTCCTTTGGAACTTATTGAGGATGAGATGAGGTGTATCATCGAGGCCCCATAAACTATAACATGGTTAATTTGGGCAAAATGGTAAACCACTGAGTTGTCTATGTTAAATTAACAATAATTGCATTTGTAGTCAATGGATCCTTGACATTGAGGATAAATATATGGACAAGTTGTACTCAGTCCTTGGTATCAGTTTTTCCTAGAGTTCTAGGCTATTTCTACATAAAACCGTAGATAACAATTTACGTTGAAAAGCGAAATAGAAGATAAAAAGGAGCAATATGATATGATACCATGGGCTTATCATAGAAGGGGAAACCTTGCATTTGCCTTAGGGCGTTGGAAGCAGAAGAGGCATCTTCAAAGACCACCCAAGCTTGACCTTTGTGCTTTAGGGTTTTGAAAGCTAACACCTCAAGTATCTTCCCGAACTGAGTGAAAACAGCGTTCAGAGACTTCTTCAACTCTGCATCCAACAACATACGACAACTCAGAAAACGTATAATCCATCGGAAATTGAAGTCGCGGAAACACGAAACAAATAGCGTACCATCAATCTTAATCTTCTCGTTGAGGTTGTTGATGTAGATGGTGTTGCTTTGAGGAATTTCAGGGGTCGCATTCACTTCAGACATTTTGCGGTCTCAAAATGTAAAGTTTTGCTCCACGACGGGTCTAAAGTAAAACCCTAAGCTACGGCGGGGGAAGCTGCACCTGATTTTCAAAACCGTTGGGCTTTGGTCTTTCTTCTGCTGGTGGACCTAACAATGTCTGCCCACAAATTACATTTGATTGGCCCAATATGTTAATAAATCAAGAACCAGAAAAAGATTTTTAAAAAATGCTAAATGCAACCCTCATATTGGTAAATGTGTCCTCTTTTAGATTTTTGGTATTTTTAAAACATACTTTTTTTTTGGAAACTGATTTTTAAAACATATTTATATCAAGTTGATTTTTTTTATACATATAATATAGCAAGTTTAATTTTATCTACTACGAATAATTAAATTTATCACTAAAAACATAGATGTTATGCAATTTATAGAATATTTTATATATCAGAGAAATTAGGACACGTTATTTTTTGTAAAATAATTGAAATAAAAGAAATAAAAATTTAATTTAAAAAGATGTAACACTGAAAATATAATAAGTATAAAATTCTAATGCAATTTTGTTAAAATTAATATTTTCATTAGAAAGGAATATATTAAAATAAATCCAAAAAGTAATTTAGTGACACAATTATTTTATTTAATTAATATTTAAAAATAATAATTCTTAAAAAATATTTTAAAAAGGAAAATTCTAATAATAATATAATAAATAGAAATTGATATATATATATACATATATATATATATATATATATAACAACAATAATTTATCTCTTCACTTATATCTTTTCTTATTATTTTAAATAAACTAATAAATAAATAAAACTATTGAGTAAAATTGTTAATAAGTTAATAAGAAGCGGTAGATTAAATTAAAATTAATGGATGAGATTTGGTGTCAAAGTTCTTGGTCTCAATTGATCCTATCCCAAATATGAAATATAATTATATTTCGTATCATTTCATTGCTCTTGGTTGTATTACATTCCATCTCACTCGATATCCAAAAGACTTGGTAAGGTATGAAATTGAACTGAATATTAGTCCTCCGTCGTTGCTTAAGGGATCAAGTGACTGAGACTAGAGCCTGTTTTGATTAGGATACCAAAATTCCATTGCGTACATATGCTTATCATCCTTTGACTTTGACCTTCTCGATATCTTCTAACCAGAGTTTATTTTACAAAGTTATCTTCATTCTTCCATGATACGTTTGAACCATCCTTCTCTTGGTAAAAAAGCTTTGCACTATTTTCTGGTTAGACGGGAGAAATTCCAAAGGGGCAAATCTAGAACTAGAAGAGAGATTTTCACTTGTTATTTCGATCTCCCGATGCAGCCTGGTAGTTGAGATGTTGCGTGTGATTGGTACTTAATTCCCTTAACTGGTGAAAATGCCATTCGTGGTTGTGCCAAAAAGACAAATCCATAACAATGAGTGAAATATGAAATGGGTATGTTTCAGTTCAGGCTTTATACTTTGGCACCAAAAGTTATATCGTACGTGATTTGGGAAACTATGCAAGAAGCCAAGAACCACACAATTCAAGGAAGGGCATTATGTCTTCTATTGTTTCAATTTGTATAATTTCATCTAAACAATATTCAGAAAAATGAAAGAAAATATCCGCATAAATATGTTTTCACCTTTTGGCTTTAGTTTGTGTTGCTTGGGTCTGAGGCAGATTCAACATTATTCTCCCTCATCCTTGCTCGATCCCATCTCATCTAACCAATGATTAATATTAAAAAAAAGGTGAATCAAATACCGGGAATATATATTGATCGTGTTTGATTGGGTAACGAGGAATTTAAGTTCAAGGTTCCATTGATTGCCCAAAAAGCACAGTTTGGAGCGAAGGAATTAGGAAGGTTCTCCTAAATTTGATGCGTATGGAACACTAGCACATGATGATGATGATGTCTTGTGTGTATGGGCAGGTTCAGCTCACACCACCATTGACTCGATATATGACTAGGTCCTAAGTTTTCAATTCTATCACAGCATTCTCACTTTCCCACCTCTTTCTTTGGTCTTTTCATTATTTGAGGTGGGCCCTTTCCTTAAAATCACGCGTCTAATATTGTTCCTGGCTTAATCATGCACCGAAATTGCCTTGTATTTCCTCCTTATTACAGACGCATATCCCAGTCCCTCCTATATAATGGATGAGATCCCTAGCTCTTCTTCCATCAAACTTTGACTGTGGAGAGCTTGTGTTTTTCTGATCCCTTATCTTAATTAATTTAATCACCAATGGCTCGTTCTATCGCTAACGCCAAGACTTTCTCCGCTCTCGTGCTAGACGGATTCTCCAGGTACATACCCACCCTAATCGTTTCCTACACGATCTTTTAATCGTCCTTGTTATGATTGTTAATTAATTATATGGTTTTTGAACAGACGTGGCTACTCTCAAAGCGCAACAAGGGGAGGAGTGGCCTCCATAGCACCCAAATCAGGGGAAGACAAAGGTGTCTCATCATACAAGGTTTCCTGGGTGCCAGATCCCGTCACCGGTTACTACAAACCGGAAAACATCAAGGAGGTTGATGTTGCCGATTTGCGTGCTACCCTTCTCCGCAAAAAATTCAACAACTAATTTCAACAATTTTAATTTTTTACCAAACCTTGGGTGATTGATTCGTTATGGAATTAATTTTGATACTCATATGCTCTGCCCACCTTCATTATACGATTGCTATAGTTTTACCAGTCAGTAGAATAACTATTAGCAGCTAATAAGAATTGTAATTTCTTTTAATCTTATTCATTACTTCAGTTTTTTTTTCTTTTCTTTTCAATTGCCTTCAATGTGATTGGATGTGTTTCTAGCTTGCACAAGCACAACAAAACATATTTAATCATGTAATTCATGTGAAATGTTATAAACAATACAATATTTTACATTTGTTTATATTTTATTGTGATGTCATGTTATTTTTATTATCATTCATAACATGAAGAATTCAAAAATTTTAAAAATTTCTTAAATGAATCCTACAATTTTACTCAAAAAATATTTTGCATAACAATTTAGTACAAGGAAAAACTATTAGATAATATTAAATCATTGTTATCAATGATCCTAACAAATGTTATGAATTTAAGTTTTTTAGTTTTAAGAAAATACTAATACTTAATTACATGTTAAGTAAAAATGGATTAAGACCAGCTGTAATACCACTTAATAATAATTACTTGAAGTACAAGAGAGAAATAAACAAATAAAAAGGAAAAGCTGCTTTAACAAGCAACTCAATTGTTTTTTTAATAGTTTATGAGTTATACTAATTATAATATATATATATATAAGATATATGATATATTGATCTTTCATCGTTATAGTTGCTCTAAATTTAGTAAGTCATTAAGAAAAAACCTTATTTTTAAAAAAATTACAGTAATATCCTCTAAGACTTACACTAATTACATGTACATTCTCTCATTTTTCAGACATTTCTCTTCCCTAACCATGGTTAACTTCTGTTAAATTTTTAAAAGTAAATTACATGTATATCTTCATCTTTTTAAAAAAAAATATATAATGCTAAAAAAAAAAACTTCAGCTCCTCTGTTCCTCCCCAATCCCCCACACTTACCCGTTACTTTCTCCCTTATACTTCTCCTCTTCTCTCACTAGACCAAGAACAAATATCTGAAGGACCCTCCCAAAACAATGCAACCCCAGATTCAAACCCATATCTCTTGCAGATCAAAAGCCACCAGCCTTTCTTGACCGCGACCCCACCCATTCTCTCTCTAAGCTAAGGATGTCATCTTCCACTCCGACGAGGATGCATCAACAATAACGACTACGCCATCAAGCACAATATCAATGATGATTTCGACGCCTGCACAACTTCTTCTAAGGTTTTGGGAGTTGGGCCGCAACGGAGGAAGCACATTGGCCCACTAAGGCCCACGCGGAGTTCTAGTGGCACATACGGGCTGTGTACAATTAATTTTGATTTAATAATTAATTTGTTTACATATATAATTTTTTATGAAACTTATATTTATGTAAACAAATTAATTATTAGATCAAAATTAATTGTCACAAAATTTATTATGTACATTAAAAATTTTAATGTTATATATAAAGATATTAATTGTTTTATAACATAATTAGTCTATTAGTTCAATTGGTTAGAGTGTCGTTCTAGTACTACAAAAGTCAACATACAAATTATCAATCCATATACGGATTACATGTAAATCTCTTATGGATTACGAATCCGTAAGCTTACGAATTACGAATTTGTAAACTAATTACAAATCCGCAAATCTCTTACGGATTATGAATCCATTTATTAGCGGGGATAATTTAAGAAAAAAACTAAAAAGTACTGGGTGTATAAGAAAAACTCAGGTGCACAAAGAAATTCCCTAGCCGGATTGGATCTGAATTATTAAAGTACCGATACCCTTTTCTATTTCTATCTACGCGATGTCTCTTTCCACGCTTTCTTGTGGTTTCTTATTTCTGCTCTGACTTAAGGTCATAATATCCTTAAATAGTCGCAACGTCCCTTTCCCCTTACGACTCAAATAGCCCATGCCCATCTTCAATCAAGAAGCCTGATTCATTCCTTCCACCATTTTCAAGGATGTCAAATTAAAGGCATACTACGTTTACCAGAATATAAGCAACTTCCTTCTTGACATGCAAGGTGTGGACACTTGAAATTCAATTTGACCAAATAAAATAAATTGTTGTTCTGTGCGGAACATCCGCTTGTTAGTTGCGAATTGATGACCCAGAAATTGGTGTACAATGTCATATGCCTTTAGGAAACACTGTAATTAGATACTGTTATTAAGATATTGTTCAAAATCACGTGGATTTGCAAATCAGGGAGGAAAACTTGAAATGCTTAATACAGTATTATTTCTCTTCCAGGATGTAGATTAATATTAAATGTTGATAAAACATTATTTAAAAGCTTATGATGTTATTCTATATATAAATATAATAACAATTGTTCTTTTCATGAATTAATCGGGTACTTATCCTTCTCTCAAAGGATCTTCTAATCTAAATGTGTCTAGGTCATTTGCTTGTTGTTCTTTGTTGAGGATTTGAGTGTATGAGTATTCGGCAGAGCAAAAATAAAGGACACCTGTAAAAGACACTCTGACGTTCAAGTGAGGGAGTTCGGCTATTAATGATACATAATAAGTAGGTGAGAATGAATCTGTCCTCTTACCTGTGTTCATTCCTTTTTATAATAACTTGTTGGGTCTGAGGTTTTTAGGTCTATCACATCACAATTATCAGTGCTTAAGTATCCCTAATTGAATGATTACTCTTAAGTAGATTTAATGATGATAATCACAACTGAATGATACTTGTTGCTTGTGCATGTTGAAGGCTGTATTATTCGAGACATATGTGAATATGTGATTGAAGGATGTGTTCGGTTTGAGTGTGTCAAATATTTTTTTTTGGTCCGAGAGTATACTTTCTCCAATGTAATAATAATAATAATAATAATTTTTGTGTTTGCATGTTGGTGATTGTATCATCCTCGGCTGTTTGCTTGTCTATCTCAGAACGATGCGTTCCCACTCACTCCGTAATTAAGGACCACTTAAAAGAAAACTCAAAAAAGGAGGGGAAAAGATGGTATACTTAGACAGTTTCGCTTTATAGTTATACTAGTAATGCTTTGATGATAATTATATAGTATTAATTAGATTAAGATGCTTTTAAAATCAACATTCTCTAATAACTTAGATGATAAGAAAGTTAAATTTGGAAATTCACTGTAAACATTGTTTGAACAATTTAAAGTTTTAAACTCCACCAATGACACGCACATACAATAATAGCAGTATATTAAAGTTAAATGGGTCACAGGAAAAATGTGCTCCGTAAATAGAATAAGATTCAAAGGCATGAATTTGAATATGAAGTGGGGTTGATACCCCGTTGGTCGTTATGATTATCTCCTAGACAGTAGCCAGAAAAGTGACAGAGCGTTCCATTACTTAAGATTCCTGAATTTTCCATCTTGGGCCATCTACCAATAACAATAATGAACGGTGCTTCTCATACTTTACTTTGGAACAAGCGGTGTGGAGCCCGTGAGTGACTCCGTCACGAACAACAGCTTTTTTTCGGACCAGTGGGTGGCGTTTTATAGTGCCCACGAAAAGGACCTTTCAAATTCCTCCCCATCTACATTTGTCTTGCTTCCATCTCAACTTTATACTCTATTATTATCCATTCGTTTTTGTTATTATTTTATTGAAGTCAATTTTGCCAAAAATGTTTCTCTGCTTGCTTGCATTTTATTTTTGTCGTCTTATACTAATTATTTTTCAAATTTGAACACAAATATTGGTCTATCCACAATACGCGTAAGATGTAGCTAACTGATGAGAGTTGCTTTAGCCTGATTACCATACAAGATGCTAATGACATGTTGGAATAGCAATCACAGGTCCTTTTAGAGTTTTACTATACAAACTTAAATTAAAGCCACTCGAATAGCTCCGGAATGCTAGAGAACTCTATGAGAAGAATTACCCAGCAAACAAGATTTTAGTAACTTCAGAAGTAATGCAAACGTTCATGAAAAGCATAACAGTTAGTTCCAAACCCTTAAAGGCTTGTACCAATCCAACTTTTTTTTGGATATAAATACCAACCCACAGTAACTTAGCAGTTATCACTGGTTATTTTTACTAATAACTGTTGCTTACTATTTTTCTGTCCACGTGAGCTCCTTTAAGGGTATTTTATATGCAAAAAAACTTCCATACAAGTTACTCTTTCTGAAATTGCTTTAAAACTAAAAAGTTAAAAATCAATCTACTTCAACCAAAAACCAGCCATCCCTTTGGACTTAATTGAATTCTGTGACTAAGCTCGTCACTCTACTCACCAACCTTTTGCAGCAAACATAGTATAATAAGCGACAATAATGGCAATGTTATTTTTTATTGAAGTAATCATTATCATTGCGACTAATGAATGAAATAAAAACTCTAGGTACAAAGAACCTTAGTATAGAAAGGCACGATCACAGTACTCAGCCTGAATCGTCCTAATTTTCTCTCACTCTTCATTTTATATGTGACCAAATCACTGTTTCTGTTCCTTCCTTGTGACGTTGCGATAGACGGTTGGAACAAGTTAACGAAACGAAACACATTCGATGGAATAAAAAGTTAGTCAGCAGTCAGAACTCAGAGCATGATTAAGAATCTGAATTGTTAAGCATGCATGACCTCAGTAACTTTGAATATTCTAGCATGCCGGTGAAGCTTATGGAAATATATAATGCTAGTGGCTATCACTACCTTATAAAAAAAAGTTCAAAATTCTACTCCTCTCAGTTTAGAGATGATGATGAAACTTGAAAGTTGTGACCATCTTATATCATCAATTCATTTTTTTATTGGGAAAAATTTAAGTGAGTTGGATTCGAGAGAACTCATTAGGATTAGAAGAGACTCAAGACTAAAAAACGCTTACAAATTACTCACCAAACAAGGTTCTAATATCAAAAGTGAAAATCGAACTCACGTTTTTGTGGGATATGAGTTTCTTCCTTACCAATTGGACCACAATCTGTTGGCTTATATCATCTATTCATAAACCTATGGCAATCGCTCCACTAATTGGTGCATAAAAAGTGTAAAAAAAAGAAAGTTCGGAAAAGATAGAGCAACAAACACGGTGCCGACACTCTTCAATAGTTGGCGAGGGTATGAAAACAGAAGGAGCCCCTCCCCTACCCCACTCACTCCCACACTCACGCTATGATACCAAGTTACCAGCAACCAAGACCACATACAAATACAATACAATACAATACAATAGCGCCATTAACAAAATACAAACAGACACTTTGTCAGCACTCAAAGTTGGTTGGCTATGCGACAAACAAGTGGAGAATACTTACAAATTTAGATATCAAAAACATCAATCACCGGCAGTCGGGCAATGAGAAAATGGATGAATATAGTACCTTTAGCAAAGAAAATAGCTTTTTCAAAGGGATAAAGAATCAAACAGAAATGAAATAAAGGAAGAAGTAAAAAAAAAAAACTCTTTGCTCATTCACCCTGATTGTAAGTAAGACACTGTACGTAATATGTGAACTTCTCTTCCCCATTTTTACAGCTACCCGAGATGGTTTTTACAGAAGAACACGAGAAGACTATTAACAAAAAGAGGTGATTTTCTAATCCTGGAACTAAGCAGTGTGAGTTAAGGAGGGGGATCTATTAAGCCTCTCGAGAATACCATTAGCCTTCCTTTTTGCCCTTGAAGTTCCACATTTTGCAAGCTTTGACAGTGTACCATTGGCCTTTTCTTCTTCTCTAATTTCCTTTAACTTTGTTCTATCACTAAAACAGATTGTATATAGAATTGCAACACAATTTTCCTTGCTCCTCTCAGATGTGCTCTCCCTAATAATCCCCAATAACAAAGGAACAGCATCAAAATCACCCATTTCTTCAACAGCCTTGGGATGGCTGGAGAGCAGTGCCAATATAGCCAACAACTCATCAACTAGTATGTGGTCCATCATCTTGTTCAGAATAACCCGAACTGCCCCATCTCGAACGGTCCTCCCCTTATTCTCGTGCACAAGACAAAGGTTAAATATGGCCGAAGCAGCATCTTTCATGGCGAATGGTTGTCCCTCATCCAAAAGCTCAAGCAAATGTTTAATAGCCCCAGATTCTCCAATGATGTGCTTGTTGGAATCAATCGCAGACAAGGTGAAAATAGTGGCCGCGGCATTACTCCTTGTTTGAATTGTTCCACATTTCAGGGCATCAATAAGCAGAGAAATCACCGCAGGATCCGTGGCGAACACCTTCTTATTATCATCATGGATTGAGAGATTCAGAATAGTGGTGATCAAGTCCTCGTGGAGATCAGGATCAGTAGAAGCCGCACCGGGCGACGATAACGGACTCAGCAACTGTGGAATGACATCACTGGACTCCCCAACAAGGGTTCGAATGGAAGGCATTCGCTTTGTCAAAAGGCGAAGCTCCTTGGCAGCTTCTTTCTGATCAGGAACAGACAACTGCAACTTACGAAGCAAAGAATTCAAATGGTTTCTATCCGCATTGGTGACAGCTTCATCAATGTCCTTAACAGGGCCAGGTAAGTCAATTCCACGGTCCCTACACCACTGGAGAATCATGTCTCGGACCAAGTAATTGGGAGTTAGAATAGTGTGAGACAGAACCTGCTGTGTCTGAGGACATGTTCGGTGACCCTCATTCAACCACCTCTGAATAAATGGCCTATCATAAGTCTGAAGAAGCAAGCACACAACGAAATTAGGATACTTTCTTTCTAATTTCAAAAGGGAATTGAAAATGGTAACGAAAGTAAAGTAAGAAACCTGGCCGGTGGATAAGATAACGGGATCGGACATCAATTGGGTTGAAATGGGGCAGCGAAATTGGGGAGGAAGAGGAAAGTCGTCCGGCGACTTCAAATGTTTGAGAGACGAAAGTGTGGCGATGGCTTCGTCGGCGGCTTGAAGAGAGTAGTCGTCGGAGTCCACGATGGCCTTCACCAATTCGCGCAACTTCTCCTTCAATTCCGATGCCATTAGAGATTCATTCCTAATTAAATTGGGGACTTGTCGCAGGGGATGACGGGAACGTTTCTCTTTTAACAAACCACGGGTTTTTAAGGAATGCAAAATCACAAACCGATTCTTTGTAATAAAAGAACTTGCTCACTCACAAAATCACAATTAATCTCTACCAAAAGATATCCTCTTTTTTAATATCTTGCCATAGTGTCTTAAATATCATATGATTTCCTTCTACGATCCTTCTTTTTATTTTAATAAAAACCTATCGTATTTAAGTGTTTAAATTCAGTCCTATTTTTAATGTACTGTCTCGTTGTAAGCTGTGTCTATCTATTTAATATATTTTAATAGATAATGTAAGAATTATTTAGTAAAATAAAATTGTAATATCTACTTTTTAATTATAACTTGTGACGTAATTCAATATAATAGTAAATGTTTTTCAATTTCATTTTTATTTTTTTATTCATAAAAACATGTCATATTGTTTATTTATGGTAATTAAGATTATTATAAAAAATATATGTCTAATTAACTTTATCAATTAAATCTTAAATGAATTTTTATTTATTTTATATGGTGATTCATTTATTAAATATTATGAAATATTGTTCTTATAATTACAGTAACTTTTTTGTTTATTATCACAATTTTATAATAATTTATAATGAATATGTCTTATAAGTTATAATGATAATAAATAAATAAGTTACCTTAAATATTATCATTTTTAAAATAAATGTCATACAAATATATATATTTTGATTTTGATTCAAATTTATTATATAATTATTATATTAAAAGAAATTTTTGTCACATAGTTAATTCCACCAATATATGTTTTTAAATCATTTTATTAGTAGAAAGTATACATCTTATTAGGACGGATCCAAAAATCAATTGGACGGGATTAAAAAATTAATAATAAATATTAAATAAAACTCATTTTATAATAGGTTAACAGTACTTTTTTATTTAAGTTGTGTATATCATTCTTTCATATTATAAAATTCATCAATAATAAAATCTATATCAATTTTGTTAGCAATCATTCTTTCAATGTATGTAACTAAACAATCAACTAAAAATTCATCTTCTATCTTATTTTTTGAGCCTATTTTTGACAATCTTCATAGCTGAATGTGATCTCCGGATTGTGGTAATTGAAAGTCAATACTAAACAAATTAGACAATCATCAAAGATAAGTCAAATGTTTTCTTGTTTTAACTAATCCTTAACATAAATTCAGAAATTGTTGATATATTTCTCAATTCAAAATGAAAAGGAACATCAAATTTATAACGTTAAGCTTGTATTTTAAGATACAAACTTTTCTTGTTCAGTGATTTGTAATGATCTTTTGGATCTAAAGCCAAACGAGTGAAGAAATTTGCAAAACAAAGGGTGCAACAATTAGGAAAGAAAGGTGTGGCAAGAAATTACAGGCAATTGAGAAAAAAATGTGCAATGGAAAAAAAAAAATGAGTGTGACAATTGAGAAAGCAACTGAAGAAGGAAAACAATTGACAAAAAAAAAATAGTGTTCTACATTATAAAAATTTTGCAAAATTATAAAAATTAATAATATCAATTTTAAGTATATCTAATATTTACTTTATAATTTTTTTGAATATATTAAAAGCTAATAATATTTTTAAAAGTTAAAAATATCTTATTAAAGTATATCTAATAAAAGAACAAATTCTCGGTACATATTTTTTACAAAATATGTATTATTATAATTATAATTCATAATTAATATTAGTCTAATTATATTTTTTTAAATGTGTATTAACATTTGGAAAGGAGGGGGAGCTGAAGCCCATGCTTGTCCCCGTGCGTCCGTCTCTGCATCTTATGACTCTGGGTGAAGAGTCATGTCTCATGACTTGCAGTGAAGAGAAAATACACCCTTTTACTAAAGGATATAACGTTCTTTTTGAGTAGACATATTTGTTCAAGAAAGAACATGTACTTTCATGTAAAAAAAAAATACAATTTTTCATACAAACACCATTTCATGAATAGATACAAATGATCTCGACTTGAATTACTCATAAGAGGTAGAGAAACGCATTTATACAATCTTGTACAAGCTAAATTCAATCATAACTACTACTAATAGCTAGTGACAGTTGTAACTACCAACTGACTGAGCTCCATTAAAGCTGTACTCTGATATTTCGGTTTGTATTTTTTCGTAGGAGTTCAGATTGAACCTAGTTCCATACGATACGAGCAGGCCAAATATTGTCCAACAGTTTGTTCAAATCGAACACCTATGTCAAACATTTTTTTTTTATCAAATGCAAAATTGTTGCTACCTCTGAATAGAAACTCGGCTCATGAAACATTACGTACTTAGTATCTATTACAAACAACACCGCATAGTTAAATGTACACCGTATAGGGAACAAGGCACAGAATTTGCTGGAAGTCTACAACTAGACTACTCGGTTAAGAACCTTTCTGCGGCAGTGTTTCAAATGCTGAAACTGTGTTATCAAATTTTATACGATGTATTGGAGCACCACTTTGCTTAATAGCGCAAGCTGTCTTTTCTTCAAGGGGGCAACGTGCTTTAAGCATAGAAAATACATGGTTATTTAATCTCCTTGCTTTTTTCATTGCTTCCAATAAGGCTTCCCATCCCTGTTAAAAGAAAAATAAATGCTATCAATATACATACAAAGAAAGCCATCGTTACTTAAGCTGGGCGAGGACTGGAATTTAAATTGCACTTAACCAGGTCGCAGGTTCTTTGTAACTAAGTAAAATTTGGACATCATTAAAACATTTGATATGACATGCATCTAAATTAAATTTGATTTGTTTCAATAATATGGTCAAACTGAAGTTGATTTCATCTTTACTCACTGTATTAGTGAATTGACGAATAACATCAAATAATTTTCTAGAAATGCAGTAAATGAGAAGAAAATGAGCAAAAAGGAAAACATTCCTATAATGCTTGCATGGTAAAGTATGGACAATAATGAAAGCAATAATTTTATTAATAGATAACGATTATGTAAAACAAGCAAGTATTCTTTTGGCTTTGATTTGAAGAATATAAACCTTCACAGAAAATTGTGAGTTCTTATGTGTTTGCATAACAGATGCAGCCTCCACTTCTGCGATATTGAGGATCTGATATGAAAAGTCAAAGAGCTCAAAATGCAGCTGCTGCCCAAGCAAATAAATTATAGTGCATCCCCCCCAAGCAACTGAATCTCCCAGCCTTTCATGACTATTTGATGGCACTTGGGCAGACTCTTCCAAGTATCCCTATGTAGCTCAAGCAAAAGCACACATCAAAATATATATTTTTTTTAAAATACACACCAGGAAATTCATTAATGTATTGAACAAGATATTACAAAGTGGTTCAGGCTAATTTTCAGCCATCCTGAAAACGAGAGAAGGCACCTTTAACTAGTAATGCTTCCATGCTTCAGAAAATTTTCAGCCCAATTTAAGAGCCCCCCCAAACTAAATAGGGGCCAATTTAACTTATCAAAACTGTGAGCTAAAAGGTGTATGACAATTCCTATACATGTAAATAATTTTATATGTGAAGTCAATTCATCATTCATAGCGCTATCAAGTTATTAAGCAACGTGAAAAATGAAAGGGGTGTGGAAGGTTGCTTCTTACAATTTGGAGACCACTGTAAATTCGATAGAAATCTTTAGAAATTGTAATGTCAATGAAGCCTGTTTTGGGTGCAGCACTCCATTTATTACAATACTTGTCCAACGCAGCACTAGTGAAAGCAAGTGCATACTCCAGCACACTTCCAGTGTTCAAGTTAGCCTTGTATAAAAGATCTGTAATAAAAGAAACAGTGTATGTTTGAGCTACTATGAAAAGATCATGTTGACAGCTGTATGTGCTTTTATTTTAAATTTTAAATAAGGATTCTAGAAGATTTAGGTAGTTATAATAAAGAATTCACAATCAGATTGTTTAAATCTGGTCTGATTTAAGTCTCCCTTTCCCTAACTTGTATTTATTTTATCATCAGGATGGTAGGGATCTCTACTAGACTATAGATCTCTCTTGTGTAGTTTTGATCAATGTATAATAAGAAATATCATTTTGTTCTCCTAAAATTACAGATCACAAAATAAATGTACATAAAGCAATGAATAATAAAAGGATTTTGTTATCAAACCCATAAGAGTTGATTTTAAGCAACCACAAGTAAGAAAGTTTTATAGAGAAAGAACGAATTTATTGATAAATACAAAGGTATAATAAATGTTTTCGTAGAAAAAAAATAGGGTTTTAGGCATAGAGGAAGAGAAATGAAAGAAAATTGATATTAAATGAGACGTATTACAATGCATTAATAAGATATTTTTAGCAACTATTGAGGAAGAGAACATAGAAAATCACTTAAGATAATTGGGACATGCGGAAGGAATGTCATTGAAGGCAATGATGAAAAGACTAGATTGCATGATTTCTAGTAATATGAAAAGAGATAGAGGGAGATCAAGGACATTAGAGATAATTATTAAGAAGAATCTCATAATGAATAATGAATCTCTTTTCATATCACATAGTGGGGTAAGGTTATTATTGTTGCATAGCACTTTTGACATAAAGACATTCTATTTTTTATTTTTCACCATAATTCCTGCATGAAGATGTTTAGACTATGACATCCATGTCTGTTGCATCATGCTGATACTAAACTAATTTGAGTTTTACAATTTCATCATTTTGAAATACCTTATGGCCATTATATTTCCTAATGTTACAATCTAGGCTTCTCAACTAATCTTTTAACATCAAGCATTTGTATCTTTATTTTTACAAAGAAACAAGCGAAGCTAACAGCAAAAAAATTAGAAAGCATATGCAACAGCAAACCTGCAGCTTCTGCTTGTTTTGACATAATGTGGAAAGAGGTGGGTGATGGACAACCAGGGTATGAAACCATTGCAGCAGCTGTTGATTTAAACAAACTAACAACAGGGCTGTCTCCACCATCTTGAGAAGTTGCTATTTGACCATCTGCTCCAGGAAGCAAGCCCAGCCAGGGAGCAGTTTGCATGAAATCCATAGAATCCTTTTCTCTCTGTCAAGAATGCATCGCATTGATCACTACTAATCTAAAATTAAAGTAGCATACATGAAAACATCAATAGACAACAATTCAGGAAAATGAGGTTATTCCTCCTTATTTCCCATGTAACACTATCAATTTTGCAAAATGTATTCTTCAACATTATGCATTGTTGTAAAATTACTTTGGGAATTTGGTGATGATAAAACGATAAATTATTATTCTTTGACTGACATGAGATCTCCTCTAGCTCAGATTCTTAAAAAAGCCCATGTGAGATTCCGAACTCCCTAAATACCTCTCTCTTTTGTCATTTTTCTTTGCATGTCCATTTTGTTTGAGAATCATTCCATAAAGGATCAAATCTCCCAAAAGCTTAAGTTATTATTTGGAGTCACGTGAATAATTTTACATCCCTAATACACCTCCTAATTTAAGATCCGTTTGGTCTTGAAGCATGGACAATGCACATGCTCACAACTCTCAAAAATGATTTATATATCTAGCACTTTCATCCCAAAATCAAAATTCCAAATTTACCTAAAAATTAACCAATTTACAGTTAACTATGGCCTGGGTCTGACCCCAATAACCCATTCTGGCCCAGAGCTAATTGGAACAAGTTCAGAATATAGAAATTAAAAGCTGTCTACTTTTGTCCATTTGTACACACACACACACACATATCATATAACTCAGCTATGCATAATATCTGAAGTTGTACATTTTGTTAGAATCAGCCCGGTCCATGTCCAAAATATTAGGATGGGACTGGACCGGTTAAACCCAGCCCACAAACACCTAACTTTCCACTCACATTCTTAGGTCCTCCTTGCCATTTTTATGCCTGCAATGCCTAAATTCTTCTAGTTCTACCTAAATAACTTTGCCATCTCTATCTATTTAAAGTCTAACCAAATAAGGACTTCAAGTAAGTCATCTGCAAAGATTTCCTTTTATTCATAATATTTACCAAGCTTTTCATGTCTTTCAAGTTACAATATCTTGCGTGTTTTTTGAGTCATCTTTGCATCATAAAGGTTCTCGACTATAGGTACCCCTTGGTACTTTATCTCCTACAATTGGCTAAAATAACTGGTCTTGTGCCATCATTTTTATTTTTTGGTTGGGTTTCAAAAATAACATGAATTTTTATATTGTTATCTTGAAATATAAAACAGATTTATTAAGTCTTGAACTTATGTTGATGCCAATTGCAATAAATAAATTGGTATTGCACTATGTTACTGACCAACACAATATCTAGAAGCCCCATCCAATATAATACACTTCCAATCTCTTTTATGCCATGAAGAACCTCAGCTTTCAGCTCTGATTTTGTCTCCCAGTTAAGATGCTCCTTAACGAGTCTCACGCAACCTGGGTAGCAATGATATAAGAATTAATTTCTCAGATATGACCATGTGTCTATGTATTGTATTCCTTAGTAGATGATTTGTTTATGAGAAAACTATTTGTAATGACCATGAAATATAACTGCCTTGATAAATGTCTAGTTTCTAGCAAAACGTTTCAGTGCTTCTGAGATTTTGAAAAATGCATTATGCCTAAGGTCTCTCCTAGTTATATAAGAAACATAAGAAAAAGGGTATAAGAAATGCCAATGACCTCAACTCCGTGACAAAGAAATGCATTTAGTCATACTTTATTCAAAAGAAAGGACAAAGAAATACAGGGTACTAATAATTAATATCTAAGAAATGATTTGGTCAAGCACTGTGTAATTGATGCATAGTTACCAAGAATTCGGAATATTGTATGATGCATGCATGTCCAATATATGAACCTCCAACATGATTTACATGATAAGACTCACTATTATTTGGAGAATGATTTTGCCTTTCACAATTTTTTATACTTCAAGAATTTTCTATGCATATGAATCAGTATGAATAATTTTCCATCAAGATGTTGAAAGAATACATTTTAAGCATTCGTATATAAGTAAATTGCAGAGTAAAGTTTATTCAAGTAAAAAGAAAAATGTCATCATGTACCTGTCACACCTCCATCAAAAGGAAGAAGCCCAATTGATTTTGGCAAAGAGTCTTGTAATCCTGTAATCATTGGTTCAAGCAAAGTAATCTAGCAATAGCACCCATTTACATAGTTAGTGAGCCACGTCCAAATTTTATAATATCAATGAATATAGACATATGCAAACTAGAAGCATCCAGTATGTATGTGTGCCAATCTATAAATAATGATCAGTTGTTTAATTTGATTAAATTAAGGTACAAATTTTTGTGAATGCCATTGTGGAACCTATATATTTGAAAAATTACATGTAACATTTCATCATTCATTTCTCATATCCTTAACATATCACGTGTACAGATCAACACATCACTTTATGGTCAAACTTTTGACATTTTTTCATATCTTGAAAAGAAATGGCACTTGTTCTCTCTTTGTTATGCAAAAGCCTTGCACTATGTATCCATTGCTTGAGTTATTTTTACATGTTTATAAAGAGTCAGTTGATCAGTTTTCCATCGCCAAAAGAACTCTCCACTCCATAACTTGTTATTGACATATGGCATAGGTGTTTTGAATATGGATGCAAAAGGCAAACATTATAATGAAGGATTTTTCATTACAGAGTGACAAGGGGTAGGAAGCAAGGAGAATTTCAAATAGTTTACATAAATTTCTACTGTTTAGTTTATTATCAAACTTAAATGTATATATAAAATTGTCTTTTACAATGTTTAGGAGGTTTCCACAGAAAAACAAATGCCATGCAATGAATTATTCACCATTTAGAAAATATAAAGAATGGCATACCTTGTTTGATATGTGATCAAGAAGGGCTCTAATAAGCCAAGGTAATGATCGGGATCCCAGAAGTCGAACAACAGAAAACATGTGAGGTATTCCAAAGAATCCACTATGCAGTCGTGCAAAACTTTGATGGGCAGAATTCAAATCCTATCAGAGTGAGATAATGAGAAACTTCTATATATGTACATAGAGAAAATTGTAGAAAGCATGCACACAAACACAATCATTCATCTCCTTTTTTCTCATTATATATACACAAAAGTGATAGCTAAAAAGATAAGAGCAAAAGCTAAAAAAAAAAAAAAAGAAGCGCTCTCAACTCAAAGAAATTTGCATTAGACTCTTCTATACTTGGAACAGCCACCTGGCACATTGGTCCTAAGGTCTTATGCAACACGCTGACAAACATTTTGAAACTTCCCAAAATGGAAAGTCAGATGAACAAATTCAGTCAGAGGAAGCAAATCACATTATTTTACCATGTATACATCTGAGTTGAGCTAAAAATTGAACTACTTGTATTTAACATGTTTATGATCACAAATAGATGATTATTTAAGACATTAAAAATACTGCAATTGATTTTATAATGTTTGTACCATTAAAGGCAGTAAGAGGAATGCTTACTTGAGTACCACAATAGAAACTAGGCTTCACAGAGGGTACTGATGGCTTTTGAACAGGAACAGTCCTTGATGATCTGATAAAACGTTGAGTAGTATTGCAGAGAATGAAATTTGGCAAAAAATCACTTTGCATCTCAGACCAAATCTAGCATACATAAAGAAATAGATCAATGAAATTGCAGGAAACAGATCAAGTCATGAAATTATTAATTACCATTCAAATAGTGGTTTCAAACTTTCAATATGAGGATTCAAGATTAAAAAAATAATAGGAAGACATCAAAATTAAAGTACATCTTTAGAGCTCAAAGGGACAAACCTGTGAGGCAAGTCGACTAGAAAATGATACAAGGGAAATGTTCTCTTGCATCTCGTTCAACATGAGACTAAAAGAGTCTACAGAAAGATCTCTAGACAGTAGTTCATGTGAATGTTTTAAGACATCCAACAGCTTCTCTAATTCCTGAAATAAAATACAGTATTACATTAGTTAATGAACATTGAGAAAACAATAGGTAGTTCATAATTGTTGGCCATGGTAAGGAGCAAAGGTAAAATCACTAACCACTATGGCACACAGATCCTGACACTCAAAACGACCAAATAGAAACTCAATATTTTCACGGAAAACCTTGTTCATCCGTTCAGTGATCAAACTTCGCAAATTAATCATCCTTCCAAGCAGCTGTGCATCAAAAGATATTTAATCACATGAGAGTAATTGCAACTCACTCAAATACTAATTATGGCATCCAGCAGAACATACACGTGAGTGTGTGTGTGAGAGAGAGAGATCATATAAATAGAACCATGAATACACCATGAAAATAAAAGTTTATAATTCATGTAAGTATCAATCTTAGCCTTCATGATCATTTTCTTAAACAATCTCCATTAGTTTGTTGCAGGATGTGGCATTGAAGATGATTGGAACCTACTTTCCATGCTTTTGACACCAGAAGTTTATACAAGAATTTGTTTAAGATTAAAATGGAATTACCCTAGAAACAAATTTTTGAAAAGTAAAACTGCTACCAAAATGTCTTTATTCTCTCAGTCAACAACTTTAGAGAAGTTTTTCCCTAGGTAGCATTTGGATTGAATTTTTAGGATCTTAAAAACTGCTTTAAAGTTTAAGTAAAAACAAAACTTTATAATTGAAGATGTTTGATTTATATTTTTTTTCAGCTTAAAAGTAAATTTTTAGTTAAAAATTCTTGGTTAGCACACTACTGAGTTTTGGGATTTGGAGAAGTGAAGGGAAAGGAGAAGTTCCTAAAATTTAGATTATCTAAAAACTCTTATTTTTATGTTTTGTTCATTAGTTCATTTAGAAAGAAGCCACTTTTATACTTAATAGTTTTTCCAGAATTGTATTTGACCTGGTTTATCCTTTCAAAGAGGGGAGAAGCTCCAAAAAGATAGACCAAACATCCAAAAGCCACCTTGGACGCTAACTAATCCAATTTGAGTTGGGTTGAACCAATTAGAGGGGCAACACTCTCCCAGAACCTGTTTTTCCATTCACAAGATTTCAAACCTGGACTTTCTGATCAACAAGCTTTGTTAACTAGTGGGAAGATTTTGATGCAACTAATGATAACCAGTAAAATATTAAATTCTAGAGGAAAAATATTCTAAAAACTTATTCCAGCTTATAATAATACACAAAGACATCTGTTTTGTATAATTCCTTAAGTTATAGACTTATAGTAAGTCACATCATTCCAAGATCACTTGAAGATAATGACATTTGAATTGTTAACACCTTGATACATATTAAAATGAAGTAATAAAACAGTTAAGCTTTGTTAACTTAAACTAGGGCTTCAGTCAAGCGTTTCCAAACCCTGGTGGGAGAGGGGTATCTAATAGCATGTACATATCTTTCCCAGTCCCCCCACCTTGGGCTATTTTCATATCCAAAAATTGTTAATCTGGTAGTATACATGCAGTTTACACTTTAATGCACCAAATCAAATCATAGAAAAGAAACATTATGATAATGTAATTCATTCACCTTCACTCTAGTTATTTTAAGCAGCATATTGAGCCTTATGGGTTGCACAGCATACTTTTCTGCATTGTCTGAAGCAAAGAGGAAGGAAGGATCAAGCAATTCACTGCAAAATTTAGGCATTCATCAGTAAGAAAAAAGGTTTGTCCATGGAATAATCAAAAGAAAAGCTGGATAAGCCAGAGAAAAATGAGCATACCTTGCCGCCCAACTTTTGTAATATGTGAAAATGGTTTCACACAATTTTGTAACAAATATATCAAAACAATGATCCACCTGTGAAAAAAAGGTAAACAGAAAACAGTATCAATGAATGGAGAAAGCATATGATAGGAAACTGGTAATCAGAAGCAAAAATCTTGTTGTACTAACACCAAAATTCACTCTCTGCTACCGGTAGAAACCGATGCCAACAGAAGGCACGAATTTACAAACAACTCTCAAAATAGAAAAGAAAATACATAAAATGCAGGCTCATTGAGGGTCCTGCCTCCTCCCTGTCCCCACTCAATTTTCTGGATGCCACCACAAAGATCCTCCCAGCCCCTCCCTTTTTTTCACCCTCGCTTCCCCATGTTTTCCCTTCCTTCCCACCTTGCCATGCAAGCAAGAATTTTATGGCCCAATTCCCACTTCTACTCCTTGTGCTCAATTCCCCTGGTATTCATTTTATCATCTCTTAAATTTAGTAACAGTAGGATGATGCCTAACAGCACTTAAGTTACGCCCATGAATTTGGTGCACTACAGCATATGCACCTGAAATCATGCATATCAAATATTGTAATGCTCCAGGACATTCATCATATAATCATCTAGCATTAGCCATTAAGTTAAAAAACTATAATACCTCAGCCTCAATTTCATCGTATAGAAATCGTTGCTTCAGCAACACCAAGGCTTGCTGAGCTGAATCATTATAGATGTCAAATGGCATCAGAACACTCTCGAGAAGACCAGAATTTGGTGACTCAAGTACACAATCCACCAACATCCAGGGAAGAGAGCATTCAATTGGAAACTATAAGGAATAAATTGACTAAATTTAGTACAAGAGAGGGAGGTGGAGAACAAATGCATAAAAGAAAAGAATAATAAAAAGATCACAAGTTTAGAAGAATTTGGAAATTTTGAAGTTTGGAAAACAACATTGAGAAGTTGCGAGCCTACCATTATTAGAGTTTTTTATTCAATTACAAATAGATTCCGATGAGTGAATGCTTGATGCAACCAATATCTTGCTATTAGCTATGAGATTTTTAGCTGGTCTTATCAAAGAGTATTTCTGGTGAAAATGATAGATTTGAAATTCAAATAATTTTGTGGTGATAAGTATTACCTGAATGACTCGTGAAGACTCTAAATAGAATTCTCTAAACCATAAGAAACCAAGATCTGTCAATGTTGCGACAGTCGCTGCGAGCACCATTACCCAAGTCAATTACATTGAAGGATGCAATAAGGCATATGCAGAGGATTCTATATCATTGAACTGTTTCAGAAGTTACAAGGTCAAAATCTTTCAGAATCTCCTACATTATAATGCATTTCTTCTTTAGTCCAAGAAATTGAAATCTTTTAGGATACTTTCTAAAAGAATTGGCGACACTGGGACCTCCCAATTGGTATACCTAAGGTACAATAATGAGCAGATAAAAGATAAGTTGTGACAGCTAAATCATAAGCACAAAAATAAGTTTCGATGCTTTAAAGGGCCAACCTTCATTTTTAGGTCCACATGGCAGGGGAAACATAATCTATAGTGACCTGATAATTTATCATATATCTAAATAGCACCCAAAAAGCTGATATTTATTCAGCCACTATTCTACCCAAGAAAGCAAGATGTCAGTTTAATGTTGTGTTCAGCTATCCTTTAAACATCCATCTGCCCTCTCAATTCAATGATGTATAGTTTGTATTAGATGTTTAAAATTTCGTAAGAGACCAAGGATTTCATGAACACCAAATGATGTTGTTAATTATTAGAGTATTTTATAGACAAGATTGCCACTAGAACAGCTTTCAACAGCTAATCTAACTGCTAACAGCCCAAGACTTACAGTTTAGTAACTGCAGTCTTACAACATTCTAATATTAATAATCAGGCATCTGTCAGCTCTATTGCATGTACGTTCTAATTCAATTTCTAGATGTTTGACTAATTTACCCTTTAATTCTGTCAGATAAAAACCAAGAGGGAGTAGAAGAGCCCTGTATAGGTTTGAAGCAGTGCACCATGAAGCCATGCCATATATCTGTTTGTGGGTCCATATGTTATTAACAGAGATATAACACAAAATGTAATGCTTTAAAACTAGCTCCCTAATGTAGGAGAGGAACCACAGGGCAGGATTGGCGAGAGGAAGAGGTTGTCAATGTAGATGTTGAATCTATCAAGGGAATGTGACCAAAGGATAAGCCTTTGCAGTAACATTGATGCTTGGGTCAGTCTAAGACCATTTACCTGAGTAGTCTAAAATATGAAGGAAAAAACCAAGCTTGTAAAAAAATGTCTCCAGCTGTTTTAAATCATTAACTGGGATTTCTGAGCCACTATTGCCGAAGAGTCCACCTGGCCTCCTAAGGTTACCACCAGAAACCACCTCATATATTAAGAACTGCAAGCAGTGCACCTGTAGTGAAGAGATAAGCTAAGAAACAATTGCATGCTTTCCACAAAAGGAACTTGTAAAGCAGCCCAAGCCAGAATATAGAGAATCTCGATAACAACTTTTGATAAGCCTCTCCTCAAAAATTATCATGCAAGGCCTTATAAAGTATGAATAATTGATTGCTATAATGTACATGAATGCACATGAAGAAGAAATTTCATGCTGAAGACCTGCGTTTGAAAAAAATAATCTAAGAAAAAGAAGAAAATATAAAAACTTCAAAAACATGTAAGAAATAAGAATGAATCTGCCTAAATGCATGACCCCACATAAATTAATCTTTGTTCAACATTTCAAAATAAATGCACACTTCAGCATCTTTATTTATTTTCTTCTATCACAGCAATAGTAAATAGTAAGTCCATATGCTAGTTCAACAAAACATCTATACAGAATTACAGATAGCAGAGTTCAATATATAGCATCGATACTTAGATCTCTCATAAATGCAGCTCTTCACTTATATGCATATCAATAATAACAAATTATATAAGAGGGGCAGCAAGAGAATGGAAAATGATGAAGACCTGAGCAGCAGTTGGGGCAACTGCTCTTGGATAAAATATGTTTGCTTTGCTTTCTTCACCTCCATGCTGAGAGGACTGTAACTCAGATTCTGACTTGTTTGTATTAGCCATCCAATCAGCTGAAAGGGTCCGCATATCTGAAAGAATCCTGAAAATCCATATTTGGGTAATTGATATAAGCAATAAAAAAACTTGAAGCAAGAAACGAGTATTACATGATGCAGACTTTTCAATCAATGAACCGTTTTCCTTGAATTTTCTTGGGATTCAAATGAATAAATAGAATTCAACCCAAAAACTCTGAAGAAGTATCATAGGATAAATCAAAGAACCATCAAATACTGCATTTAAAAATAAAACTCAATTTCTACCAAATAATAGTAACTATAAGCCAAAATTTGCAAACTGCAAATCCAGGTTTTGTTAATATAGTCTAAACTCTAGCCATACTCTTTGACTAAGCTGCTCACATATGTCACAACACAAGTATCATGCAGTGCCAATTTACAACGAAGGAAATCAAGCAAGAAACAATGACAAAATGCATCAGCTCAAAAGAGTATTTTGATTAACAAATAACAAATACTAATATTATTATTTAAAATTTAAACTTTTTCCCCAGGATTTCGTTACATCTTTGAGAATGCGTATTTGAGTTTCATACTCTCAAAATAAAGCACTTTATTTTTTATTGAAAGTATAGTCCATCCAGTCATTTATCCTTTTTATTCTCAGATATCACAAGAACTGACATAACATAACTAAGCACATGTTCAGTTTTGCTTAATTTTTACACAAACACTATTCAGCCAAAATATCTCCCTGTAGCTCTTTGATTAAATTGAGATCAAAGGAAATAATATTTTAGAGACTGTTTGTGAGTGAAAAGCTTGAGAAAAAATGCACTCATTTATACATGATGCTAAGTGAAACCATTATTATTAGGTAATTTCCAACAGGTTACACGCTTGGTGAAAACAAAAATAAGCTAACCGAAACATTAACAAAATTCTCTGTTGGTATTATTGAAATACTCAACAGAATACATGTTAGTGTTAACTATCTTATATTCTTATTTACTTTATTTTATTTATTGTACAAGGCTGTACAACAAGCTGAACATAAGACAAAAAAGCAGAAACAGACAGTCTCTTCCATACTTTCAACAGAAAGCATTTTCTCTCTTGCTCCAGTCTAACAGTACAAACATAAAATTGTATCTTGAAACCAACTACCTCCAAGTTGCATTGTGAAAATATTGTTACATCTTTGATTATGATCCAGAAGAATTATGTTTTCATGATACAATCTAAGTCTCTAAGAGCAGCTTTAGGACTTTCATCAACAATTCCATGAGAACACCGAGTCCAAGGAACATATCAGCTATCAAGTTACACAAAGTAACAATTATATACCATGTAATGTGAAATTATAATTCTACCTAGAGAGGTCCTTCTTCTTTCTGAAGGTAGTCCGCAACATAGTAGCTAATGTGTTTTGGACAAAATCTTGTACCTCAGAATGTATTGTTTCCCATAAAGCATCAGCAACCAGTGTATCACACCGCTGCATCATAGATCCAACACTCTTTATGTAGCTCACAAGTTCAACCAGTGCTTTCCTTTCCTCTGCACTGTAATTATATCGTACTACCTACAACAAATACAATATTTATGGTAACATATTTTTATCTTTTAATAAGAAACTATAGAGAAAAACTCAAGCCCCACATCGGCTAAAGACCATGATAACTGCTAAATATGAATTGTTTTTTATAATGAAAATAGAGTGAAAATATCTTTAAAAATGATTATTTAACAGTTATTCATGCTTAATTGTTAGGAATTGATGTGTTTCCTATTTATGGCTTGCAGATATGAAAAGGAGGGATTAAAAGCCAAAACAATGCAGAAAATAGCAAATATTTGAAAAAAGGCCCAGCCCAAGATGCGCTCAGTGCGAAAACAAGCACTGGCGCTAAGCGAGGAAGAGGCACGCTAAGCTCGAATACAGGCACCTGCGCTAAGTGAACAGCGCGCACTAAGTGCAAATATAGGCACCCGCGCTAAGCGAGCAGAGCGTGCTAAGCGTGAGCACGCAAGCCCAAGTCCACTCCAACAACTATAAAAAAAGAGTCAAGCCAAGGAGAAAGTACACACCGTGTCTCAGAGCACTCTAATACACATCCAAAGCTTAAAAACCCTTCCTTAGAAAATTCTTTCTTCTCCCTCATCATTTTTTATTCTTTTTTTCATCCCTTCTCCTTCATTAGTTCCCATATCCCTTTTCTAGTGTAAGGTCCCTTATGGCCATGAGAGGCTAAACCCTTAATTAGGGCCTGACAGGCCTAAAAAGTCAAAAGATGTATTGTATACTTCATATTTATCAATGCAACAGGTGTTTTCTTTCCTATTATCCTTTTTTACTTTTAATTTCATGCATCATTCATCCTTGCATTATTTTGGGGATTAGGTGCTCGACAGAGAATAATCCTTAATAGAAATACAAGGAAGGTTTTGCATACATCAGTTTTAGGAATTAGTCGTTCGACAAAGGATAATTTCTAATAGAACTAAAAGAAAGGAGTATCTTAATAAAATCATTGCTAGACATAAAGTGATTGCATTATGCCCATGCATCAAAGCAAACATCTAGAATTAGAACTTCATGCATTTTATCTATTGAATCTTTGCAAAGACATTTGGAAGATAGATAGATAAAATAGGTTTATCATTGTGAGACATCAGGGGCAAGTAATCTAATAGATGTGGGTAGGATAAATTCCCTATTATTTCCTTTTGTTCTCTACTAGTATTTATTATCCTGATCTTTTACACCTCATCTCATCTTCTTTTTTTATAAATTGGAAATTATCCAACGCAAGTACAAAACAAAGTTCCTGTAGAAATCGATACTTAGACTTCCGAGTCTTTACTACTTGGACATTTGTCAAACCGTTAACAGACCACAATAGAATATATAATTGGGAGGCAACCCTCACCCCAAAAGCTAGCTTTTGGGGTTGAGTTAAGCCTAAATTCACATTCTAAGATGATATCAAAATTTATCCTAGATCCATTAAAGGATCAGCCATCATATTATCCACACACCAAGCCCAATAGTGTTGGATGTGGGGGGGGGGGGGGGTTAAGAAAACTCAAGTCCCACATCAGTTAGAGATAAGGCTACAATAGAATATATAATTGGGAGACAACCCTCATCCTATGAGTTAGCTTTTAGGACTGAGTAAGGCTTAAACCCATATTCTAAGATGATATCAGAGCTTATCCTACATTCACTAAAGGGCCACCCAATATTATCCCAAACCAAGCCCAAAAGTGCTTGGGAGTGAGGGGGTGATTTGTTCATGATACATTTTTATTTTAAGTGTAAGATGTCAACTTTGATTGAATCAAACTTAAGTACAATTAACCAAATCACGTTTGTGCATGGTTAACACAAATAATTAGATAACTGAAAATAAGTGGCTAACTGATACAATAATTGATTGATTTGTGTGCTAAATGGTTAAGTTTTGTGTGGTTAATTTAAAAAAAAAACTGGCTAGTTCAAGTTTAAGTGTTTAATATGCTTTAAGTAACAAGGAGTATCAACACAACTGAAAGCACAAGTTGTTTTTTAGAATTTCCCTTAGTTAATTGTTTTATAGAAATAAATAAAAAATGAAGAAAATATTGGTTAGGTGAAAATGGTTAATTTTAATGTCTAATGGAAAGACAATATTAATTCAAGTAATATTTAATGTGGATAAAGCTACACATGGTATCAACTGCAATGTAGAACTGCTCTTAGGTATAAATAGATAATTATTTTATACTTTTAAAATGTATATTGGGCCTAACTCAACTCCAAAAACTAGCTCATAGGGTGAGAGTTGTCCCCCACTTTTTGTATTCTATCTTGGCCTTATCTTTAACCAATGTGGGACTTGGATTTTTTCCAATACACCCCTTCACGCCCAGACCACTTTTGGGCTTGGTGCGAGGATAATATGGTGGGTGACCCTTATAATAGAACTAGGATAGGCTCTAATACCACCTTAGAATGCGGGTTGCCCCCCACTTATATATTCTATCTTATCCTTATCTCTAGCCAATGTGAAACTTGAATTTTTTCCAATATATAAATAAAAAAAATGTTGCCAATATTGGCGGTGGGTAGTGCCAGTACCAGATTAGAACATTAGTCATTAATCATCCATCACAACCAATGAGAACAAGAAGAAGAATAAGAATAAAAGCACAAGGAAATAGAAGATAACAATAATTAGAAGATTTGAACATTCCTTACCTTTTCATAGTCAGAGAATGATGGGGATGCATCTTTGCATGGTCGAGAAAATTTCCAAGCACATTGTTCCCATATGCGTGCAGTCCATCTGCTTAATAGCTGAAAACCTTCAACAATCATATCATACATGTTCCCCTTGACTTCTTTGCTCCATTCAACATCAGAACCATCAGTTGACTTCAACAGTAACAGCTGCAAAAACAGAGATAAACAACAAATTAGCAGGTTTTAAATGCTCTGCAACAGTCAACAGAAACAAAACAAATAAGATTTCAGAGAGAGCTTTATGTTTGCAGCCCAGTCAGAGCAGAGGGAAGCACCTGATTCATTGCAGAAGCAAAACGAATAACAAAATCATCATGCTCAGCACGGATGGCTCCAATATGATTGATGATCAGATAATGTCTCTGATATGTGTATCATGTCAAGTTTACATTCTAAAGGACCCGGCGGGAAGATGATTTATAAGTTTATAATAGTTTAACACTTCAGAAGTCAAATGATTCTTCAATAATTTTTAGTGGAAGTTCCAATAGTAATTTAAACTACAAATTAATCTAAAAATGGATCATGGGTTGCAATAACATATATTAATTAAACCTATGAAGTTTTCCATATCATCCAACAACGAATGCACAAAATTTTGCAGGAAAAAAATAACTGTTAACACCAACTTTTTTTAGGAGGCTATAGCCACTGCAGTTTTCAACACATGTATTATTCAATTCCAGCTGAAACACTAATCAATTTGTCAATAATCAGAAAAAAAATATAGACCACCCTTCGGGTATTGTTTAACTTTAATGAACAGAAAGCATGCAATTTGTTATCCAGAAGTATAGGTTTAATTACTATTTTAGTCCTCTAATTTATTTTTTGGCTTCAATATGGTCCCTTTATTTTTAAAAGGTTCAATTAGGTCTTTTATTTTTTAAATTGGGTTGGTCCCATTTTCTTCCAACAGCTTCGAACATTTTCAAAAAATGAGTTTAAGTGGGACCAAATTGAACCCATTTTAAAAAATAAAGGACCTAACTGAACCTTTTAAAAATAAGAAAATCAAATTGAACCTTAAAAATAAATTAGAGGACCGAAGTAATTAAATCAAACATGGTCGCAACTCATCTATCTGCAGTGAAAGTGGTAAAAATTAATATTAGTTCATGGATGACACTGGTCAAGGAAATAAAATTTAGGTTCAATAATAACAAATTAGTATCAATTTATCGGTAAAAACATAAAACAATTTGGAGGATATTCTTGTGCTTCACGAGGTGGAAGCTCATGAGGTGCTGGAAGGGTGAGAAGACGAGTTTGGGAAGAAAATTTTGGAAAGTATGTTGATAATTCCTTCAATATTGCAGCAGGAGACAAATGCAGATCTGGAAATGCAGGAATGACTGCTTCATTCTGTAAAAAAGGATAAAAAGATACACAGATTTGAACTGGTTGACAATAGAGAAAGAATTAAGGCAAAAAAATATAAAATTTCATAGGTAATAATAACATCATTTCATTAACCTGTACATATAATGTCATAAATAAGCATATATACAACAGTACCTTAAATATATTGATCAGTCTGTTGATTTTCACCCTCTTATACAGAGACTCGCTGTCTTTCTCTGATGATGTCACTAGGACAACAAGAACAGGCAAAACACGCAAAAGAATGTGGCGCTCTGGAAAGAGAAGTGCAAAGTCCAATTCTAAAGACTCTACAACAAAGACTATAAGAACTTGAAGAATGTCTTCTACACTATTTCAAGTCAAGGATTTGAATAAGAAATAAAAAGGATAGTATTTAAAACGTGTTACAAAGTAAAAGTTGAGTCAGGGTGTGATAAATCGATAGGAGTTCCTTGTACTTCTTTTTTACAGTACTCAAGGACAAAAGCCAAGTCCTAAATGCTAGATTAAAAACTCTTCATCAGCTAGATTCCCTCTAATTTGCTTCAAACTGTAAACTTGAATAACTAATCAAAAGAAGGATTTGAGGTAGCCTAGCCACCAGTTATTCTCTCTTTATTTCTCAACTCAAGTATTGACCAAATCTACATGTTTATTTTGGATGGAAGTATATCTAGGTAAGGATAAATCCTCCAGTCCCCTACACACACTCTTATATCACTATCAGTTCAACACAAACTAGCCCTCAATTTTTCGTTTTAATGGACCACCTTATCTGTCAAGTGTCAGTTGAATCAGTTCCCATATCCATCCTAAATACAAAACTTTAAAAAAAAAATCTAAACAAAAATAACCAAACATTAACAAGTTAAACCTAAAGAGTAGACATTGAGGTTTTGCCAAGAATGTCATATGGAACAAAAAAATGTTAAGTTGATATACAGGATACTTGTTCACACGGAACATCTCAACATGCAAATTCAACAAAATAGCCCATCTTGTGCTCAAGAAAATCTGCACATACAATTAAAAAAGATCAATCACCATCCATCTTTGGTTTGGCATTTTCAAAAGTACAATATAAACAAGGAGAACTTTGGAAAAGACTCTTTTTTGAAATCAATCCATAAATAACAAATTTACAGCACTCTATATGTCATAAACTTGGAAATTTCATCAATTATGCACCTGCAAATCATCTAATTCCTCCCTCATTGAATCAGTGTCTTGCCACTGACCACTGACTTGTGTGAAAGTCCTGACAAATTAAGAGAAAAACAAAATGAATGACTGAAACTTCATTAAGTAAGTTTTCAAATATGGAAATCCTAAATCAGGTGAGAAGGTAATTGCATAATAATATTCCTAAAGATTATCAGGCATAGAGCATGAATCTTGCAAAGTTTGCCTTTTTTTAATCTGAAAGTTATTTTACAGTTTTCCCAACTACAAGTAATAGATAAAGCTGTATTTCTTAAAATAGACAGAACGAAAAATCAAATTTCAATGTGTTCTCTTAGAATTTATATTCATATTAGGGAAAAATGTGTCTTCAGTCCCTATACTTTCTGATACGTGCTTGAAAAGGAAAAGGGAATAAAACTGGTTTTCGAGGAACCAGGGCCTCCAAATTAAGAAAGAAAAGACTCAAAAGGTAATTCTTCATTCATGCCCTGCTTGATTTATTTACATAGCTATTTATACTAAGTGTCCCTAACAGAATTGGAATATTGCTTACAAGGGAATCAAAGTTCATTAGGCTTGTCTCCCACTACCTGGCAAGCCTCAAGCAGGGAAATTACAAGGCTAATTCCCCATCTCACCCTTCAGATGTAATCCCTCAGGTAAGATGGCTTACTCACTGCCCTCTTGGGCCTAACTTCTAATTGCACCCCTCTTGAGCCTAACTCTTGATTCTGAATTGCTGTCTTCGTGTTATTTGGAGTATCTTGAGTTTGTGTTGCTAGCTTTGTGTTGGTTTGCAGGGACTGGTCCCCTGTATCACTTTCGGTCAAATGTGGTCAAGGTCCTTATACTTTCATATTGATGAATTTGGTCCTCAAACTTTAAAAAACATATGGATTTAGTCCCTCCTAACTTTAAAAAATACGATGAATTCTTAGAGAGAAGGGAATAAACCCACATGTTTTTTAAAGTTTGAATATCAAATTCATCAATATGAAAGGTCCCTATACATTGACCACATTTGGACAAAAGTATAGGAATAAAAACACATTTTGCCCATTATTACCTAAATAACCAGATAATTTGAACACTCTAAACTCTAAAGCTAAATGATTTAATATAACATATCTGAAATTTTCTAATTTATTTTATGGGAAAAGAAATTTCATCAGAGAAAAAAAAATACGAAATGATAAAAAGAAAAAATATTTGCTAATTAAGAGAAGAGAATGAGAATAAAGTGCATACAAAATCACCATACATAAAAAAGGGTTCCGAGCATAAATGGATATAAGATAATATAACAGAAACAAACTGAAGCACTGAACCTGAGAAAAGATGAAGATCCTCAACCTGAAGATAAAGTGAGATAGGCATAAATTAAATACATACCTTTTATACCATGAAAAGTCATTAGGTATGCTAGCCTTAGCATTTTTAAGATGATCAAGTTGCACCAAAACATCAAGCAACTTCAACATAGACCTGCAGTCAAGAACAGAGAAAATAAAAAACACAAAACAACAACAATAACAAAAACCAACAACAAAAGCATAAATCATTATAACACACCACAAATGAGATATTGTAGGACCATTAATGCGTCGCTCAGGCCTAGAAAAACGTTGCATGTCAGCAGCTAACTACAAAAACAATGGCATTTACAGATTCACTTAATGTGCAAAGTCTGGATCCGGCCAAGTTTCTGATAAAATAATAAAGGATTGTATAATATGTAAAGAACATCCTGTACTTTTGAGGAAGCAGATGCTTGCCAACGCTGAATTTCACGTAGACGACTCATTTCCAAATCCAGAACTTGATATGTTTCCAAATATAAGTCAGCTTGACTTTGCTTCATAGAATCAGGTAGCTGTCCCATTGTGGCAAAATGCATAAATTACATACAAGAATATATGCATAAGGAAACATGAAAATGGATCTCCATTACGATAAATTTAATATTGCTAATTATCAGCAAAGAAAAAGAAAAAGGCAGTATATAACAATATCATGTTGCATTAGGTTATGCAAAGCCTTGTCTAATTGAATTTGTTGGAAAAAGCCACCTAAATTGTGGGTACTCCTTGATAGAGGGGGAGTGTTGAAGGTTCCACATGGCGGGTAGCCATGGGCAAAATGAGACATTTAGAAGTTCAACAATGAATAAAGATAGTGTCAAGGTAAACTATATAAGTGGGGAGCAATCCTCACCTTACAAGCCGGTTTAGCAGGATTGAGTTAGGCTCATAACTCACTTTCTGACAGAATTCATTCCTTTACCCCAAAAAGCTAAGGATTAATTCTTTTTATTTTGACAAAATTTCTTCATTCATCTAATAGACAATGTACTTTGTATCCATTGACAGACTTCAACTACCTGCAGCTTAAGAGAAAATTTTTACCTGAGGAAGGGCTTTGACACAACTGCGATATGTGTAAAGCACCGATGCCATCTCCTTTCCCTCTTGGGTAAGGGCATTCTGCATTTTGTATTAGCAAAAGCAGTTAAAATTTATAATCAGAAAAAAAATCCTCAACTAAAGATAAAGAGTAGATTAAACTACAAAAATAGCCCAAGAGCTGCATACCAGCTGATTGAGAGCTTTTGTGTCCTCTGATAGAGATAGTCTGTAAGCAGAAACATCGCTATACTCTACAAAAATGAGGGTGGTAAATGGTAATTACTAAATTATACTAATAACTCTATGCATCTTTGAAGCAAAGCTGAAAGTGCTCAAGCTTTTAAATACAATCAAAGTATAAATGCACAACATATCCAAAGAAGAAGAAACAGAAGTACCTATTGGACTTTCTGTTGCACCTCTCTCAGTTGACACCCACACTCCAGGTCCCTGCACCTCTGGTTGCTCATCCTACATAATTCACAAACAAAAAAAAAAAAGCACACTTGAAAAATAACTCTTATATATAGAAACAAAAACCGCAAGTTCCTGAAATGCGTTATTTTGGAACCTCAACATCAAATTACATGCCATGTAAATCTAGCATTCACAGATCAGAAGTCAGTTTCAGTCAATAGTTGACTAATGAACATTTTGAACAAACAAAATAAAAAAGCCGCTAGCTATCTATAACAAACTCAACTTCAAAACCAAAATGAAAGTTTCTGTAATTAGAATTACCAGCAATTAAGCGAATGATGGACTGAATCAAACGAACAATAGCAAAATTACAAAAGAAAAAATGTTCATAACAAAAGAACTGAGAAAAAATGTGGCAGAAATTGGATTGAAATAGAGAAACAAGAGTTGATGGTGACGGAAGTACCTCGAGCGAGAATGTGGATAGAGCTGCAATGGCTTCCTCGACGGGTACAGCCATAGCCAATTCCTGAGTCAATCGTAAGGGAAAATCAGAACGCCAAGCATAGAAGAAGAAGAAGAACAGAGAAAAGATAAACTACAATTGCTTCGTTTCTCTCTCTCTCCACCTCCACTACTCGCTAGGTACATGGTACATAAACATCAGAGTCTTCAATTGCAAGTCTGCGAGCAGGTATAATTTTTTATGGACTAAAATGCCCTTCTCCTATGTATTATGGGACCTCTTTCACAAGAGTGTATTATGAGAATCGAACCCTTCTTTTTCACAAATTCAATCAGTATTATTAACTAAGTTTCACAAGAGTGTATTTGAAGTTACACCACACTATAAAGGAAAAAATGAAGAGAGATAAATAGAATGAAAGCATATATGACCAGTTCATCATTTTTTATCTTTTATTGATCACATCTAAATATAATTAGACAAAATATAATTCGTTATATTCATTAGAAATTTTTCGGGATAAAAATATCACCTGCTACTCTTCCGATCTAATTACATTTTCAGATTTTCTTTAACGAACTAAGGGTTTTCAACAATAACAAGAAAGAATGAGCAAATTACTCATTAAGTGAACTTAAAAAGAGATAGAAAAAAACGATTTATTGTACTTCGGGAATCAAAAGCAAAGATCATGTGAAAATATAATTTTTTTTTAAAATAACTTAATTTATATATCAAAAGCACTTTCCTTTCTAATCATTTAGATTCAACAATCAAATAAGAAGTATTGCTAAAGGTTTTTTTTATATAAAAAAAAAGATAAATACAATGGCTTGTGAAGAAAAAAAAAAGATAAATAATGGCTTGTGAAGATTTCAGGAAGCATCTTGTGAAAATTTAAATTAAAAAAATTGAAAGATAAAAAGGCAAGAATAAGAGAAGAAAAGTTATGCTAATGACAAAAAATATAGGGCTAAAACTCAAAAAGTTATATTGCAAAACCTATCAAGCAAATTGGGCAACATTAGAACTCATGAATAACATTAACATAATCTAGTATGACAATACAATTAATATAACATAACAAAAAAATTACAAAACTAGTGAAAATACTATTTTATAATGCATCATGATTATATCAAACACCACAACAACTTAAAATAACATTGTCTTTATAAGAAGAAAAAACACGACAGGAAAGGATATGTCAATTACTCTATTATTTAATCAAGTCAACAAATAAAATTGTTAAACCTAATTAGGATTACAAACAAGGTTAAAGGAATTCTAAACTTTAAAATTTCATTTATTTTAATTGAGATTTTCACAAAACTTATACCCTATAAGAGGATGAGAATATATAATCAAAGGACATCTCACCTTAGGGTTAGCAAAAAAAAAAAAGTAGCAAGACCCAATGTTATTAAACTCAAATTGACCTGGCCAAAAGTTATACTTGTGACCAATTTGATAAGTCATTTGTCCAAATATGTTTTTGAATTGATGTGGACGCCATTGAACCAGGTATGGATGAGATTGACCTAATACAACTTGATTTGACTTGACAATGAACCATCGAAAATAACTTTATTTGTTTACAAAAGTTGATCACCCATGAAAAAAAATTCTACTAACAAACTCTTATACAACTTGAGGATAAGAAAAAGGAGGAGAAAAAAAAATTGCTTTGATGAAGAACTTTATTTGTCTCAAATAAATTATTGTAAAGAAGTGATAATAAAAGGAAGAAAGAAATAAGAAATTATATGGAGGGAAGTATTATGCAATGACTATCTTACATAGAGAAGTGATTTAAGGTATTTAGGCATACATGAATCCAAAAAAAGGGAGAGGGCTAATTTTTTTTTATCTTCCTTTGTAATTATTTAAATGTCTATTTTGAAAAATAATAATTTTTTAAAAAATATTTACATGTAAAAATGTTTACTAGTTTTACACAATTTTATATTTGTTATCTCTTTAATCATTAAATAATAATAACAAATATAACTAATTTTTATATAATTTTACACTAACTAACCTTAATCATTATTATAATAATAATTTATATAATTAATTTTACACAAACTCATATTAACTAACTTTATATATATATATATATATATATATATATATATATATATATATATATATATATATATATATATATATATATACGAACATGAGAAGTATCAAAGGAGGGGACACCCACTCTCCATCCATCCCTCTATTTAGGGTTAGAATTGGGCTTATATAATTCGAGATGGGCTTGTACTAAATATTAAATGTAATTTTATCAAAATGTTAGTGAAAAGTTTGAAAATATAGAAGATTTCGTGATGAAAAGTACTTCAATAATGTACTTGAAAAATTGGAAAGGCAACATATCACATATAGCTACATATGCAAGTTAAGTTTAGTCGAAAAGAGGTGTGAATAGCTGAAATGGTTGTGGAATTAGTCGAATAGTCAATGGTGTTAATGGTTATTGATGCATGTAGACAATTATTTCAGCATAGGTCGTTGTAATACAGTATAAATAGGTGTTGGAAATCGTTGTAAAAGACCTTCGACCATCCGATACAATGAATTTACTTATTTTCTAGTTTAATTTCCTTTCTTTCAATTATTATTTTCAGTTACTTTTCATTCTGAACTTATAGCTTTATCATTTCAAATTACTTAGTCATTTTGCTTTATCTCTAATTTCAACTACTCTTTGAAATGGTTTGAGGACTTATGGTGAAAAGAGAGATTTTTACTCTTTACGACAATCATTTTGATTTTCATTTTGGAATCATGTTGGGATTTGATGTAGTCGAATCACGTTCCGTTACTAACATTTATTCACATGACAACAACGATAAATTCAATTAATGAGATTAAGATAAAATTCATCCAAAATAAAATAAAAAAGATTAGAAAATATATGAAGAGCATGTTATTAATATTTCGCTATTAGAAGTTACGCCACATGAAGGGCTATTTGCTTCCAATAACAACACATACACTCCAAAACATAATGATGCAGATAGCTTATTACAGGAAGAACGTTGGCCATATATAGCAAAAGACGAGGAGCTAAACAACACAGAGACCTATATCTATGTGGTCTTGTCTATAATCTATATTGGTCTGTCACAGAAATAAATAAAAAATGAATCAAATGCCAAAATTCTCATGCTCTTGCAAGACTTGTTCAACCTTTGCTTGGTCAAGAGGCTTCTCAAAGCAGTGGTTCGATCCAGAAGCTAGAAATTCCTCTTTATCTTTTCCATCAGCACGGGTAGTGATTCCCACAATGATGCTCTTCACACCCATAGCACTTAGATGTTTTGTCGCCTATCATAAGAAGTTGATCATATAATTTGTAATTAACAATTTTTTTTAGATAATGTAATTAACAATATTATATATATACCATACTTCACTAGTTAATTTGCATACACTATGGCATTAATGACTTTGACATATATCTATATAGTAGTACCTCGTGACCATCCATGATAGGCATTTCTTTGTCCATGAAAATTATGTCAAAATTTTCCCCAGAACGACACAGATCCACTGCTTCCTTGCCATCTTTAACCGTTTTTGCCTCTGTTAAATAAGCGCTCGAGCATGATCTTGTGGATTTTGCGAATGATAGCGTCATCGTCCACAATCAGTGCTGAAATTTTTGTTTCTTTGTCATCTATAATCATATAATTAACCATTGAGATGGATGAAGTGGCTCCTTCGCTCCACTGCTTCTTGGATTCCATTTGATTCCTAGTCCAAGTTATTCAGTACAAGCTACAAAGAAATTAATTAACTATACTAGGATTAAAAAAGAAAAGTAAATAATAAAGAAAAAATTAGGAAATCACATGAATACACATGGCATAGAAATCTAACTACAAAATAAATAAAACAGACGTACTTATATTCCCCGCTCAATTATGGGTGCACCAAGCTAGATGCATTGGCATAATATATTTACGATAATTAATTAGTGCAATGATCTGAAGTATTAGCCTAATTAAAGTTCAAATCCAGGCCTATATGTAAATAATAAAGGCAAAGAAAACACTATAGTGCCACAACACACTAATATAATACCAAATCACTATGAAAGTGCCTCACATTATATGAACAATGACAAAATTGGTATACACAGAAGAGATATGCTCGAACCACTCACTGCTTTAACTTCGGAGTACTTCTTAAGACGTTCTTCTGATTATAATTAGTGAAAGGTACATCATACGGTCCTGCCCTTGAGCTGCATAAATACTCAACATGCATCTATGTTTTTTTTTTCATCGGAGAATTGAAAATACTAAAGTGAAAGAGAAAAGAGAATTCCGATATGGAAGTTTGATATGAGTGTTTCATTTTTCTCATCTTTTGAAATTTTGCAGATATGAAAATTTCGTCAAATAATTTTTCCAGTTTGTGATAACAACCGCGTCATTACTTTCACCACCCAATTGGATACGCAATAATAACTAATTTTCGTATGATGAATGTGTAACAATAATTATCACCATATAAGTATATTTAATCCAAATCCAATGTATGGATGCATGTGATCGGTCCCTGTAATATTCTTAATTAAAAATGCAAATATATATATATATATATATATATATATATATATATATATATATATATATATATATGTGTGTGTGTGTATTATATAACACAGTAACTAATTCTAAGAAATAAAAAAATTATACAAATCGAGATGGCACAAAGTGCCTGTTTTTACTTATTATATTTAAAAGGAATCGTTTTGTTGGGAACATTATAATGTTTTGTCATGTAATATTTTGACTTTATCATCTGGTAATAGTTGACATGCATTTAAACTTTATCATTAATATTTCATACATTTCCAAGACCATTTTATATTAATAACTTTTTAAAATTGATTTGGTACCTGGTAAGTGATAATTTTTTTGTGGTGTTGAATTTTTACATATTAAATGTTTTGTTTTAAATTTCTGTCATCAAATAAATGATGATGTGGTTGTTTAATAACACATTTTTATTAGATTAAAATAAGTATTGATTAAAAAAATGAGTATTTTTTATTAAATTAAATATACAAACCAGAAATATTAGATCTTTTTCAGTCTTTTCAACAATATTTTTCATTCTTAGGGTCATAATCACAGTTTTGTTTTCTCAACGCCAATTTTCCGGTTGCTTTTCTTGTTAATTATTTTTATATATGAAGAGAAGGGCCTGGGGCCCAAGAAAAAGAGGCTATGGTGCGATTGTCCTAGGCTCGATCAAACAGCCCTTAGAGATCTCTCAAGCAAAAGAGAAGATTTTATTGTTCATGCCCTCAAGTTTATTTGCAAGATGCATTTTGACGTTTAATTTAATAAAAAGAATGGAGAAGGAAAACAAAAGATGAGTCAATTATTTAATTGATCAATAATTTGTTGGAGAAATCACATACAACTCTAAAGACTATGAGAGTCACACACACGCACTTGATAATTGATACGGGTTTACAACCATACCACGATTCCAATCACAAAGAAGACATAATTAAAAATGTCGTCATTTTCTAGCATCCAATGATATGACGGTGCTGAGGTTCATTGGCTTCATGTATCGTTTAGAACCCGACATAATCTGCTCCACAATGAGTCTGTTTGATTTTTCGGATGGATGGAATGGATCCCAAAAAGCATGCAAGTTTCTGTTTGGGCACAAGTCAGAGAGTGGTGTGCATAACCCAATCCCATTGTAGGGTCCTTGCCCACAACAAGCAATTTGTGATGTAGTAAATCCTACCCAACAACCACATAATTTTTTAGAAACAACAAGTTGACATATATAAGAGTAAAGTTATTATAGGTAGTAAATAATTAGTACCGTATGCTGCTGGGTTACTAACGAAATCATTGTGCATTAGTGCTGTATTTGCAGCAATAAAAACGTCTTTGCCAATTTTCTTGTTGAGTCCTTGTATCATGTGTGTTAGTTGAGGGTTGTAGAGTGATGCAGCTCGTTGAAGTTCGGCAGAACATCCCCCGTTTGTTCCACGCATGGCCAATTCTGCTGGAACACAACCCATTGGTCCAGTGCCTGTCACAATTACTCTTCGAGCTCCCAAATCATATAGTCTCTGCAATAATTTGTCACACAGAAAACTGATTAATTATTGTCAATGTGTGTGTTTGATATAAATATGAGAAGATTTGATTATTAATTACCATCAAGAGTTTACGGTACTCGACAATGAGAAATTTGACATAATCCTGTAGCGAATACTGGCGAGACCTTGCAGAATAAGGCACCAAGTAGTAATTGTTAACGAAATCGTTGCCACCAACAGTGATGAGGACCAATGCTTGATTCACAAGTTTCTTAGCCCGCGCTACTCCAATTAGAATGGACACTCGTTGCTGGTACTCTTCAAAGTAGTCCAATTGTCTATACATTCTGATTATATTTAGCTGCATACAAATGAATTAATAATTAAGTCACTGCCCAGCATTTTAATTTTTTGGAAGATTATGCAAAAATAAAAAAAAATAAAAAATCTGCACCCATTCAGAATAAATAAATAATAGCAACAGACTTACAAATTGAGATCCAGTGTCGTTAAGAATGCCAATTCCGGCGGAAGCAAAATTGGCTCCATTCAGAAGATTTTCACCTTTTAGTTGTGGACTCAAATAAGGCAACACGGACTCGCCACCTATTCGTTCACCTGATAATCAACAAAGCAGGTTAATTGATGACTAATCAGATATACACATTTACAACTATATATCTACGTACACTCTACTTACGTTAAATCAATTACCACACACAAGTGCATGTTTGTGTTTAGTAACACTTAATTACTTTTAGGGAAACGGACTATTCTTTTCAAAAGCTTTAGTAAGATTTTTTTTTTTTTGTCAACTAAGCTTTAGTAAGATCTAAAAACTACGATTTTATTTCTCTAAACGAAACTAAACTTTAACACACCAGCTAATAATTAGCACATGACATGCAAAGGCGAAAATGGATGCGTAGCTTTGGATGTGGCCGATGGAAGCAGGCCTGCCCAAACATAAGTTAGGTAAAACCTTTGCTTTGATCAGGCCCAAAAGATTATGAATAAAAATAAAACCTTAAAATTAAAAATTATTGATTAGCATATAAATAATGTTACGACCAAATATTTTTCCCCCAAAAATAACATCAAACATCTTTCATGACACCCATCTTTCTCGTAGGTAGTAATTATTTTATTATTATTCTATTAGTTATATTAAAAATACATATATTCTATTATTTTAATACTGTAAAGTTTAACCTAAACTAAAGCAAAGTTAACATAATGATTAATGTGGAGCAACGAATGAAAAGAAAATGATGATGCTTAACTGATAAGATCGGGAATGTTGAGGCCATTGGAGAAACGACCGGTTGGTCTACGAGTTGGATAGTCAATGCCATAAGGAGGGGAATCAGCCCGTGCAGTGGTCGCTAAGTAATTGTTGTTACCACTGTCAACCAGTGAGTCTCCAAATACAAAGAAAGCCCTTGCCTTTGCCTCAACCCCAACTACCAAAACCATACCAAAAAGTACTATCAACATGGAAACTAAACCTGAGGGAAGTGCCATTGAGTTGACTTGAAAACAACCTTTCGATGTCGATATTGATGTGGACGTAGTATGAGTTGATCAAGGCTTTTTATAGCCAGTTAGTTATTTATTTTCAAACTAGAAAGTAAGTAAATTAATTTATTTTTTTAAAAAAAGGAACGAATTTAGGTAGACTCCACTAGCCAATTAGGTTTTTGGTTTTGGACGTCATCAACTTTTAGGTGGTCTTAAATTGAAATCGAATAATTGAATGATTCTGGTTCTAAATTTTGCATGAGGCATGTGACAAGAAATGTAAAAGAGACGTACGGGCTAGTTGAATGAATGAGATGCAATTAGGAATTATTTCCGCCGCCCAAGCCCCTCTGTAGAATTACAAAAGAGACGAAAAAGGCAAAAAGTGAAAACGGGTATGTTTCCTGCTGTTGATGCATGCTTTTAATAAAACCAGTATAATTGTCATATATAGCTCATGAATTATTCGGACTAAGACTCTGTTCAAATCGCTTTGGACTTTTTTTGCCAGCTTGCGAGTTGCCACATGCCATGGTCTAATACTCTAATTAATTGTTTCTGATCACTACGAAACCAAACTTTCACTAACAAGTGAATTTCTTGGTAACAAGACTTTTAACAGTGTACAATAAAATACAACGTAATCACTATTTATTGTTGAAGTATTTGATTATGCAATGTTGTGAAGTGTGATCAAGATAAGACAATGTTGATAAAAAGATATTAAGATTTAAACACGAGTTTAATTTTGATATATTATCTTCTGTTGAAGTGGTTGCCGTAACTACACTATCCTGATCACCTACCAGCAATATGCCTAGATTTTAAATCCCCGCTACTAACAACAAGCCAAGGGGAATTACTTCCTGTAACCCTTTTTTCTTTATGCACCCCTAAATGTTTTAAAATTCCAATACTATCTTTCCTTTATTATGGAATGATCATTGCAAAAATATATCTCTTTTCCGGAATATAAATACATAATTCTAGATTTAGTAATATGGAACAACATGTATTATATAGATTACTTATTCCAGAATCATGTATTCATAATTATGGAATGACGTAAGGACATGAATAAGTTATGTTACCCATAATTGCTATTTCGTATCTGATTTTTTTTTAGTCTTGGACTTTGTTTTAATGTGCCCAAGTTTTGAGTCTGGGACCTAACTCACATCACAATCACAATCACATAGACGACATAACCACGCCGCCTGAGGGCCGCAACCACGTTCCTCCACACCGAGTCACAACAATTCTCGATATGGACCACAATGTTGTGATGCTGCAAAGAAAAGAGAAAACATCTTCAGTGTATAAATCGCTTTATGTGTCGGCCAAAAGAAGTGTTATTCCCATTGTTCTTGTCTCCTCCCTTCAATTCATTTCCACCGATGAAGGTCTTGACATGTGTCATGCAAATAGCACACTGAACGTGTTGATTTGCTAAATCTCCATTTTCATGACTCAATGGAAAACAAAACACAAGTTCGCAGGCTTACGGATGGTGTGCTACAAGAATTGGAAATATTTTTTCTTTTTTGATTTGGGTTGTATCTCTATGTCGAAGACATGATTGGAGCTAAAGATTATTTTGGGAAGAGATATGATTTGAGTCTAAGATAGTTAGTTGTTGTGGTTAATTTTTTGTTTTTTCAATTGTCATGTGTTTGTTGTGTGGAAAGTTATGGATGTGAGAGTGTTGGGTTGTTGGTTCTGGAAAATGAGGACGGTGGAGATGGAGAATGAGGGGAGGTGCTTCACGACGCAGAAAGAGAAAAGGAAGAGAGGGTTTTGAGCATAGTCACATTTTTGTCTGTTAACATTATTTATGAGGTGCAAGAAGCAAAGATAAGAGATGCAGGAAATAATTGCCCAAGCTAAGACATCAAATTTTCAGCTATTATTATTTAGACCCCAACTTTTACTTGTGCACCCCTTTCAACTTTTATTTTCTAAAATTACCCTTTCTGAAATTGAATAATTTTGGCATTTACTTTTCCGCATAGAAATGTATGATTCCTCTACCTTTCCTTCACAACACCCCTCCTTTAATCTATCACCAACAACATGGTAGAGACTTTGTCACCAATCATCACCTCTCATACTCCATGTTCCTTTACCAATTCAAATCCCCAGCCATCTCCCTCCAATCCCTAATCTCTAACATGGTTCCACTCATCAAAGCCCCTTCACCTTTGATTCAACACCATCCTCTTTGAGAGAACACTCCAATTTTGTGCTCGACGCCAACAGCACATGCCCTCTACTAATTCAAGTCTAACTCGGATGTGATTTTCCTCTCGTCTGGCACCATGGGACGCATTAGGGGCATGTTTCTCACACATCAAAACTTTTGGGAGGTAATTGAGGCATATTCTGATCATTTCAAGGGGGTGAATAGTCCAATAAGTGATTTAAGTCTCCATCATCATCACACTATGCTAGGACCAAAGGAGACCCCATCACCAAGGTTGAACTGAATGATATATTTGGGTAAATAAGGGCCAAACAATTTTGAAGGAGAAAGGTGTTGAACGGTATGAAAGAGTGAGATTTTGAGCTTTGGAATCACTTTGTCAAAGAAAAAAAAAGTGATATTAAGGAAGGGGAAAGGAATATAAGATGCGCCCAATTGGATGAATCTGAAAGGGTCATAGGAGGGGGGTGTGCGTGAGTGGATACAATATGCAGGTATGCAAAAGAGACAGGTTAGAGGATATGAGGGTAGTTTTGTAATAAAAAATTTAAAAGACAAAGTAAGGGGGTGCGAAAGAAAACAATGGAGACGTATTTAGCAATTTCCTAATTTTTTTAACCCGTGTGCAGCAGTTTTGGAATAATTTTCAGAGGTAAGTGCTATTTCCAGTCTCCTTTTTGCTAACTCACTCCCCTTTCAATTTTTGTTTACCCAAAATACCCTCTTCCAGAAAACCTATTCTTGAAATTATTTACACTCCCCTCTACATGATTTGATTGGGATTTGCATTTCTTTGAGACAGCATTACAATTATTGCTGTAAATATACATGTGTATTCTCTCTTGGCAGTGGTTAAATAGTACTCGAAAATTATCATATCCTTTGTTGTGCTGGGTTTATGCTCCACGTCAATGTCTGGAATAATGTTAAGCTGTTGGATAAAGGTTACATTTGGTGGTTGGGTGGTTTCAGATATAAGGGAATATGGTTGGGTGTTTCTGTGAATAGGAATCATGATATGTTGGGGGTGTACCTTGCATATATTAGCAATTCGGCCTTTTGAGCACGGGGTTTGGGATGATGAGATAACAAAGTTGGTACGGATAGTGGGGAGCAAAGTCTGATAATGGATAGTGGGGAGTATTTGGCATTGTAAATAAATAACACGAGGATTTGCAAAGTTTAAGTCTTTGAGATTTGGTACTTGTTATTGGCATTTTAACGAATGATATGTATGCAAAGTGTGGATATAAGCGTCCTGGCGTGAAAATCAATACAATTCAGGATAAGAAATCAAGTTATGTAGTCATAGTTAGTGGTTGGAGGAGCTTCAAGACATTGAATTATTGGGATTTGTTGTTGCTTATTGTTTATCTTTGGGTAGAGTTTTGATTGGGCAGTGTTTTATACTTTTTTCAATAGCAACGTGTTGGATATTTCTTTTACAATAATTTGATTTGTAATCGGAGAGAAAGATGAATAAATGACAAATTATTAATTAATATTACCTCACAAGGGGGTGGTTGCGAGAAGCTTAAGTTAGATTCGAGGAAAGAGAAGAGTGTAAATAATGTCCAGAATTTACTTTTCGGCACGAGGGTATTTTAGATAATCAATATTCTAGCTCTATTATAACTTTTGATCTGAATTGTGGTATATTCTCATCGTGTTGTAGTCTTTTTTTTAAGCAAAGATAATATTATATATAAACAAAAAGAGGGATATACAAAGTTTCAATCAAGATGTACAGAAAGATACCATACTTTTCAAAAAACAAAAGATTCCCTTCCCTTCCAATATTTGCAAAAAATGTCATCACTCCCATGAAACTTCAAAAACTGTTAGATAGGTTGATGCACCACGAAGAATAAAACAGTCCCGGCTTGGGTCCTTTCTCATCGTGTTAGCATGCCCTTTATTATGGTTTTTCTTTTGGTGTGATGGTTCATGGTGTTATCTTGATGGATCTTGGCTTTGTGTATATACCTATGTTGCTTTAAGTGCAGTATATTCTTTAATTGGAGCTTATAAATGTAAAAGATTGTCATTAATTGAGTTTAAGAACAAAGTCCCCTTTTTAATGGAGATAATATCCTTTTTATATCCAGCTTTAGTTGGCTTAATTCTGTTACTGTTAGTCTATGGCTTGGATTGGAGAAGTTTTATCTTTTGTTATGATGGAGAATCTGTATATTAAACATTAATTCTTTTCTGTTTCTTAGCATTTCTTATAACTTAATTGGAGATTACTATATATGATTTTGCATGGGATTATAGGTTGATTTAGTAGTAGAAGGAGAGATCATAAGTTGAAATTTTTTTCACTAATAAAATCTAATAATTAATATTTATTGATAAAAAAAATTATATATAACATTGCTGGCCGGTTTTTGTTGTTCTTTAAGAGAGTTCTTTCTGATGCACGTCGTAGGCTTTTAATGCCGAACCAAACAGATGCAATAAAACTTTCACCCAAGATATTGTTAATTAAGATGAACGCGTGAAAATATTTAAATGAAAGAGACAGAAAAAAAGAGAAATTATTGAAGATAAAAATTCACTCAATTATTATATATGCAGTCTTTCTTTTGTACTGCCCAAGAGAAGGAGAACGAAGACGGCACTTAACATCATCCATCCACCCCAACATTATAATATACTATTCACTGACACATTGGAGATGATTAATTACTATATATGGCACCTAATTTGAACACATATATGACAAATTAACAGGCGTAGGTAGACTTTTGCAAGACACAGAAGATGTGCGGTAATAAAATGATGGACACAGACCCTTGATTTATCTAGTTCTTAGACGAATCCAAAGCCATAATGGTGCTGAGATTCATTGGGTACATATACTCTGAGGTGCCTGACAAAATCTGTTGAACGATTATCCTATTAGCCCTTTCTGTTGGATGGAAAGGATCCCAAAACGCATAACTGTCACGGTTAGGGCACAAGTTGGATGCCGGAGTGCACAGTCCAAGACCATTGTAGGGTCCTTGACCGCAACATGCTACTTTTGATGTAACAAATCCTGCATGTTCAACCACGAGCTTTACCATACATATACTACTACTATATCATAACTCGTTAATGCCACATGCATGTCTGTATGTAAACGCATTCCGCTTTTAATGAATTTGTATTTAGTATCTACCTATATCTATCTATATGTTAATATCATAATATGTGGACAGCGATGAAGTTCAATATATGAACTATGCATATCATGCAATTCTAAGCACATGAGTGATAAAAAAAAATTATAAGGGTTATATGTTATTTGCAAAAAGAAGCACCCTCATCTCAAAAAAAAAAAAAACAATCTGGAGAGCGGAGACACTATTGTACATTATTGGTAGCCTATACAAACAAAGAAAGGAAAAGGATATCTTCTCCCTCCCCCCATACGATTGATGCATGGTCCATGCCTCTATTAAATGCATCTACTAAAATTAACTTTGTCTTTGTGTACGTGAGTTGCGTGACTTTTATATATTGGATTGGATTGGATGCATGACATGAAGGATACGAATATTATGTAAGAAAAAAATATGATTTTTCTTTTTAATTCAAATTTAAAAAGGGTAGTCATTTCTGTAATATTTACCATATCTTTGAGGGTTACTGATGAAATCAATGTGCATCTGTTGCGTGTTGACTCCAACGAAGACATTGGAACCAATTTCGCTGTTGAGTTGTCTGATAATCTGAACAAGTTGAGGGTTGAACAAGGCTGCAGCTTGCTGCAGCTCAGCTGAGCAGTCACCGTTGGTGCTTCGCTGGGCCAATTCCGCAGGAACACAACCCAATGGACCCGTTCCCGTCACCAGCACCCTACGTGCTCCAATTTCGTATAGCCTCTGAAATTAATTAATATAATATATATGTTACCATGTCAAGATACACTTTTATTATCTTTGTTATAATTAATGAATCTTAATTAATTGATACTTACCCTGAGAACTTTCTTATACTCAGAAATGATATACTTGACGTAATCTGGTAAATTGTATTGGCGTGATCTTGCAGAGTAAGGGACCAAGTAATAGTTATTCACAAAGTCGTTGCCTCCAAGAGTAATGAGGACTAATGCTCCATTTATTAAGCGTTCAGTCTGCTCAGGTCCTATCAGAGCACTCACCCTCTGCTGGTATTCTTGCCAGTACTCCAACTGTCTATATATTCTGATTATGTTTACCTGCAATTGCAACACATACACATATATATAATTCACCAAAAAATTATGCACAACCAAAAAGTCACCAAAAAAAAGACGAAGGAATAGGATAAAGAGAGTATAAAAATATCACTAGTCGTACTCTATCTATATATATAATAAAAACAATTAAATCGTTATCATCTTAATTACAAAAAGAACTCAAGTTTATATAATACATCACAACTCCGCGGAGAAGTACTATATAGTGATAATAATTAACATATTAACATGTTATTATAATGAGCATATCATGTGTGATCTAAATATCAGCTATTATATTTTTTTTATATAAATAAATCATTGAATTAAAAAAAAAGATATTTTAATTAAAAATAGTATGCATCTATTCAAATTTAAAAATATGTATGATACATGGATTTATCCAAAAAAAAAAACTCTCTAATTAATTAGTTTAGACACTGCTCGTAACTATAATAGTAATTGCTTTTATGTTATCTTTAGAAATTTTGCTCTGGAGGAACCAAACACGTAAGTAATGTCATGTGACTTACAAATTGGATTCCAGTGTCATTGAGAATTCCAATACCAGCAGAAGCAAAGTTGGCACCAACAAGCAATCTTTCCCCGTCGAGCTCGGGATCTAAATAAGGCAATGTGGATTCGGCCCCAAGTGATTGACCTACACGTAAATAAATGAGTTAATTAAGCAACTAGTACATTATAGTATATCTTTAATAATTAATAATGAGAAAGAGATCGAATTGAGGTCATTATATATAGTTAGCAAGGGAATTTACTGATGAAGTCGGGAATGTTGTAGCCATTAGAGAAACGGCCAGTGGGTCTTCCGGTTGGGAAATCAATGCCATAAGGAGGAGCATCTGCTCGAGCTGTAGTTGCCAAAAAGTTGTTGTTCCCATTATCCACAAGAGAATCCCCAAACACAAAGAACGCACGCTGTGCCTCTGCACCTTTCAACACTAATATTCCCAGAACAATATAAATGTAACACGCATAAACCATACAACTAGCCATGGATCGAGGAAGACACAATATAATCAAGTTATGTAATTAAGTAGAGGAGGATGATGAAGGGGAGTGTTATATAATGTGATTTTTGGAATGGAAAAGGTGAATGGCCCACTTTGCAACAGTTAGCTAGTACAGGTAGGTGTATATTTGGGGAAATTATATGGCTGTGAGGTCATCCATCATGTCTAAACAAAATCATATATTCACCCATGTGCCTGAGAGGAAGATCAAGCTAACCCTGACTGACTGACTGAACTCATATTTGACCCTCTTTTATGGGTGAAAGTACAGTATTACGGACCAAAAGAAAGAAGCAACTGACAATTTCTTTTCATTGCCCAGGACACACATTTACCACTTTAATTAAATGAATCAATCCCCAATTGCCATTTTTTCTATTTTCTACATCTCTTCTTTCCTCTTTCTCCAGGCTACGACCAAGTTTTTGTGGTAGTTTTACAATCATTTGTATATTCACAAACCTTTCGTTTATAAAGCAAATTGCCCCTTCGGTAGAGTTTAAATGTGTTTCTGACTCAAATTTACCTTTAAAAAAATGTAATCATTCACGACTTTTTAAATTGAAGTGTTAACAAACCTACTATAATGTTAAATACCCACTTTTATTTTAACCATCCTCTCATACTCCTGTATATATATCTAACAAAAGATAATTAACTACTATAATTTGTTTAAAATAAACCCCTAGATAGATTATTTTAATGCTACAAGTTTACTCAATCAAAGGAGTTATTGTAGTATATATAGAAAATAATGGGAAAAAACATTGTACTATTTTTTTATAAACAAAAACTTTTTCATATAAAAAAATAATTGGGAGAGCTTTTACTCGTACATACTGTCCATGCATTCTAAATTCACGTATTTTAATTTAGTTTGGTGGGACTTTGAAATTAATGCTTGTGAAAAAAAAGGCACGCAAATATTTCTTGCACACCCTTTGATTACCACTACCGCGATCACCGTCATGACCAATGTTGTCACCATCAATAGAATTTTTGTCGTTGTTGTTGACACCACCAACGATTGTGGTGACGATCATGATAGTAGTGGTGGTTTATGGTAGTGGCCATATATGACAATTGTGGCGGAAACGGTGATGATTGTGGTGATGATAAGTTTGAGATATTTTAAAATGACATAAATTAAATTTCTAAGATATTTGATTTTCTACTTGATAAATCTTTTACCTTGTGTTTAGATTAGGAATTTAAAAATTTCAGAAAATTTGAAATGCCTAGCATTTAAATTGTTTTGATTTTAATTTCTTTCATTTTTCAAATGCTTTGTTTGGATAAATCAATTCAAATTTCTTCAATTTTAAATTCTTTGTTTGGATAGGGCAATTCAATTTCTTCCATATGCAAAATTTTAATTTTATATTTTAAATATATGAAATTTTAATACTAAACTTTATACAAAACAAACACAATCTAATTTTGAAATATTAATTAAAAAATATTTTTCAATTTTTAATAATTTAAAAATACAAAATATTAAAAATTTTAACTAGGGTTGTTTTGCCTGATCCAGTGATGTTTTTAAACCAACATCAACCAAAGCTATTTTTCGGTCGACATCAAATAGGGATTTTTTTATCAAAGTATGTCGAGAATATTTGTCGACTGACGTCAATCGGGGCTATTTTTGACTAACATTGGTTGAGTCTATTTTTCAGTCGATGTTGGCTAGATTTTTTTACCAACGTCGACTAGGGTCTTTTCGAACGACATTGACTAAGGTTATTTTTAGCCAACGTTGGCCTAAAAAATCCTAGCAGGCGTTGACAAAAAAATCTATCCAATACCGGCTAAAAAATAGTTTGGTCGATGCTGACCAATAGAACCTACCCGATGTCAACCAAAAAACATCATTGGTCAACGTCGATCGAAAAATCCCTAGTTAAAGTTGGCTAAAAAATAACCTTAACCAATGTCGGACAAAAACCGCTACCCAACATCGGTTATAAAATAGCCTTGGCTTATGTTGGCTAAAAAATAACTCTGACTAATGTCGACCGAAAATCTCTAGTGGATGTCGACTGTAAGAACTTAGTCGATGTCGATTAAAAATAGTCATACCCAATGTCGATCAAAAATATCTAGTTGGTGTTAGCAGAAAAATTCTAACCAACATCAACCAATAAACCTAGCTAATGTGGTTAAGAAATAGCTCTGGCTGATGTTAGCCAGAAAACCCTAGTTGATGTCAGCAAAAAAAATCCTAATTGACGTCGGCTAAGAAAATATAGTTGACATAAGCCAAAACACCCTAGCTAACATCGGTTGAAAAATAATCCTAGCCAATATTGACTAAAAAATAGTTTTGGTTGATGTTGGCTGGAAAAACCTAATTGACGTCGGCTGAAAAATCCTAGCAGGTGTCTACTCAAAAGTTAGTCATGACTGATGTCATTAGAAAAAATCTAGTCAACGTCGGGCAAAAAAATCATTGATCAACATCAACTGAAAAAATCTGGATGACAACAGTTAAAAAAAATCCTTGACCAACGTCAACAAAAAATTCTCATGACTGACGTTAGTGAAAAAATAACTCTAACCAACATCATCTAAAAAAAATCTTAGCTAATATCGGCAAAAAATAGCTTTGGTTGATATCATATAAAAAAATGATCGAAAAAACCTTAGTTAACGTCAGTGAAAAACAACTTAGTCAATGTCGGCTATAAAAACTTTAGTCACCCGTAGTTGCGAGTGTTGAACGAGAAAGAGTCGCGAACAAAAACATGAGTTAGAGTAAGTATCTCTAAAAAAATAATTTCAAATTTTATATTTTTTGAGAGAATTTGAAATCTCACTGTTTTAATCCATCAAAATAATTCATAAAAATATCAAAAATTAAATCTTCTTTCAAATATTCTATCCAAACAAACTATTTCACGAATCATTTTAAATTCTTTGAAAAAATAAATTTTCCTACTGAATTGCTCCATCCAAACACAATAAATCTTTTGAAAATTTTAGGATTAAATAAAACTTTAATTTGAATTTAAAATATTTAAATGTTGATCTTTTAGTTTAATATAACGATGGAGATCGATCATTCTAATTTTAACATAAGATAATCATTCTCCTGTTATGTATATATCTATTTATCAATATATATAATCAAATTTGATTTATGTAACTTTTATAAACTATTACACTATTTAATTAGATAATACGTATCTGCAAAAATGTTCCAATTAAACACAATCAAGGCGTTCATCCAAAAGTTTCACCACACATGCGTTCTCCTTTTGGCTCTGGTAAGCGTGTTTTTCTTTTAACGTGAAATTAACGCATATAAAAACATATTTAAAAAATTTCTCAAAAGTCAAAGTTAAATTGAAAGTTTCTTTTATATATATATATAAATTTAAAATTATTTAATACTTCATTCACATGGATAAAAAACTGCTTTGTACTTGTGTGGCGGGAGGATACTTAAAAAAAAAAAACAGATTAAAACATTTGTTAAAAATGTGTATTTTATTTAACTGATGTGGTTGTTTGCAACGAGTCCTCCGACCGTTGCTGTTGTCAACATCCTTTAATAGAGAGATCTAATATAAAATATTTTTTGTTAATTTTAATGCTAAAAAGTTCATATTTTAATTTTAATTATGTAGTTGAAGAATCGCCTGACAGATTCAAATAAGAGAACTTTTCCCGAGTTTGCAAATAAATTGATGCTCCCTTCAAAAAGTTTCATTATCTATGCACTTTCGAGTCGCGCGTAATTGAAATGTGCCTTTCATTCAAAAATTGATTTCGACTTCTTGTTATAACATATAATACTCTTCCGATCATACAACATTAATCCTTGTCTTTATTTGATTACTTTTTCTATCTTAATTTTTAAATAAAAATAAGAAAATATTAAATTTAAAATATTAATTGTAAGAGAAATTTTCAGAATGGACCTTTTGGACCAACCTAGAATTTTAGATTGAGTTTTCTTTCATTTTCATCCTTTATTTATTTTTATTATATCATCTTTCACATTTTCACTAATTAGCAGATATAGGGACCTAATTAATTGAAAAAAAATAATCTGGGATCTAATTAAAAATTATTAAATAGTTTAGGAACCAATAATTTTTTTTATCAGTAGAAATAAAAAATATATATTGAGAATTTAGGAACCTATAATTTTTTTATTTATAGAAATTAAAGACATATCCAAATATTTATAGCAATTCATGTATTTATTCAACCAATTGAGTAAGACAATATATGGACTTGTAAATTAATTTAACCTTTAAAAAAATAGTGTAAATTTATGTTATTTAAGAAATATGGATAAATTCAAATTTCTCTCTCATATTAAATTTTAATGGACCCATAAAAAAATATTAAATTTTAATGTAGAGAATTCGTCCGGTGTTGTTTACGAAGAGGAGTGTTATTAGCAACATACTCTCTAATTAACACATTCTTTTTAACATATTTTTTGGTATTGGTTATTTTTTTTAAATTACAAAATTATGAGAAAAAATCATTAAATAAAATATGATATTACAATTTTTTTGTTTTTTTAACAAATTTCAACGGGTTGTTTAAAACTTAAAAGTAAGTCTTATTAACATTTGTCATTGACTAATGATTAACTTATAATACATGTTAGGCAGTAAGCGAGATTAAAGTATCTTTTTGAAGGAAGAAAAAGGTTTCAGGAGGCCATAATTTCTATTCAACCTCTCTTTAATCAGAAAACTAGCTATAAGTATATATAGGTCAAGTTCCCATCTAAATGATTTCAAAGATTTCAGAATTTAATATCAACAGTTAATAGAGTCATTGTATTATAATTTTCTATAAATTCACTCGTAAATAAATAAAAACTACTTTAAATTCAATTATAACGGTACATACACAAACTGAGACCTTGGTTGTTGTCAATTATTGGAGCACATTAATGAATAGTAAAACAGTGTTTTGATCGCATTATATGTGTGGACCGACCGAACAATGGTATATCCGTATACGTGAACTTATAGCAAATTTTAATACGTAGAATTACGTTTGCTGCTATAAATATAATTTGCAATTTATGCCACGTGTTTTATAAGTTTATATATATATATATATATATATATATATATATATATATATATATATATATATATATATATAAAGGGTCAATTTATACCAAAAAGTAATTTTTTTTAGAATTATACTTTATCATTTTTATCAATCATGTTTTTATAATTTAACAGATAAGATTAATAATTTATTATAATTGTTAGATTTTAAGAGAATGAATGATAATGATAAGTGTGATAAAAGAATTATAGTTATTCTCTTCTTTGTACTAAGTATCAACACAATGGCTAAAAAAAACACACAAGCAATTCCATTTCCCGTCCCAAAGCGGACAAAACGCTCTTTTACATGAGACTCACGTCGATCTCTTCCTTCCTTCATATTTTAAAGACTTACAAGTTACAAACAGTAGAAGAATTGCTTCTATCCTTATTTCCTTTTGTTTAGAATCCTTCCTCTTATTTCCCATCAGCTGAATAGGGTTGGATAAATTTTTTTTTTTAGATTATAACACATGGATTAAAAACAATTTATTAATTAATCAATTTCGGATCTATTAAATATTTTATTGTTTTATTACGAAGAAAAATTAAATTAAATAATGTTTATTAGCAGAAATATTCAAACAAAATTTATTAAAATCATCTATCCAAAGAACAATTGTTATATTAAAATCATTTTTCGGTAAATATTTTTTTGCATTTTTTATCTTTTGGTTCTTAAATTTTTTAACAATGACACTGATAACTCAATGATTTGTTATGTCATTAGGTAATCTAACAATATAATTAAGCGTGTATTTTGTAAACTGTATTGTTAATCTATTGTTAACTAGCTAGTTTGAAGTCTTCAAATATTCTAAACAAATGGTTGGTTAAAAATAAAATTTACTGAAAAAGTTACATGACACTCACAAATTCATTAATGATGTGATAAATCAATTGTTTTTAGAAGCCAAACAAATCTTATTCAAAAATTGCTTAAACACGAGGAGTGTAAAACCAGGCCAAACAAATTACAGTGAGTGAATGTTATAGCAGTATGTAACACGGAAACAACATCAAAACAACTAGAAAAATCAATAATAATGGCATGACACACCTTAATTATGCATGACCCAACAAGTTATTTAGTTATCAACGTTATTTTACGTCATTATTTAATATTGTTATTTAAAAACATATAGAAAAATGTTTAGGAATTTTGATCAATCCAAATTTATAGTAGGGAGTAAAATTGGAAATTCAAAAAAGTTTAAAGAAAGAAAAACAGTAAATCCATGATTTTAAGGTTAAAATATATTTTTTGTTTTCATAAATATTAAAATATTTAAAAATTTGTTCCTATGAAATTTTAAGTATGTTTTTTAATCTGAAAGATATAAATGTATAATATTTTAACTTAAAATATATGATCCTATATGTTAATGTCAGTCCCTCATACGTCTAATTAACACGTGGTAGGAACTTGTCATTGACATGTAGGTTGAAATCTTTCTAATCCAACTCCAATTTCAAATATCATACATTTATATTTTTTGAAACATATTCAAAATTTCAGAGAAATAGATCCCGAAAATTTTTATATTTATAAAGACGAAAATATATTTTAGCATGTTATTATTAAGTCATTCACATCTGTGACTAAAATCATTTTTTACCAAAAAAAAAAGTCAGGTTCATAAAATATAATGTAAACACACATATATCTAATGTGTGGCATCTAGAGACTGTCATACTGGTAACGGTAAACAATAAGAAACACACAAATATCAAGTAACTAGCTGAAATGATATTTTTCTCGCCTCCCTCCTCCTTCTCCTCTCCCGGGGCTACCTTAAAATGTCATTTTGTTTTTCGGGAATTAAATCAATTCATCGTAAATAGTAGGCCCATACACAGTAACAGGGAGGAGAATACCCCCTACTTTTTGGATCCTTTAGAAGATTGATGATGATTATACTACAAGGACCACTTTATATGGTAAATATATGATTAAAATAAGAATAACAATACATGAGCTGTATAGACTTTAAAATACCAACTACCCTTACACCTAATATCCTCTACATCACATAATTTGGCTGGAGAAACGGTTCAACTAACATCCCTTTCTCTCATGACAAAGTGTTAATTTGATCTATAATTGATTCCAGTAAGATACTTCAACCAACATTGCAGGCTATTTAATTCCAACCCAATTAAGTCATAAACTTGATCTGAAACTCGACTCTCCCACTTCCTCAAACCTATAGCTTTTTTCCCTCTTCGGTCTAGTAATTAAGAAACAATACAATTGAAGTAATTCACATGGGAACTGCACAATGTGGCAGGACTTGATCTATACATTTCCTTAGAAATAAAAAAAACTAAGGTTACTCATTAATTTCTGGTTGGCTTTTAGTATTACTATTTTGCTTTGGTTTCAAAAACATAGATCAAGGTCAAAATTGCAATTAGTTAAATTAATTAATTTACTCCGTATAGCGCATTCGGAGGCTGCGTTAATGTTACACAATGAGTAGCGCACCTTGGCCCCTACGTATTTATTTCAGCAATGTTCTTAGTTGCCGTCTTCTAAGGTTGGCGCATTCTTTAAATGCATTTGGACGTAAATTGTGCTTTCATGCCATCACTTTTTTGTGCTGACTGAGCCTACATGCCCTACATATATACACATAGCTTTGAAGACGTACGAATGCACTGTTCTGAATATTAGGGTATTGAAAGCGTGACTGCTAATAATCCTATTTTTTAATATTTCAGAATCTTCCATGTATTCATCATGTGCATTAACTTATCATCGTTTAGCTAGACAACTATATAACTATACAAGTTAAAACAAGCTAGATGATCCCTCGAAGACAAGTCAATAGTCTTTGTTTTTAATTAGATTAAAGTTGTGATAGTAAATGCAATGAATACTAGCTTTTATTTTATAGTACAGACATATTTTTCCAAGTTCTTTGAACTTAAAGTGTGGGGAATACATACGCATATTTTTAATAACTTTGTTTTAATAAGCTTCATTAATAATTTTATGTTTGTATCTAACATGTTATGTATCTAACATTTGTAATAGTAAAATTTGTATTGACAATTCTCCCTTACAAATAAATTTTTATTTTTGGGTAAGTAGAAAGACAAAGACACTAAGATCATTTACTTTTGTCGTTCTCATTAATTATTGTGAATTTAAATTCTCTCCCTGACAATATTAACGCAATTGTCGATCTATTGCCCATTAACTGTTTAATTTTATTTTATTTGAAGTCTTTGAAAATGTTGCATGCATAATTACAAACATCACAATCATTTTAATCCAGTTACGTTTACCAAACTAGTAATTAAATCCAGAAATACTGCTTATCCTCCTCCCTAAAAAAGAAGATTTGCACCCGATGCAAGCAAAGGAATAGAGAACATTTTATTTCTGATGACAGACCAAAATTACTTCCAAGAGAGCAATAACAATTGGAGGGACAAACCAGTACATAATAATTAACTTTGCAGCACAAACCACACTAGCTAAGGAATTATCATGAGAAGATGAAATAAACTTAATTAGGGGGCACACACATAGATAGAATACGAAGGAAGGTTATTGTAGATGATGCATTGATCAAGTCTTGGAATCGATGGCCATGATAGTGCTGAGATTCATGGGGTGCATGTACTCAGTGGTGCCTCTGAGGATCTGTTGGACTATGATTCGACTAGCTTTCTCTGATGGATGGAATGGATCCCAAAACGCGTAAAGGTCTCTGTTCGGACACAAGTTTGAGGCCGGTGTGCAGAGTCCAACCCCATTGTATGGCCCTTGCCCACAACAAGCTATCTTCGATGTAACAAATCCTGTCAGCCCAATTACATTTTAGACCTAGCTTTAAATTTGTGGGATCAAAATTCTCAGAAGGAGAATGATTGGGCTTCACGTCCTCATCCTCATATACATGTATATTTAGTAGTATCAAATTTAAAATTTTATAATTACACTAAATCACACTCCTTAATTTTTCTAAATACTTATATCTATTTGTTAAATCACATGGGTCATTCTGTTTAGTTGAAAAGGAGGAAGTGGAAGGAAAAGGAAGGAAAATGTTTATTTCTGGGGGATTCGAAATTTGTCTTTTCTTCCACTTTTTCTTTATTTCAAATTTTTAAGTTTTTCTGTCTTTCGTTCATTTCTTTCCGCCCAAACCAAATGAGTTATTAAGAATTATGTAATCATATTGTATATTTTGTACTCACGTGAGAAAGATTTTAGGAAATTGATAATTTTAAAAAAATCTTGTCGTACTTCATTCTTAAATTTAAAAATGAAAACAATGTTAATATGCTATTGTAATTTTTTTTTCAGTATATGCTATAAATTTTATATGGACAAAATTAAACAATATCATTCATGGGAGAAAAATTAGGACCAATGCTATAGATTGTGAGTGTAACATAAATTAAAAACATAGTGCCACTAATTTGAAATTTGAAAGCTGGTCTGAATGTTGCATGGTGGAATTAATATTCATACCATAAGCTCGAGGGTTGGAAACGAAATCCATGTGCATGCGTTGGGCATTAGCAGCAATGAAAACGTCAGCACCAAGTTCTTGATTTAATCCGTTTAACATTTGAACGAGTTGGGGATTGAATAAGGATGCAGCTCTCTGAAGTTCCACGTCGCAATCACCAGTTCTGCTTCTCGTCGCTAATTCCGCAGGAACACACCCCATTGGTCCTGTACCCGTTACAAGAACCCTACGTGCACCCAAATCATAAAGCCTCTGCAATTGTTTTCAATTAAAGTATGTTGTTAATTAGCTCGTATATATATATTTTCTACATGGAGGAAATAATTAAGCCAGTTGAAGGTGAGTACATATGTACGTTAGGGAGAAATAATCTAATATACAGTTTATATGGGACATAATATAATTATAGCATGTAGCTAGATATATAACATTGCAATGTGTCATCAACTGCACATTGAAATAATATGATGCTCGAAAGTGAGAAATGAATTTGGTACCCCTCACCAACCAAAACATATACATGTGTCTTTTGCATTAATACACACATTCCTTCACTGACAGTAACACTGGTACGTGCATGCAGCAGAACATTCTCAAAAACAGGACTTTTGACCATTATTCTGCGATCCTCAAATATTGTTAAATTGATGATGTATCTTGATCGTAAAATATAGGCATTATTTATATATGCCAGCTGAACCTTGTGCCCATGTTTTTTAAATTCCTTAACAAACTGCAATATTGTGGAGATTAATCATATACGAGATAGGGACTACATGATTCAAAGATAGTAATTATTATGTTTGGAAAAGAGTGCATATATACCCTTAGAACTTTGCGGTACTCAGATATGAGATAGCGCACATAGTCAGGGAGAGAAAATTGGCGAGATCTTGCCGAATAGGGCACCAAGTAGTAATTGTTGACAAAATCATTGCCTCCAAGAGTGATGAGGACGAGTGCTCTGTTTACTAGGTTCCTGGTTCCCTCCGCACCAATGTGTAAACTTAACCTTTCCTGATACTCGTGGAATAGCTTCAGTTGCTTCTGAATGTGGATAATGTTCAACTGCCAAACCAATCATACACACCACACTAGTTAACATGAATTGATTTTATGTATGTAACCGATATATGCACTCTAAATTGCACTATGTTCTCAACATATAAAGCTTGGATTGCAATAGAATTAACAATTATTACTACTATTTATGCTTACAAATTGAATTCCAGTATCATTGAGAATGCCAATTCCAGCGGAGGCAAAATTGGCACCAATTAAGAGCTTCTCTCCAACTAGTAGCGGGCTCAAATAGGGTAGTGTAGGCTCTAAGCCAAGCTCCAAACCTGTAATAAACATGAATTGCACAACCCCGTACATGAATAAATTAATACTCAAGAGCCAATGCAAGCCTAGTTATGGCCATGCATGCAAATTATATATAGAAAAAAATATATAGGCACGGATGAAAAAAGTATATATCATCATTCATTAGTAAAAAGATGTTGATTTTATTTGGCAATATGTGACAAAGGAACTCATACTAATTAAGTCAGGGATGTTTAGGCCATTAGAGAAGCGTCCAGTGGGTCTGTGTGTTGGGTAGTCAATGCCATAGGGTGGAGCGTCTGCTCTGGCTGTGGTTACCAAGAAATCATTGTTACCACTGTCCACGAGTGAATCACCAAATACGAAGAAAGCCCTTGTTGGTTGAGCAGAAACAGAACCTAGTGCTACAACCAAGCTTATTACTAAACAATAGCCAAACACCAAAACACTAGTCATGGCTGCAAAACAGGAGTGACCACTACTGTTGATTGTGTATGAATATGATTCTCTTAGGTTTGATAACTCGTGGCTTACATGAAGCAATTGGAAGGGCTATATATATATATATATGTGTGTGTGTGTGTGTGTAGCTTGAGAGGTTAATTTATCTTTGCAAACCGCATTCATAAATGTTTTGTTCTAGCTAGCTACCACCTCTTCAGAGTTAAAGCAGACCGCCGAATCAAGAAGAAGTACATCAAGTTAATTGCTGTAGTGAGTGGTCTTAGCAGAAGAGGAAACCTTCCCTCAATTTCAACATCCAAAACCAGCATTAGTAATTTCTAGCCGCCTATGTAGACAGGGTTAAAAATATTGATAGTCATTCTTCCTAGCTCAATTAAACCACTAGTAAACATTCAGGTTAAATATTTTTACCTTTAGACATAATTGCTTGACTATGCGATATGATACGTGACATTGTTGTGCAATCAAAAGGGATAAACCGGTGAGATTTATACAAAAGAGTCACGAGCAACTACATAAGTAATCAAGGACAATAAATCAATATTTATACCAATGAACCATCAATAAATATATAAATAAACTTGATACTACATTTTAATTCTAATTCAGAACCTTAAAACTCATGTTTATAAATTTTTTCTCACTTATATAATATTCAATCTTTTTATTCTTACTATGTGATTTCACCTCACACTTATACTATAACATGCATTCTTATGTGTAAATACAACTTCGAAGAAGAGACAATCCGTACATTGGTTGCATTGCATGTTACCAAAGTTGGCAGTTAACATATTAATTGACCAACATGTTGGGTCAGCACAACTACGTTAATTAGGAGTTACGAAACTTCATTTAGTATTCTCTATTTCGAAAATGACAAAAAGAGTGAGAAACAAATCTCTTGTCTCCTTAATTTCCAACTAATCGTAAAAAAAATTACGTAGCAAGGGAGAGGTGTAACTCTTTTGAGTCTTTTCCTGAGAAATGGAATCGAAGAGTGGGACAGGTCGACGAGAGAGATTTAAACCCATTAATGTGAGAATGAGAAAGTAGCTAGTTAACATAGGGGTAGATCCAAAAACAGTTGACGTCAAAGTGTGTGTTATATTAAAAACAAGAACTATTTCAGGAAGATCGAATACTAGAGTTATGCTATGTCAACTTTGTTGTCTATCTAGTTCTGGAACTAGTTTGATGCGCATCCTTTGAAACTGACCACTAGTTTATGATTGCATGATGCTTCTAATTAATTCGTCTCACAATCAACTTCAGTGTCCAATTTCAAAATCGCCATCGATCTAATTCCAAGTCCATCAATGATCTTTGGATAAATAGAAACTCAAATAGATAGCATTAACTCCTTCATTAGTTTGATCAGAAATACTACTAGAATCACTAGAATGGGGCATTTGGGCTAGAGGATTAATTTTTGGTAGTTTGTAGGATGTGTCAAATCATAGGCTAAAATTAATCAAATATTGACCAAGTCGCTTTACTTGTAGTTTAGTCTAACAACAAATATATATCAGACATACCTAAAGGGGAACCCCGAGTTGTTTTAAGCGCCGCAAACTTAGGCAGATATAGAAGAATATTAATTAAATGAATAAAATGACACAAAAAGATATGTAGTATAGAGTTAGCTAGACAGGAATATGTTCTCAGATATATTTCAGTTCTTTCATGACTAATCATTGATGTTTTTCTGTTAAACTTTACTATCACTCGTATCTTGGTTAATTTAGAACTAAAACGAAAAAAAAAAAATGGTCAATAATATGCACTTTTGAGCTAAACAAGAAACAAAGAAATAGCGAGGTGTTTTCCTTAAATAAGGGTGGGGACGAAAGTAGACAGATGTACACGTGATCCACATAAATAGGGTGGCGTTCGGTGCGAACCCTCCTCTCCTTTTAGATGGCAGAGAGGCTAGCTTCCACTGTTCCGCTCTCTTAAGGGTGTTTCATATATGGTGAGGAATTTTTATCTTAAGAATGTTAAATTATTATATATGATGGATATAAATGATTTAGTAAAACATTCTTTTTATTTTTTAATAAAACCTCCTCACGATCGAGACAATTTTAGTTTTAAATATGATGATATATGTAACATTAACATGATTATAATAATATATACATGTATAATAATGTTTTTTTTTTAAATATGACAATCTAGTAAATCTTCATCTTTATTTCTTTTTTGTGTTCAAATTTCAACTTTCTTTGTGACTGCATAAGACTGAATTATTAAGTTATGACTCAATCAATAAAGTGAACTTTACCACTACTAGAAAATACTTTTTTAACGACAGTTATATTAAATTTTTAACGACGATTATAATTTGTGCACGGATTAAACCTTTTCCATTTTTTCTCTCCATTCCTTTCATTATTAATTAAGCTTGCAAAAAAATAAATGTCACTTTTCATAAATTGCTCATCATTTTCAATTGATTTCTTTTTCTAAAAGCTTATAAAAATGAAAAAAAATAAAGGAAATGAAATATGAAAAAAAATAAAGAGGATCCATTTTCGAACTCCACAGACTATCATGTTAGAGATGCACCACTATCACAATTGATCTTAAATATATATTGTAATGTTTATAATGTTTTCTAATTATGTTTATATTGTTTTATAATATATATATATATATATATATATAATATTTTAATAAAACTTTAGTTGTATTTTTAATCAATACATTTTTATTTCATAGTTAATTAAAATACAGGTAACATATATAAGTCTAGGGATTTGATCGTAGTCAGCAGATAAGCACACAGGCATCAAAGTTACTACAAATGTGGATCTAATCTAACCTTAGGTTCAAGTTTTTAAAAAAAAAAAATACAAATATGGAGACAAATATATTATATTTATCTATTAAGACTTTACCAATTAATAATTATCATCCCTAAAGTTGAACTTCAAAAAGAGTTAAACTTTCAATATTCACTTGAGTTCCATGGGAACTTCTTGGGATACGTGGTATTTTTGCTGGTATACTAAGCATTTTTCCAAAATATCGAAAATACCTCTATGGATATTTTTGGTTACAAATAGCATATTGATTTTTTTTTTTTTTGCAGTGCTCTTATATTTTGTAAAATCACACTTCTTTATTGTAACTTGCTTCCGTTAGCTTTCTTTTATGAGTGTTTGTTGTCGTCGATGGTGTACGTACATTGTTTACAAATATACGGTGGATTTCGGTGATTTTTCATCGCCATGAAAAAAGAAATGCATTTTAAAAAAATTCAAAACATACGGATTGACAATCCTTATGATTCATATGAACTAACAATAATGAATATTTGTTACTCACAGTACAGATGTCATAATATTGGTATTTATGAATACCCACTACCCATAAAATTATAAAGTTATAAGAGAGTGTTTGAATGAGAGAATTTAAAATTCTAAAAAAATTTAAATTCTAAGAATTTAAAATACTTCAATTGAAATTCTTTTATTTTTAAAATTTTGTGTTTGGATAAAAAAAAATTGTAAGGATGAAAGAAAATGAATGCAAACATAAAAGAAGATATGGTTGGTGTGCTTCCAAAGAGAAGAATATTAATGCGGCATGGGAAGTCGTAGGGGAATCGGGACATGGCAGCGTACACCACCACACCCGATCACAACATTCAGTTAACGGCACAAGACATAGCCCAGGCCCTCCGCGCCGACGAGCACCTCCGCCGCGTGATAGGCAGCGACAGATGTTTCCCTAACATGTGCAGTTCTACATGTCCCCCCATGCCCGCACCTGATCGACGTTCCGCAAGCTCATACGATGTTTCTTGAAGAAGAGGATCATCAATGTAAGGAAAGAGTCACGAGTTCGAAAACAGGATTTTGGAAACTTTCATGTGGAAGAGAGGATAAAAATTATAAAGGAAATACGCAAATATTTTGGAAAGTTATTCTATCAATAAGAGAATTTTAATTTCTTACCTCTTAGAAAAAAATTAAAATTCCACATTTTTAGTTGTTTAAAATTATGTTTTAAAATTTCAAAAATTTAAATTGTTCATAAAAAATCATCCAAACAATTAATTTTAAATTAAAAAAATTTAAATTCTTTAATAAATTACTTTTCTTAGTTAAAATTCTCTTTATCCAAACGCATCTTAAAAGTATTATTATATATATATATATATATATATATATATATATATATAATGAATTTTCATATTTGGACTTATGTTTTTCCTTTAAACTTATACTTTGAGATATTATAATTTTATTCGTACTTAGGATATATGTTTATTTATGCTTAATAGATACAAATGTCATGTTTAATTAGACGAATTCTAATTAAACATTCATAGATGAATTCTAATTAAATATTCATAAATATGTCTTTGATATACTTATTTCATATTTAATTATGTTGTATTAATATTTCTTTTTTTTTAAATACCCAAGGATATCCTTGAATATCAGAAAAATTCATAAATATTCTTCAAACAGGTACCCTAACAGGTAATAAATAAATAAAAAAATATAAATTTTCTCCAACATAAGTAGGAATGTCAATGACACTATACTTATACGCATCAACACAAAAGTATGTAAAGAATGCATAAGTTCAAATATTTTCAAGTTGGCTTAACCAAAAAAAAAAAATAGATGACTTCTAATTAATAACATATTGTTTGCATGAATACACACTTACGTCGTTAGCCGGTAGGGATTCACTTGTAGGATTATCAAACTTGTGTTCATCTTGAACAAGGATTACGGACAACAATTTGACACCATAGATCAATTTTAATCAAGTTAAGGTAATGGACACATGAAATATACATAATATAATACTAAAAATTGATCAGTTGTATGACACTCGGCCGGGTAACTATGTTCGCATTGCTCCCGCTAAACATGAAGTTGCACAGACTAAAGCATATAAACCAGATTTTTCTTTTTTTTTTGCTATGCACATATAAACCAGATAGAAATATGCCTACATTTAACAAACTACATGAACTCGTATTTAAACATGTCAATTTTCATACCATTTTGTGATGCTTGATTTGCGGATAAATAAATTTAAATGGTGTAATTTAGCAAATCCATGTTTACCTACCTGGAATGAGTCAACAACTTGCATAAAATAAGCTCGGTGTAGCCAGCAATTCACCTCAAATACATATCCATATTCATCTCATTCCAATCAAGTCTTTTTTTTTAAAAAAAAAAAAAAAACATTTATATTTGATCTTTATCACCCCCCACATTTGTGTGAGATGGTGTGACTGGTACTAAGATGTATCAATCATTATTATTTTTTTTCATATTAATTGTAAATAAAGCTTTCCAGTGGAATAAAGTATATATGAATTTAAGATAAGGTTCGCGTGGAACAAGTTTTGGTAAATTCCTAGTACATCTCATATACCTAAGTTTATCACACTTAAAGTTTCAAGCCCAAACAGTTTTTGGGCTTAGCCTCTACCCACAAATTATCTGACCCAATTCACCCAAACGATACATGGCTCACAAGTTACAATTCCTAAACTGGTACATTCAATGACACAATGAACTTTCCTTTCTCTATTTTTCCTCCCTCAAAGCAGAGATTTGAGAGAGAAAAAATCATAGAAATCCCGTGGTTTCAAATAATTTTAACAATATTGCTTAAACAATCAATATATAACACAAAATCTAGTGCAGAATGTATGCCACGACCCTAACAGGAAGAAGATAATAATTAGCTAGGTCCTTGAAGTTGCATCCAAAAGCAACACGGTACTGAGATTCATTGGGTGCATGTATTTGGAGTCTCCAATCATGAATGTGTCCACAATCAATCTGTTTGCTCTCTCACTTGGATGGAAGGGGTCCCAAAATGCAAATACATCTCTGTTTGGGCACAGGTTAGACGCCGGAGTACACAGTCCAATCCCATTGTAAGGTCCTTGACCACAGCATGCAACTTTTGATGTGATAAAACCTACATGCATGTGAATTGTAAAGAGGGTAATTAATGCGTTCAAATTTAATATAGCTAGCTACCACGCTTCACGCTCCCAAATTACTGAACCGACAGAAACTGTTTGTTTAAAATTGCCCCAGTATAAAATGATACTATGTATTTGAGTATAAAAAATTACAATTGTGCCAAATAATACTTAATTATTCTAAGAATAATATTAATATGCTATAGTTATAATATGTCATGTGTTATTTAAGTGAGCCTGATATAATTTGTCATTACTCAGTGGTCAGTACATAAGAATTTTTCTTACAAGGAGTGAAACAGTGTTTGTGAGAAGCTACAAATTCCAACTTCTAGTTTAACGTCCGTTTGGAGGCTTTTAAACGTTAAAACAAACATACCCCATATCTCCATTGGGTGAATACTGAATAGCGTACCTACTGTGGGAGGTTGGCGGTTGGCCTTCTGAAGAAGGGCCCAAAGACTTAAATAACTAAAATAAGTAATGTAAGGACCAATACACGGCTCAGATATAAGAGGAATCATCTCATCCCAAAAGCTGAAGTTATTGTGCGAAAACACACCAATGATTTTACGTCTTACGATTGTTATCTGCCTTACTTGTTTATGGACCACACTCCTCTACGTGTTTGCTCTGAAAAACACTTGAAAAAGTACAATACTCGGCACATATCAACAAGGATGTGCAGAGTTTGACATAGGATTTTTAGTATGGATCCTATATTGCACACCCCTAGTATCTGCATAAAATATGGATAACAATAACGATATATTTATCTCTTGTGTATTTTACTATTTTTAACTGTCTAATTTTAATTAAATTTTAAGAATAAATTATTGGTGACTCTATAGCATTAAGCCAACAACCATAACAAATTCAGAAATTAAAACATGTAGAACAACCACATATAATTGAGTAAATGCAGCAAAACAGAGATAGTACATACATACCGTACGCTTGTGGGTTACTAATAAAATCCATATTGGATTCGAAAGCATTGGCTGAAATGAAGACAACTGAACCAATTTCAGAGTTGAGTTGATTCACCAACTGAACGAGTTGTGGATTGAACAAAGCAGAAGCTTCTTGCAGCTCTGCTGCACACTCCCCATTTCTGCTACGCTGCGCCAGTTCTGCAGGCACGCAACCTAAAGGTCCCGTTCCAGTCACCAAAACTCGCCTTGCTCCCAACTCATAAAGCCTCTGCATCCACTTAATTAATTAACATAACAATAACAATAGTACTACATACATAGCAATAATTATTGGTGCTGAATAGTGAGCTTGCTTAAAAAAGCTGATAAGAAAGAAAAAAAAAAGCCCGCTTAGAAAAGATAGTAAGGTACAAGACACATTTATAGTACGTTAGCCCACATGCTTCCTAGCTACTCAATGTTTATTTGATTTTTCACATATTTCCTCCTTTAAATATAATCCTGTTTGAGGCATAATCTTAATTCACCAAGTTTTGGAAGATTATTTCCTTTTGCTAGACCCAATTCTCCTTAATTAGTGCTACTCAATGTTTATAAATCGGTAGAATGAATGTTCAATTGGCTTCTAACAACCCGTCATGTCGCATCATAACTCAACTTGCTTCCCACAGGCACGCACACATCATACTATCATAAAATGATTCATTTCATATCTATATTATTACACTACGAAGTTCCCACCATTTCCTAATGTCAATAACTAATTAAGGGTTGACATGTAATAGAAAACTATATTTCTTTTTTTAAAATTCAAGATTCGAATTCATTAAGACTATGTAGGTAAAACACCACTCAACTTGCTACATCTGTTGTTGAATTCGTGTCTTGTCCAACCCAGGTACAGCTCGTTTTTTTTCTGAGACACAATTAATCAACGGAGTCCTCTATTTGACAGAGGTGGATACGTATTTACCCAAGAATCACCAACGCTATTACTAGCTAGTACTACAAATGAATGCTAACAGTGATCTTTTAGGTGCGCGCTGGTTTTAATTTTAAGGCATATAATATATTACGTATTACACCTTCGAAAGTTATATTCTCAAGAATATTATTATTGGGTAATTTATAAATGAACATGTTAGGTGGGTAGGATTTATGAAAAGTCACATAATACATAGTAATATTATTATGAAAAGGCAAACACATCCACTACTCACTCATCACTATATAAATAAAGATCGAATAAACACATAATGTTATTTTCCCAAAAATCAGCAATGTCTACAAATATTTTTTTTCAAGTTTATATCAAATATAAAAACTTCATATTTCAAATTACATTTTTTTCTTGAAAATAACTCGATGAACCTTGAAAGTTAAAACAAACACACTCTTGAGATTAATAGGAAGATAACGGATGAAAAACACACCAAAGTGCGCACACACGTGTGAAAAAAAATTGAATTTTTAAGACTATGTTTTGGATTAAAGATTGAAAAATATTTTCACAAATATCAATGCACAATTGTGAATTCTAATTCACAAAATGAAGAATGAAAAAATTGTTGTTTTGAATAAAAGTACCTTTGGCTTCTTCCAACTTTAATCCAAATTAAGAAAACTTTTAAGGTTTAATACTGTTTTAGTTTATTATAATTAATATATTTTTAAATTATGAAATCATGTTCACAGCATTTTTTATTATCATTTATAATCATAAAAAGGGAATTTGTTAATTAATTATTTTCTTTGCAAATTCTCAAATGAAGATAGTATGATATTTATAATTATTTGTAAAAAAGAATGAACATGACTTATTCCCAAACTATATATAGATTTTTCAAAGGAAAAATATACTTGAACACTTAAAATATTATTTAACACTAATGAGAGAAAGAAAGAAAAAATATTGATATGATGATAGGTGATGCAATGTGATACGAAGAGAGAAATAGAAAGAAAAAAAAATAGATGTATTAATGAGGTGTTTAAATATTATTGTTCTTGTTCAAATTGTTCCTTTGCCTAAAGCTGTTGGCTATTCTTTTGGATGGTTCATCAATGTTGTGTATATACGGTTATATGCATGGCAAACGTACCGTTAGCCAGAATTAAAAAAAGGGATAATACTATTAATACTATAATAACAGCAACAGGAAAAGAAGTGAAGGATAGCAATACCACAAGAATTTTGCGATACTCGGAAATAAGGTATACAACATAGTTTGGAAGTGCAAATTGGCGTGATCTTGCAGAGAATGGCACCAAGTAATAGTTGTTGACAAAATCATTGCCACCTAAGGTTATGAGTACTAGTGCTTGGTTGACCAGTCGTTGAGTCTGCTCTGGTCCAATTAGTGCACTCACCCTTTGTTGATACTGCTCAAAGTACTGTAATTGCCTGCTGATTCGGATTATGTTTATCTGCAAATGTAGATTATACTATTATAGCATTTTAATGGCCTCATTCAATACCAGTATCTGTCAAACAGCATAAAACTAGCTTGAACAGAGGATGCATGCATATTTGCCTTAATTGGTCCCTGCTCCTCTTTTGATTAAACAGGAATGTTTAAAAATAATAACTTGTTGGAGAGAAAAAAAAACAAAGTAAAATAAAATAAATTTCTTTAATAAATTGAAATTAATTTTTATATAAGTCATTTCCTGATATTGTTTTTGATTCTTACAAATAAAAATAAAAAAGTGTTAAAGTTTTCACTTCTCTTGCTTAGCTATAACTTGATTTTAACTTATCCATAAATTAATTTTAATTTATAAAAAAAAATCATTTTATCCTTTTATTTTATTTTATAAGTGTTTATTGATAAATAAATAAAAATTCATGTCTGCGTGTGTGTATTATTACTTAAATAAAAAGTATAACCAAAACAAAAACTAAAATAAACTTATCGGGGTTGAATTAGCAAAATCATTCATCACAACTTAAAAAAAAAAATGGCTTACAAACTGAATTCCAGTGTCATTGAGAATTCCTATCCCAGCAGAAGCAAAATTGGCACCAACGAGTAGCCTCTCTCCATCGAGCTCGCGACTTAGATACGGCAGTGTGGGTTCTGACCCAATTTTCTCACCTACATGTATGACGCACTCATAATAAGTATATATTTATTATATATAACGGACAATAAATATTGTAGCTTAGGATATAGTATATCAAATTAAGAGTATTAATTAAAACATTACAAAGCATAAAAACATGGAACTGAAAGCAACAGAAACCAATTAATTAGGAAGAATGACATAAGTACATAATTAGGGACCCAACTGATAATGTCCGGGATATTGAGGCCATTAGAGAAACGGCCAGTGGCCCTGTGAGTGGGATAGTCAATTCCATAAGGATATGAGTCGGCACGAGCAGTGGTGAATAGGTAGTTATTGTTGCCATTGTCAACTAGCGAATCACCAAAAACAAAGAATGCTCGAGCCTCAGCTTGTGGAACAACAACAACAATGTTGTTCCAAGTGATCAACACAAGTAAACATAGAAACATAGAAGAACCAAAAACCCTTGCTGGATTGTTTTCGACCATATTATGGATAGTATGTAGTGTCTACAAAGGTACCCCCTCAGCAAATATGCTAAATGTTTAACCCTCGGTAGATATATCTGCCTCTATAAATTACTAGTATATATTGAGATAGAAACATTGCAGTACCTTTATATAGAGCTTATTGGTTGTGATATTTGATGTGCCGAATTAAATAGCTTCTGCTACCACTAGCAGATGGAGATAACGCCCATAATAAAGAGAGGCCTATCAAAACTATTCCGAATTCAATTCTATGTACCACAGTTCATGTGCGTTAAATGCATCATGGCCACCTTACAGGTAGATGTGCGTGCCTTTTCTATCTTCTCTCATTTTCATCGTTTTCTTATAAATGTCAACAAATAAAGAGATAAAATTAAGAATTAATGGTTTTGATTACTTTTATACATGGAATATTTCACATTTATTGTCTTTTACCTAAGTTTTTGTTTATCAACTATTTGAAGGATCTGACTTCTCTGTTGTTCTTCTTGTGTTGTCCTTTTAAAACTATACAGTTTTAATGATTTTTAAAATTAAATGTTATCATTAAATATTAATATAATTGTCATGTAATGTTATTTTGATGAGACAACAAAGAAGGGACAACAAAGAAATCAAATTCCTATTTAAAAATGGATGTCAATTTAATTTTATTGGTACAGTAGTATGTAAGTTCTATATATAACAGATCAAAGTCCACGGTTGCCATTAAGGATATGTATAAGAAAGAGGAGGAGGAATTGGTTCTTACGATTTGCATTGCATATCATGTAGTATGCCTTCACGAGTAAGATAAATAAATAAATTGCAATCTACCACATTCAAGCCTCTTCAATACTTGGTCTCTCTTGTTCCCAAATTTCCCTACCTAGTTAACCTGTACACGGATCTTGTAGAAATTGGATTAATAAATAACAGTCCATGTGGGCCATGGCCCATAGGCCTTGTATCTCAACAATAGATTTAAAAAACTAATCCCCCTACTTTTTTTTTAAATCCACCTACGTGCAGGTTGCCAATGATGACCTTGTGCTAAAAGCCTAAAACATGGCATGAACCATAGGGCAAACTTCCTTCAAATATAAGGCATTATATTATTATTAGTTTTTTTTACACTTTTACTCCTTTAAATATTACAATTGTATTATTTTAGTTCTTTTTTGTTCTAATTGCGCAAATATTTTTTTTTTCAAGTGTTACATTATCATTGTACAATTATCTTTATTCTATTAGTCTTTCATTAAATTTTTAACAAATTTTATTGACATAACATTTGATGATAATATGACAAATGACCATTGTCTGATAGATATGTTAACATTATTTAATTATATTTTTGGTTCATCATGATTGTGATGTTAGAGGGAACAAAAATGTGTTTAAGACGCATAAGCATGTGTAAGACTCATTAATTGTTACATCCTTAACATTCATTATTTAGTGTGACATCAACAAAATTTGTTATATATTTTATAAAATGACCAAAATTACACAATTGACATACTTAGATTATTTAATTCACACATTTAAAACTTGGAATACAATAATCATACCTTGAGTTAATGTTAATAATGATTGTCCATTCAGTCATTAATTATAAATTATCAACTACTAAGTGTGTTTGTTTCTCCATTTGAAAACCTATTGAAAGTCAATCTAAAGAATTGGCTTGTCACATTTGGATGCCAATGAAAGTATGACACGGGGAAACAAATCGACACTAACACTACAATAAATAAGGGTTTTTATATTCAGATGTTTTAAGACACTAATGTAACGCTTTTCGTTATAATAACAACCCATAATAAAAATATACTTTAAAACATCCACAGAATAAGATTTAGAAATTTTCATGATTTGAAATATTTCAAATATTATAAATAAATGAGTTCTTACATAAACAAATAATTTTATTCTTAAATATAGGCATCTACAAAGTTGAATTAACAATAAACTAAGTCTTTAATTTTTCCTTGTCTCAAAAGCTTCTTCCTCGAACTCTAAAAACAACACTTTTAATGAGATAATACTCTCATTGAATAAAACAAATTTTAAAAGAGCTCATTGTTCTCAACTAACGCTATAATCAAACAATCCAACCATGATATCCACAAAATTAAATTAATAAACACACATATATGCTTATAAAACAACCACAAATTTATTCACACAACAAAAAAATATTCCAATAAATAAACACCAACACTTCAATACATTCAGATTCTCTAAAAGGTCTATGAGCTCATATTCATACAATAACTTCTCGTTGTCTTTCCCATCCTAAATGAAGGTATTAAGAATCTTTTTTTCATCTCATATGAGAGTATATATTATCTCATCCACATCGTAGACAAAGATATCTCATTTTTTTTTTCTCCATCATAGATATGGGTATCTCATGTATATTCAATCCTCAAAATAAAATACACAATGTCGCCACTTTCTAGAAAATGATGATCAATTCATACATAATTACAAAAACATTATTCCAAATAAATACTTTAAATCCATACACACTAATAACTCACAAAGTCATACATAAAATTATAGCATCTCATGAGTCAAATAATAATTATCTATGAACTAAAACACACACATGTACCCAAACATATTTTAGTTGATATATATTATAACTAAACACAAAACTCAAACAAGTTGTTTTATGAATTTTCAAATAAATTTCAAGATTTAATATGCAACTAGTGAAGATTTGTACTTTGCAATAACCTTTTTTTGTAAAATTAAATCAAACCCCATGAATAGTAAAAAATACATGTTAGTATAATTATATCAAACACTTAAACAACTTTGTGCAATAATATTATGGAACCTAACTTTTGCAATCACCATGGGGATTATTCACGCAATGATTAATTTATCATTTTATTAATTTATGACCGTAAACTCAAAAAGACACGTTCCTAAAAATCTATGTCATGAAGTTTAGAAGAAGAAAGCTATTATACTCACCTCTTAAAGCACATAGTAATTAACGTGTTATGTGCTTATTATTCATCTTCTCCATTTACTGGGTCAACAAGATTCTCTTTGTTTTTTCTTTCTTCTCAAACTTATATGATCTACTAATTTTCTACTTTTGGGTGAGATAGTTTATAAAATTCTAGAAAAAAAGAATTGAATTGTCTATCCTTATATAATACAAAAATATATGATTTAAGATTGGATCACATGAGATATATTATCAATAGATTTGACTAATTAAATCTTTTTTATCTTTTTTCTACTCTATTATCTAGATTTATCTAATTATTAATCTCATATAATATTTTATTTTATTTCAAGATATATATTAAGATAAAACATGTTAATATTTAAATCGTTTTAAATTGTCACAAGTTAAAATATAACAAATATCTTATTTAAACTAGATATACACTACTAATTATTATTATAATAATTATCTTTACAATAGTAGTAATCTTTTAATCCTTTTATTTATCTTTACACTTTCTTTTGTAATTATAAAATAATCGCAATAGTCTTATATCAAAAATTTAATTTTTTTTATTGATAAAATAATTATTCAACTCGATCAATTTTAAATAAAGTAATTAAAATAAACATATTTTTTATTCAATTATTTCAACGATATTTAATACATCAAAATATAAGCATTTCAACTATACCCACCCACACACACACATACATACCAAGCTGGTCAATATAAAATATGGTGTTTTTTTCTCTCTAAATAAGAAGCGGGTTGATAAATAGCATGAACAAAATATTAAATAATATTAAATTCAGCATAATAAATGTTTCAAAATTTTAATTTTTGTAAATTAATTTTGGCAACTGAAACCGATGAAATTTAATTTTGTTTAGTGACCAAATCAGAGACAGATAAATTTATTTACTTAATCTTTTTCAGTTATCATTATAGTCGCTATGTAGCTACCAATTATATATTCCAAAAGCCTATTTTAAAATAACTTAAAACGAAATTCATAGAGATCGAATACAGACATTTTTGGTCAAGAAAAGCATCAGCAATGCACTATTTTACATTAGCAACCAAGGTTTTGCTGGCCATCTCTATTCGGTCGTTAGTTAAGTCGTTAAAGTTATAAAACTTTCACTTACAGTTTTTCTTTTTAATATTGTATTTCATTTTTTAAATAATTAATAATAATAGTAATGAATAAAAAAATCAAGTAATAATTAATAAAAATAAAAAAGTGTAAATAAAATAGAAATTTATAAAATCTATGATCCTAGAGTAATTCCCTGCAACAACTCATTTAATTAAAAATCTTGGTGTGGTGATTTCAGCTCTTCTATATGCATCAAGTAGCATATTGTTTCCTTAACAACTCATTTAATTAAAAAAAAAATCTAAAAAAATGTTGAGAATTAATTTGTAGAATTTAATTACAATACATTTATAACATAAAAGTCACAAATCTTATTCGGAGTACTTTCTTTTCCAAGCTTAGTTGTAATGAGACTTCAGTTTTTTTTTTTACAATAATTAATTTTAAATATGTTATGAGTTGAGTGTTGACTTTTATAAGTGAAATGTAATTTCTAATTATGAAGTTATGAATATTATGTTTTTTTTAATATTGCTTAATATACTTCATTTAAAATTATTATTATTTTTAATTATTATTAGTTCAATCATAATTCATCATTATTTGTGAATCTATATTTTTCAAAAATTAAGAGAGATTATTTGTAGGAGTAGATGAAAGAGTTTGTGTATTTTGAAAGATAAATGATCATCAAACCAAATTTTTAAATTTGTTTCACCTTCAAACATGTATGTTGAGCTTTTTGTTATCCTCGATGCAATGTGTCATGCATGAAATAATGAGTTTAAAGATATCATTACAAAGACAAACTTTTTCAATTTCTATCAATCTGATTGAGTATCAATTATCTTCATTTTATTAGTTTCAGATGATAATTGCATATGTTAAGTCACTCTTGATTCTTCAATGGAAAATTCATATCATTCATTCTCTGTAAGAAGCAAATGTTTGCACTAATATTCTTACGAAGAAGAAAATTTTTATTCATCATTAGGCACACTATAACTTTATTTTGATGATATTTTATCTTTTATAACTACTTATGCATTTGACATAATCTTTGTGCGCTTATAAGTCTGTTCTTTCATTTTCGTCATTAATAAAAAATGAGTTTTCACCTTGATGTGAAAAATAAAAATACCTAAGTTTGTTATGAATGGATCATATCTTTTATAAAGTTTGAGTTATAAATGAGTTGGTAACTTTTTATTGTAAATTATAAACGTGAAAACGTATTATGATATTCTCTTTCTTCTTGTAGTGATTAAATTAATATTTTCTTCTTTAATATTTTATTCATTTAAACTATCTTTTATTTTATTTATATTTTTAATTAATGCTCAAATTTCTCAGGTTAATAATGAAAAAAATGTATTTACAAACTATTGTTAAAAAATTACAATAATTTGAAATAACTTTAAAATTTAATTAAAAAATTTAAACATTTTTTCTCTTTATTTATTATCCTTGATAACAAAATATTTTATTCACTTATGCTAAGGAAAAAACCATATATCAAGAATCTTAAATAGTAAGAAGTCAACAAATGTTTATCCATTTTTTTCAGGGGAGGCTGAAATTAACAAGAAAATACATTCAATTGATCTTATGTGTACAATTTATATATATATATATATATATATATATACAAAATTTTTTAAAAAATATAAATTATTCATGTGCTTATTTCAATTTTTTAAAATAATCAAAGAATATAAAATACAAGCAAAATCATAAATTATTTTGAATAGCTTCTTATAAAATCAACACATTCTTTTGAAAAAAACACTATAATTATAAACAAATACAAATTAACTTCTATTTTTTCTAAAATCTCTACAAGATAATCACAGTATCCTTTTTGTTGAATGTTAGTATTAATTATTTTCAATTATATTATTTAGTATTAAATATTCTTTTCTTGTTTTTGTTTTTTTAACGAGTATTTTTAAGCAATTTTAAAAAAAGATTATTTTAAGTAGTAAAGTTTTCATTTCTGTATACATCATAAGTGCATATCATTCCTGTAAAAAAAGTGCATATCATTAATGCTTGCAATTTCAAGGCACGTGACTAAAATAAATAAGATGGACGAATGGTCTAGTCGGTTCATTAACTAATTTAGTAATGTACGTTCACGAGGCTTGACCGCCAATTAATCTAAACTTGGATTTGACTCATTTGAATTTGACCAAGTAAAATACGAGTAGTACTTTATGACAATGACCTTAATTTTTTAAGTAATTTAGATTTTTCTTTATATGTGATAATCAGAAATATATACAGAAAATTTATAATTACTTACCTATCCTGAAAATGACTGAATTAGGAGAAACACTTGCGCCAACATTATCCTAAACATGAAATGTTAGACAAAGCAAATAAGATGATGTCACGCCATTACAATTATTATAAAATAATGTTAAATTAAAAAATTATTAGCATTTCTTTTTCCATGTCTTTCGCTCTTTCCCTTTCTCCCTCTGATCATGTCTCTCACCGGCGAACCACCACCACCACTCACGGTGAGCCTCCATGCCTTCATCTCTCTCTTTTGTTGTTGTGTAGTGTAAGGATATGCATTCTCCGGTGGTGGTTGGAGGGTTGCCATCAGTGTTCTTCTGCCATGGTTTTTGTACGGATTTGTGCTTTTGGCTTTCTCTTTCTTCTTCGATGATTCGAAAATGCGCGACGGAACCATAAAACCCACTAAAGCTGTCGGAATTTCACGGAGAAAGAACGAAAATAAAAACGGTGAATATCTTCATCGTGAAATTTTTTTCTACAATGCACGCTAGAATCCTCCTTCTTATATAATATATTATGTTTGCCTATTAAAAGAAATAAAAGGATAATTTTACCTTATTTCATTTCACTTAATTCCGTTGCACATTTCACTTTTTACGTCGTGCATATTTTTTCTCTCATAAATAATGAAGCTTATAATTACATTTAAGTGTTTAACATCTTTTTTTTCTCATATTGCAATCCCTAAAAAACACCCGTAACTGATTTTAATATGATAATAAATTTTTAAAATAAGTTTATTTTAGAATTAAAAATTAGAGAGTAAATTAAAAAACTAAAAATCTGGCTGTTAGTTGTTAACAATTTTGAAATTCACATGTTACAATTAGTTAAAATTGTATTTTTATCCCCTGTTTATTTCCAATTTCGGTTTTAGTCTTCATTTAAATTTATTCATGAATTTAATCACCCAATTATGTAGAATTTTGTAAATTTGATCCCCAAATTCAAATTTGAACATTGACTATTAGATATAAATATTAACTGTCACGTGTTATCTTTTGATTGGATCGTGGACAGGTGCATCATTTTAACCTCTCACAAACCTACAAAAATAAAATCAGAAGGGAAATAAATCCAAAATATATTATATTACCTCCCGTCAAAGAATAATTTATAACAAACACAACATAACAATCTTACATATAAATTCTAAGAATCTATATAATGCATCAAGAAGAATTTAAAGCAAACTCAACATGACATTCTTACATATAAATTCTATGAATCTATATAGTGCATCAAATGATAAAACATACTCACCATAAGACTACCATTTTCCAAGCTGGTGGTATATCTCAGAATCCAAGAATCCCAGGCAGGAGCCCGTGTTGTCGAAGCATATGTCTATAGCAATTTAAGTATAATCATAGGAACAAAAAAAAAAAAAACCAACAAAGAAGTCTTAAATTTGAGGCTCACTTGCGTACAAACAAGTTTTATGGTTCCTCCATTTCCGACAGGAAACATAATAAAAACTTCTAGGCCTCAACAGTCACAAAACCAAGATGGATGATCTTTAAGGATCTCTTCAATTTGTTCAGTGGTTCCTTCATTTCCAATCGTAAATGTTTGGGGATTTTTTTGATAAGTTTTTATGGTTGGGGTAAAAAAAAATTACGACACTCTGTTTAAATGACGTACCTATTCATGGTTCAATCAGAATGTGAGATGTGATAATCAACGTTCCCTTATAACAATCAACGTCTAAATTTGGGTCTGGGGATCAAATTTATGAGATTTTACACAATTGAGAGACTAAATTCGTGAATAAATTTAAAGAGAAACTAAAATCGAAATTATAAATAACTAGGAGAACCAAAAATGCAATTTTGCCTTACAACTAAAATCCACTCCCAAAGACGTCTTAATGTAAAGTGAAACTTTTTAAAACCTTCTAGATTTTTAAAAGGAGGCATAGATCATGGCATTTTGTTAGAAGAAAAAAATCAACATTATTTTCCTCTTTGTAGACTCAAAATATGCACTTAATAGAAATAGAAAAACAATAATGGAGAATAGAAGAATGATACAATAATTTTTCACATGGAAAATCCTTTCTATGTGAAAGGTAAAAACCACGGGACAAAGTCTTTAAATATCTCTATTATTAAAAGTAAGATTACAATGTCTCTCTCAATACAAGAGAATATCTATTAACCTCACCCAACAATGATGGTTTACAAATTTTCTCAACTTCCATCAAGTGGGGTGAAAACTATAACTTTCTTTTTGATTATCACTCTTGTTTTGCTTCTCTTTGAACTAGATGCTCAAACTCTTCCCAAGCCTCCGTATTTATAGGAGAGGATAGTGGCTTCATTTAAGAGTGAGCAGTGGATAACAATAAATGAGTTACATTCATAAAACTCCTTGTAACTCTAATATTTAATTTTCTAAGTGGAGTGTGTGAGTCTCAAAGTCAAAGAAATCAATTCCAAGCCCTTGAAAAACGTTTCACAACTTCCTATAAATGTTCTGGAATGTTCTCTTCAATTTTTCATACATTTAAATTTGCATGTTTACTTTAACATGGAGAATTTCCAACACATTTCTATTTCATGTACATTTCTATTCGATATTTACGAAATGAAATAACCATTTATTGTTGTTTGCAATCACCATTTTACTTCTTAAATAAAATCATAGTCACCATTTTAGTAAGGAAACTGCTATTAAGGCCCGTTAACTAGATTACTGGATCCTGCACCTCATTTTTTCTTCTTCTTATTACACCCTATATGAAATTAAAAACAATCCGAGCAAACAAAAATACCTTTTTTTTGCCACTTTTACTGATTGATGAGGAACGTCCCTTCTCCGTTGGCGGCGATCGATCCTTCCTTATAGAGTTATTTAAGAAATCTTTGTAAAATTTTAAAGATTTTCTAGATTAACAAGGAAACCAACAAAATGTTAAAACCTATAATTCTTATAAACAATAGATAAACAATGTGTACCTTTTGTCATAATGAGATTTTTGTCCGATGTACTTTGATTTTTTGGAAAAAGAAAGAAACAAAATTTTACTTTATTGATTATTTTTTCTGTCTCTCTACATTGTGATAACTAAAACATTTTTCTATTAGAAATGAGACCTTGTTTCATAATAGTGGATATTAATCCCTTTTATAACCATTACTTTCATTACTAATATTTATTTCTATTTTTTTTATTCTAATTATAATTTAATCCTTAATTATTTATTTATTAGTTCCTATATAAATCATATGAACAATCTTATCCATAGCAGAAGGTCCCAAGCTATTGGCAAACTCTCTATTAGTGACCTTCCAGAATGTATAATTCGAGGCATTAACAAATATAAGATATTATTCTTGAATTTATAATCCAGAGTATTAACAAACATGGTCTGGAATACTCTATTCCGAAGACTTTTAACAATGTTCCAGATTGAGTAATCCAGATGACATGATTTACTAATCCGACATATAATTTTAACAATATGGAACGAATAATCTGGAGCCAAAATTTATATTATGGATTAATAAATCCATAATTGATGGTTAATGTTTTGATTTCATTCCAAACCAATTCAATCGCCCCTACACCTGCTAGTGCCAAAACTTATGAGTGCAGTCGCATACAAATTCCATTTCACCCTATTATTGCATGACGCGAGCTGAGTGAGGAGACAACGAATTTGTTGACGGGGAGTTTGGAAGAGATAGATAGATAAATGGAGAGAGAGAGGCAGGAGTGAGTGCTCGCCGTATCACATTGTTCTATTTGATATTTGCGTTAAACTGTTGACAATTTCATTTTGACTGATTATGTTGATCAGATATATACTTAAAAAAGTGTTCATTTTATCGTTGAATTAATGTTTTGCTGTTTGTTCACAGCAACAGTCGCCGGATTAATGCCGATGGGCAATGTGGGGAAAGAAGGTGGAAGGCAATATAGGGATATTAAAAATATAGGAGTGCAGGAAGCAAAAGACCGTTAACTAGTAATCCTGACGGCCCAAAAGCCTATTCGAATGGTCCTTCGAGATCCAAAAAAAAAAATAGAGAAGCAAGAGAATAGAAAATAGAAAAAAAGAAAAAAAGTTGTCGTTGGTTTGTTTTTCATTTCAACGAAAGTCTGAACCGAACACGACAGGTTCGAGCTATAGCAGTAGTACCCAAAACCCTAGCTAATCTCAGTAGTGAGGAACTGAAACACACTCACTGTGGCAGAAGAGGAAGCGTCGCTGCTGCATTATTAATCAGATTTTGAGCTCCGCAATCTCCTTCGGATCTTCCCGTTTTCTACAATGGCGGCGGAATCATTGCAATCTCTCGTTTCCCTCTCCGAATTGGTTTCCACTTCCTCCACGAACCACCGTGTTCGGATATTCCGTCGCGAAATCCCTGCGTTCTTGAATTCCTCTACTTCAGGTCAGCACCCAAGCCATCGCACTAACACGCCATTTCCATTTCCATCAACCAACATTGCGCTTCACTTCCAAAACGACGAGCGTTTAATCTCGAACGAGGCTTTGTTTTTCTTCGCTATTGCTTAGCAAGATAGACATGCATCGCACGGTCTGAATGCGTGATTTGTTTGTCATTCAACATAATCGTTTTGGTCTTTTTTTTTTTGGCAGAAATGTCAACGGAGCTCGCTTCGTTACTCACCGATATAATATTCAGAACGGTTGCGATTTACGATGATCTTAGATCGAGGAAAGCCGTTGATGATGTGATTGTGAAAGCCTTGGGTGGAACGGTGTTCATGAAGACTTTTGCAGGAGCTCTCGTTCAGAACATGGAAAAGCAATCCAAGTTTCAATCTCACGTTGGGGGCTATAGACTTCTCAGCTGGTCGTGTCTACTTCTGAGCAAGAGCAAGTTCGCCGCAGTTTCTAAGAATGCTCTGTGTCGAGTGGCTGCCGCGCAAGCTTCTTTGCTTAGCTTAGTTTTGAAAAGGTCTTTTCGGGAGCGAAGGGCTTGCAGGAAAAAGTTTTTCCATTTATTTTCTCAGGTTCAGCTCAACTTCATTCTTTTTATTTTATTGATGCTAATACTAATACGTGTGTTGCTTCCTCAATTTCATGCTTTTAAGTTTTGACCTCTTCCTTTTCGATTATATAATGTATACTAAAAATTATAGTGTAATTTAGATGTTTATGCTTGTTATCAGTTGCCGGATATTTATAAAGTCTACATGGAAGAGCTTAGAAATGGCCGAATTCCTTTCAAGGATAGTCCGGAATTATTAATGCTGTTGCTGGAGTTCTCAAGTCGATCTCCGTCTTTATTTGGGGAATTCAAGGTCAGTGGGTGCACATAAGTTTTCTGGTTTGTGTTTGCATTCGGTTTATGTTAACGTCATAGTGTCTGATGTAGTTCTTTGCTCCTTACAGCCAGCATTTCTTGATATATATGTTAATGCAATACTGAGTGCAAAAGAAAAGCCAGGAAAGAGTCTTACTGAAGCATTTCATCCACTTTATTTGCAAATGTCACATGAAGATTTTCAAAGTATTGTGATACCATCCTCTGTTAAAATGCTAAAGCGCAACCCAGAGATTGTGTTGGAGTCTGTTGGGATTCTGTTGAAGTCTGTTAACCTTGATCTGAGTAAATATGCTGCTGAAATTCTTTCGGTAGTATTAGCACAGGCTCGACATGCTGATGAAGGGAGAAGGGATGGGGCATTAGCTATAGTCCAGAGTCTGAGCCAAAAATCTAGCAATCCGGATGCATTAGACACAATGTTCAATGCTATCAAAGCTGTTATTAAAGGTATAAAATGTCACTATGCTTGTGTTGTTGGTTTGTTATGATGCCTACTAAACCATTTGGAGATTGTGGGTTATCTAGAGTTTTGATTGACAGTGCTAGTGGTGCTGTTGTAATATATTTTGACCGCACAAGTTTCATTCTGAATAGGCTCTGAAGGAAGGCTGGCTTTTCCATACCAGAGAGTTGGAATGGTGAATGCGATACAAGAATTGTCTTATGCACCTGATGGAAAATACCTCATCAGTCTGTCTCGCACAATATGTGATTTTCTTCTATCATACTACAAGGATGATGGTAAGCACATGATGTAATATTCCTTTTCGTTATATATATAATATATTTCTTTACTAAGTTTGTCTTTTGCTTTTTTATTCAATGTAGAATAAAATATTATTAGAAAGAAAAGAGAGAAAGGTAAATATTTGGAGAAGGGATCAGATATCCTCCTAAACAGTAACCAGACAAATGAAAGTAAAACAATAAGCTAAAGAGACTAAAAAATCTAAAGAGCCGTTTAACCACTTATATATCTATAGTGGAATTCCCCGAAAAGCAACCCTGGTTTGACCACCTAGGAAATTCAATACACGATCCTATCCCCTTACGTAACTTAGGGCAATGGGGGCATTGTTGAAATACGAGTGTTCCTCTCCAACCACATATAACAGACATCTGCTGAAGCTGCACATTGCCACAAAGCTTGGCATTGAAAACCTTTAAAGTATATCTCAAGAACTTTTCTAATGTGAAAGACTGAAAGGACACGTTCAATGTACACCAAGTGGCCCAAACAAATTATAATAATGCAGAAATAAATGATATTTCTAATTAGACTTGCACATAAATTAGGATAAAAAGTTGTCTTAGGTAAGTGAATATGCAGCATGTCATTTGTAATGCTTTTAAATGCCAGAGAGTATCAATTGGTATTTCTCATTATTCTTAATGTAAATCAATGAGTTACAAAGGAGGTGGGGTGACTGTCACTGATCATTATTTGGTCAGCTCTCTTCCGCTGGACGTTTTGCTTTTTGGTATTTATGATGTGTTTGGATAAACTCTGAAAAAAACACTTTCATGATATAAGTTTGTTTTTAAGCTACAATTTTAACATTTGATAAACAAACTAACTCTATTCCTTTTTTAAGTGTTGTTTTTTTGGAAAACTTTTGTTCCTATTTATCTGTTATTTTCACAGTTCAAGATAACATTAATTGTTTTTTTTGTCAATTATTCCTTACTTTCCACCTAATTTTTAATTATTTAATTCACATTTATTGTGAAGGCAGAAATAGAAAATAACTAATGTGTATTTATTGTGCAGTAAAAAGGAAAAAGGGTAAAATAGGTAACTTCATAACTATTTTATGAGGAGTGATAAAATTTATTGTATTTCTTTGTTGCTGTGCAAAAATCTTAAAAGACTCTTAAAAAGGAAGAAAGGTGGTAATACTTTTTTTGTTTGGTATTTTGTTGTTTTACAAGCTTATTTAATTACTTTAAAATTATTTATGATGTTTCTTTTAATTTGAAAGAGCTTTTCTACTTGACAATATCCCTTGCAAACAGTTCTTTATAAGGAATTAATGATCATATTATTTGGTGCTGAATCATGCTCTACACTTAATTGACAGGAAATGAGGAGGTTAAAATTGTGATTTTGTCAGCTATAGCTTCTTGGGCAGTTAGATCTACAGATATCATTCAAGAGAGTTTGGTTTCCTTTTTGGCTTCTGGCCTCAAAGAGAAGGAAACTTTAAGAAAGGGTTTTCTGCGCAGTCTACATGCTATATGCAAAAATGAAGATGCTGTCTTAAAGGTAACCTTTTATTATGATTATTTGTAATTGCTTGTTAATTTATTTCATGCATACTATGTGAACATCATTCCCTTATGTTTCAACTATATTTTTCAGATGTTACCTTTGATTGGCACTCTTATGCAACTTGTTAAAACTGGCTTTACAAAGGCAGTGCAACGTTTAGATGGCATATATGCATTGTTACTAGTTGCGAAGATAGCTGCTGTTGATATCAAAGCTGGTTTGTATTAGTAGAAATCTTTATATTCTTTAATATTGAGTACTAGCTTATTTCTGTTTTATTTATTTATTTTTTGCCAAAACTTTTATTTGTTCAACTGTGTTTACTTTCCTAGAGGAAACATTGGTAAAGGAAAAGATATGGGCTCTGATATCACAAAATGAACCTTCTGTCGTGCCAATTTCTATGGTGATTACTCAGCTAAAAATTGTTAATAGCATTACCCAAGTTTTATTCTACATATCTGAAAAGATGCTCTGCAGGCTTCAAAGCTTTCAATTGAGGATAACATGACATGCGTTGATCTACTTGAAGTGCTTCTTGTGGAACATTTACAATGGTAAATTCCATTATAATGCTAAAAAGATGACCATAGTTTTTGCCTTTATGTGTTGTATGCTTGACTATGCTTTGTTTTCTTGGTTCTGCAGTACATTGTCCAATTTCTCGGTCAGATTGATGTTACAGGTAAAGCACTTTGCATTTTATCAGATTCCTATATTTGGCTTGCTAAATTGACGCATTCATTGTTAACTTCACGCAGTTAATGATCTTTTTTATGTGTCATCCGAGATGGGATATTAGAAGAATGGCTTATGATGTTGCCAGGAAGATTATCCCATCTGCTCCACAGTTATCTAAAGATCTATTGTTGGAATTTTCGAAGTACCTTACTTTGATTGGAGAGAAACATTTAGCTTTAAAAACAAGGTAAATAGTTGATGTTAGAATGACCTGCATATTTGTCAGTTAAATTTGTATAAGTCAGCTGGACTTAGATGTGTATATTTCAGAAAGGTACCTCTCTTTGGTAGTAAAAGTTGCATATTTTGCTATTAGATTATATTGGAAAAAACCTAAGTCCCTCATCGGCTAGAGATAGTGCTAAGATAAAGTATATAAGTGGGGGCAACCCTCACCCTATGAGTTTGCTTTTGGGGTTGAGTTAGGTCCAAATCCACATTCTTAGAGATTTGGACCTACCAAAAGCTTAGTGTTTCTCCTGTCCAGTGGCCACAAATTATCTGGAAGTTTCCTCTTCAAGTTCCCCTTTAGGGTTTTTGTTGCTTTTCTAAATTATTAGGCTAAATTGCAATTTTGGTCCCCCTATTTCTAAATCAAGACATTGAGTCCTCCTATTTTAAAAAATAAGCAATTTTGGTCATTTCTTCTGGTGACCGTTAGTTGACCATCCAAAGTCAAATGTTGACTTTGATGTGGCATAATGATGCTATTGTGGAACTTACGTAGGCAATTAGCATGATGCTTATGTGAAAAAAAAATTAAATGAAGGGAAAAATAAAAAGTGTCTTAATAGGAATTGAACTCATAACCCTTTATTTATAGACAAGACAATAAACCACTAACACTTATTTTGTTTAGTTAACTACATTAGCATTATTTTCTATGTATCATTAGTCAATTGTTATTATTATTTTTTTTTCAAATTATCAAAATTTATAATTAAAATATATTTAATATATAAACCTTTTTAATTTTATTTTATATCATTTTATATGTTTTTATTTTTGTGTAGTTTACATATTTTTATTTTACCAATTTATAATTAAATTTCATAAATTAATATGAAAATTATTTACATTATTTTTTTAAAATTGATTTTAATATACAAATTATTTTTACTCTAATTATTGACGTAAAATTAAAAAAGATTAATAACTTTTGACTAATAATTTGTAGAAAATAGTGTTAATGTAATTAACTAAATAAAGCAAGCATCTTAGTAGTTTATTGCTTTGTCTATGAATAAAGGGTTATAAGTTCAATTCCTATTAAGACACTTTTTATTTTCACTTCGTTTAATCTTTTTCCACATAAGTGCCGTGTTGATTGTCTACATAAGTTCCATGTCAGCATCAATATACCACATGAAAGTCAACGTTTGACTTCGGATGGTCAACTAAGGAAGGACCATAATTGCTTGTTTTTTAAAATAGAGGGACTAAATGTCTTGATTTAGAAGTAGGAGGACCGCAATCGCAGATTTGAAATTATAGGGGGATCAAAATTACAATTTAGCCAAATTATTAATAGTCAAATGAGTGGAAAATTATGTTTTATAAGATTGGTAACATTGTTTAGTATCTTTTGGTTTTGCTTCTGGAAAAACACTTGTCTAATGTGGTTGGAGCAAGTTCTTCCACAATCTAGTAAATATAGCTTGTGCCTATCTTGCAGATCTTAATCCTCGAGAGGCTACTAATGTATTTTGGAAATTCAATTTTCTGGGATTTTTCATAGCAGTCCTCACTACCTATTATAGTTTATAGAGGGTCACAAACATGGTCCTAATGTCCTACCACATTTGAGTCGTACTTCTGTACTTCTTCTCTTACCAATCTCAACCTTTTCCATTCTGCTTTAAAACTATTATATTTGAATTTGCAGTGATTCTGATATTTCTTTGGACCCTCAAGTTCCGTTCATTCCATCTGTTGAGGTGTTGGTAAAGGCTCTGCTTATTATGTCACCAGCAGCTCTGAAACATGCTCCAGAATCATTTTTCAGAATAATACTTTGCTCACATCACCCGTGTGTAGTTGGTGGTGCAAAAATTGATGCAGTGTGGAAGGTAGTTATTTACATGTGTGTTGTCTTGTATTCCATTTTCACTTTTATTATTTAATTAATTGCTAATAAAAAAATAAACTAGTATAAACTCAGCAGTCTAGAAGCCTGACCTTGTGCATGTAATCTGATAATAGCCTAATGAATCTGATATGAGTTGCAGTTCAATTGAAATGTGTGTATTTATAAGAGTATACTTACTCTTATATGGTCTAGCTAGATGGAAGTATATCTCTTTTGCCCATACCCGAAAACTGTATGTATTATTTTTCAACAAGACATGTTTAGAATTTTTTCTTTGACAAGCCTTTGAATGAGTAATCTACTCTGGTTTTCATAATCATCTGTGAGATAATGATCATAATTGATTTTACCTTTTATTAGTGTAAATGGCATGTCTGTATGCCTGAAATATACATGGTGAGGGAATCTTTATTTACTCTAGTGCTTTTTTTTTCTCTTGACTTGTTAGCTAACCTGTGTCATTCTTTTTCCAGAGGCTCTCCAAGTGTCTGCAGACACAGGGTTTTGTTGTCATTGATGTCATTTCAGCTAACGTGGGGAATTTCTTACAGGTAATTGTGTGATTGATGTACTTCAAATCTTTTGCGCTTTCTTCTATATAGTTAGAGTAGCTGTGTGATTTACATATTCTGAAGGGATGAATATAGAGTTAGAGTAGCTGTGTTTCATTCTTTTCACTTTCTTTGTTATCTGTTTTTTTTGTGTTAGTACATATTTGTGTCGTGTTTTGTGCCAATTGTTTGACTTCAATCATGTATAAACTGGATTCCTTTAAAAGATTAACTATGTTCTACAAACTACCAAATGATATATTGTGTTGCAGGTCTTACTGGGACCAATGGGCTTGAAGAGTGCTAATCCACTAGAACAACAGGCAGCGATATTGTCACTGTGTAACTTGATGTCTATAATCCCTGGAGATACATATATAGAGTTTGAAAAGGTAGCCATGCAATTTATATATGTATGCTCAGATTATAATTTAGCTGGATTCTGTAATTTTTCAAGATTGTGATTGATATTCGTATATTCTGATTGATAACCTTACCGCATGTTCATGATGCCAGAATTTGCTAAATCTTCCCGAGCGGTTTGCTCATGATACACTTTTGGAGAATGACATTCAGGTAATTCACATAGTGCACTTTATACTGTCTATTGATTGATATTAATATCATCAGTGCAATGTCTTCCATTTGTTGTGATTACTACTTTAAATTTCATTTATTCTAATCGGCAAATATGATTTATATTTTTTTGTCACATGGTTTCAGATCTTCCTTACGCCTGAAGGAATGCTTTCCACTGAGCAAGGGGTTTATGTTGCTGAATCTGTTACTGCAAAGAACACAAAACAAGCAAAGGGTCGCTTCCGGATGTATGACGATGAAGATGGCGAGGTACATTATAATTTTTTCCATTTTCTTTGCTTCATTCCTGAGTTTTAGTTAGTTATACTATGCTTTTTCTTCAATTAGGATCATACACGTTCTAATCATTCTGTGAGGAGAGATCAACCTAGTAGAGAAGCTGCTGGTGCAGGGAAAAAGGATACTGGGAAGGCTGCAAAGAAGGCTGGCAAGTGTTGCACTTCTGTTTGTCTTAGTTTGTAGATTTTGAATTGAAAGTTCACCTAAGCTGCTTTTTACTTATGATGTTATTGTGATTCATTTAGACAAAGGGAAGACGGCAAAGGAGGAGGCAAGAGAATTGCTACTTAAGGAGGAGGCTTCTGTACGTGATAGAGTCCGTGAAATACAGAAAAATCTGTCTCTGATGCTAAGAACTCTTGGAGATATGGCCATCGCTAATTCAGTTTTTGCTCATAGTAGGCTGCCTTCAATGGTATTGGCATGCTGCCTGCTAATCTTTGTTACAATATATTTGATGCTATTTGAATTAACTAAGATCAGTCTGAATTAAAACTATTAATTAAGATGCCCATCTGTTAGTATTACAGCTAAACTACTCCTTACATGATTTGAGCAATCTTTCCTCTTTGTCTTAGCTTTTGTGGTTGAGTTATGTCTAATCCATTTTGAGTTAGGTCCAATTCATTTTTAATATGTTATCAAAGCCCATCTCGTCTTTATGTTCTTGGGTTATGGGTAAATATTCTTTCCTGTAACCTTCAAATATCAAATATCTAGGTATAGGCAAGTGGTGTGTTATGATCCCATATTAGCTGGGAATATGGCCAAAGTAGTCCATTTAAACTTCTGCAATACTCACCCTTTGAACTAGTTTTTGGGGTTGGTTTTGGTCCACTCCATTTCTAATTCTGTGCCCTTCATTTTAGTTAAATTTAATTGCTCTTTCCTAAGGTTGTAGTTTCTAATTATTGAGACTGTACAGTTTATTACATAATTTCTATCCCTTTTTTTTATTATGTGATATAATTATATATGGCTGTGATTCTGGGTCCAAATCTTGTGTCAGGTCAAGTTTGTCGAACCATTAATGCGATCGCCTATTGTAAGTGATGAGGCTTTTGAAACCATGGTGAAGTTAGCAAGATGCACTGCTCCCCCTCTATGTGATTGGGCCCTTGACATTTCCACTGCTTTGCGCTTAATTGTGACTGATGAAGTTCATCTTCTGTTGGATCTAGTTCCATCAGTTACTGAAGAGGAATTCAATGAAAGGCCACATGGCCTTTTTGAGCGGATTTTAGATGGCCTATCTATTTCTTGCAAATCAGGAGCACTTCCTGTAGATTCTTTTTCTTTTATATTCCCAGTAAGCAATTATACTTTCAAACGCTATTTAATCAATGTACCAAGGCTTCTATGTTCCTAACTCTGATTCTCTACAGATAATTGAGCGAATTCTTCTGTGCTCTAAGAAAACAAAATTTCATGATGATGTACTTCGAATATTTTATTTACACCTTGATCCTCATCTACCTCTTCCTAGGATTCGAATGTTATCGGTACTTCCCCAACATTTTATGCTTTATTTAGTATTCTCTTATTTTACCAATTGCCTTATTAATTTTATTTTCTGTAGGTACTTTACCATGTACTCGGTGTTGTTCCAGCGTATCAAGCATCGATAGGACCTGCACTAAATGAGCTGAGTCTTGGTTTGCAACCTGCTGAAGTTGCTTCTGTGTGTATGCTTAACTCTATTTGCATTGTGCAGTTGTGTCTTTGATTCTTTGTAACAATGCTTATGTTATCTCTCAATTTCTAATTATATAGGCACTTTATGGAGTTTATGCAAAAGATGTTCATGTAAGAATGGCATGCTTGAATGCGGTCAAATGTATCCCTGCTGTTGCTAATCGTTCTCTACCTGAAAACGTTGAGGTTGCAACAAGTATATGGATAGCATTACATGATCCTGAGAAGGTTTGAACTTTTTTCCCTGGAAACTTATTGCTTAAGATTTCTCCTTTAATTTTCCTTGTCCATAGAGAATAAACTACTATTTTAAAAAAATTGTACAGTAATATGATGTCTTTGCCTTTTATTTTCAATCCAATTTCACTTTAGATTGTTGTTTTCTTGTAATACATTGATATTTAATTCTGCTTTTGCCTTTTCTGTGGGTCTCCTATATATTCTTAGCCCATTTCTTTTAGAAAGACAATAAAAATGCATTGAAAGTGGTCAAATCCAGAGAACTTATGTTCTGGGCATGTGTAAATTGAACACTCTTGAAAGCAAAGCAATGATAGCGGGGGAAGAACCAAGAGAATGCTGAGTGCCGACATAAGAAATCAACTGTACAATTCATCTCACGATTGTTTCTGAGGTTGAAATTGGGGATTGCTGATGTAGACTGCGCCCTCTGTCCCTATTTATAAGATCTTTTTCAGAAAATTGTTTGTCCCTTTTTATAAGACTCTTTTCTAATTTTCGGATGCATTTAATTATTTTTTGCTAAAGTACCCTTAATCAATTAACAAATATTTTAACCAAAAATTAAAAAATGCTGAGTGCCGACATAAGAACCAAGAGAATGCTGAGTGCCGACATAAGAAATCAACTGTACAATTCATCTCACGATTGTTTCTGAGGTTGAAATTGGGGATTGCTGATGTAGACTGCGCCCTCTGTCCCTATTTATAAGATCTTTTCCAGAAAATTGTTTGTCCCTTTTTATAAGACTCTTTTCTAATTTTTGGATGCATTTAATTATTTTTTGCTAAAGTACCCTTAATCAATTAACAAATATTTTAACCAAAAATTAAAAAATGCTAGAAATTAATGAAAGCAACTCTTTCTCTCCCTTCTTAAGATTGGGGAATATAGCCTCAGATTACTGTTCTCACTTATCTACATTAATTATTCTCTCTCCAAATATTAATTAATTAGATGAGAAGTAATTAAGTAGAAAGAGAGATGATTAATTTTTAAAAAATAAGGGTAATTTTTAGAAGAACAGTACAAATAATTGACAAATTTAATGCAATTAACTAAATTAACTACTTTTCTTGAGGGATGTGAATTAGTTGAAAGGGTTTTATAAAGGATGAAGGGAGTCTTAGAGATTAGAGATATAGCTAAGTTTGCATTTCAAAATATCCTAGAAAGTCTATATTTTAATGATTTGTAGATCCAATTGTTCAGAACTCAACTGACTGGACCTGTAAATGGCTGAATTAATTATTTTTTACTGACTTGGTCTTGGACATGATTTAATTAGTTTCCATTTCAAAATATAATTCATTTTTAGAGTCCCCCCCCCCATCCACCCCACCCCTCCCACCATCCGTTAATTCAGAAAACCAAGAAGGCAATCCCTACATATTAAATTTGAGTCCTCACAATCAAGAGTGAAAACCTCTGCTAATCTACTCTTTTTTCGTGAACCACCTTTCTTTTTCTTTTTGCATTGCTTATTTCTCGAGTAGCTAAACTGTCTAATTGTCTTAAAAATGTGGGTGAAAGAGTTAACCACTAAAGTTCTTAATTGGCACGTGAAGGTGGCTTTTTTATTTGCCATTAAGTCTGAATGTTTTGTTAACTATACATGCACCTGATTTTTAAAGTCATGAAATACTGTTCCACATTATGCTTAAGTATTCTTAGATATGAATTCTTTCGTTACGGTACAATAAGGTTTTCATTTACTTTGTATTGCTATAGTATAGTAGCTTTTGCTGATCGTGCTTGGTAATTTTGTACTGTTTCCTATTTTTTTATTATTTTCATTTAATTTTCTTTAACTTGAACTATATTATGATAAGCTAATTCACTATTTTCAACATTTCAGTCAGTTGCTCAAGTGGCAGAAGACATATGGGATCATTATGGGTTTGATTTTGGAACTGACTTTTCGGGACTTTACAAAGCACTTTCTCACATTAACTACAATGTTCGTGTGGCAGCTGCAGAAGCATTAGCTGCTGCCTTGGATGAACATCCAGATTCTATACAAGTATGTCTGATTTATAATTTTCACTTTTTGCTATGTGGTTTTGGTCTCATGATTTACTGATAATTTTCAGGAGTCCCTTTCCACTTTATTTTCGCTGTATATTCTGGACATGGGTGTTGGAGATGACAATGTTGATGCTGGTTGGCTGGGTAGGCAAGGAATAGCTTTAGCATTACATGCTGCCGCCGATATTTTGAGGACAAAAGACTTACCTGTTGTCATGACATTTCTAATTTCGAGAGCACTGGTAATTTTACTGGCATTTATTTTTTGATTTTCATTATAATCCTAGAACTGAAACCTATTTTCATTTGGAGTCAACATCTTTTTTAAGAGCTAATATAGCTTTATATGAAATCAAAAATGAAAATATTTTTCACTGTTGAGATAATCAAAATTTGTTTTTTTTTTTGGAAGGCATAAAATATATTATATTATTAAGATAATCAAAGCAGTACAAGTGGTACTGAATTAAAAGAAATACAAGCACCTCTGGTGCTGCCCTCCAAAAGAAATCCCAAACTAACCCAGTAGGAAAGGCAACCCCACATAGTTTAACCAAAGGATTCCGATATGTTGGAAGACCAGTGGTTAAAACTAATGTCGAAACCTTTCTCTTTAGTTTTGAGCCAAGACCAAACTAAGAACATAGCCTCTTCCATGACTTTATATGAGTCAAAAGGTTTTCCTTGAAATATCAAAAGATTCCTATGTTGGCATATAGTGCTAGTTAGAGCAACCCACCATCCACTCCATCTGCTATGATTTATATTTGCACCAAACCCATCACAAAATTGTGCAAAATGGTTTAGTGGGGAAGCTGGAAGAGGTCCTACAGCCTTAATCAAAATTTGTTAACCGGTTAATATTTGATATTACTTATTGTTGTCTCCATCCATTTTTTCTTCAGTGCGAATTGTGCACATTTGAGCTTATGTCAGATGAATAGCAATAATTTTGCAGTGAATTTTCAATTTTTTGCCTTACCAGGTTCATTCATCAATGTAGAGTAAGAATTTTCTTTGGGTGAATATATGATGGACAACAGTTTGATTTAAGGTTCATTGAGTGCATATCAGGGTATTAGGGATTCATCCATGTGCCTATCAAAATGTTGTGCAACATAACCCATACCTCATGGCTCATAACAAATTGTATTGTAAATCATGCAACACATTCAAGGAGTGAGCAATATGCTCTTGCCACCACAAAAAATTACTTATCCTTGAGGAATTAGGGATTGAATTATACTGCTATAAAGGTTGACAGACTACCAAACAAAGAATGGGAACTATAAACACCTATTAAATATCATAAGCCTAAACCCATATTCAACACAGGTTCTGGATGGTGCAATAAAATGTCCCTTGTCTGAAAATGAAATGAAATAAATTAAAAACTTTTTAATGCTTGATACTCTCAATAATAGATGTTAATGTGACGAAATAAAATAGTCTGCTTAAAATTAAAAGTAAATGTAAATTTTTGACGGTAGTGTGTTTTGTATTGATGCTGTCAGTGAACTGTTACCTTGATCTATAGTGTAACTTTTCTACTAAACGTTTGACTTTTGGTATTGATTTCATTTGCAGGCTGATCTGAATGCTGATGTTAGAGGCAGAATGATTAATGCTGGTATATTGATCATTGATAAAAATGGAAAAGATAATGTCTCCTTGTTATTCCCCATCTTTGAGAACTACTTAAACAAAACTGTGAGTTCCTTATCACGTGGGAGATTGATCTGCTGGATACTGTTCTATTGTTCTTTTCTTTCTCTGTAGTTTGGCACTTAAAACATTTTTAAGAGTTATATGTGATGCTTCAGTAATAGATTTTCCCTCATTGTCTTAGGCTCCAGACGAAGAAAAATATGACTTGGTTCGTGAGGGTGTGGTTATCTTCACTGGAGCTCTGGCAAAACACTTGGCAAAGGTTAGTATTAAAGCTTGCTCCTCGTTTCTTAATTTTGGTAGCTAGTTAAAATTTAAAACTTTTGCTATTATTTATATTCCTTTTGGAGCAGGATGATCCTAAGGTTCATGCTGTTGTGGACAAATTGTTGGATGTTTTAAATACTCCTTCTGAAGCAGTTCAAAGGGCAGTCTCTGCGTGCTTATCTCCATTAATGCAATCAAAACAAGTATGCAAGAATATTCTTACATTGGATGCTTTTACTTCTGATCTTCACGGAAGGAGTGCCACTTTATCAGCATTAAATAAAAATTGGACAAAAAATAACCCTTGTTTGCATATTTATTTTCCCCCCTCTGTTGTTGATTAGGTGGATAGTATGAAATATCGACACAAGCAATAGGTCCAATATAAATAGTTATTGATGCTTGGTGTTAGGATGCATTTGTATGGTTTCACAGTATTTTGCTGAAAGGAATACTGAAACCTGGTGGCAAATTGTTGTATTACAATTCACATGCTTGTTTGGGTGTAACTCATCTTGTTTAAAGTACAAAGTTTGTGCTGTTATGCTAGCTTGTCAGCACCTTACCTGAACATAAATACATAGTTTTTTTTTTTTGATCAGCCAAAAATATAATATATTCATTACTAAGTACCAGAGGTACTAAATCGATACATATTTGTATAAATACGAATCATAGCTGATTCTATAACAAGCCTTGATATTATACAAGCTGAAAGAAAAGTAGAAAACTACATAGGATAATAGTGCAGAGCTTTAATCTATTTCCCTATGTTAATGCTTAAGGTGAATATTGTCTTACATTTTGATGTTTTCTAGATTTACTCAACTGAATTATTGTTATTTGATACTGCAACCATTAGGATGATGCAGCAGCTCTTTTTAATCGGCTGATGGATCAAATGATGAAAAGTGAAAAATATGGAGAACGGCGTGGGGCTGCTTTTGGACTTGCAGGATTGGTTAAGGGATTTGGTATCTCCTGCTTGAAAAAGTATAGGATTGTGATTACACTTCAAGAAAGTCTTGCTGAAAGGTTGGAGAGTTTATTGTGAACATCTTTTTTTCTTTTTAAACACTGCCTATTTTCTGAATTTTAGAAAATAAAAAATCAGTCTGATTTTTTAAATCGGACTTTTGACCATCAAAATGTGAGAGAAAGGAATATACCTAAATTATTTTTATGTTAATTTATTTTTAAACTGCAGGAATTCTGCAAAATCTCGTGAAGGAGCTTTACTTGGATTTGAATGCCTTTGTGAAACACTTGGAAGAATATTTGAACCGTAAGTTGCTAAGTATTTTGTCCCTAAAATTGTTGATTTTAAATTTAGTTTTATGTTGTGTGTTTTTTTAATTATTTTCACAATTATTGTGTTCAGGTATGTGATTCAGATGTTACCACTACTTTTGGTTTCGTTCTCTGATCAAGTTAATGCAGTCAGGGAAGCAGCTGAATGTGCTGCCCGTGCAATGATGTCTCAACTTAGTGCTCAAGGAGTGAAGCTTGTCCTTCCATCTCTCTTGAAGGTGATAAACATGTATTATCATTATGATTGATGAAACATTTTGTCTGCTCCAGATAAACAAAATGTGGTTTGAGTTGCCAAAATGCAAATTGGTTATTGTTTTGTAAAAGTGTAAATTTTCATCGTGATTCTTGGGTGCTTTACTCCTGTCATCATCTTTTATAGATTCAAAATCTTGACTTGAAGTAATTGATTGATATTATCGGCTTGAAATGTTTAAATCCCCCCTTCCTCCCTTTTGATTTTAAACTATATATTAATAAGATGCCTGATCACAGCCAAACCTTTGGTTTTGCATGTGAATTAAAATACATTTGGTAAGAATGGTATATTTGTAGGCATTCGGAGACTGCAATATCCATATACTTATTGGGAATTCTTGTGCTACTTCAATGACTTCTTGCAAAATCCTTGTAGTATGCGTTGTTTTTTTTTTTATTTCTCTTGTCAAATTCCTTGCACTTGTAGTCTGAAGGAGAGTATGGTAGTGATATGTTTCTCAAATCTCAATAATCTAACTGTGCTTAATGCGGCTTGAGTTGGTAATCTGAAGGAGAATTTATGTTTGCTTCCTACTTATAGAATTATCATTTACTATGCTTCTATTTCAATGAACTATTTCATAGCTAATCTATTTGCTCAGGGTCTTGAAGATAAAGCTTGGAGGACAAAACAAAGTAGTGTACAATTACTTGGTGCTATGGCATACTGTGCTCCTCAACAGTTGTCTCAGTGTCTCCCTAAGATTGTTCCCAAATTGACTGAGGTATAATATGAAGTAAACATTACTTTTTACTTTTAAATTCCTTCTAAGCTATAGATTGCATTGCCTTAACCCATATCGCTATTTGAAGGTTTTGACTGATACACATCCTAAAGTCCAGTCAGCTGGGCAAATGGCCCTTCAACAGGTTTGTCTTGACTTATGAACTATTCTATCCATTTGATTCCTGTTTCTGTGATGAATATTTTTAATTTTAATTTTTTTCCAGGTTGGGAGTGTGATAAAGAATCCAGAAATATCTGCTCTTGTCCCTACTCTACTTAAGGGACTTAGTGATCCTAATGAGCATACAAAATACTCCCTTGATATTCTTCTTCAAGTAAGGTTTACGGCATTTACTTTGTTTATTTTGTTTATTTTTTTACTTAGTTACCTAATATGTTTATGGTTGGTTGCAGACAACCTTTGTTAATTCAATTGATGCCCCTTCACTTGCATTATTGGTACCGATAGTACATAGAGGTTTGAGGGAAAGGAGTGCTGACACTAAAAAGAGGGCAGCACAAATAGTTGGAAACATGTGTTCCTTGGTTACAGAGCCGAAGGATATGATTCCATATATAGGATTGTTGCTTCCTGAAGTAAAAAAGGTAATTCCATAGAATGCTGCTTTTACTTTTGTTTCATTGGCCATGGTTTCTTCTCATTTCATGCATATATTATAAGAGCAGGTTCTTGTGGATCCTATCCCTGAAGTTCGGTCAGTTGCTGCTAGAGCCATTGGATCCCTTATAGGAGGAATGGGCGAAGAAAATTTCCCTGATCTTGTCCCATGGTTGTTTGACACACTGAAATCTGATAATAGTAATGTTGAACGCTCTGGAGCAGCTCAAGGACTGAGTGAGGTCAGACTTTTTCTTTTAATAGGTTTTACTTTTTAGGGCCTTTGGAATTTCATATAGTTGAGGATCATTTCTTAGTTGCTATGACCTTTGGAATTACATAAATAATGTTAAGAAGGATAGTTAAAAAATCTAGAGGATCATTTGTTTTACGAGTTGCAAATAATTTTTTATGGCTGAAAAAGTTACTAGTTAGCTTGTAAATTAGAGGAACTTTCCATTATGCGAATATTGGTGGTCTTTTAATGAACCCTATACATGGAAATTATATATACTTTTAATCAGAAAAATTATAATACAAGGATTGTGGGTTTGTTAAGTGAGCTGGGTATTTATAGTAGAACTGGAAACTGACAAGAATCATGGAAGCCTATTTTTTTTTTTTTTTTTGGAAGGCAGAAAATATATATTATTAATAAAAAACACAGCAGTACCAGAGGTACTGGTGAGATATACACAAGTACAAGACACCTACTGTGTCACCCTCCAAAAACAAAGGAAAACCCAACAATGACCCCACCACATAAGATAAAGATACCCGACCCAGATTAACCAAAGTACTCCACAAGATTGGAAGACCAGTGGTTGAAAGGAGTATTGAAATTTTTCTCTCTAACTTTTAACCATGACCATGCTAGGAATAAAGCATCATCCATCATGGAAGCCTATTTGATAACATATTGGTGGTAATCTGGTGTGAGAATAGTACTACTTTAATGTGTTATTTTCTGTGTAATTGTTTTGCTTTTTTTTCAAGTCTGTTAGTTTCAAGTCAGCTCTCATGCTTATAAGTTAGTTAGCTGCTAGTTTGTTTTTGGACAGCTGGCTAGTTAGTTAGATCTGATCTTCACACTGCAGCTCAAAACTTCTCTCAGTGTGAAAATCATTTTTACTAATTAATAAATAATATGTTTTCATTTTTTATGAATTCAACAAGCTCTCTGATTCCCACTGAAAGATATCATCATTCTTTAAGGAGACCATTTTACCATATTTTTTCTTTTGACTTGTTATTCATTTACAGGTCTTAGCTGCTCTTGGGATTGATTTCTTTGAGCATGTACTTCCTGATATTATTCGACATTGCTCCCATCAAAAAGCATCCGTACGAGATGGATACTTGACCCTGTTCAAGGTAAATAGTGAAAGTACAGTAACATTCACAAATCGCATTGGAGTTTTATAAGATTATTTTTGTAGACTTTATTTAATCATTTTCCCAAAATATTCTTTAGTATTTGCCACGGTCACTGGGAGTCCAGTTCCAAAACTATCTTCCCCAGGTGCTGCCTGCTATTCTAGATGGTATGGTATTATTTTTTAGGGTTAATTTATGTGCTATTATTGCTATTTCTTGGCTTGTTATCTTGGAAAATTTACCATGTTTACTTTTGACATTTTATAGGTCTTGCCGATGAGAATGAATCCGTACGAGATGCTGCCCTAGGAGCTGGCCATGTCCTGGTCGAGCATTATGCAACAACGTATGTTCTATTGTATCATTGTTTTTAATTTTTTGTGTTGCGTGGTTAATACTTTTTTATTAGCCCCACTCCTGGTAAAATGTGTTTGTGGAAACTGTAGTGTTGGCATATTGTTGCACTATTTATGTAAGACTTATCACTATTGATTGAATGATACTTGTGATTTATGCCACAAGTGGGGATGCTGTGCCAATCAGTTTTCTCTGAGATTTCTCTCCCTTTTTTCTATTTTCTCTCATGTTCTCAGCTCACTAATTTCTAATCATAATTAATAATTTTTTTCCCTACAGTTCTCTACCACTTCTCCTTCCAGCTGTTGAGGATGGCATTTTTAATGATAGTTGGCGTATTCGACAGAGCTCAGTCGAGCTGTTGGGTGATCTATTATTCAAAGTATGTGTTGCTCATCCCTGAGCAACTCCTTTACAGTTCACAGAGCTTGATTTGAGTTATGAGCCTATTTATTTGTTTCAGGTTGCTGGAACTTCTGGTAAAGCTTTGCTTGAGGGGGGCAGTGATGATGAAGGTTCTAGTACTGAGGCACATGGGCGTGCCATCATTGAGATTCTGGGACGTGATAAACGTAATGAAGTACTTGCTGCATTGTACATGGTCCGAGCTGATGTTAGTTTGTCAGTACGTCAGGTAATGACTACTACATTTACTTTTTTTTTAGTCAATATATTGTTCATTATTATTATTGGAATATGCTTACCAAATGTAACGACTGGATGCATTTTTCTTTTTTCAGGCTGCATTACATGTGTGGAAAACTATTGTGGCAAATACTCCAAAGACTCTTAGGGAAATTATGCCAGTTCTGATGGATACTTTAATTACATCCCTTGCATCATCATCATCTGAAAGGCGGCAGGTCTGTGCTATATCTGTGTCAACCTATTTTCTATCATAGGTTGCAGAAATTACATATCCCTATTGCTAATGTAGGTTGCTGGACGATCACTGGGTGAGCTTGTCAGGAAGCTTGGTGAACGGGTACTTCCCTTGATAATTCCAATCTTATCACAGGGGCTGAATGACCCCAACAGCAGCAGAAGACAGGTTAGACTAGCTTATGGTGTTGGAATTTTTTTATTTCATCCTAATGATCAAAAGTCTACCTTGGCTGTATCATAGATTCAATAGCTCATAACTTGTTATTTGATACAATTATGAATTTTATTGGTTGCAAGGGTGTATGTGTTGGTCTGAGTGAAGTGATGGCAAGTGCTGGTAAGAGCCAGTTGTTGACTTTCATGAATGAACTCATCCCAACTATTCGGACTGCCCTCTGTGATAGGTTTGTGCATTTTATTCTTATTTCACTGTTTGCAGAACTTTTAGACTGCATTATCTGATATTAGAGGGATATGTTTACAGTGTGTCTGAGGTTCGTGAATCAGCTGGCTTAGCATTCAGCACTTTGTATAAGGTTGTGGCTTTTACTGTATTTTTGAGTTTTTGTTAGTGGTGACTGGTGATTAAAATTCAATTATTTTAGCATGCCTTATCCCCCAAATTTGGAATGTAGAGTGCCGGAATGCTAGCTATTGATGAGATTGTTCCAACTCTTCTACATGCATTGGAGGATGATGAAACTTCTGATACTGCACTTGATGGCCTTAAACAAATTTTGAGGTAAAATGTGCAGTGACATCAATTTCATACTGCGAAGTTATATTATTTGTGCCAATTTCTTGTTTTAAACTAAATGCTTGCATTTTTCCTTATTTGTAGTGTCAGAACAAGTGCAGTACTACCTCACATTTTACCCAAACTGGTTCATCCTCCATTGTCGTATGTGTCTTTCTGTTTTGATCCATTTCTTCTAGATGATATAGCTCTTGTATCTTAAGATTTTTAACTAAGAACTTCTTGTTACTTGTCCAAGTGCCTTCAATGCACACGCTTTAGGTGCTTTAGCAGAGGTTGCTGGGCCTGGCCTTGACTTTCATCTTTGTACTGTGCTTCCTCCTTTGCTATCAGCAATGGGTGATGATGATAAGGTACACTATGCTCACATAATTTGGAGAGATACTTTTGCAGAATTCAGACATAATGTTTGCATCTTCATGTGACGATTTTATGAGTCTTGACCTTATAGAATGCAGATTGATTTGGAGAAATTTTATCCTTTTCTTTTTTTGTTGGTTGTTGATATTCTAGGAGGTTCAAACTTTGGCTAAGGAAGCCTCTGAAACAGTGGTCTTAGTTATTGATGAGGAAGGTATTGAGCCACTCATGTCAGAGCTTGTCAAAGGTGTTAATGATAGTCAGGTATTTTCTTGTAACAACAGATATAATTTGATGCCCTTTATCTGTCTCCTACATGCCCTCCCTACAATTTATTCTATTTTTTATGATGTGTCTACAGGCTGCTGTCAGAAGATCTAGTTCATATCTGATAGGATATTTCTTCAAAAATAGCAAGTTATATCTGGTTGATGAAGCTCCAAACATGATATCTACTCTAATCATTTTGCTAAGTGATTCTGATTCATCTACTGTTACTGTAAGTGCTGGAGTTGTTGACATTATACATAGATCCTCTATACAGTATATTGTTATAATTTGCTTTTCATTAGGTTGCGTGGGAAGCTTTGTCAAGGGTCATTATTTCAGTACCCAAGGAGGTGCTGCCTTCTTATATAAAACTTGTCCGTGATGCCGTGTCAACATCCCGAGATAAGGAACGGAGGAAGAAGAAGGTGAGGCTGTTACCATTAAACTTATTCCTATCTGGGACTTTCAGATATTGTTTTTGGTTCCTAATTGCTAATTTGCACATATTCTGTATAATTGCTCTGCAGGGAGGACCAATTCTCATACCTGGATTTTGTCTTCCAAAAGCACTTCAGCCTATATTGCCAATTTTTCTCCAAGTACTCTTCTTTTCATTCCATTGAAATTTCTGCATTTTGTATGATCATTACATGTTTTGCAATCCAGTTTCACACTTACCATTTTCACATTCTTTGTGGATATTTAAAGAAAACTAGTATAGGTATAGCTTTGTTTATATAATTTTTTAATCCTGTCTGAGATTTTTAAGAACATATCAGTTGATTATATTCTTATCAAGTAATGCAATTCTAGTCTCCTTTTAAAGCAGTTGTAAGTTGTACTGTTGTACCTTTGTGTCAATTTGAGCGTTTTCTATGCTATTGCTGTTGTGCCAGTTTTTGCTCATCTATGGTCTTGCAGTTCCACTGTCTCATTGTTCAGTCATGTCTCCCCCAGTCACTCCTGCTGAGTGAAAAGCACAACTCATCTTAGCATTATTTTTTTCATCTGGCTTTGACATCATTTATGTTCGATTTTTAAATAATATTACAAATATGCTGACTGTTTTCTTTCCTACATAGTTTAAAAATTCTAATATTGCATTGTTTGGTTCTTAGTCCTACATTGTGTGTTATATATAAAGTTGGAAGGTTTACACATAAAATTCATTCGTCAAGTTATTATTTTTGCACACAGGGTCTCATAAGTGGGTCTGCTGAATTGAGGGAGCAGGCTGCTCTGGGACTTGGCGAACTGATAGAAGTGACCAGTGAACAATCACTCAAGGAGTTTGTCATCCCAATAACAGGGTATCTAATAAAATAATTTGTTGATGTAGATTTTTTTTTCCTACAAATTTTCACATTTTAGCCCTTTTTTTTTATTTGGCAGGATTTCATATTTTAGCATAGCAAGCTCTAATAAGTAATGATATCATTTTATAATTTAATATTTCTGTCAATCTTTTGGTCTCTCTTATTTCAGTACATCAACCGAGAACCAATTCATTGGTTGTTGGCTTACTATTTCTCACTTAATCCGCATTGTATGCTTATGCTGACACAAATGATTTGATTTGGCATTTTCTATGTTTAAGAAAATTTCAATAAATTATCCCAGTCTTGCAATCTGCATTTCTTAAAGATATGAAATTATTTATGTCGTTGCCTAACAACGTATGATGTTGAGTTGTTGGAAAGTTGCCTTGTGGTCACCCCTAGCCCACCTTAGTTGTGGTATTGCGGCCTCTTTAGGGGTGCCTTAATTGCAGCCTCAAGGATGGTGGTCTAGTCCCACATCAACTAGACATATGGCTTAAATAGAGCTTATAAATCTTGGGCAGTCCTCACCTTAGAAGCCAGTTTTGTGGGGATGAGTTAGGCCCTAAGCCCTTGAGTCCCTGACTGGATATTAAGAGCCAGTTTGACCAATAGGTTTGTTTTGAGCTTGATCTTGCTCTTCTCATTGTTTTAATTATACATAGTTTCATCCCAAGAAGGCTCTAGGTGAGGTAGATATTTGATTGTCCATGCTTTATACTCAACTGAGATTCTATATTTTATCATTTATTATTCTGGGGACATATTTTATACATTCTGACTTTGCCAATCCTTTTTGTCATAGGCCTCTTATCCGTATAATAGGCGATCGATTCCCATGGCAGGTGAAGAGTGCCATCTTGTCTACTCTAACTACGATGATAAAAAAGGGTGGAATCTCCCTGAAGCCTTTTCTTCCTCAGCTGCAAACAACATTTGTCAAGTGTCTACAGGATAGTACAAGGTTTGAGATAATAAACGATCCCTGTTTCTTATTTTCATCTGCATGTAGTTTTAAGGAAAACGCAACTTGCCCCGTTCAGCTTTGACTTATGTAGATTTGATGCATGGTTTGAAAATATGGAAGTCACCTTTCAACTTCCCACAATGACAAAAATTGCCATCTTATTAGTAAATCATTCAATTAAATATTTGCAGGATTTATCCCATGACTTGCTAACGATAAAATAGTGGGGAAATCTCAAATGGGTCAAATGTAGTAAAAACTTTAACATTCAGTTATGCCGTAATTAAAGGGGAGAGACTGATTTAAAGGAATTGCTAACATTGTTAATGCATAATCTGTATTCTCATTTATTGACAAATGATTTATTAAGAAGATTAAGATGCAGATGTAGAGATATGAAATCCTCATGGGAAGAAGACATCACAATAAAAACTAAAAGGAAAATAGAACAGAAAACAGACTTTTTTCTGACTGTTCTGGCAGGGGAAGATTGGTCACCAATCTAGCATACATGCGATCCAAATCTCATTTTTAGTTGATTATCCATCTTCCTCCAAGGGTGAATCCAACAACAGTTGTGTGTTGGTACTTGGTGGTGAATTCTTGGGACTGCACAAAACCCAATATACATGGATGTTGCCTGTTTCTTCTTTCTTTGCTTGAAGATTGCACTATCCACAGGATTGTCCCCCTTCCATGATCTTCACCTCCATTTTGTCACCACCAAATTCTTCATTTCCTTCACAACATTTGATTTGTCACACTGGACCTATTTTTTACTGACTCACATGAATTTTTAAAGTGTATGAAAGATTGAAAGTAAAAAAAAAAATAACAAACCATTGTTGTCCATTGAATATCAATTATTAAAGGAGAGAAATCTCCTTTAAGGATTTTCCTTTACAGCTGAGCCTCTGCACCGTTTCTCAATGCTACAACCTTAAATACCACTCACTCCCTTGATTCCCTGCTATTTAAGATAAACCCCTGCCCTTCCAACCTCTAACTAATTGTTCTAATTAATTATTTGATAGTTTACTGTAATTAACTTGCAATAAAATGTTGGTATTTGGGAATCTCCTATATGTTATTATTCTTGCTTATTAGATTAGATGTGACTGCAGAACTGTTCGTTCTAGTGCTGCCCTGGCACTTGGGAAGCTCAGCGGACTCAGTACCAGGGTTGACCCTTTAGTTAGTGATTTGCTGTCAAGTTTGCAGGTGATTTCAGTACTTCAATTTTGGCTTAAGCTGATGCAACACTGTGAATCTAACATCTTAGCATTGCTGAATGTTACTTGTCCAATACAAAACTGTTGGAATTTGATTATTTAGGGATCAGATGGCGGTGTTAGTGAAGCTATTCTGACTGCTTTGAAAGGTGTCTTGAAGCATGCTGGAAAGAATGTGAGCTCTGCTGTTCGAACTCGTTTTTACAGTGTTCTCAAGGAGTTAATTCATGATGATGATGAGATAGTTCGAACATATGCTTCTAGCATATTGGGTATCTTGACACAGGTTTGTAGACTATTGAACGGATTTGGATTTTACTGACATTTTTTTTGTTTCCTCTATTCTTCTTTCCTTATTTGAATGACTATAAAATGTTACTCTTCCACTTTTCTTATTACATTTGCTTTCATTTCCTAAATTTATTACAGATGCTTAATTTTCTGTTTGATTTTGTTTTTATAATGTTTTTCTGATTGTTTTTTTACTATAACTCCAGTACCTTGAAGATGTTCAGCTGACAGAGTTGATTCAAGAACTGTCAAGTCTAGCTAATTCACCAAGCTGGCCACCTAGGCATGGTTCCATCCTTACAATTTCTTCCTTATTTCATTACAATCCAGCAACAATTTGTTCGTCTTCCTTGTTCTCAACTATTGTTGATTGCCTTAGAGACACCCTGAAGGATGAGAAGGTATGTTAATACTCAATTAGGTTTGGTAGGCCATGTTTCTGAATTAAGCACCTTAATTCTGTATTTGGAAGTAATTGAGGAGTTATTTGTGTATTAATTTCGAATTTGGCAATTATATGTTGTGATGTGATAGTTATAGTGATATATATAGGTTGTGAGACTTGTAGATGGCAATTAAGGTGTCAGATTATTATTTCTTGTGTTTTGAAGGTGGAAACTCTTGCTCTGGGAAAACCCTTTGTTGTTTAATTTTGATCTCAAATCTGGTCTAAAATCCAGATTATTTCTATAATTTTTTCAGAATTCATTGTGTTTATTTCTGAAGTCTAACAAGTTTCTTGTTATATTGCTATTGTCCGATTTTATTAAATTTTTCTGTAAAACAGTTCCCTCTTCGCGAAACTTCAACCAAGGCATTGGGAAGGCTCCTTCTTTATAGATCTCAGGTGGATCCTTCTGACACACTTCTTTACAAAGATGTTCTTTCATTGCTAGTATCATCCACACATGATGAGTCTAGTGAAGTTAGAAGAAGAGCATTATCTGCTATAAAAGCTGTTGCCAAGGTATGCGCTTGAACAGTCTTGCCTTGACCATGATATCACCTGTAGAATAATATGGTTGAAAATTTACATGGTCTACATTTCTGCAACATTACAGGCAAATCCTTCAGCCATTATGTCACACAGCACTATTGTCGGTCCTGCACTAGCAGAGTGTATGAAAGATGGAAATACTCCAGTTAGACTTGCTGCAGAACGATGCGCGCTACATGCCTTCCAACTAACAAAGGGTACTTTCACAGTTTCGCCTGCATTCTGTTATATGCTCTTTATCTTTTTATTGATATTTTTGTTGGGCAAGGTTGATTGTGATTATGTTCTCAACATATATTTGTCTTTGACCATTGAATAAATAGGATATCTGATGTTTAAGAGTCTAGTCTTGAAAGCATAAGCAATAATCAAATGCTAATAAAACATTTTTTGAATTTTATTTTTCTGGCTGGCACTTCTTACAAGTTGAATGATTAGTTTTGTGAATGAAATCAAGTAATTGGTGTTTTTCATGACTTTGTGCAAGTTCTGGAAGCTCATGACTTGTGTTTAAGTAGAAGTAAAACGGAGTATATGGATTGTTAGTTTAGTATGAGGTGTATTAATTCTTCTTAATGATGAAACTTAAAGACCATACCTTTCACAAATTACACGCTTTAAATATCTTGGGTCCATCATTAAAACAATGGAGAAATAAAGGGTGATGTAAAGCGTAGGATTCTAGTGGGTGAATGAAATGCAATAATTGGTGTCTTTCAGAACCCTAGTTAGTTCTTGCTTCAATCTGTTTCTAAACTAGCCAGCCTTGAAATAACTTATTACTCCAAAACAGCCATATATATAGCACTTAACACTCGAGTGCCATTCTTTCCCTTACATCTTTCTGTGTCAACAAAAAACCTCTTAAAATATTTATTTTTAATCTTACCATAAAAGCATATATAATCTATAAGAATCTTTAGTTTCGGCTTACATCAACATTTTTAATGTCACAACTGTGAATTATTGAATAGGTTTTCCTTTTTGTCTACTGGAACAGGATTTTAGATTTAGCAACTGATAATTGTATTATGGAAATGCTCTCCTAACTCTCTTTTGGGTTTTCCAGGTTCAGAAAATGTTCAAGCAGCACAGAAGTATATCACTGGCTTGGATGCTCGGCGCCTATCCAAGTTTCCTGAATATAGGTACTTATATAATCAAATATGCATTTCTATAGAATGATCATTTCAATCTTATGCAATTCAAGTACCAAATCCTGTATATTTAAGGGAGAAAACAAAATGATAATGAATCTGACATGCTACTAGTAACAAAGTCTTTTTAGGTTCCAGATGAGATACAAAAATCCTCATTAACTTAAAACTAGTCACAAAATGAAATAAAATTCTTAATGCATTTTAGCCTATTAATTTATTGACAAGCTAATTAGAGCTGTCAATGCTAGTTTGAGTCACTTTGCATTGATCTGCTTTTAAATGGGGGTGAGTGACTGAACAACGTGCATGCTGGGCGAAACAAGGAAGCCTGCCTTCCTAACGTTCTCTATCTATTACCCTTGTACCCTGTTGAACATGGAAAGTGGAGAGAATTATTAAATGTAGAAATATAGGAAAAAGGAAGGAAAAATTATAGAGTTTCATAAGCTTTATTGTTTGTATTTTTTCCCAGGAAAAAAAACAAATTTAAGTGCTGAAATAACAATTGTGTTTAATTATAGGTTAATTTTTAAACAAAATGGATAATCTTTATTACTAGCATAGATAATCCTTGTTTTTTCAAAAAAAAAATCAGTATAAAAAAATAATTACTCATCTTAATTAAGTTCTGTTAAATATCAGAAACTTTAATTGCAATTAAACTTTTTGGTAGTTTTCACTGGTTTTGTACGTAAGTCAACAACCCATGTAAAAATATGTTATTGATAAATCTCTCGTATTTACTGCTGTGCAGTGATGACAGTGACGACAGTCACGAAGATATATCAAGTAGCTAAGTTTGTCTTGGTGTTGTGTCCTTCCCTTTCTTCTCTGGTCGGAATACAAAATTCTCGTTGATAACCAAATTTTTGGCAGCACAATGATATAGTAAAAAAAAAAATATAGATATACGCAATTTGAGGCAGCTTACCCAATTTTTTTCCGCCTGGGTATTTGATTATGTCTATAATTGTAAATTAGATGAGGTGAATTATTTGTTTACTTAAGATTTTTATTCAATCAATTTTGGTGGTAATATATTTTTTACACCTGCAATATTTTGTCCATTCTACATTGACAATGCCATCGTAGCAGCTTTGATTTTTCCGTAATGTACTATGTGCAGGTGCAGATTATACTGTGTTTTTAAGATGAATTTTGTTGGATTATATGAAAATAATAGTGGAGTTTTATTGTTGTTAGTTTGAGGGAAGAATTTGGTTGTCAATTCAATTTCTGATTTGATATATTGAAATATATTTGTTGGATGCTAATTTTTTAAAGATTTTTTTTTTCATCACGTTGATTTATCATATGAGGGTAGTTAATAGCTCCAACTTAACGGACGGGGTTATTCACGAGATGTTTTCTTCCAAAAATTTATAGTTTATGATTATTTTTTAACGGTTTATTTTTTCTTTCAGCTAGCATACTTTTATGTGCAAAAATTGATTTTTTTTTTCATTCAAATGAAATTTACTTATAATTGATTATACGTATAATATTTATTAAAATTCTCTTATTTTCAGCTGTTCCAAACACATGATAAATATTATTGATTTTTGATTGATTGTGTAGTTTTTTTACGATGTTTTTTTTTCCTGTTATATAACTTATTGTGTACTTTTGTTTCTTCTCTTTCTATCGTTCTCGTGGTTGTAATTTATTTTTTACATTTTAATTGTAAAAGGAAAATACATCTTTACGTATTATCGTGCCAAATAGGTGATAGTTAGGTGTTGCTGCAATCCAATTCCTTGCCTTCGTATGGAGCTCATCACGATAATGACTTGATTGCTTTCGCCCAATGTTGATCTATCGAGTGGGAATGGTCGAGGTATTTATTCAAATAGGTATAATCCACAGAATTTCAGAAATCTTAAAAATGAAAGAATTCGAGTTAATGACTACAAGTATATGGAAAAAAAAAACCTTTTTTTTTTTGTAATACCTATGATACAATTGGAGCTTATCACCAAAAAAGAATAAACTTCGATCGTCCTTTGTAGCTCCGGTGGTGATTATTTCGTCAAGAGAAGTGCTCGTTTGCTTGATTATACTCTGTAAAGATATATTATTCCATGAAATGAAATGGTGTTCGTATTTTCTTTTTTCACTTTTTAAAAACAAAATACCACATATAACCCATATTGTTCCGTAATCATAGTGTTTCATTAAATGTATTCATGTTTCAATGGATAAAGCAGGAAGCTGATTATCTGTCTTTGAAACTTCCATTTAATGATTGAAGACCGAAGGTCGTGCTTTATTTAAGGTTGAATGCAGTGATTAACGAAAAGCTGGTCTAGAAATATTTTCCAAGTACTAGATGGAGAATTTTAATCAAGATTCCTCTGAGAGCCTTACGAGATAATGTTTGATATTAATATATGGGATTGTCAAAGTATAAGTCGGTTTCTCTAATGTGCATCCTAGAGTAGTGGTTACGAACATAATTTTTTTTATACTAAAAAGTGTTTCTTATATTAAAAATATAAAATATTCAAGGATTCACTTTTTTAATTAATTTGAAATACTTTATAATATATTTAATGTTTTTTAATAAGTGTCAAAACATTAGAAAAACTTGTTATCAAACTCTAACTATTATAGCTGCAAATACAAGAAGTATGATACTACTTGGTATATGATACACATACACTGCACTGACAACTAAAATTTTGTCTTCAATAAAGAATAATTCGAGATTCGCGATTAGAAGTTTAGCCGATTTAAATACGCTAATTATCATATTTGTACTAGTTTCCATGTCATATGGATGGCCGTGCGTTGGTAAAACATATGTTCAAATGGATCTCTCTCATAAAAATCAGAGAGAAGCCTCCCCAATACGTTGACTGAATACTTCGATCGCGATGTCTTAAAGTCCAAAGCGTAGACAGATTCCAGTGGAGATTCACTTTTATATTAAATCTCGTCCTATGGCTATATACTTACTTTTAATATAAATTCAAACTGTAAATTTATCATTTTAGGAAATTAATTTTTGCACTAATCTCAATTCCCGACGAGCGTACTTTGAGAGACATTTGATTGCTAGTTCTTTTTATTATAGATTTAATTTACATGTATAATTTCCTTTCTTTTTTCACTCGTCCTCTGTAGGATCTTTCATTTAGCTTCTTCCTATGCCTTAGCAGGGTCTAATATTTTAAAAAATGATTACATCAAGAATAAAGAAAGATAAAATAATGATTAATTTTTTATTAGTAGACAATTATTTGAGAAACATGAAAGAGAAGGTTTTTTTTTTTTTTTACAGACAGAGACATTCTACTCCGATTACATTTTTGCGACTGTATTTATTATCAAACTAATGTTTTTTTTGTCCTTATAAGTTAAATAATTTTAATCTAAAGTAGATAAAAATTATTGACTCAAGTGACAAATAGACATGAGAGGTGCAATATATAGGCATTCCTCATTTTTTTTTCACCACATTTTTTTGCAGTTAGGAGAGAAATAAGAACAAAACAGTGAAAAGTATAAGTGATGTTATGGATAGAAATAAAAAAATAAAAAGTATTGTAAAATAAATTGTTGGAAGAACATGAGAAGGGATGTACACAACCAAAACGAAACATTATTACTCGATAAATGCTACGGTAACAAAAGTAACTATTTTTTCGTTTTCATTTTCCATCCGGCCTCAGAAAAACAAAGAGCAGAACAACACTAGGTAGTATTAGATTTTACCAATACATACACACTGGTTAATTTTTATTTCTGTTAAAAAAAATACAAAGGTGAATATATAATTCTTGTTCTTGTTCATTAATCAGAGGCATGGCTACATACACAGATCATTTGCTTACATAATTTTAGGGGAAAATATTGAAAAGTGACTAGCTATTGTCAGTCAAGCCCAGGTTAATTGATTGAGATTTTTTACTCTGGTAATATCCGAGATATCCAATAACTTTCAGTTCTAATATCGGATTTGGAGCTTAATCACACTTAAAAATTTTCATCTTTCTCTGATGATACATTATGTGATAATCAAATTAGATTTTTTTATATAAACTACAACGGAATTATACTCACTGGTACAACTCTCCAACATTTGATTACCCACTTGTCAGTTTTTTTTTTCAAACATAAAAAAAATCAAAGCAAAGCAAAACAAAGTTATAAAGTAGTAAAGGAGGGAAGGCATTATACTGGTTTCAAGGGAAATATTAATGGCAAAGTGTATGGTGGCAGATGCACATTGAAGAAGTGCAATAAAAAGGGGATTGTTTTCAGTTGGGTAGGTCTGCGTTTTTATTTTGCTTTCAATAAGTTTCGAATGTGAGGCCTGCCAGGCCACAACCACAACTTTCTCCTCTCTCCTTAGTAATTTGCTTCAACGTTTGAAACATATGTTTAGACTTTAGATAGATGATGAAGCCCCATGATCATGCACCATTAATATACATGATGAATCAAATGCAAGCAATCATGATATTGATGCTGAAAGTCCAAGAGGGTCTCTGAGCAGCACCTTAATTAACCCCACCCACCACCCCATCCTCACCATTAATACTTTTAAGAGAGAGAGAGAGAAATAATAAAGAGATCAGGTTTACCCCCCCCTAATTACAAGTCTTTTTTCCAGCTCTATTTTCTTTGTTTATGTTACTATTTGGGTGTGGTATATGGAAAAACCCATGAAAGTCAGATTTACTTTGTGCTGTTTTCTTTGCTAGTAATGGTTTTCCTCCACTTTACCAATTATTTTCATTCTTGACACTGAAAGAGAAAAATAATGGGTATTGTTGTTGGCTGTTCTTGTTCTGCTCCTCCTCATCCTAGTCATCATCTTCTCCTTCTTGGTTTCTTCTTGACCCTTCTTCTACAAACGTTTGAGGTTGAACCCAGCACCTTCAATTACACAAGGTATAGGAAAGTCAGCAGCTTGAGACTCCAAAGGATTCAGAGACACTTGGACAACATTAACAAGCCTCCGGTCCTCACCATAGAGGTAATTAATATGCTAAATATGTGTATGTGTCAATGGTTGAAAATGTTCATGTTTTTCCTTTTTTGTTTTTCTATATAATAATCATCATTATTAGAATATTTTCATTGATAAATGATGTTGAATCTTAATTATTATTTCAGAGTCCAGATGGTGATCTCATAGATTGTGTCCATAAAAGAAAACAACCAGCTTTAGATCACCCCCTTTTAAAGAATCACAAGATTCAGGTACACGTACACCTCCTTCATAATTCAAATCATAAGATATCTATCTATCTATATATATATATATATGCACCTAATTAATTAACTTAGATCACTAGTTTTTTTTTTTTTCATTTGATTAATGGATAACAGAAAGCACCAACGAAGATGCCAAGGGGTATGAAGAGAGTAGAAGAGAAAGAGATAGAAATTAGGAGTGCATGGCAAATGTGGCATAAAAATGGAACGCGCTGTCCAAAGGGAACGGTTCCGATACGGCGGAGCACGGTGCATGACGTGTTGAGAGCAAAGTCTTTGTTTGACTTTGGAAAGAAGCAACGACGGTTTCGTCTTACTGGGCGCAGTGACGCCCCCGATGTAGTCAGCGGCAATGGCCATGAGGTTCGTACGTTTCATTTGCAACTACTACTAAACAATTAAACAACGCTACCATTCTTTACTCTACATTGTTAATTCTTTTTTCAAAGGACCATCTCTATTTATGCCTCTATATTCACTCGCCATATCGCTTTTATTATATCATTTATTTTTTTTTATTTTTCTTAGGATATCATTTAACCAAGATGCCCAAGTTGTAAATGTCATTTTTTTAATTGAAGGAAATCAAATCCAGTTGTCTTTATACTTGTAAGAATATCAAGTTGATGAATATATAATTATCTCCTTTTTTAACAACTAATTATTTAATTAATCAAAAATAAAAATAATGATTAATTAATTTAGTTGATAGTAATAAAGTTATCATAAATTTATATATTTTTAAAAAAATCATTTTTAGTAATGTTTTTTTCTCTAATAAATATATGTCAATACTCAATATAACATTTCTCCTATTTAATTAGGAATATTTTTATTCTAAAATGGATTAATATAAAAAACATACTCTAAGAAATACTTTAAAAAGGAAAAAAAAACAGTATAAAAAACACTAAAATTGATAGATTACTAGTGATTTTTATATGGACAAAAATTTTGTGAATTTCAAAGTGTTACTGCAAAATAGTTGACAATTCTAAATGTGAAAGTGAAACTCCGAGAAGTACTAGTATTTTTTTTTAATTTTTTAATTTTAACATAAACAAGAGGTTGGCAATTAATGTCACTGTTATAAATACGTGTCAATATTTTGACCGAGGCGAGGACCACTAACCATTTACACCGTCTCGTTTGGTAATTAATTAATTCTGCAAATGTCCAGTTTTTATTTTAAAAAATTGAATTCCTAACATTCTTTTATTAGTTTTATATAACAAAGTTTACAATTTTTTTTTATAATTATGAGAGATAGAAAAAAAAAGTGTAAAGTAATATGAATGATGCCATTTAGAGAAATAGTGAGTTTTATAAATCATTTCAATTAGCCTACTGTTTTTTTTTATTAAGTTATAAGTATATTTGACTAAAATAAAGGTATTTAATTAGTGAATGAGATTATCTCATTACTTTATAACGTTAATTAGTTCAGACACTAGCATTTGAACTCTGATAATTACCAAATAATTAGTATACCTGATCATCCCATCTTACTTCCCTTGGCTAACAGTACCTATATTTCATCAATCAATGTGCAAATTGCTTTGACGCTGTATTTTATAATATTATCTTATCATATAGTAATCGATTATCCGTAAAGATATTGGGTCCCAAAAAACTAATATATTAAATCTGAATAATGATAAATCAAACTATCGAAGTTTATCAGTCTGCAGTATATATGAATAGCTTAATTTTATAGTATAACTCTAACTTTTGGGGAATATAATTTACGTGAGTAAAACAGTTATATTAATGTACCAAAAAGAAATATATTTTGCAACTGTAGTTTTTATTTTGATTGAGAGGAAACTTAGCATTAATTATTAGTAATTATTTTGTGTACATATGTAGCATGCGATCGCATACACTGGATCATCACAGGAGGTTTACGGTGCAAAGGCAACAATAAATGTGTGGGAACCTTCGATCCAAGTAGTCAACGAGTTCAGTCTCTCTCAAATTTGGATTCTTTCTGGCTCCTTTGATGGCACAGATCTCAACAGCATTGAAGCTGGATGGCAGGTATTCTATCTAAATTCTACTCTCTCTCTCTTCAAAGTTTCATAAATAACGTTTTCATAAAAGTTAATTGTTTAATCATTTGGGCAGATAAGATATCTCAAAATAATTATAATTGTATTTTCACATATTTATATCATATATTCATTAAATAACAAGCTATATATATAACTTTTTTTACTAGATGATTTCAAAAACAAATTTCTAGTAAGAGTAAGTAGATTTACATTTTTTGTGTAGTGTCTTATTTTGCTTTATTACATACTCTACATTTATAACTATCTAAACTAATTAGATTAGATGATTACAAGTGAGAAGTAGTACATTGCATCCAATGTGGAGAAATAGAGAAGCTAGATTTACCAAATAATAGTATATATCTCTCTCTTAATCTTTTGGTTTATGGTGGAATTAAGAAATGGTCTCTAAAGCTTTGATTGTTCTACTAGTCAGGTCAGTCCGGAGCTTTATGGTGACAGCAGGCCCAGATTATTCACTTACTGGACGGTCAGCATTCATCTCTCTCTTTTCTTCATTCTCCTCCTACTCACATCAATCAACCCTAGCGTAAACATGAATGAACTTTTATATATATGACAAAGCGGTAGGGTGAATTCCTATTAGATGTTTTTATAACAAAATAAAAATAATAAACTTGCAATAAATTAAACTCATGTATTTATTACTCAGAAAACAATTATTGGGATAGTTTGCCCTTGAGTGGAGATTTATAAATTTTGTCTAGTTTCTTTTGGGTGATGCAGAGTGACTCATATCAAGCAACCGGATGCTACAACCTTCTTTGTGCGGGTTTTGTGCAAACAAATGGCAGGATAGCCATTGGAGCTGCCATTTCCCCCATCTCATCTTATGAATCCAACCAATATGACATCACCATCCTAATTTGGAAGGTTAATATTTAAATTCTTCCACATGCAAATTAATTTAAAGAACTTATGATTTAATTTTGTCCAAATAATTATCTAATCCAATATATCAATTATGCATACTCACTTCCTTTTGTAATATTAATTAATTAGGACCCGAAAGTAGGGAATTGGTGGATGAGTTTTGGTGATGGCACATTGGTAGGGTACTGGCCAGAAGGGTTATTCACACACTTGGCCACACACGCCACCATGGTGGAGTGGGGTGGCGAAGTGGTTAACACACGTGCCAATGGCCAACACACCTCAACCCAAATGGGCTCGGGCCACTTTGCTAATGATGGTTTTGGAAAATCAAGCTATTTTCGTAATCTTGAGATTGTAGACACCGACAATAGTCTTAGCTCGGTGCACAATATCTTAACACTTGCTGAGAACACCAATTGTTATGACATCAAGAGCTCCTATAGTAATGAATGGGGCACATACTTCTATTATGGTGGGCCAGGCAACAATCCTCTGTGCCCATAACGCATGATATCATATCATATTTAATATTCTTCTTCATCATGACGTACCTAGCTTTAATTTGGTTCTAGCACTATTGTTTTTGAGTTAGTTCACGTCCAAGTAATACCTTCGTGTTGTTGTTGCATTCTTTGCTTGTACGTAAATATAGAATTATTGTTGTAGAGCCATTTCCGTTCTTGTTTCTGCCTTCACTTTTTTGTTTTGTTTCCTTTGGATGGAAGGGATCGAAGGAAAATGTATGTGGTTGACGTTGTAGACTTGTAGTCAATAAGCAATTAAGGAATATCAGGACACATGTATTGTATATGGATGCATAAACACGATTGGAAAATGGTTAGATATTATTGAATGGCTTTCATCTATTAAATGTCAAGCTTAATTCTGTGAGATTTTTTTTAATCACGTCATTTAATTTTCTCGTCCTTTCAATAAAAAATTACATCTGAAAAACAAATAGCAAAGAAATTTAGTCACATGTCATATTTAGGGATAGGAAAAGAATCACAAAAAGGATTTTTTTTAAGACAAACACAAACAGGGGATATATATATATAAATTTGTCATCATGAGTCATGACATATGTATGTAATAATTTTAAAATTTCACATTCTCACTAAAAAAATGACATTTTTGTACCCTTAATTTTTTTTTTTGGTTTTACATTCTTTCTTTCTTTCCTTTCAGATTACCTATCACTCATATACCACTTTCTTTCTTGTCCTCTAATGGGTTATGGTTGTATATATATATATGTTAGATGTGTCAGACAATCGGTATCCTATTTTATTTCGAACAATCTGTATTTTTGTCCTATGCAATTAAATGAAAATGATACTTTAGAAAACAAATTATTGAGACTACCAAAATTAAATTATGATAACTTACATTATTAATTATCGTAATCCATTTTTTTTCTTATATTTCAAATCTGATGGAGTAAGTTAAAATGATCCTGTCCACGTCATTAAAAATAAGTAAAAACTATATAAGTTGAAAGAATTTTTGGGTCCATAAAATATTTGAGACACAGCAGAGCATGGCTCCACCCTGCCCTCGAAGTTGAAACAGGCCTGGATCAAGCTATAAGGAAATGAGCTATGCTACTCCGACCTTTTTTGGGTGTTGCTCGATGCATCAGGCATATTCCTTGTGCATCCAAGAAAGTGAATTTAAATAATAAATTTTGTGACAATTAATTTAATATAATTTATATGATTAATATTAAATATATATTAAATTTTTTACTATTATATATATTAATATTATTTATTTTATAACATAATTAGCATGTTAGTTCAATTGGTTAAAGCGTGCACAAGCATTATGTCTAATGCACCTAGAACACCCCCTTTCTTTTGTTAAATTCAACACCAACTTTTCCAAAATACTATTTTTACAAAGTTACCCTTGACTGAATATATGTTGTTGTGATATGGGGTGTAACTTTGCAATACACAATGAAAATACTGTGCCAAAAAATAACAAAAATATCTTTTATTGTGTAATTAATTTTTTGAAAATGACAGTCAAGGCATCAAAAGCCGAAAACCAGCCCAAATTTATAAAATTTTCATGAGTTATTGTGATAAATTTTTATTATTAAAATGTCGTTCCAAGATATATACCCTTTTTACAACCATATATTAAACTCATTAGTTGTTATGTATCAACCGATAATAAACAGATGGAGTTTTTTGGGCTTTGGAGCAATTGGTGGTGGTGAGGATGTTGGTTGGATGAGAGGAGCCTGTCATACTTAAATTTGTAATTAAATAAAAATTAAGGGAGGGATAAAATTGAGTAATTAATCATAAAAACTAAACTAAGTTAGGTTTAATTTAATATACTTGTGGTGGAGGAGTGATTTAGCTCTCGAGACCCAACTGTGATGGTGGACTAGACTATTACAATTCGAATTATGTAATAGAATTTGTTAATTTCTGAGAATAATGATAATATAACTTAATTAATTTAAGTTCATTTGTTAATTTTAATTCTGTTACTCTTTATGAATTAAAATATATATATTTTTGTTAAAATAGTAATGGTGTTTGTTAATTTCATGGATTCATTATTATCAGTGTTTGTTAAAAAATTAATGAATTAAACAGCAAATTGTATTACACCAGACAGTAAATATAATATAAAAAATTTATTCATCAGTAAAAAAAAAAAAACTCTAAATAAGTGAGGTAATTGTTTCATCTTTTTCTTAAATAAGTGAGATAACAAAATATACTTATAGAATTACACTTTTATCTTAAAAAAAAAAGAGCGTCAAAATTAAAACTACATATTTATCCTTAAAATAAAAAGATCAAGATTATTTATTCACAATGACACAAAGAATACTGATGATGCATAATCATCAACTCGCTGTTAAAGGACTGATATACTTCCGTGTTGCCATCAGATTGATGATTTTTCAAACAGTTAATACTATAGTATTTTCAAAGCCAGGCAGAAGAGCATACTAGTTTAACAAGTTATACAACATCACGTATCCCTTTCTTAAAGATTGCAATTTACATCTTCCCCTAGCAAATCCTCGTCTTCAAATTGGCAATATACAAATTAGAATTGCAAAACAAAAAAGGATCCATTTCATATTCGGATATTCCTAGCAATTCATCTTTCCCATTCCAACTCTGAAACTTTAGAGTCACCCTTTGCTTGAAGGCCATCTATGCCTCTGGATTGCTGATTAGTTATCTGGTCCCAACCCATAATGTGTGGCAATGCAAACTGCATCAGAAGACAAATTAATAAGTGACAAATCTCTTACCAAGGTGCAAAATAATACTAAACATTTTTTGGGGAACGAGGGCTGCTAGAATAAATGTAGAGATGAAAATGGAATTGAAGTTTCACTGAATCAACTAGTGTGGCTTTCTACAACCTGTTTGGATGACAAACTATCATAACCACAAAACATCAGAAAGAAGGAAACAGAGAAAACTGAAAGTAATTAACTGCTATCAATAGAATTAACAGAAAATGAATAAAACTAATCATCTAAGAAGGACTAGGGGTCATATATGAATAACTGGATCCAAACTCAAGAAACGAGCAGGGACTGGGAAGTAAGAACTGGATCCTACCCCACAAATAAATAAACTAGCATGAATGCTCCTAGTTGCCCAATACAAACAGCTATTTTGAGAATTGATTTAAAAAAAAAAAAAGTTAATAATAATTCAACCAGGTTTATTTAAGCCAAATGATGAACCAGTTTCAAAATACAAAGGCCACATATAAGCAAGGCATGATATCACTTGCCTCCCTCCTACTTTTCATGTATGTTGTACTCATTATCCTACAAGGGACTTGCAAATAAAACCTCCTCTTAACTTTAATATATGTTGTATGTTTGACTGAGTGTCCAACGCGAGACTTCGAAGCACCAAGCAACACAATAGTTGCCCTTTCAGCCCCTTTTTGCTTTAATGTTTTATTTCATGTTGCATTTGTAGGATGATCTTTATTTAACCTCTTATACTGGGTTTTTCTTTTCTTGCAGGTCATAGAATATGGTGTGCATGTGGGAGTGTATATGTTTGGTTCAACCATGCTTAGACTAGTGAACCACGAATACCTTCATTGGTTCAATGACTAGAACAGTTTTATATATACTTATTTTAAGTTCTATTTATCTACAGTAAATTGTGAATGAAATCAACGCCATGACAGTTTTTTGCAGTAAACAAAATAACATATATTCAACTATATTTCAATCCTCACCTAAAAACAAAACTGGGTTGTTGCCAACATGGTCACATGTGCAGAAAATAGTTCAAGAATGCTAATAAAAATGTCAAACAGGCAGTCTGAATAAATTTAAAGGACCACAGTGTTAAATCAAGATTCAAGGCATTATTGTAAAGTATTATTTTAAGACAAGAACTGTGTTGATTAAAGATTAACGGAATAATAGGCATGAAGAATGCCAGGATAATTATTTTCTTTATCGGTTTCTCACTTCATCGCTAGAAAGAAAATTGTTGACAAGATAACAGATAACCCTCTCCATTCTTATTTCATAAATATCGCAAGCAGAAACTCAATAGTCCATAACTAGTGGAAGCTATAACATAATTAACACAAACTTATGAGAAACTAAGCAGATAAAAGGCATACAGTGCAAGCTGTCTTCATTACAGCAAACTCAGCAGTTGTGACGGGAACACTGAAGTAGTCTTTGGTGTTTAACAGGTTGTTGACAACAGCTGCCAAAGAAGGAGAAATAATCAGAGAGAGAGAGTGGGTGCATTGTGCAATCTATAGTAAGCAGCACAAAAGGAGAAAAACTCAACAAAAAAATATCTTACTCAAAGACACAAAGTAGCCATTTGCATGAGGCTTAATTGATAAGCTCTTCCTTACTTGACCAGCATTACTGCAACATAAGGTGCTTACTAAACCATCACTAATCATCTTTAAAGTGGTGTAAACATAAAAAAAAATCTAATTAATAGGTTAATGATAATTAGTTGGCCAGAAAAAACCTAGTCCAAGAGCCATGAAACCAACCTTGATAACATTGAGGGGTCATGAAAGAAATCACAGGAATCTTGAGCGTCCATGGTTATCAAAGAACCAACTTCAGTTGCCGAGAGAGCAAATTTCTACAAAAGGATAATTATTATTAGAGGAAGATAAAGGGACATCAAAATATTCTATGTATGTTTCCTCCTTGAATTACTAAATAGAACATCAGAAACAAGATATTAGGTCAACTTGACAATGCATTCTCTATTGCAGAAACGGGGGAGGAGGAGGAGAGGAGGGGGACAACCCAGACAACTTTAACCGTGCAAATGGAATAGCAAAAATAATTACCTGTCTTTTATCCCAGTCATATTTGCGCTCTCCAATAGAATGCATGAAAGACATCATGATTGAACCGCGTCGATCAACTACAACAGTCCCAGACTGACAAGTGGAATTGACAAATATGATGCTTGGTTAATACAACACACACACACACACAAAAAAAAGTCACATTCAATAAATTTGTTAAAAGAAAACCACAATCTTACATCCAACTTAGTGAAAGTTGGAAGACAAGGAATCAACGAGAATGCAGCTTTGCCCTTGTAAACAGTATAAGGAGCAAATATTCGATCGGAAGCGTGTCCTGCAAGTTTATGGTAGGAAAACAGAAGTAAAGGTAATGCCTCAACTGGTAACAAAAATATAAACACTTGTATAAAGCAATGCCTTTGGCAGCATAGTTATTTGTAGCAGTAGAAATGGCAGCTGAATAGGTAAAATCGCGCCCCTCTTGGCGCAGACGGTCTCCGACTTCAACTTTCCTAGAGGACAGCACTTCCAAGAGCCTATGCCTGTTTCACAAAATTGCAAAATTTAAATGCATATCGTGTCGTGATGTCATCTATCTAACATTATCAAAAGCATATGTTTTATTTTGCAAGAGCGTGGCCTAATAAACGAGAGATTCCATGTTAAAACAATATAATAAAGCCTATGCCTTTTTTACAACCTTTTTCTTTAGTGTTCGGACAAGGTTGCGAAGAATAATGAATCGATTAGAAAGTAGAGGTAATAAGTGATAGTGAAAGAAAGTAAGTACCTGGAAGGGGAAGTGAGAGGGAACACGCGAGATAGCGTGAACATTTTGGAACGCTTTCTCTTCTCAATCTCTCGTTCTTCTTCACTTGTGAGTTGCGTCAGTAGCGGTAGCACACGAAATGGGGTTTTATATTGCCTATGCCGGTTGATGCCCAAACAAAATGGAAATGGAAACGGAAAATGCTTCCGATTGACCACTCTTTACTCTTCTTGCCTTTCCTGAAACGACGCCGTGACCTAAATATTTTGTTGTGATAAAAGAAAATAAGTAATTACACCTGGCCAGTCCCACCCCTTATATTATTTTAGTATTATGTGTTTTATATATATATTATTTGAGTTTCAAAATATTTTATCGTTTATATGTAAAACTTATAAAATATATATCACTTTTTTTAAAAATATTTTTTTAAGATATATTTGATTTAAGATAGATGAAAAATTAAACCAATATATATTTTATAAATTTGGTTTAAACAAATTTTTAATGAAAATCAAAGTGTGAACACCCTTAACAACCCTACTAGCATGAGCCTCACCCTTATAGCTCATGATTTTTTAACCTTTTCTCTCTCTTCCCGTTTCCCATAAATATTTAATACGATAATTTTTCGTTTTGTTAGATATTTTTAAAATATTTAACACAACAGTAAAACAAGTTTATATAAAAATAAATTTATAATAAGATTTTTTACGGTAGAGCATATGACGTGAAATTGTTTATATTAGAAAAGACCAAAACGTTCTTTTTAAAATCATTAAACATTCACTTATCATTAAATTTTAAAATATTTATACAAGATATTTTAAATATGGAGATCCATACCAGCATTATTTACTCGAGTAATACTAGTATCTATTATTTTAAAAATGTGACCGTGAGGGAATATTTATCATATAGATTCTTGAAGAACACTAATGGCATCGTGACTCAAGAAAAAAAGTTATTTTATTTTAATATAATTGTGTTCATATTACAATATTTAAAATAATAATTAATGTTAAATAAACTAATATCACAAAATCAAAAACATATCCACAACGCCCTGATTTATTTATTATTTATAGGAGTATTGTTTATTATTCATTATTTTGCTGTAATGTGTAATGGAAACTTTTATTGGGTTCTAGAATAAATTATAGAAATGATATGGTAATTTTCCCATTCTCTTTATTTTGTTTCGACTGGTATTGGGTACAGCTTTGTAGTTTCTTCTTGGTGGATCCATTCAGATCTCATCCACGATGTGTTGCATTTGTTTTTCACGATGCTGAACCCGAAGCCGCGCTTCTTCTAATCACACGACGACTCATTCCGTACACTTGACACTCTCGTCAACAATGGCCGATGTTGCCGGAGCCACAGTGGTGCGAACCCGTCATCTTTCTTTTCAATTGCACTTCAGTTGAAACGATTCTAGTTCCCAGTCTCAGTCAATTATTATCACCATTTTTCATTTCTCTTTTGCTGATTCGGTTCTCTGCAGAGTCCCTCTATCGGTGAAACCAACGATGCGCAGAAGAATGTGTTCGATTTGGGAGCGTTTGTTGGAGACCTAACTTTGGAAGATGATCCAAGCAGGTCTTCTTCACTTTCTACTAAGTTTATTTCTAGTTCATTCACTTTTGAGCATGCAACTTTAGAATCAAGACTTGTTTTATATGTTTCTGTTAACTTTGCAGCGATGATATATCATTGGAAGGACTAGAACAGGAACTAGAAGAGTGTAAGAACAATGATGTGAGTCACTTTGCCGTTGTTGTGTTGAAAACACTGCTATTGAAATGGATCGGCGTATATTAAGTTATTGTGTTGCTTTGTTTTGTGTAGGTAGTTGCAAATATACTGTCTAAAGGTACCAAACTTAGGGATTATACAAAAGGAGTTGAGAACGATTTGCGCAAAGTTGAATTGGATTCAATTCAGGTTTGTGGTCAATTTTCTGAAATTTTTTACAGCTATTGCTTTTTATTTTGCTTATCCTGGTTAGTATGAATATCTGATTAAGGTGTGGTTGTTTGTACTCAGCTAATGCTTTTGCTTTTGTTTGATTTGATGATTAGTTTTCCTATTGTTCCTTTTTTTGCAGGATTATATTAAAGAAAGTGATAATCTAGTTTCTCTTCACGATCAAATTCATGATTGTGATAGTATCTTGTCACAGATGGAAACTCTTCTAAGTGGATTTCAGGTATGTTTTTGGCCAAGTAAGTTTTACCTTGAAGCTTGAATTTGACACTTCAATTTTCCTCTCTTTTTATGAAGACCTATCCCCATGAAAATTCTTAGATTCACTCTGCAATGCTGAAGTACTTATTGACCTGTTTTTCATCTTTAATAGTCATGCAACAAAAACCATGTACAGTCACAGTAATACATTCAATAATTTGAAGGACTTGATAAAAAATTTGAAGTACATTTTTTATTGTCTATATTGAATATTAAATCACAAAATCTTTCTTATTTTTTATCAGGCTGAAATTGGTTCCATTAGTTCAGACATAAAGATTCTCCAAGAGAAGTCTATGGATATGAGTTTGAGACTTAAGAATCGCAAGGTATGAATGTTTAATTTAGACAAAAAAAATTCAAAGTTGTTCATAAATTGTACCACCCTTTTGCCTTTGGTTATTTTTTTTTCATCAGCAAAAATAAGTGTGTATTATATATATATATAAATCAGTACAAGTAGTACCAATATCTGTACATCCCAGTGTGCATGTTATCTATGTTGGGTTATGGTTGGGAAATATGCTTGAGATATTAGAATACCATAACCCCCATTTCTGGGCACACTGGAATACCCATTACAAAAAGTATCTATGGTCTAATCCCTCCCTTGTACAAGAATCCAGATTTAATATTATCTAAATGTCTGAGCCACGTCCAGCAGAAGAAAATTGCATCCTCCATCAATTTCTGTCCATTAAACTCCTCATTTGAGAATACAATTCTGTTTCTGAGATTCCAAATGCACCATGTGAGGGCAACCCATCAAATCCACCATCTGTTTTGGACTATTCCTATTGCCTTACAGTAAGAGTGTTGTAGAAAGTGTTCCTTAGGCGATGCAGGGAACACAGTTACAAATTCTGTTCATGCAAGGCTCTCCCACCATAAAGGCATTATTCTTTGGCAGCCAAAAAATGTGTGGGACACTTCCTCCTCATGACTCGAACAAAACAGGCAGCGATAATCATCTAGCTGCACATTCCTTCTCCTTAGGTTTGCTCTTGTTGGTAGTCTATCCCTCACCAGCCTCCAAACAAAGTGTGCTACCTTGCTTGGAATTTTCATTTTCCAGATAAGTGTGAATGCCCCGTCTTCATTCTCATCCGCCACAACTTCATTAAGCAAATGATATCCACTTCCCACTGAGTACAACCCACTCACATCCCACTTCCAAATCCATCTATCTTGTTGGTTAGGCTGAACCCTCTACTCCTCAATATCCTCCGTAAAGCTAGCTGCTAGTTCCATCTCTCCTTCCAACAACATTCTCCACCACTCAAAATTCCATTCCCCCGATTCCCCCACCTCAATGCCCATCTGTTGAATAGTGTGATGTTGCTGTTGAGATATACAATATAGTCTCTAGTACTTCTCCATCAACAATAACCCCTCCTCCCTCCACCTATCTTCCCAAAACTTTACCCACTACCTACATCCTATTTTCCACTTCACACCTTCATTGAGCCACCCACCTTCCTCCTCCGAACCACACACAAAACACAAGTCCTGCCCCCAAATCGACTCCTTGTGGTTCCTCCTTGCCTCATCCTATTTTGCCTTTGCTTAATAGTAATACAACCAAAGCAAAATGACTAGTATTATGTAACTTACTATCCTTTTGATCTGGGAAGCATCCTGTACCAGAAGGCTGCTTACACTTAACAATCTTTTAATGTTTATCACATGCTCTTTCTCCATTTTTGTCTCTTCTCTCTACTTGTGTTAAGATTTGTCTTGTTTCATTCAACAGGTGGCTGAATCCAAATTGGCTAAGTTTGTGGAGGACATAATAATTCCTCCAAGGATGGTTGACGTTCTTGTTGATGGAGAGGTATATTTTTTTTTCATGAACTACTTCTCTCCACCAATATTGCATAAGTTGCTTCCGGTGGTGTGGAAAATATTTAATATTTTCCTATAGTATTATACTATCTTGCTTGCATTTTACATACGTTTCTGTTTTCACGACTTCAAAACCAACATTCTAAATTCCTAATTAAGGATCTTAGGTGTTTTGTTTGTGACTTTGATTGTTCACACCATCGGTCGTATCTTGTTTATGATGTTATAGACTCAACATCTTATTATTTTTGACATATCTAGAAATTGGTAGCCATGGCAACATTTAAAAAAGTGTATAATGATTATATTGAATTTGAGAATAATGTCTAGATTGACAGTTTATATCTTCCACTGAGATACATTTTCTGGATCTTCTTTGATGTTTTGGCCTAGAGTTAATTTATTTCAATTTAATCATCGTGGTCTATGTTTTTTATTTTTATTTAGATCACTTGGTTCTTAATGTGTATAGTTTTCATTATATTTACATGTTACCATTATATTCCCTTATAATTAGACTTGTACACTTTGGACTTTTTTTCAGGTCAATGAGGAATATATGAGAACTCTTGAGATTCTCAGTAAAAAACTGAAGTTTGTAGAAGTAGATCCAATGGTTAAAGCTTCAAAAGCTCTAAAAGATGTCCAACCTGAGCTTGAAAAGCTCAGGCAGAAAGCAGTTTCAAAGGTTATTAATGCCTAAAATATAAGAATACTATTTTCTTCTGGCTGATTTTTCTTTTTATTTGGTAGACCATTTAATAGGTAAAAAAAATAATTATCATGGCTTCCCATCTGCAGGTGTTTGACTTTATTGTGCAGAAACTTTATGCACTGAGAAAGCCCAAAACAAATATCCAAATACTTCAACAAAGTGTCCTTTTAAAATACAAGTGAGTTTTTCTTATTGTTTTTTGGAGCATAGTAGTTTGCTATGGTGGTGATTGCTTGAGAGTTGAGATAAGTGAAAATATAGTTATTTCATTCTGAAACCTGTTTCTGGATTTCTGCATTTTATGGATTTGGTTACCATTTGAATGGAATGATTTTATTCTTTGTATTGCCTTTTAATATCCTGAATTTAACAGATTATTTGATAATTAACCCTTTCCTTTTCTTAAAAATCTATTGGCAACATTTGCTCATGTTTTTTATTTAGATTTGAATGAAATGAAACTCGCTGTTGGTTTTGGCATTTGGTTGAATTGCTATATCACTTTTTTGTTTTTTTTGGCTATGAAGCTGATTTGTGCTTCTTAAGCCACTCCTTCACACTTTATTCAAAGTCCAATTGATAATTTTTCCTAGCATGTAATTGCATCTACTTGATAACGGCTACAAACTTTGTTTATACTTGTCTCTCTTGGAGAATTAGATGGTATTCAAGCAAATCTCCTTTTTCATATGTTGTTGACTAAATATTATTTTGTTTAAATTGGTGTGTATTCAGTCTTTCTTGCACAGTGCCTTTGGTAATAAACAGAACTGTTGATCTTGAAGAATCTATTTACTAAATATTCAATTAAATGTTTTTGTTACCACCATTTGCATAAATTTTATGTTGCCTGCCAACATTGGAAGGCTGTAAAATTTACCAATCTATACTTCACTTCGTTGGCCCCCCCTTTAAATTATGGAATCACTTTGGTAATGTTGTGTGCTTTTGGTTCTCTATCTAATGGATGGAAGTATACATGTCTAGGTATGTTGTTTCCTTCCTCAAGGAACATGGCAAAGAAATATATAATGAAGTTCGTGCAGCATACATTGATACAATGAATAAGGTAACTGTTAAAATTAGAATCTTGAATCAATATTGCTATCAGGAGTAGAAAGGATTGGTTGCTTTTGATGTACTTATCTTTGTTTATAATCTTGATTCGAAGCATCTTTTTCAAAGTATATTGAACCTTAGATGAACATCATGGCCCATGTGTCTTCAAGAGAAATTTTTTGTTTGATAAGTCTAGTTTAGTATTTTGAAACCTGAGCCTCCTTTAAATTTGTAATCTCATGACAAAAACCTTGTTTTGTATGATTATGATTCCACCTAAATCTAGGTTCAATAATGAAGGAAGCCAAAGCCCACCACACTAAAAATACATAACATATTTTTTCTTAAATGCAGTTTAAAATGAGATATGGATATGATAGCATTGGAGACTTTAGGTAGCTGTGTTTTGGTCTGACAAGGACAACTGCTGTATGGAAGATGTTAATGATTCTAGGTTGATAATCAAGTGTCTTTGATGCTATACCTGATTAGTCTATTGTTAATCTTCACAGATTTGTAGTTCTAAATCATTAATTTGCATAAAAGACTTTGTTTTGGGTTGTATTAGCTGAAATTTGCATAATTAGGCACTTGTCCAATAAACTCTTGTCAAATGAGAGCTAATTCATAAGTCTGATTGTAAAGCTTACTGAAGTAAGCTAGAAAGAGCTCATAGGAAGGTCATAAGCAATTTCCACAAGCCCAAATAAGCCCTTCCAAATCCACACTGGGATAATTTTAGATAGAATTATAGAAACAGTAAAATTGAAGATAATTTCAAGAAATACGCTAATGCTGTTGAATGTTTGCAGGTTCTTAGTGCTCATTTCCGCGCTTATATACAAGCATTGGAGAAACTACAACTGGATATAGCAACATATAATGATTTAATTGGTGTAGAGACTAGAAGCAGTGGCCTGTTCATAAGAGCAAGGGAACCGCTGAAGAATCGATCTGCAGTATTTGCTCTTGGGGATAGGATTAGTATATTGAAGGTATAACCCTGTCCAGAAAAAAAAGGAAATTCATGCAAGATGATTCTCTTTATGACTACTAATCAAATTGGCCTAGAAATCCATGTGTTTATTTAAGTAAGTTATATTGTTATTAATGCCAATAACTTTCTTCAAGGAGTGAAGGTAGATTTTAAAATTAGGAAAAACAATAGTTAGAAAAGAAATAAATATTTTATTTTAGCAAGTTGTGTTTCAAGATTTGGGGACCTATTACTAATTTTATAAATCAATCATGATTAGTTATATGTTACTTTGATTCAACAAATAAATAAAGAGTTTAATGCTTTTCCACAGACAGTGTAAAATAGTTTTACACTATCATCCAATCATAAATCACCATTTGAATTACTTTAAGATAATTATTTTCAAAGTCAACAAACTAATCATACATGGTAGTTATGATTGGATGACCATGTAAAACTTTTTACACTGTCAGTGCATAATCTTTTTTCTCATAAATAAATTCATACTTGAAATCACATTTTGTTAAGATATCCCATATTGACAAGCAATATAGTTTTTGGCAACCCTCCCTTCTTAAGCTAGTTTTTGGGTTTGAGTTATATTCAGTCCATTTCTAATATGATATCAGAATCTATCCAATTTTTGTTTTGGTCGCTCATTGATGTCCAGTCTTGCTAATTTCATCTTCCAGATGCCAAGGGGTGGGGGTAAGATATCTAATTTTTAATATGGTATCAGAGTACACTTGTTCCTCTGTTGTAATATTAAGTCATTCTTGAGCTTTGCATGGTTCAATAGGAATTCATATATTATTAGGTGACTCTGCACACATTTTACAGACTTTTGGATAACTGCATCAGATTTGACAGTAGATTAATTGTTATACTGTTAACAGGATATTGATGAACCTGCATTAATTCCTCATATAGCTGAAGCCAGCTCCAATAAATATCCATATGAGGTCCTGTTCAGGAGCTTGCAGAAGCTGCTGATGGATACTGCTACTTCAGAGTACTCTAAAAGTTCACTATGTCATGTCATATTGTCATAGCCTAAAGTCACTTTTATACATATTGACATTATCTTCGTTCATATGCAGATATAATTTCTGTGATGATTTCTTTGGAGAAGAATCTATATTTTATGAAATTTTTTCAGGTATTTTTTATGGAGTGTCTTGATTATTTTGACAAGTTTTTTCAATTGAAATTTAAACAAATAGTATACATAAGGAGGACTTTTAGCTTATTGGTATGTGAGGTGAAGGTGAACATTGTTGGATTCATTGTCACCTTGATGTGTGTAAGGAGCACATAAGATGAGAACTTAGTTATTGTGAGAAATAAGATGATCATACAAGGAATGTTTAGACCAGGAATATTCATATTGGATAGGAAGTTGGAGTGGCATCTAGTGTGGAAAAGGAGGTAAAATCACATCTAATATGGTTTGGGCATGTGAGAACAAGACTGCTAAAGGCCCTAGTTAGAATAATTGGCAGATGATGGATAGCCTAATAATTTGGGGTAGTGGTAGATCAAGAAAGAAACTAAATGAAACCATTAAGAAGGATTTATAATTTAATGAACTCTTTAAAGAATTAGTTATAGACAGAACATAATGGCTTCATTCGATTCATGTAGCTGACCCTACCTTCTGGAAAACGGCTTTGGTGGTGGTTGTTGTAATGATTTGAATTTGAATAAAGAAAGGATTGTTGTTAAATTCATTGTGTTATATATTGTATATTATATATTATAATTATACAAGCACCACTAGATCACTTCAGTGTTGAATTCCATGTCATCTCAGAATTGGGTTTTCAAGCAGACCCTTATTATTTGCTCTTTGATATTGTCAGGTCCATTTGGTGTCATTGATGAGCACTTCGATTCTATACTTCCAAATTGTTATGATGCTATAGGCCTCATGCTTATGATTCAAATAATACACAAGCATCAGGTAATGTTTTACTCTGATTTTGATCTTTGGGTGAAAAGAACATGTCTAAACAAAAACCATAGTGATGCTAATTAGACACTTCTAGCCTAAGTGTAATCTCAATGGATGATTCTTAACAGTTCTAGAATTTTATTCCAAGTTCCAAGAATATAATTCTGAATCTTAACCCCCTCCTGAAATTCTTGAAAGTTGTGTTTGGAATAAAAAAATTAGAAATAGTTTGATTTGATTTATGAATTAATTCTTATGTTTGAAATTCCATGTTTGGAACACATTAAAGATAAATTGAGTTGACTTTATGTTTGAAGTTTACATAAAATAGGTTAAATGACTTAACTAATAAGGGCAAAAAATGTCAATTTCAACAATTAAAATTAAGTCAAATCCAACCAAATTTGAGTGGATTTCTATTTGCACATAACTATTGAAAAGGGATTTCCAAATAAAATCATTTTTTATATCATAACTATATAAACAAATGATTTCATTTTTAAATCAAATAAATTCTTAAAATATTTGATTCCAAACAGACTGAAAGAGAATTCACTTAACAGTTGGGGATCTTGGAACATCATTTAGGAAGGAGCTACCATATGAATGAATAATGTTGAAATGATCCATGCAACATCATGAGTATATTGATGACTCTCTGCTCTTTAACTTTTTTAGCACATAAAACATATGTAGACATAGAACTTTGTAGAAGCATATAGCAATCAACAGAATAAATTGCAGTATGCTGCATGTTTTAGCAGATGTACTTGGTGCATTTGAAGATATTTCACTTTTACAATCAACTCGTTACTGACTTTTTTCAATTTCAGCTCATCATGTCTCGAAGACGGATTCCATGCTTGGATTCATATTTAGACAAGGTCAGTTTTCTATGCAATGGTTATAGACTTGTTTACACAAGATTAGTCTTTTCTTGAGAGTGTTTAGACTTTAGACCAGGAAACCATATAAGTTAGATGAATGGACTTCTATGCTTGGGAGTAGCTTTAGTGCATGCATTGAGCTGTGAGTCTAGCTCTGTTCACTATAAGGCATTGAAGTTACTGGGATGTAACTCTTGTTAAAGTTAAATAACAAGAGGTAAAAGAGAAAAAGTAAAATATGATTGACATTGGTTGATGACAGCAAAACTCAAATCTGACCAGATTTTACCCCTGTTTTCATTTGGGATAATGTTCATTGACATTTTTTTGTATAATATGTTGATTGTTTCCTAATCCTTTGCCCACTTTGAAGTGTGATTGAATTTGCTGGATGACAGCAAATATAGTCTGACTAGGTTTTCCAACTTTATTTTCTGCTACATAATGCAAATCACATTTTTGTACAATATATAGAAAATTTATTTATTTATTTATTTGGCAAATATCACGAAGCAGAGTGTGGAGGGTTTTTTTTTTACTTTTTTTTTCTGAATCCCCCCCACCCTCCAATTCATCTTCCTTCTCACCCTTTTCTTTATTATCTCTTCTATTTATATACACATTCTTGGTTTTCTAATGTCCCTCTCACTTGCATCTGGCTTATAGTTGGAAGTTACCTTTGGATTTAGATGGACTGGGTGCTAATAAGATAATGTGCCTGTGTATCATATAGAATTTACTACTATTGGTCCCTGATGAAGCTAATTTTATTTTGGGCAGGTCAATATATCCTTGTGGCCTCGATTTAAATTGGTATTTGACATGCACCTCAACAGCTTGCGTAATGCAAATGTGAAGACATTATGGGAAGACGATGTTCATCCTCACTATGTCATGAGGCGTTATGCTGAGTTTACTGCTTCGCTTATCCATTTAAACGCTGAATGTGGAGATGGTCAGGTTAGTATGATAAAAGTTAGAGCCATCCAAGTTTTCTTTTGTAAAATTCTAATATAATCTATCCTCTGATCAATTGCAGCTTGATTTGAATTTGGAACGACTTAGAATGGCTGTTGATGACTTACTTATCAAGCTTGCTAAGAACTTCCCAAAACCAAAATCACAAACAGTGTTTCTTATAAACAATTATGATATGACAATTACTGTTCTGAAGGTAGGAATCTGTAAAATAACTTAGTTTTAATGTATAGCTATATCTGCATCAATCAATGGAAAGGTCAAGGGTGTGCAATGTGGTTTTCATAACCAGATGGGTTGTTCTCTGACTTTTGACAACTAAAGTTTTCCCACTTGCTTGATTCCAGGAAGCAGGTCCTGAAGGTGGGAAAATTCAAATGCACTTTGAGGAACTGCTGAAGAGCAATACAACAATCTTTGTGGTAATTGCAATCAATTTCTTGTATATATAGTTTCAACACAATGATAAGTTTTTGTTTTGATAGTTTCAGGAAGAAGTGAGTGCATCAATTTTCTGTTGCTATATGTTCTCATTCCTGTTTCTTTTGTCATATAATGTTCGCATCTAAGACCCGCCTAGAAAACTGTAGTGTTTTAAGTCCTAAACTTGAGATAATGACTTTCAAATAACACTAGTATGCCGAGTCACTCCACCATTCAATTCATGAAAACTCAATTTGTTACTTGTGAAAGGAAGTGAAAAAACATTTAGGCAGATAAAACCTCAGAAATGATGACGATGATCTCCAACTTGGAGTAAAGACCTACAATAGTTATAAATATAACAAGTGGTTTAGATTAAAAAAAGTGGGCAAGGGTACCTATAAATTATACTAGGCAAAAAGTATATATAATTTTCCCGCTTGTTCTCATGTGTGGTTGTCCTCACTGTTCTCTTCATTCCTTGTAGGAAGAACTGCTTCAAGAACATTTTAATAATTTAATCAAGTTCGTAAAGTCCAAAGCCTGTAAGTATCATAACAATGACACACATTGTTTTTGTTTTCTATTTTGAAAATATTGGCTTGATTCTGTGTAATTTATCAGCCGAGGACCCAACATCAAATCCGGATAAGCCCATAACTGTTGCCGAAGTCGAGCCACTAGTGAAGGATTTTGCGAGTAGGTGGAAGGCTGCAATAGAGCTGATGCATAAAGACGTTATCACTTCTTTCAGCAACTTCTTGTGTGGTATGGAGATCTTAAGGGCTGCGTTGACTCAGTTGTTGCTTTATTACACAAGACTCTCGGATTGCATCAAGAGGATCGTTGGTGGTTCTGCATTGAACAAGGATCTTGTTTCCATATCTTCAATCATGTATGAAATTAGGAAATACTCGCGGACTTTCTAATTTGTCGAAGATGCCATAGTTATATACTGGATCTAATTCACAATCAATGATATTCCATTCAGTATTATGCCAAAAAACAACTCTCTTGGATCCTGTATGTAAACGAAAGATAGTTTGCTTCTTTCGGGACACCCAAATAAGTGAACTTTTTTTGTGCAACCTATTTGGGAATTACAAAAGTACAAGTAAAAGAGAAAGCACACTACTGTTGTATAATTGCAAATGCATCAGTTGTTCATGTTTGTTTTTTTCTTATATATATTTTGAGTATTTTCTTGTAGACTTTTTTTTATCAAACCATGATTTAAGCATTCTCTATATATAGCCAATGACACTTGATGCAATAATAGTGAAAACCATGAATTCACAGAATATGAAGATGCATGCCAATGCCATAATGTCATTTTGCATGTATCGATGTATACCATTATTACTCTGCCTTCATCACCTTCAAAAGACTCTCAGTAGGCAGGGTTTTTTTTTTATTGTTAGGTTGTTAGCATTCGAGTGGCCGAATAATCATAAAGCAAAAGCCATTTGTTCTATTTTGATTAGTGGCATCCCTATTGCAATCAGCCATCTTTAATCAGGGAGAAAAGAACGTTGTAAATACTGTTTTTATAATTTTTGGGTACATTATATTAGATGGAAGGAAGAAAGAAAACGAGAAAAACTAATGACGCGCCAAGGCGATGATGATGATATAAAAGCGGTGTAGGAACAAAAATATAATTCTTTTTGGAGGGGAGGGGTATATGAAAGTTATCACTTGAAATATATATAAATCAATTTATATTTTACATAATTAAAACTAGATAATATGTATAAGTATATAAAATAAGTGATGTGATAAAAAATAAACATCTATCTGTTAATATTTTTTTCTATTTTGGTTTTTTTTCTGTGAATTTTAGTAGGTCAAGCCGCTTTTTCACACCCTATTAAAACATTAAATGATGGTGAGGGAGAAAAATAAACCATTAATTTTGCCTCCAAAACATTAGTGTTTCTTGTAAGTGTTTCCTAGAATAATAACATTATTTAAGTAATTTTCAAAGTATTTAATATTTTATACCAAAAAAGGTACTCATCACTTTAGTTTCTTGTTTTTTCCATACCAGCATTTGAGCCCAGTTCACTATGGAAGTGACTTTCATCACTTTAGTTTCTCAGTTTTTTTTTTTTTTTTTTGAAAGGCGCTTTAGTTTCTAAGTTGATATGTTTTAGGAAAGTTTAGACACTAATTCTAAAGATTTTTAAATATTTGGAAGAGTACTTAGGGTGATTTTTAATACTTAAAAACTATTTAAGTATTTTTTTACTTAAAAAGTACTTAGAAAAGAGGATAATACCTTAAGAATAAAAAAATACTAATAATTTATTCTATAACACTACTGTCTTAATACGTTCTTTTTTCCATTAATTAAAATTCAAAAGTGAATGAGTTTTTTTTTTGTGTGAATAAATTGAATGAGTTTTATTAAAATAAGAAGTAGTAAAATATACAATTAAACTTCAATTAATAATAAAATTGTGTCCGAAGCAATATATTTGACAATGTGTTGCAGTGTTGGTATCTTTTGCTAGTATTAAAATTAAAGATGAAAATGATGGTTTACGACACAAAAAGAAAGATTTATTTTTAAAATAAATAAATAAAGGCGTTGAACAGATGCACTGCATTCGATTTCGTTTTTGGACCACGGTGGTGGCAGATCAGCTGCCAAAGCAAAGAATAGAGATATTGAGTTTTAGTTTGAGTGTGAGAGGATGATGCGATACAAAGAGGTTCTAACATTACTTTTTTGCTTTCCCCTTATCTTCTTAGATAATAGATACGAATCTGAGTCTCACAATGTCATAATCGTAGGAAAAAGAAGCAAAGAAGGAAGCTTTTAGAAAATATCTGGAAACAAGTGGAGCTGTCGACGCTCTCACCAAAGGTGATATTTTGCTTTTCAAATAAATTGCTAAATCTAACACTCAAAGTGATATTCCTTTGTTGCCGTTGTTGCTGAAGTTCTGGTTTCTTTGTACGAGCAAAACGACAAGCCTTCTTCTGCCGTCGAGTATGTTTTCTCCCCTCTTTTTTTTTTTTTCACTTCCAATTCTGATTATTTTGTTTGATCTGTGTGACTCGACTCGACACGTGTGAATGACACGCTTCTCTTGTCTTGGGCCTTGGCAGGTTCATTCAACAGAAATTAAGCTGTCCTTCCATCTCAGAATATGAAAAGTTGCAAGCCGAATTCTCCGATCTGCAAATCAAATACAATGACCTCTTAGCTGCACACCAGAAAACCTGCAAAGAGGTGCCTTTTACTTTTACTTTTTACTGAACAAGGCACTTACTGTAAATATTTGTAGTTAAAATACAGTCTGTGATAAGTTGACGAGAGAATTTCTATAAAAGTTCAAGGCTTAATTATGTTTTTTATACTTGTAATATATTCATTTTTCAATTTACTACCTAAAAAAATATTTTTTAATTTATTTTATTTCTTAAGATATTCAAACTTTTACTTTCGGTACCTATACTAATTTAAGTGATGACATGATGACGTAAGATTAACGACATCTATCAAAAGCAATAGTTTAAAAAGGAGTATATTATTTGAAGTTTATCTGTTGTGACAAAATGATTGTGGGTTTTGTATCTGTAACTATAAGTTAACACAAACCTTCAAATTGCTGCTTGTAATGCTCTGGGGTTTTGTTGAGATATTCGGGGTTCTAGATGGCAGGTGAAATAAATATATTTTTTGTGCATAAATCTTGTGATGAAAGTGGGGTCCCTGGTTAGCCACAAGAATATGGATTGAAATGTGGTTATGATGGATTTAATATCTTGTGTGGTTAGGGAACTTGGCTATGTTTAGGGGGGTTTGGGCATTAGAAGATAATGTAGGAAACAAAGTAAGGGGGAATGGGGATTGGAAAATCGCTATGGACCTGCATAGAAGGGAAGGAGGTTGGGGACTGACAGAGGAGAAGAAAGCAGGACATCAGCCAATCATTATCTCTGCTTGATAGCATATCATAGATTTTTTGTGGCCACATAATGTGTGGCATATCTAACAAGAATGTGAGAAGTGATAAAAGTTAATTTTAGTCATATTACCATCAATGGAATGAATGGATATTGGATAGTCAAGATTGTTTTACTTAAAACTAATTTTGACCATCCACTTTGATTGTATGATCAAGGCTAGCAGATCCTCTCGTCACTCACATGTTACCCTTCTTGGATATACGGACAATCAAGATTAAAAGTTACTAATAGTCACAACTTTTTCAAGAAGTTGTGATTTTTTGTGTTTTAATTTTGATAATTTATATTAAGATCTAATGGTCAATATTTGTCCATCTCAATTTCACATATAAAAGGCCTTCTCCCTTGATATGTGTCTTATACACATGCTGGCGCGCACATACATGCGCACATTTGATGGTCAAGTTAACATTTATCGGGATTGGAGAAATGTGATAGGTTAATTATTGTGGGTTCCCTCACATACCACTAAAATAGATACAACTGATTGTCCAAAATCTTGCCTTCTATTAGATGTATTCTTAAATATGTTAACTTTCTATATAGTGATTGATCACCATATAAGTGGATTGTGACTCTAGCAATCTTTACCTAAAACATTAGGGGTTCAAATCTTAGTATCACCAATCTAGGGAGAGTTCTACCGATCCAATTTTTTGGTTTGATGGATGTTAGGGTTTATTCACTGTGTACCATACTGTTTCACAGTTAGAAGAAATGAAAAACTCGCATGCCTTGGCAACGGCATCTACCAAGGAAACAACTGATAGTGAATCTCCTAAAGATGGGCTCTAAAGCTTCTGCATTGAAACTTGCAATTCTTGGAGGTCCATACAGGTGTATTTAACCTGGTTTGCAATTTTTCCAATGTTTTTTTTTTCAGTGGAGGTGGTGACTACTGATTGTGAATAATACTTCTGGGAATTTGGATTTTAACCAAAAACAATGGTATCATGTAATTCATGTATTTGACATCACCTGGGATAAAATCATCATGTTTGTTGTTGGGGAGTGACTATTGGTTGATTATGGTAATGTTTTGTTTTGTTTTGTTCACTGTTCTGTCTTTGATGGATTCTGTTGTAACTTGTAATCACCTCTTCCTTTTACTTAAGCTGTGATTTATATTGGTAAAATGGTGTTGATTTCTTATCAAGTTATTCTGATATGTAACAGAATTGCAATGGAATGGATTTTCAATGATATTTTTAAGTTTTTGCGTGTTCTAGTTTCTTCACTTTGTTGCGCAGAAAGTAGGCAGAAGAAAGTGCGACCACCAGTTTATGGTCTAATCGGCCATAACCCTCGACCCTCGTAATGCATAATATTCTAACCCCTCAAATGTCATATGCTCCTTGACTCTGGAAAAAATGGGAAATTTAATTAAACATTTTGCCACTTTGATGTTTTCTTCTTTTGGGGAACATGAAATATCTAATTTATTTTACGGCAAATTTTAAAAATCACATAACCCACCTAATGCTACTGCTAAACTTGCCATAACAATGAGTGGCAGCACTTTGCTCAGCTTATTTGTTCTCACTCACTGATGTTTCCTCATTCACAAACCCAATAGCACAACCTAACAAAATCCCACAACCAATCTTGGCTTCTAGATGGATAACCGTTGCAAAACTTTAAAAACTTTGCATACTACCACAATAATAGTTGTACATAAAGTGATACGTTGGCTTGTCATAAAATGACCTTGGTATTAGTCACTAGATATGAAAAGCAACTATAAGTTTTCTTGGTTTATATCTAACCTTGATTCATCCCGACTTACCCAAAGAAAAAGAAAAAAAGATTTATCCAGCATTTTTTGCAGGAGCCAGATTGAAAATGAACATCATATAAGAGACTTGATTAAAAACAATTGTTAAGTACACGAACCAAAATAAAAATTTAATCATGCTAGTTTATGCTATACATATACAGTCTATTTCAAAGAATAGAAACCAAGATGAGAGAATGAAGAATCACGTAAAAGTGTCTGATTTATTTTCGTTCTGTCAATTAGTTTTGCAAGAAGAAAAAATAAAAGTTAAAAGTACTTGGATACTTATTTTTTTATGTCATTTTGTATACATATTTTTTTTTTTCCTTTTACTTAAAAAAAACTTACTTTTTTTTCCTTTTACTTTCTTTTCTTCCAAAATCTTACAAATTATCTCACTTTCTATTATTTTTTTTCCTTCCTATTTCTCTCATTTTACTTCTATTTTTAAGCCAAACATACTCGTGTTGATTATGTTATTCATGCCAAACATACATCACATTATCATCTCTAGAAACAAATTCAAAAGTTTTAAGATGCAAAGAAAATAAATACTTTTATAAATTAATTTGTGACAATAATTCTTACATTATGATTATTTACATCATTTTAATTTAAGAAAAAAAATTATAACTATTCATATGTATTATATTAAGAAAATTTAAAATATTTGTAAGAACAGTTGTGTCTCCATAAAATTCGTTGTGAATTTATTTCTAACTATCACTTCTTAAAAATCTATTTGTTTAAAATAAAATAAAAATTACATGTAAGGATTAAGAGTTAATTTAAAATTGTAATCAAATTATAATTAAACTGAAAATACAAAAAAAAAAAGGAAAGAGAAAGTTGTTTTAGTCAAATGAAAGGAAAAATCTTCTATTTGTGTGGAGAGGAGAGAGAAATTTTTGCCCTTTGTCGTGTATATTAGGTTTGGGAGAATATAAGCCCAATCCAACCCAACGAAGCCAGTAAGAGTAAGAAATGAAGTGAGGACTAGGATTTAGGAAGAAGCCCAACCCTTATCGGTTTGTAATATTTGGTTGTCAGTGTCGCTGTCTGTGACTACTCCTACCCTTTACTTGCCTGTCACCCATACAAATATCCACGTCCCACCCTTTCCCACAAATAATAGAATATATATAAAAAATGGAGATAGATATGATGAAGGGTCAAAATAAGAGAGTGAGACTCCAAATCAGAGGCTTCAGTTCAGACTCGGGACCCTGCCCTTCTTCCAAGATAAAGTGTTTTTGTTTTCATTATAAAAATAAATTAAAAATATCTTTTAAAAAAATTGCAGTGGCAGCACACACATCTTTGTGTTTCAAAAATGGAACCTAATGACAACCAACTCACCTCTTTCTTCCACCACCACCACCAACAGCACCAACACCACCAGCCGCCGCCACCACCGCAGACCACGGCGTCTCCGACCAACGGGCTCTTGCCGAACGCGGATGGGTCCCACATACTTTACCCCCACTCTGTGGCGTCCGCTGTTTCGTCGCAGCTTGAACCGGCGAAGCGGAAGCGCGGGCGGCCGAGGAAGTACGGAACGCCGGAGCAAGCTCTGGCCGCGAAGAAAGCCGCTACGACGTTGTCTCATTCGTTCTCTGTGGACAAGAAGCCCCACTCCCCGACGTTCCCTTCCTCCAAGAAATCCCATTCCTTCGCTCTAGGTTCGGTTTCGCTTTCCCTTTCTCAATTTTTGTTATCTAATTCTCCCTTCTGATTTTTTGTTTCTAATTTTGAAAAGTTTTAAGATTGGGATTGCGAGTGAGTATAGCGTTTCATAGCTTAGTTATAATTTGATGCAGGCAATGCAGGGCAAGGGTTCACTCCGCATGTCATTTCTGTTGCTGCTGGTGAGGTATGCGTTCGTTGTTCACACTTCACAGACATCCAATATTATTATTGTTTGTTGATTTTAGAATTCTGCATCTGCTTGCTGCACCGTGCAACTACAGTGACTGGCCTGTAACCAAGTCCCAAATGTTTATGTTATTATATTATTGAATAAGCCCATCAATTAATTTCATCCCTTAAGTGTTACTTTCTATTCCAAGTAGTTCCTAAAATAAACTAATTATATAAACAATCTCTCAACTATTAGAAATCATATTAATTGGTCTTTCAAATATTGAAATATCCTTCAAATTAGTCCCTGGACATTAGTCGATTATATGAACGTAGGGACTAGGTTGATGGATATTCAATATATAATTTCATTACTTTAATGACTATTTAAGAGAGAGGGTAATACTTGAAGGACCAAATTCATGATTATATATATATATATATATATATATATATATATATATATATATATATATATATATATATATATATATATATATATATATATATATATATATATATATACATACATATATCTAAACAGTCCGACAATCTATATTCTATTCTGCTAACATATGGCAACTAAGTTGTGCATGTAATTGTAAGTATCTACTGCCCTATAAATATAACTTTACTGGCTTTTGTTAGAATTGGAAAATTCAACTTCTGACTCTTACTAATTAGTAAGAGTGTAACTGAAAATTTAGAGTTGGCTTGTAAAAAAAAAGGGATTACTCAGCATGGTTAATTTATTTAAACGAGCTTAACTGAAAGCTTTATTTTTTTACTTATTTATGAAAAATAAAGCTTGAGTTTGGTCTGTTTAGCTCATTTTTAACTGAATTATTTTTGCTTTTGTGGAAATTTTCCTTAAATTAGTTTTAAACTTTAACAATTTAGTATTTAATAAAATATTTGAATACTAGATAATACTATACAAATAGAAGTTTCTGCTCAACATGTAGTATGCTATAACAAGATCGATCTATCTATATGTGTGTGTGTGTGTGTAAAGCTTGGACTTGGTTCATTTAAAATTTTAAATTACTTAGCTCAATATCAAGCTTGAGTTTGTTTATTTAGTTAAACAATTATACTTGATCGAACATTTGACAAGTCAAGTTTAAATAAATAGTTCATGGATAGCTCGGCTCATTTACAATTCTACTAATTAGTAATTACTATATGGTTTGTTCCACCCCGACCTATATAGTCATGTGGGGATTTGTTCATCCTTTATGGTTATCCGTCTTTGTGTTGTGGTGATTCCAGTTTTTTCAAATGATAATTTCTTGGTAGATCATGTTCTAAGTTACTAAGTGAGTTTACGGAGAGAGATATGATAAATTATGTGGCAATGTCTCTTGTAATTGAGATGGTGTAATGGGAGGGAGTGATCTACTGCAATTCAGGGATAGTGCCTTTTAGGGGTCAGCATAGTCACACCGGGGATCTCTTGGCTGAAGTTCACCAAGTTGCACCTTCTTAAGGGTTCCTATAATGGATCCAGGTGAGGCACAATGGGTGTGCCTAATAGCTATTGCTAACCTGTGGATGTGATGTGAAGTTGTGAACTGTTAAGAGTCAGAATAATTTCTCTTGATTTTTTTTCTGCATTTCCAAACATAAAAAAATATTTCAGTGAACTATGCTTCTCTGTTTTTTTTTTTTTCCTTATGTTATTCCATTTCTCCTTGTAGTTCACCACTCTTTATATAACTTTCCTCCGTCCATGATTTTGAATATATTATGCGTTGTCATTAGTCCAGTTTTATTTTCAGCTTTCTTCTGTATATTTACTACTTTTTATAACTGTTTAACTGTGCACTCAATAGGATGTTGGCCAGAAAATTATGTTATTTATGCAACAAAGTAGGCGTGAGATGTGTATTCTGTCTGCATCTGGTTCCATCTCTAATGCCTCTCTTCGCCAGCCAGCAACCTCAGGAGGCAGCATTGCATATGAGGTAAAATATTAGTAACCATTTTTTATCATGTCTTTTTGTTATATTCTAATAGCTATTCTTCAAACAATCTTTCTTTAAAAGGAAAAGGAACGGGTTGAAACTTGCAACTTTGGTCAAAATCTAGTTTGTGAGTATTAAGATAACCAAGGCTCAAAATCTGGTTATGTTATTTTGGATTTTATTGTTTATTTGGGTAAATTGCACATTTACACTCTCTGCCCTAGAGATATTAATGCTTGTTAAATTTTAGTTATTTAATGTGAATGGGCCTCTTAAAGATAGTCTCTCTCTGTGGCACTCAACACTGTTGGTAATGGCAACTATTTTTAAACTACTATCACACAATAAAAATAAAGATTTTGGGTGAAGTTCCAAAGCCATTAGTAGGACTATAGTAAATATTATTTCGTTCTTAAAAGTCCTAAAATTATAGGAATAGGATATGCCAATATGGTACTTTAATACTCACCCCACCCATACCCACATATATTATTTAATACATCAAATCTAAAATTAGAAATATTATACCTAATTACTTATTCAACAATACAAATTATCATGGATCGAAGTCTACACAGATCATATACTTCTCATCTCAAAACCCTAAGTGTTGTTGTTGTCGTGACTCTGTTGTCTAAAGTCTTCTTGGCTTCATATTCAACTAGTTATGGGAGCAGTTGGTTGTTCTTCCATCCAACTTGCGGTAGAATTTTTAATTAATGTTCTTTGTTTTGTTGATTTTTCATAATTAATTTCAGTATTTAAAAAAGAATTTTTGTTTTACTAGTTGCTCAAAGAAAACTCATTAAAAGAAAATATTCTGTTTAATTAGAATGCGGGTAATGGGTGAGGCCATGAGGGTATATATATGTATGTAGCTACCATAGGGTACAGAGATGGACACTAAAGTTGCTACCAATGTGGGTGTGTTTGGAGATGGGTATTTGTTTCAAATGTTGGTGTAGGAATGGATACTATAATGCCTTTTTCAAATCTTACCCATCTCCTTTCCTAGTAGGAGGCCTATTCATAATTGTTTACCATCCTTAAGAGTATCATTTACTGTAATTGGACTGGAGTGGATGGAGAATGTAGTTTTTAAAATTGGAGGGAAAGGAAGTGTAGTTTAAGCATTACTTGTTGGAGGAAAATGCAATTCACCCTGTAATTTAAGATTTTTCTCTTGCCATCAAATAATTGATTAAAATTATCAAATCCTCTCTGAATCCTCTTGTTTCTCACTTATACTAATAAAAAACTTTGGATTGGAAACTTCAATTTTAAAAATATTATTTAAGAACAATAACTAATTTTCTCTCTCCATATTTTTCATTTTTTTCTCTCATATACATGTGTGTGCTTATGGCTTGTTTGTATAAACCCAACTTCTATGGACAACTTTTCTGATGGTCAAAGTTGGAAGCTTAACAAAATGGTTTCATTTTCCGTAGTTAGCTCCTGCACCCTCTTACAAGAAAATTGATCTTCATTCTTCAGTTACCTTCAAGAGCACAGACACTAAGAGGAACCTTTATGAAAACTGTCTATTAGATTACGACTACTCACTTGAAGTTAGTGCCAAGCGGCAGTAAACTAGTAATATCATTTTCCTGTGTTGCCACTGAATTAACTATCAAGTAGGAATCATAATCTGTGGCTCAATGAACATATGACTAATTGCTGAAAATAATAATTGTTAATTTTTATTGTTTGATTTTTTAGTCAAATGAATTTTCTTTATCATATTTGATAGTCATGTGCTCATATTGCAGTCATAACAGTTTAACTATTTCTTGCTTTGACATCAGGGTCGGTTTGAGATTATTTCACTTACTGGTTCTTATGTCCGTAATGAACTTGGAACTCGAACTGGTGGTCTCAGTGTATGCTTATCTAATACTGATGGACAAATCATAGGTGGTGGAGTTGGTGGGCCGCTTAAAGCAGCTGGTCCAGTTCAGGTAATTTCAGAAAGAACTATGGCTGAATTTGTGGGTGGGAGATTTGAGCTGTGCCCTACATCTATTTTTCTTGGTCTTGATCAATTTGCCTTTTATGCCTTGAAAAGTTGTAGGCCAAACCATTAAGGACTTTGATTTAAATGATGTGTCATTGACCATGATTTATGATTAGGACATAATGTCATCATTTGATTAATATAACCAACCTCATATGTAGGAAGAGGGTTTGATGGTGGTTGTTGATCTGTTTGTACATTGTCCAGGTTGTGAGGTGGCAAACAGATGCTCCAAGGTAAAAGGGGTTGGGGAGAAAGTTGTAGATGGAGAACAGTTTTCTACTTATGCTCCTGATTCTTCTGTAGTTTCTGTTTGTTATATTGCCTTTACCTTGTAGAAGAAAAGTGTGATTTTACATTTAATACATAATTTTTTCCTGCGAATAAAAAGGGGAGATGAGGTGGGCATCGAGGTCGTTCTTGGTAAGAGAGTAAAAATGATTGGGAAAATGAGTGGAATAAAATCAGGCATACATATAGACTTACTTATATCCACATAGTGTCAAATTTCACTATTTTATCTGTTTTCACACTGTCTGATATGAAGAATTACAACATGAAGTCACTTTTGATGAAAGGTTAATCTACACAGGTCATCGTTGGAACATTCTTTATTGACAACAAGAAGGATACTGGTGCTGGTGTTAAAGGTGACATCTCTGCCAGCAAGTTGCCATCTCCAGTTGGTGAACCGGTATCAAGTTTAGGTTTCCGCCAATCAGTTGACTCTCCCAGTGGTAATCCAATCCGGGGAAATGATGAGCATCAAGCTATGGGGGGAAGTCATTTCATGATTCAACAGCTTGGTTTGCATGGGACGCCTCCCCGGTCCACAGACTGGGGTCATCCGGATTCAAGAAATACTGGTTTTGAGTTGACAGGTATGTATTAACCCGTCCCTTATAGTACTTTCATTATGGTGCAATAAGGTTTCCTATCTGCAGGAAGGATAGGTCATGGGGCGCACCAGTCTCCTGAGAATGGAGGCTATGAACAAATTCCCGATTGAAGAACCAAGATGGCTTTTGGATTTGATAGCAGTGATGAATTTGCGGTAGATGTATGATATCTCTACATACCACCAGTCTTTGTCACGTGATGCTGTTTATAGTATGCACCATTCATTAAGGATCGCGGCTTCTGAAAATTAATACTCGTGCATCTCCTTGAAAATATTGTTCTGCCTCGTTTACTGATGTTGTATTTATAAATCACTAAATCAGGGCTGCTTCATTTTTGCGGGCCTGTTAGTTTATACCGGGATAAATATAATAGATATATGCTTCCTAGATTAGCTAATCTATTGTGGACTATATTTTCCTTCCATTTTCAAGGTGCAGTCTTAATATTGTTCAAAATTCTATCAAGCATATATTATTATGGTTCTTAATTTATAAGCTTATTCGGAAAGTAACGAGTCTTTTTCTTTCTTTTCACTTTGTGGCCATCACAGAAGTAGGCCGTTAAGCTGATAAGGTATATATGAAAGTAAATGGCATGGAACTAAAATAAAGCTTGTGTTGATGCCTCAAATATTTTACACGAGGAAAAAAACTTAAAAAGTTATTTATATGAAGCTCTTTAGGTGTTTGGAGTACAGTTTACATACGGTGTAGTGTCAGATGGGTGGCTTAATTTTGTCTTACTTGGCGTTAGTTATATGTTACCTATCAATTATATTCTGTATGCTCAGAAGTTTTTAAATAAGTAAACTTTTTGTTAACTTTTTCAATAGTATTTTTCTCATGTCAATGGCGTTTTTTAAAATCGTTAATATGTCGTCTGTTTACATTGTTAATTACCAATGTACAAAATGTGACTCAAAGTGAACAGAATTGTCAATTCTGAGAGACAAAGTGGCAATTAGGCAAACTCTTAACTATACATACCAAAATAGATGGAATCCGTTACAAATGTATATCAGATTTACGGATTTTTAAATTTTAACTACATATTTATTTACACAATTTTTTATTTTAATTAATAGTATGAGGTAATTAAAAATGGTACATAGAACTTATATAACATATGCTATTCACTTAAGATTTAATTATATAATAACAATTATTCACTTTTTTTTATACATCTACTATTATAAGTTCTTTTTCTTTAAAAAAATTGGTATAAGAGTTGGTGGTGGTAATGTCACTTGTAATGATGGCATTTGTACATGGACGACTATGCTGAATAATGAATATGGATGCCACAATGATTTGCCTTTTGAATTCGATATTTAATACTCCCCCAGTTAAAACTATATCAACTCTCAACCTCAAGTGTGTTTCTTTTTTTTTTTCATTAATGTTATCAAAGTGTTCTTAAATTATTTCTCAACAAATTAAAAATAATGTTCTCATATAAAGTATTGGTAACATATTTTTATCTCGATTTTATAATGTATATTTATCTCGATTAATAGTAAATAATTTTGAAGCAATATTTTTTCCATTAAGATAGGAAAATAATCAATAGATACCAAATGCTATTTGGCATCTAGAAAGGAAAAAAGAAAAGGAAAATAAATAAATAAATAAATGTAAATATCACATGATAAAAAGATAAAATAATAAAATATTAACAAAGTGATTAATATATGAAATCTCTATGACATCATCCATTAATGGTCAATTTTGTTTTATAGAAATATGAAATCGCTGTGAGTGAAAGGAAAATACCATAATATTTAATCCTTTCAATTTTCCATTGTTTGGTATGGAACAAAACAATTAAACCACCAATTTGATCTTTGAAGTATTACCAATAGTCTTTTAAAGAGATGAAATTATGAGTAATTCTTAAATTATTAAATATCCATTTATTGTTCTATTTATTCCATATATTAATGTTTTTACTAATGTTTTTTCAATACTTGAGGGAAAATTTATTATAGTTCCTAATCTTTGAGGGATTATCCATACAATTTGTTTACTTTAAAGACTATGTAAGAGAGAAATTTGCAATAAAAAAGTGTAAGAGAGAAAGCAATACTTTAAGAATGAAACTGATTTAGGAATGAAATTGAAAGTTTAATCGCATCAAAATTATTGAATTATATAAACTTATCTTCAACTCTTCTCAGCAATTTGGACAAAAGGGAAATAAAAGATGTTTTTATTATTATATAATAAAGATAAAATTATCTTATTAATACTTTATCTCTTTTTTCATGTAAGATATTTATATTTTATTTTATATACATATATCTTTTTTATTTTCTTTCACTTAGATGCGTCTGTTAGAGAAAAAAAGAAAAAAAGAAAAAAATAAATAATAAAAATTTACATTTTGATATTTTTTTATTCCACCGAATAGACCCTTATTCTCTTGTTAAATAACCTAAAAGTTATTTCTTATACTTTTCATCTATCCCTTCTAAACTAAAACAGAGTTAAAAGATATTTGGTCGAGGGAGAATCCGAATCCTGTCAACGGTCATATCAGTAGCAGTACAGCACGGTAGCGCACTGCCATTTCTGTGCGTCACAGACTCACATCACAGTATACAAAAATAGCAAAAGACAATCTTTTCTTCGTTATTCTTCGACAAATACAAAATAATAAAATAGATATTTTGGGTTGAGGAAGATATTTGTTTAAGGATTATTAGCCGATTATGATCCTCTCCTTTTTATTACTATTAACAGGAGAGGTCCTTTTAACAAATCTCAATCATTCATTATGCATAAATTATTGGAAGACTCAAATTTTATTATTACTATTAGAGGGCAGCCCTGGTGCAACGGTAAAGTTGTGCCTTGTTGACTTGTTGGTCATGGATTCGAATCCGGAAACAGCCTCTTTGCATACGCAAGGGTAAGGCTGCGTACAATATCCCTCCCCCATACCTTCACATAGCGAAGAGCCTCTAAGCAATGGGGTACGAAAGTTTTTTTTATTAGATGAAGATTTATGCAAAAAGAAAGTTTCTATGCCAGTTAAAAACAAATTATATACAATGAACACGTGACAATATATTGGTAAGTAAGTTTGGTATTCGAGTATCAAATTAAAATGGAGTTTTGTATTAGCCTTAAAATTTTAAGCAAGGCACAATACTGAATTCGCTCCTATTCATGCATCGTATCATACTTAAATTTTTAAATAGTAAAGTGACGGTTCTGGGTTGAAGAACAAGTATACTTGCTTAAGCTTAACTATTATTATAAGTGATATTATGAAATCTTATGTTTTAATTAATACAGTGGTTGATGCAAATGGAAAAGACTAAAGACATTTTATTATTACATGTAAAGGTGTGTTAGCAGAGCAAGGGAGTCCCGGTTCAGTTCATGTAAAGCTGTGTGGGTCCCACTCCCTCTCTCTCTCTCTCTGCTTTCAAGACCTATCAGTCAAGTGCTCCCTTCAAACTTAAGATTGAAATTTTCTTCTTTGTCGTTGGGAAGCCGTGATTTCTTCTTATCTTCTCTGTTTCTACCCCCAAATTGTTAGTGGTGTGAGCTTTTCCTGTTTTATCCAATCAGTTATTATGAGTCTATAGTTAGTGGTGGCATTATTTATTTATTTATTTAATCGTTTGAATTTATCTAAATTGGGAAAGCCTATTTATAACTCGAAGAACTTTATGTGAAATTAAACTTAGTTTAGATCTAGTATATTGCAACGTGTATGGCAATTGTGATGTCAATTTATTTGAGCTATTAACTTAGAAAAGGAAAACAGTAGTACTTAGTTGTTGCCATGGAAAGAGGGTTGCTTCTTTTGTTGTTCTTGTTGTTGGTTATGGTGCTTTCTGTTTGTGGCAACGATGTGGAATATTCACAGTGCAATTGTGACGAGGAAGGGCTTTGGAGCATCCACAACGTGCTGGTTTGTCAGAAAGTGAGTGACTTTTTCATTGCCATTGCATATTTTTCCATACCCCTTGAGCTTCTTTACTTTGTGAGCTGCTCTAATGTCCCCTTTAAATTGGTCTTCCTACAATTCATTGCCTTCATAGTTCTCTGTGGATTGACCCATTTGCTCAATGCCTATACTTACTATGGCCCACACTCCTTCCAGTTGTTTCTTTCCCTCACTGTTGCTAAGTTCCTCACTGCTCTTGTTTCTTGTGCCACTGCAATTTCCTTTCCCACACTCATTCCTCTTCTGCTGAAAATCAAAGTGAGGGAGCTATTTTTGAGGCAGAATGTGTTGGAATTGGGCCAGGAGGTTGGGATGATGAAGAAACAGAAGGAAGCTAGTTGGCATGTTAGGATGCTCACTTGTGAGATTAGGAAATCTCTGGATAAGCATACCATCTTGTATATCACACTTGTTGAGCTTTCCAAGGCATTGGATTTGCACAATTGTGCAGTATGGATGCCTGATGAGGATAGGAGAGAAATGCATTTGACTCATGAGTTGAAACCAAACTCAACAAGGATTTTTCACAATTCTATTCCTATAAGTGATCCTGATGTGTTGGACATAAAGAAGAGCCAAGGGGTGTGGATTTTGAGGCCTGATTCTGCACTAGGAGCTGCAAGTAGTGGTGGTGGTGGATCTGGAGATTCTGGTGCTGTGGCTGCCATTCGCATGCCAATACTTCATGTTTCGAATTTCAAAGGAGGCACACCAGAGTTTGTTGAAACATCTTATGGTGTACTGGTTTTGGTTCTTCCAAATTCAGACTCCAGGGCTTGGACCTCTCATGAAATGGAGATAGTGAAAGTTGTTGCTGACCAGGTGGCTGTGGCATTGTCTCATGCGTCTGTTCTTGAAGAGTCTCAGCTTATGAGCCAGAAACTTGCAGAGCAAAACCGGGCGTTGCAACAGGCTCAAAAGAATGCAATGATGGCCAGGAAGGCAAGGAGCTCGTTTGAGAAAGTTATGAGTCATGGAATGCGGAGACCTATGCATTCAATCCTGGGCTTGCTTTCAATGTTTCAAGAGGATAATATAAGACCTGAACAGAAGATTGTTATTGATTCAATTTTGAAAGTTAGCAATGCACTATCACGATTGATTAATGATGTGATGGAGATTGCGGCAAATGACAATGGAAGCTTCCAGTTAGAGATGAAACCTTTCCATCTACATTCAATGATGAGGGAAGCTTCTTGCACTGCCAAGTGTTTGTGTATATATAAAGGCTTTGGTCTTGAAGTTGATGTTGACAAGTCTTTGCCTGATCTGGTCATTGGTGATGAGGCAAGGACTTTCCAAGTAATTTTACATATGATTGGCTATTTATTGAACATATATGATAAAGGGAATCTCATTTTTCAAGTTTATCTTAAAAGTGATAGTGGAGATAGAGATGACAGAAGTTTTGGATTATGGAGATCGAGCATGCAAAATGAGTATGTACATATTAAATTTAATTTTCAGATAAATGGTATAAGTTCCCAGTCAGATGAATCAGTTTCAACAAGAAATTATACTGGTAGAAGGCACTACAACAATGAACCTAAGGAAGGCCTGAGCTTCAGCATGTGCAAAACGCTGGTGCAGGTAGGTGCATCAATCTCTTGAAAAATTATGCATCATTTTCTGTTAGTTATATAGATTATTCCAATGTTTAAGTTTTAACTGTTTATTAAAAAACACCATTTCCCCCTTTTGAGCATTACATTTTATGCTCAGAAGATGATTATTGGATTGAACCCTCAATTAGTTAAGTCAGTGAATGATGCATTGGGGATTTGTTAATGGTGTTGAGAATGCTTGATGAAACTGTAAATTAAAATTAGATTGTGCTAGTGTAAGTGTGAGGTACTCAGGTCAGTTTTATGAATAAGAAATAGCCTTCACATAGAAAGCCCCTGTTTAGTTTGCTGTTTGTTATGCAATATGGACTCATGATGCTGAATAACAGTGGCCTCCTAAAATGCTCAAAGGAGACATTCTGTTCCAAATTTGACTATATTCATTACTGTTTTTCATTAAAACATTAGGATTTTGTTTGATAGAAAATCTTGAAGTTTAAAGTGACAGTCATTGCCATTTAGTTAAAATCATAATGCTGACTTTGCCAATAGGACTGTAATTTTTCTCAGCTTTTAGTTAGTGCTCACTTTAGTGAAAGGGTTCCTCCAATTATTCATCGAGAAAAATTACGGTTGATCTGTTAATCCAAAATACTGATCTCTAGTGATAAACCAACTGAAATAAGTTTAGTTTATTGTGGTGCGATTGTTTTTTGTAATTCTGAATATTGATACAATATGGAATAATATGCAGATGATGCAAGGTAATATTTGGATATCAACTAACTCTCTGGGTTTGGCACAAGGAATGACGCTTCTTCTCAAGTTTCAGATAGGATCATCCCATGGAAGATTCACTCTTGCTCCTACAGATTTTTCAAACTCTCAGTTTAGAGGGCTTAAGGTTGTGTTGGCTGATGATGATGATGTAAACAGGACTGTGACCAAGAAGCTGCTTGAGAAACTGGGGTGTCAAGTAACTGCTGTTTCATCAGGATTCGAATGTCTTGGTGCTATAAGTGGCTCTGGTAACTCATTCAAAATTATTCTGTTGGATCTTCACATGCCTGAAATGGATGGTTTTGAAGTTGCAAGAAGGATTCGGAAATTCCAAAGCCATAATTGGCCCTTGATCATAGCTTTTACTGCAAGTGCAGAAGAACACATCAAGGAGAGATGTCTACAGGTGGGAATGAATGGATTGATTCGAAAACCTATCCTCCTTCGTGAGATAGCAGATGAACTTGGAACAGTCTTGCAACGTGCAGGTGAAAAATTGTGACAACAATTTTAAATATCTCAAATTTTTTAGGTTCCTCAAAATTCATTACTTTGACATTTTGAAAGAGAACCTGAAATTCTTAACAAACTAAATATACTAGATACTAGGTTCTAGGTTCATTTTGCTAACCATTTTTTCTGTGTGATCTTTTTACCGTACAATGAATTATGGATTTCTACAAGGTGTATAGAACGGCTTCCCACCATCAAATAGAAAAGTATGAAATGCAAAATTCTGAAATTGCGTATACTTTCTTGCATTTATTTATTTATGAAAAGATGGATGAATGTGCCAAAACTTTGATTTTTCAACGTATGTTGCATAATGGTGAATATATTGTTGTGATAATATTAGTTGCTATAAACTTGTAGAAATTGATATTAAGGCTATCATATGTATAGTTCTTGCTATTTGTTTGCAGTTGGTCTCGTCTTAAATGCATACAAATTATAAGAGATTTTTTTTAGCGCGTTTTATACCCCCTGTTAAATGCATACAAATTAGAAGAAACTTACGAAATTGAAGAATAAATTATTAAAGAAAATATTTTTTTTAGAGGTATTAAAAAAATTCTTAATCAAATTTTAATTTGGCATGGTACAGTAAAATTCAAATTTAATAAATTTTCCTAATTCTCCATCTAAACTCTAAAGTCTAAACTCAAATATAAATATAAGAAGATGAAAAAAAATGCTCAAGATTTTTTTAGCACATTTTGTACTGTCAGTTGTAAGTGGGCTTTTACTTCTTGCACCTCCTGAAAGACTTCAACGGCTTAACAACCCAAATAGACCCGGACCACTACGAGAACCCCACTCCTTCATAGTGACCGAAATCTATGCCTCCACCTGGCTCTACAACGTCCTCGTCGCCAACCTCTTGCCCCGCAAATCAAAGGTCCGCTCACGGGTATCCAAGAGCTCTGGTGCCTGTCCTGGAAAATGGGGTGGGCGGCAATGGAGATGAGAGCACCGCCACTGCAACAACCCTAGGGTTGGAGGGGGAAGTGGGGTGCTACTGAGGGAAAGGGCATATTAGTCCATTCAGTGTTTCCTACAAGGTGCAGGAAGCAATTATCTTGTAAGTCCAGTTAGGAAGGGTGTACGAAGCCCAACCCGCAATTATTATTATGCAAAACCCTAAACCCTCACACGTATTTATGCGCCCCTTTCGTGGTTCAGTGTTCATAGCCAACTTCAACCTCAGCCTCTCACCAAGGGTACTCGCACTCTTCCAATTTCTCTCTCATCCATTTTATTACTATTTGTGCTGTTTCACTCTGAACATATCGAAGACTTGCAGGCGCTCTATTACAGCCTGTGAGTTCAAAACATGTGCGAAATCGCATACCATCCTCTTTTCAATTCAGATCCTCTTGATGTGCATGTCTTGAGGGTTTTTTTTGCAGAATGATGAACATTCTCAATAATGATCTATTTGCATTGTTTCGGGCGTTACCCTTTTTTTTATATTTATTTTGTAAAGGGAACAATTTTTGCAAGTGAAACTTGTTTTTTCATTTGAGGATTTTGTTTAGTATACCTGCTGTGCTTATGGACGGTCTTGTACTGATTCGTTATGTCATCAGCACAAAACATAAACCTAAGCTACATCTAATGTTGCCACCATGAATTTTTTGTGTGTTCCAATTCATATGGGAATAACACTTCTGCATTGTGGCAAAAGTTATAATTACTTTCTAATATCACAATCTAAATAATCTTTTTCGAGTCCCATTTAAGGAGTTTTAAATTTGAAGCCTTTTTTTGGTTTCACAGAATAATTATGTATTTTTATGGCTAAGCTGTCAGTTATATTTGCTTTTATTTCAGTCATAGCCAATAATGCAATGAACTCTGTCATTTGTTTTAATGTCAATGGATTGTAACAATTTACAACCCTATCTATATAGGAACTAACAAGTTTCGTTGTGGGCAAAGTAAGTGGTGATCCAATATGTCAAAAAATCCAAAAGTTTTCTTTGATATTCTAATTGGAAAGATGAAAGCTGGGCGAGTAGTAATGGAGTTGTTTGTTGATGCAACCCCAAAAACAGCTGAAAACTTCAGGGCCCTCTGCACTGGGGAAATGGGGATTGGAAAATCTGGGAAACCTTTACATTACAAAGGTTCTGCATTTCATCGTATTATTCCAGAGTTTATGTGTCAGGGAGGAGATTTTACAAAAGGGAATGGAACAGGGGGTGAGTCAATCTACGGTTCCAAATTCAATGATGAGAATTTCAATTTGAGGCATACTGGTCCTGGTATTCTCTCCATGGCAAATGCTGGACCCCATACTAATGGTTCTCAGTTCTTCATATGTACTGCAAAGACACCATGGCTTGATGGGAAACATGTTGTGTTTGGAAAAGTTGTTGATGGATACAGCGTTGTGGAGGAGATGGAGAAAGTGGGTTCAGGAAGTGGCAGGACATCTGAACCGGTAGTGATCGAAGATTGTGGCCAGATAGTAGAGAAATGAGTTGATACAATGATGTTTCGTGACATGTTATATAGGATGTTAATATTCAATGCAAATTACTAGTATTATAATAAGATTTGTGTTGTATTAGGAGTCAACTTTTTCGTATCCAGTATTATTGCAACTCCCAATTCTTGCATATGGTGGTAAGCAACGCGTTGCTTTCTAGTGAAATAAGTCTGTACTTAAATCTGCTCTTACGTGGTTCCAACTAAAAGATGCGTAGCTATCAGTAGTTGGTAATGCTAAGAGAATTTTAGAAGCAATAGGCTCGTAATATCTGTGGATTGGTAAATTAGATTGAACAAGGAAGGATGAAGCACTACATTTCAAATAGGTTTCATTGTAGTCTTTACCTTCAATTTTTTTATTTTTTTTTGGTGAATTTTATCCTTATAAATTAATTTGACGCATTTTAGTTTGCAAACTTTAGTCTATGTCATCTATTTATTAATAATTATATGAATTAGAGATAAAATTTACCAAAATAAATAAATAATTAGTAAAATTTGTCAAAAAAATAAAAAATTAGGTGTAAAATTTGAAAAAAAAAAAGTTGGAATAGAAAGTGTAATTGTGTAAGGAGTAAATTAAGAATATAAAATTTATAAGTTTCTTAAAAGTTAAAATAAAATTTGTGAAATTAATTTGTTGGAATAAAATTTATCAAAAGTTAAGAATAAAAAATATAATTAACCCTTTGAAACAAGGTAGGAGAAAGAAGCATGCATGGCGAAATTAAGTGAGGCAGTGGAGGAATAATATGGTAGAAAGAAAGTACTAGAATTGCAAATAATTTATCATCCGTAGGGGGGGACCATGTATGCTCCCAGCACCTATATTACCAAATAATAGTAAAAATGGCAAAGTAGTACTTCAATTCTTCGATCATATTGCTTTGGCTGGTTCCTCGATCGTTTTAATTAGTGTTAGTGTTAATTGGTTACTTTTCTCCTTTGAAAAGGTGCTTAGAGAAGCCGAGGAGTTGGAAGGAGGCCGTGGGGGAAGTTCGCGGTTTGGTTGGGAACCTTGGGAGCAGTACGGTAAAAACAAGGATGTGATGGTGTTGGACTTGGAGGAGGACTTAGGAGTAGACTATTTGGAACACTTCTTACGGGTAATTTACACAAATGGGTTAATTTTTTTAAAAAAATGAATAGATTTTCAAAATATTACAAGAATATGAATAAGTTATATTTTAAAACACAATTTTAAAAAGTCTTAATTTTTTATATAAAAAAACTGAAGTTGTTTTAAAATATGATTTTAAATATTTTTTTAAAAGAAATCGTAGTAACAATCATGATTTTACTATTTTTTTGTTTTTTTAAATAATGAAGTCATAATAATAATCACCACTTTAGTTTTTTTTTCTGTTTTCTAATATTGAAGTCGTTTGTTCAATCACGACTTTAGTCTTTTTTTATTTAAAATATGAAAGTAGTATTTATTTTTTATGTAATAAGTATTGGTGTTGTATATTTGAAATATGTTACAAATATAATTGTATATTATTTTTATAAATGTGATAATTACTACATTTCGACCACAAGAGCAACACATACAAAGTGAAGTACCATCGATTTGGCGTGATGTGTTAGTAGAATAAAAGGAGGACAAGCTCAGCCAAGTTAACAATAATCAATGGGAAACCAAAACGACAAATAAAAAGGTTAACATGTGGAACATTCTCCCACAAATAATTTTATTTTTCACGTATTCCTGATATATTTCATCTTAATTTTTATTACATTTCTATGATTTATTTTCTATTTTTTATATTATTACTATTTTAAAAAAATAATTAATATTTCAACAAATTTAAAAAGTACTCGTTAAATAATTATCATGTTCATAAAATAATTAAAATAATATACAATTATGCTTGAAACATATTTCAAATACACAACACCAATACCTATTACATAAAAAAATAAGCACCACTTTCATATTTCAAATTAAAAAAATGACTAAAGTCATGATTGAAGAAAGGACTTCAATATATTTTAAAAAAAAAACTAAAGTTATGATTGTTATTATGATTTCATTATTTAAAAAAAACAAAATAAAAATACTAAAGTGGTGTTTGTTATTACAATTTCTATAAAAAAATATAAATTACTTGAAATCGTGTTTTAAAATATGACTTCAGTATTCTTTTAATTTAATTTTCTAATTTTTTTTAAAAATATGATTTATTTATATCATGTAATATTTTAAAAAATTCTTCATTCCTATAACTTTATTTTATTTTAAATTAACCCATTTATGTAAATTTGCCCCTTGTTACTCTGTCCGAGGATGTGGATACGGATGCTTCTTAGTTAAGTTACATATATCCTTCCTCAAACCACTTTATTCCTTTCTCTTTTTTTTTTCTCTCCACCAATGCTTATTTTTAGGGATTAGCTAGACTGTATGCTCCACTCTTCAACTGAATATCTTGTAAAAAAAATCCCAAGTCTTTTTCCTACTTTTTTTTGTTCTATCTTAACGTGGGTCATTGTTTCTGTTATAATATTAAATCCTTTAATTGAATCCTCTCTCTCATGATAAACTATTTTGTATCCTCTCTTGAGATGCTAAAGTACATTTTTTTACTAATAAAAAATAGGATAATGATACATGAAGTCTTTTTCATTTTAAATATCTCACTAATACTTTTTTATTTCTTTTCATTTCTATTTTTTATTATGACATCAATAATATTTATATGTCTAATAGTATTTGTGGTTTTCATTTATCTTTTTTCTAAAAAAAATATATTTTTTATCACTTATCTTATTTTTAGGTTTTAGATTTATTTTATGACACTCAATTGATGAAAAAAGTTATAATATATTGTACAACACTTTCTCGTAACTCGTTTATTTTTCTTTTATCATATTACTATTACTATTATTAATATTTCCTTATTATTTTTCTCTTCACTGTAAAAAAATAACGAAAAAATGAAGGTTTATATAATAAAACTCATTAAAAATATGGTTAAATAAAATTAATAATTATGAAAATATTAATATAGCATAAATTTAATTTTGCATACTTAATTATTTTTCGTCCCTGTGAATTTATTATTTTGTAATTAGTTAGTAATATCAATATATATATATATATATATATAGTGGGGTGTGTTCTGAGTCCGTATGGACATGGATTGAATGATAATCAAACGGTAAAATACTAGGATCAATATTGGAGAAATTGTTTTTGTCAGTGCAAGAGTACAACATAATTAACAAACCAGATAATTCGTTACACATGAAGACACAGCATTAATTAACTCATAATTTAGAATAACAAGAAATTTTTTTCTAGTACCAGCGGTGGCAATGGCAAGGATAATGGCTATGGCAATTAATGAAGGATGAGGAGGGGAAAAGTGATCATCTAGAGTGTTGGAGGAGGTGGAATATTGCCAAATTAAATCTCTGAGGCACTATTTCAATCTTCAGTTTGTAAGAGAAACCATATATACAAGGCACGCTTTGATGACAAAGATGACTCAGAAACATCTTTGGAGGCAATCCCCAAGCAGGGTGAATTGTGAAATTAGTTACCCATTGATGAAGATTAAAGACACCAGGTAGGTATGAATAGGCACCCATTCAGTTATCTATTCTGGAGTCTGGACAGCATGCAAGCGTTTAGTGCAAAATGGCAAGTTTTATAAGGTCTGATTGTTGATTGTTGTCTTGTGAATATGTTATTTACACTGCAATTTCTTTTGCTATATAATATTTGTCGTCTACCAGAATTTCCAGTTAAACAATCCCAAATCTTGCTCTGCATATTTGAAAACTTCTGACCACTAGTCTCATGTCTTTCCCCTTAACAGTCATATAAAATGTTTTTTTGGTTACTGGAAAGGACTACATATATGAAGAGTGGAGATGCTAAGTTCCTATATAGATGCCAATTTTCAAATATTTAGATAAAAATTAATAAAACAAGTGATCAAATATGTTTGATTTAAATATCTAGGAACTTATACTCGAAGGTGAGGATAATAAATACACGGAGAAAACTTAGGTGTAACATACTACATGTAAAAAAAAATATTTTTCAAGAGTAGTATTTCTCCAATCTATAATAAAAAAACCAGTTTATTTTTATTTCGTTATATAAAAGAATAGAACAAAACTTTTTTCATATTCATGATCAATTATTGACATGCTTCAAAAATATACACCATATAATTCAAACGGTTGATTAAATATTCTACTTGTCTCCTTAAAATGAGATAAATATAAGTATTTATATAAATATTGTTTGAGTCTAAAAACTTTTTCTATCTTAAACTAGGGCGTCATTCCTCTCCCCTAATTCTTCTGGGAAAAAAAATACACTACCTGACATTATTGATATAGAAATAATTTTTTTTCTTTATCATTTAAGTTTCTTACAATTTGTTCATTGATCACTAAACTCCCCTAAAATCTGATGAGGTTAATACCTTTATTGGATCTAACTTTAAAAAAAAGTGTTTCGGACTCTTATTCAGGGCTCAATTCCACAACTACCCCGGCTAATCCAATTGAGGCATTTGTTTACTGCACTCCTATTAAATCCAGCACATTTTGAAATGATGAGAAGTGCAGGATACAAATAAAGGAATACAAGATTCAAATTCCTCCAATTGAGCACTTTGGCCCAATGAATCTGAAATGGATATAAGTTGCGTTGTTACATGCTGTTAGTATACGCTCCCTAGACTAGTGACTAGTCCCTACTCAACTGAGACTTGAAAGTGATGATGAGCAAGGAACTGACAGGTGCGGAACAATATGTTTTCACCAAGCTACATAAAATTGAAAGGTAAAATGGATTACTATTGGTAAAATCAATGCTTAACCAGTTTAACAACAAATTAACAAACAGGAGGTTGCTAAGATGAAATATGCTCAATTGCTGATTGCTGAACGTAAAAAAAAAAAAAAAAAAAAGCCGAGAAATGCGGGTAACATGTTTATGTGTGTTTTCTAGGATATTATGACATACTTTTTTGTGAATGTTATTGTAAAATGTGGTTGTGATATCAATAATCAGGCAAAAAGGCAATTGGTTTGTAGGATACAGCAAAGATTCTTTTTGCCTCTGGTAGACGTGGACAGCAATGGCATAATAGCAAGGTTGTGGCCTTGTGGGTCGCCAGGTGCTTCATGAACAATGCCACCAAAAGGATGTGTTCTGTTCTGAAACAAACAAAATAAAAGGGAGGGTGAATGGAGGGGGATATTTGATTTGATTGTATGTTTTCCTCTTTTTTTATTTTATCATATTTTTCTCTTAAGTATTTCAGTTAGGAGCTATTAAAGTAACATTTCACTAAAAGGACCTCCTCTAAGTTTTTTTCTTCTTTAACGTCACATATCTTTTACATGAGAAACTTATGTTTTAGTTAGGTAGATTCAGTATGCAAGGTAAAAAATTGTTTTTTTTAAAAAAAAATATTTATCAAAATTGTATATCTAGAACTCAAATTTAAAATCAAATGTTAAGATGAAACTATCTTGTCTTAGTTAATGTATGTGTTTGATGGTGAAAATTTTCTAATATTATAATAAATATACTCAAAATAAATTAAGGAGGATGATTTAAGGAAAGAAAAGGGAAGAATGATGATCTGAGAGATTAGAAAAATGAAAAAAAAAAAAACGAAGAAGAAGGAGAAAGAAAGAAATCGAAGAGAGAGACAAAAACAAAACAGATTCTTCCACCACAAATTTTGATTGAAATCATTGCCTCAATGGAGAGGTTTACATTCAATTATTTCACATAACCTAAAGAATTATTGCATATGTGTAAGTTTTTTATTATGTTTACATGTAAAAAAATAATTAATTTAATAAGTTGATTCTTTTCCTATACATTATTTTTGGAAAAATAATAATCGTATATTATGAGTATGATTAATATTTAATTCAATGAATTAAGAGACACTCGTGAACTTTAACTTAAGAAAAAAAAATTAATTTAAATATGACACTAAACACTTGTCAGATATTTTTTTAAAAATTATGCGCACCCTCTATGCTGTAAATATGCAATTTTTATCTATAATAAGTAAAGTGAAAAAAGGAGAAAGAGGGAGATTGAAAAAAAATAGATAAAATTTAATTAATGTATCTCTAAATTAATTAAATTTCAACAGTTATTTAAAAAAAATTCAATATTTAAAAATAAGTATTATATCACAATTCAAACTACTAATTAATATTTACAAAATTTATATTTAAAAATGACTTGTTATGAATTTTAATTATAATATTATTTATATACCAAAATAGATGTTTAACCTAATGGCATGAGTATTTTTTCTGTTCATCGAAATTTCGAAACTGCATTCCTTCTTATTGAATAATAAAAAAAAAAGTGACGATCACGAAACAACACCCCTCTGCCCGGAAAATTTGACGATGGCGTTCTTCAGTTGAGGCATGTTATTCGCTGCTCACTCTTCCAACTACTACTGTTGTTCTTCTTCGTCGTCTTGGCCTTCGCATCTTCACAATCACATCCAATAGAGACACGTTGACTTTGCTGGAAGAAGAAGAAGAAGAGAATGGAACAATCGCTTTTGGATGACATAATCAATCGCCTCCTCGAAGTTCCTACCCTACCGGCTAAGCAGGTTCAGCTATCCGAGTCCGAGATCCGTCAACTCTGCGTAGTTTCCAGAGAAATTTTCTTGCAACAACCTAATTTATTGGAGCTCGAAGCACCTATTAAGATTTGTGGTAATTATTTTCTTCTTATTACCTGGCCGTGTCTAATTTGGTCATATTCTAACCTGGAGAACTAATCCTTACTCTTAATTTTGGGGTTTGGACATGATCTCAGTGCTTTCAATTGCATGCTTTGTTTTTTATTTTGTATGATTTACCTTTGCATGCTTATTGACGACTGTGTTTTGAACTGGCTTAGTCAGTGTGTTGTTCTGAACTGCATGTACTGATGGATTCTATAATAGTGGGAGCCACGTGTTTTTATTTTCTTACTCGCCTCTCTCTGACTGCACCTGCACTAAAACTGTAGAGAGTCCTGATTTTATTTGGATTGGTACTCAAGTGTTCTGTTATTCTGTATTCTGTGGAATATGTGTGGAATGGGATTCCCTGCAGTTAAAAAAATAGTGTGCGCGAATTCTTGGTGAAACTATGTATGGGATAGAATATGTAAACAATATCCCTGAATATTGATGAATCTATGCAATTTAAAAAACATCTGCACACAGAGTATATATTTGATTGAAGTTTATCTTTTATCTTTCACATGCTCGATGAATTTACGTATAATGTGAGCTTTGAGAACACTTGTATGGGTTTTCAGCGTTGGGGATGGTATAGCTAAGACATATTGCTGCAATTTTTTCCAAATTTTTATGGTGTTTTTTGTTTGAGAGAAGTTTAAGAGAGCAGAGCGGTGGAATTTTGTTTTTAATCATACCTTGTTTTGTTAAAAAAGTTGGAAGGGAGGGAATTGCTTTATAAATTTTGGACTGCACGGATTATATTGTTCTGTTATTGTATTTTATTTCTTATCTCCTCCATTATTGTTTGTAAGGGTATAACTGTATATTATTCATATTTTCCCTCCCTTCCCTTAGGAACTGAACATAGTGATATTTTCCTCTCCTTTCCTTCCCTTCTCTTGAACCAAACCAAACAAGGGGACCTCTCTTTTGAATTGAACGCATTGTTAATTAATTTGCATGCTTCATTACTTTTTCATGGTTATCTGGTTAGTGGCTACCTTTTGTACACTTACTGACAAGTTTATTCTGGACTACAATCACTGCATATGAATAATCATATAATTTGAGCTTTGAGAATATGCATCATTTGTTTTCTGGATTTCGTATTGTTTGTGTATATGATTTTCTTGGGTAAAATGAAAATTTGATTGGTTTACATAAAGAATGCCTATAAAATTCTCTCAATTAACATCACTAAACTTGTGGTAGCAATTTATCTCATGTTGGTTTAGTTGACTTAAACTGCAATATCAAATCGTGGGATAAATTTTTTATGTCTCTTGCAGTGCTTGCAAATAAAATTCATGTTTGTTAACTTAGAATGTGGGTTTAGACTTAACTCAACTTCAAAAGTTAACTCATGGGGTGAGGGCTGCCCCCCACTTATATATTCTATCTTTGTCTTATCTCTAGCCAATATGGGACTTGGGTTTTTCCCAATATGTATTAATTCCCACGAGTTTATTTTTTGCTTCTGATTCTGACATCATTATTTTGCAAAAGTTATTTGCTAAAACTGTTGTTTCTTTTCTTTTTTGTTGTGGATTTGTGTTGAAAAGTCTGAAAATGTTTGTATACTAAGATTATGGCATCTCTAATGGCTAAGAGTGTATTTTAGTTTTAACATAAGGTTGGATATGCCTTTGTCAATTCTGGAATAGCATCTACATGAACCAATGATCCTAAAAGGTTAAGATGTTGGAGAAAGTACATGAATGGGTTTATATTTAAGGGTTAATTATTTTATGTCTTGAGTACCTAAACAAAATTTTCAGCGCTCTTGGTCGTTATATTCTTTTCTCTGTCAACAGTTTTTTAGTCCTTGGTGTCAAATAACAGAGTTAACTGATTACATAACAGTCACGTTGGCAGCCCAATGATTTGCCTCATCATCAAGTAGTTTGACGTGGCAGACATGTATTTTTTTTTTTGTAAACTACTTAATCCCTCATTTTTCCGTACTAGTTCATGACGTCAAACTAGAAGATGAGGGATTAAAACAGTTTATCAACAAACAAAAAAATTACACATGGTTGCCCCCGTCAAACTACTTGATGATGTTACAGTCACTAGGCTGCCAACGTGGTTGTTACATTAGGGACCAAAAACGCTAAAAAATTGTTTAGGGACTAAAAGTGAAATTTACAAAAAGTTTAAGGACCAAAAATATAATTAACCCTATATCTAATATGCCTCCTCATGAAAGAGGGCTTTAGGCTTGCAATGTGCACAATGCACAGCCCACCCTGCCTTATGCTGAAACTGAAGTTTTATTTTGAAGAATGAGGGCAATATGGATTGAACTCTAGATCACATTTCCCTCCCACGTTGTTTTTGTTTTATAATTCATTTTCATATTCACATTCACATATTACACATTTGTATAGAAGCAAAAATTGAAGTCTCGTGGGAATAAATACATCAACGAACATGAATTTCATTTACAAGCACTGCAAGGGACATAAAAAGTTTATCTCATGATTTGATATTGCAGTTTGATGTTCTCATATTTGATATTACACATTTGTACCATATAATACTCTATTGTTGTACACAAGAAAAATATTGTGTGTTTTAGGAGTTTCTGTTTCATATCCTTATATTGATGTTTCAGGTGATGTACATGGGCAATATTCTGATCTTTTAAGGCTTTTTGAGTACGGTGGATTACCTCCTGAAGCCAACTATTTGTTTTTGGGGGATTATGTTGATCGAGGGAAGCAGAGTTTAGAAACAATTTGCCTCCTCCTTGCTTATAAAATAAAATATCCTGAGAACTTTTTCTTGTTAAGGGGAAACCATGAATGTGCTTCTATAAACCGGATATATGGATTTTATGATGAGTGCAAGAGAAGGTTCAATGTAAGGTTATGGAAGACATTTACAGACTGCTTCAATTGCCTGCCTGTGGCAGCCCTTGTCGATGAAAAGATTTTGTGTATGCATGGGGGACTTTCTCCCGACTTAAATAATTTGGACCAAATTAGAAATTTACAGCGGCCCACAGATGTTCCTGATACAGGTTTGCTTTGTGATCTGCTTTGGTCTGACCCGAGCAAAGATGTTCAAGGATGGGGAATGAATGACAGAGGAGTTTCATACACATTTGGTGCTGATAAGGTCTCACAATTTCTTCAGAAACATGATCTTGATCTTGTTTGTCGTGCTCATCAGGTTAAACTCCTGCCTTTGGTGCTTAATGTGTTACCAGGTCTTCAGGATTGAGTTTGTATACCCATTTCTATGACAAAATGACTGTGAAATGTATTTCTCTTTCCCAGCAATTTTAATCTATCATCTCTTAACATTATTACAAATACTTTAATTTCATTAAACTGAGAATTACTTTTTGCCATGTAAATGTGACACAATTTTATGCATTGAGACTTGAAATCTTCCAATGTAGTGCATTAGCTTTAGCATCTGATGCTTTGTACTGTACATGCCTTTATGTTTAGATCGGGGGATAGTAGGCCTCGATCAACTATGCTATTGAAAGTAAATTGTTTTTTGTTTTCGGCCTTTTTTTACCAGGTTGTGGAAGATGGATACGAGTTCTTTGCTAATCGACAACTTGTAACAATATTTTCAGCACCTAATTATTGTGGGGAGTTTGACAATGCTGGTGCTATGATGAGTGTTGATGAGACGCTAATGTGCTCTTTCCAAATATTAAAGCCAGCTGATAAAAAAGCAAAGCTCAATTTTGGAAGTACAACCACTGCTAAGCCTGGAAACTCTCCAGCAGGTGTAAAGGTTGGAAGATATTAGGTATGTGCTTGCTTGCATGACATCAGTAGGTACATATCTTCTAATGCTTGTGACTTTTGAGACACACTTTCGCACAAATGTAGATATTTCTGAGTTGATATCTTCATAGTGATTTGGCATTTTTGTACACTCCAATTGGCTTTGTATCTTGCTGAGAATTTGTTTCTGAAGCCTTCAAAAAGTAATACTTGGAATAAGCGCTTGTCATGATTACATAAAACTGAGAGGAGATGGTTGTGCTTGAGATTAGGTGACTGGCTAATTGGAGGAGACATTTGCCATTTTCTAGGTTATTTCGTGATATTTTTTTCCTAGTTTTCAATTTGATTAGTATTGTGGGATTTCCATAGATTCAGCCATTTCCAACATAATTAGGATAATTAGAATGATCTTATTTCATGTGCTAACCCTGCTAGGAAACATTTGAGAAATTAAATTTAGCAGTGTAAAACATAAAACAGTAACAAAGCTTTTCAGCTGAAGCATGCATCAATGCAACCAAAGTCATTGAATGTATCCGTTGTTTCACATGGTTCCCACCCTAATCAGTTAATGGATGCTGTTGCATTTGTTACTTTGGGTGTGAGAAAGTGTGGCTTTGTGCTAAATAGCTTAATAATACCGTGTAGGCAGATTTTACCTGCTGTGCAGGTTTCAAATCTTATTGGTTGGACTTGGAAGTACCCTAAGGCCAGGGTCATGCCATTAATGCCCAAATGGGGATTAGTCCCGCACACGGGGTGTTACCTTGTAGGGACTCCTAGTGTGAGGCCAAAACAAGCTAAACTGTAATGTCCTAATCAGTCATTCAATTCAAGCGATTATATATCACATCACTTAGCAGTTAGCACTGCACTGAATAGTGTCCATGTTTTCTATTTTTCGTTGTTCACACTTTTTTGCATTCACCTATATATTCTAAATTTGTCTCCCTCACAATCCGATGCAGTCCTTCCTGGATGCGAAAGTGTGAAATTAAATTTGGCTAAAAGATTGCTACTACTACGGATCAGCTTGGGCTTGAACTCCTAATGGTTGCAAGAAGGGGAAAATCAAGTTCCATTTCGCCTACTATGATATTTTGGAATTGTAAAATCAAAGAGAACACCATTATGAAGTTTGTAAACCATTGTTTATTATTGGTACAAATTTGCATTTCAAGATGGAGAGCCATAATCTCCTTGTCTTCCTTGTACACTAATAACTGGTATATTTTCTTAACTGTAAGCTTCACAAGCGTAGATGGATACATCCGAATCTGTTGCTGAGAACCATTTAAAAATGCTTATACGATTTGGCATATATGGATGGCAGTTGAGGCTGGTGAAACAGAATGTCGTCAAATCTCTTCGTTTTCTCATTTTGATTGTCTTTTTTGTGTGAGAAATCTTGTTTGATCTGGGACCATCTTCGTTTTATTTAGATTTTTATTTCCTGAAACATGATTTGAGGCATTGCGACTGGGAAAAATATCGGTTATGATCTGCTCGTAGTTTTGTCGTTTGTGATGTGATCTATTGGTTTCCCTTCTCAAGGTGTTCAACCTGTAGAAACTGATCAACTGAGAGACCGAAGGAACAATTAAAGTTTAGGGTTCCTTACAAGTTACACGTGTGGGGAAATTATGTTTTTCTTGTAACATTCACAAACTATTACTATTGGATTATTACAAAGTTTTTAACAATAGGAAACGGACTTTTTTTTTTTCAAATTAAACTTCGAGGACCTATTTGTTTCTTATTTTTGGAATTTATTTTTTTAAAAACTAAAATAAAAAACTCGTTTAGTAATAGTAGTTTTTTTAAAAAAATATATTTTATAAAATTGTGTATTTTTTGGTATTTAGAATATAAAATCAGAATATCTTATTTTGATTTTTATTATTAAATCCTAATAAATATCATGCATCTGACACTCTGATTTATTTAATGAGAGTTATATAATTTTTTATTGATAAATATTAATTATTAATTTATTATTTTTTTATTAACTAAGAAAAATTAAATTTGTGACTTTTTCTCTCTCTCTTCTCCTTCCAATCTTATAACCTCCGAGACTTATATAAATTTACTTAATAACTTTAGTTGAGATATTCATAAGTTTTTTCTTGATTTTTTTTATGAAACCGTTTAAAAAAAGTTTATCAAAATATAAGATCAAATAAATCGAATAATTGAGAATTATTTTTTAATTTAATGAATTTTTGATAAATAAAAAATTAAAACTCCATTATTTTCAAGCAAAACAGTGGTGGTTAGTTTGTTGCAGTTAAAATCTGTATTCAGCAGGACGCGCGCGCATATATATATATATATACTTCATTATTTTATATCCATTTTAACTAAAGTATATCCAATCAATCTCTCATTACATCACCATAGATATATTTCTCTCAAAGGGTTATGATTACTTGCTTTGAAGACAAAATTAGTGGTCATGTACGAGACAACTGGCTCTGTGACTTTTAGTTGAAAAGGTATTAATCTGCCGACCCTCAACCAAAATTATTGTAATAGCACACAGTTTGATGGCTAAGGTTGAGCAGTCCTAGTAATTAACACCATCAATTAGTAATTAATAATTGAAACCCTATGCTGATGTGCCCTTACATGCCTTGTCCACGCTTGCACAGTATTATTTCGTCGTCATATGTTCCTGCCAATTGACTATCTTCAATGGCAGCAACTACGTATTGGACGACAAAATCCAAAGAAAGAGGACATGAAAGTGACCCTCATTCATCTTAATCTTATAAGTTATAATCCAAATTACCTATACTCTATGATTACTATTTGAAATTCTGCATGATTGAATTGTGAGACAGCGTCTCCCCCAGCGGAATATTCAAGATGATGTATAACATCTTTGTTAATAATCGCTTAGAAAATTATTTTGTGTAGCTGTTAACGGAAAATATCACACTAGAAGCAATTTTAAAAAAGTAACGTGTCACATGGATAGCACCGTGATTAGCAGCTGGGACATAGACTTGGCATTGGATACTTTGGCACACTCATTTCTATTATTAAGTTATTCAATTTGCTAATAGTAAATTATAAATCATGCCTACTAAAACTTGGAATCTTTCTGAGGCGTTTAACATAGAACTCTCAAGATTGTTTCATTTACTCAATGCCCAAGATTCATTAGCACTTATTTTGGCTCTTGTGGGTTCGCGTGCTCACCAATATAAATAAAAATTACGCCTTCAACTCTTCAAGTATGAAATATTGTGTTACGGAATTCGGAATTTGATGCGTTATTTAGTGTTAATGACCCCACTACCGTTTACGGAAAATAAATTAAAAAATGTAGAAAAAGAAGATAGAATAAAAAACACTCCCTCCATTTTATAACTTTAGTTGTTTTAGCCTTCTATTTTTTTTTCAAAATAATAATTATTTTAGAATTTTAATGTGTAATTAACGTTTTTTTTTCAAATACACTCTTATTTAATACTTACTATTAGACTCTTAGCGATGCTTGCATCAAAGATCAAGATATAAATAAGAAAATTTAATAAAATAAAAGCTATTACAATTTTTCAATTTTAAAATAAAATTATTGTAGTCGTGGTTAAAAAAAGTTAAGGGATCAAATTAAATTTATTGACAATAAAGGGACTAAACTTAACCAAATAAATAAACAAAGGGACTAAATAAACAATTTAATTTTCATTCAGATAATTATAAGTTTAGAACGAAGTTGACATAAAAAATTGACATTGATTAGGCTTGATAGAAAATTTAAAAGCAAAATTAAACCCTTTCATAAATCAACAACTGCTCAATGTTCTCTTCATTTTTTTTTTCGCTTCGTATTTGTATGAATTGTTATTATCATTCGTTCAAAAATGGCATTAGTATATGAAATACGAGGGTTGACCGGGGTTGCATGTCTCGAATTGTCGATATAAATTTCGTTTGAACAATGATACATTTTATTTTTTACTAATATAAAAATAATGCCAGCTATATATGAAGGCGTAGAATACGAAAAATCATACATATACCTTCAGACCCCGGGGGACCCAAAGCACTGAACAACTACTATTAAGTTTCCATGGTCAAATGAAGAATCAAGAGTAAAACAAAAAAACCTAACGAAACATTGTTATCGTGGAAAAAACATTCTTCAAATAGAAAAATGACAAGGAACCTCATAAGTCATAATTAAATAGACGTGCTTCTCCCACTCTCGTCAACGTAGGGAATGGAACTAATCGAATTTTCATTTCTAGAACCCAAAGAAAAAGGTGAACGGATGCCAATGCCATGGCAGAGCATGGTCACAAGTAGTAATAACAAGCTTTTGAGGTGTACCGGATCCGAAAACCTTATAAAGGGGTTGAAAATTTAACTTGCTCGACATAAAAAAAGAAGCAAAAGTGTTTGGCTTAGTTTATTTAAAAATCTTTTTTTTACTATATATATTGTATAAACTTAGAAAAGCATTACTTCCTTATGATTGATCGCATACAACCACCCATGCACTTTCCATACTAAAAGAAGAAAAAATACATGATATTTACTTCTTACATGTTAATTAGTAAGACATTTTAGTTAGTTATATATATATATATATATATATATATAAAGACATTTTAGTAAGTTAGAAGTATTTTTTTGACTAATTTAGAAGTTAATTAGAATCTGAAATTCTTTGAACCTCTGAACATCAAACAATAAACAAAAACTACTCATATAATAATTTCCTTGATCTACAAGGAGGAAAAATATTTTATTGATCATTCCTTCATCACCGTTAGTCACACCACCACTCAAGATCCACGGCTGTCCGACAATTTCATCACCCTTAGTTAACATTGATATATACAAAAAAAGCCCTAAGTCAACTTATGGAATTTGTGTTAATTTTCCTTTCCAGGGTCAAATGAACAATCGGAGTAAAAGAAAATTCATTGAGACATTATTGCGGTGGAAAGAATATATTTCTCTGACTAAAGAAATGACAAGGAACGTATCACGCGACTTGAATAACCTCATAAGTAGACCTGCTTCTCTCCCTCAAACGTCATCGCATACTTCATCCTTAATTTCAAACCATTTATTTATGAATTATTATTTTCATCCAATAAACTCCTATAATATTATTTAGAATCATAAAAGAAATACGGAGAAAACGAAGAGAAATATAAGATAAGACAAAAGTTATAATAAAAAGGTTATAATGATCGAACATGTTTAATTGTTTTTTATATTATTTCACAAGTGATTAAGAGTAAATATATTATGTTGTATGTAATTATAAGTTTGTACTGAATAATTAATAATATCTAATGATAATTGTGTTTTGAAAGTGATTAACTATCTTGGTTGTGGGTTTTCTGCCCACTTCCATTAAGAAAAAAACGCACACACACTATTTTAGTGAATGTTGGGTTGACAATTCTCGACCAAATAATTATATATAATCTTTTATTAACAGACATGATAAATAATGTGATAAAAAAAAAATAGAAGAAAAAGATGAGACGAAAGATAAAGCAGATAAATATTTATAATATTTTATTTAATTAGATACGGAAAAGGGAGGGAAATGCAGGATTCTTATTTGCTATACAATCCGAAACTGAAACTCTTTAAACCTCTATTATACATGAGTTAGTAAAAAGGGTCCGTTGAGAAAAAATAAACAGAACCTAATAGGAAAGACTACTCGAAGCATAAACAGCTTGATTCCAGCAAATTAAGTGAGAAAATTGGATATAGTTGCAGTGGTGAGAGCCCCAGTCAAAATCCACGGGTGTCCTGCAAGAAGAGAGAGAAAAAGAATCCTTAATCCTGGAAGTAAAAAGTAGATGGAGGAATATTAATGAAAAGAAGACTGACGCAAGGCTTGATGTGCGGAAATGCGGTTAGAGGGATCCCTGGAAATCATTTTCCTAAGGAGGTCCTTAGCAGGTGCAGAAACAGAGCTAAAGATTAGGCTGGGAAACCTAAGATTAGCCCTCAAAACAGACTCAAAGATTTCGGGAGCAGACTCTCCATAAAAGGGTGGAAAGCCAGCCAACATGGCGTAAAGAATGACCCCGCTGCTCCACACATCAACCTTCTCATCGTACTCTCTCCCCATAATCACTTCGGGTGCAACGTAATAGGGCGTCCCCACCACACCGCTCATGCTACTCCCCTCACCCAACCACTCGGCGGACCCGAAGTCTGAGAGCTTAAGCTTGTTCCCTTCATCGAACAGGATGTTTTCCGGCTTGATGTCCCTGTGCGCGAGTCCCTGGGCGTGGCAGTGCGCCACGGCCTCCAGAAGCTGTTTGAGGAGGCTGGCGGCGTGGGGCTCCGTCAAGGGGCCTTGGGCGGCGATGCGGTCCAAGAGGGTGTGTGGCTGGCAGAGCTCCAGGACTATGGAGCAGGAGTCGGCGTCCTCGAAGGCGTCCATGATTTGGAGGATGTTTGGGTGTGGAGAGAGGAAGCTCATGGCCTTGGCCTCCATTTCGATGCAGCGCCTGTCCTCGTTTAGGAGTCTGCGCTTCTCGATGAGTTTAGCCGCGTAGAATTTGTTTGAAGTGCGGTGGAAGCAGCGGAACACGGTGCCGAAACGGCCTCGCCCGAGTTCTTCCAACACTTGGTATTCCTCTTTCTTCACCGCTGCTTCTCTATACATTCTTCTGTGTATATATAAAATAGAGAGCAAAGGGCTTATATAGTCACTTTTTTAAGCTTAACTCAAGAATACTGCGGGAATATTCCCTTTGTTTTCTATTCAGTTATTATGCTCATTGCATGTAACACGGCACAACCAAGATTCACCACGTATTTCTTTAACTGTATTAACCGTGAGAGGGAAGGCTCCCTCTGCTGCCGTTCAAATATTACTAATTTGACTCTTTCAATTTCAAACTTTAAATTTGATTTCCATGGTAATGACAATGAATGGAGTCTTTATCATTTATAATCATGTGATCGGATGATCTTGACTTCAAGATTATTTAATTTAGATATTCAACAAGAGAAAATATAATTTAACCAGGATTTATTCTTACTGAATGTAAAAGTGTTACGTGCAGTTATTAATTTGGATTAAACGGTGTGATATATTCCTTTTTAGGGATAGAATATTCATAGAATATAAAACTTTATCTTAGTAAATTATTTGAGATTTCTAATCGTAAATTATTTAGAAAGCATTTTTTTTACACAAATTAATAATCTTATTTGGTATAACAATTATAATTAGATTATATAGTGTAAAACTAATCTACAATTCTAGTTAAATTACTCATTTAAATCGTCAATTTTATACAATAAGAACTATTGATGCGATGAATTGATAACGGATCTTATCTTTTTTCAATATATATATATATATATATACCTTATAATGGGGAAGATAGAAATAGGAAGAAAAAATTAAAATGAAAGTAAATTGTAAGATAATTGAGTTTATATTTATAATTACACTTTTAAATTTCAACTTTGAAATTACATGTGAATTGAAGTCACATTTTACTTCCACTGCTGCCAACCAGTTTCCAGTGTAGAGAGAAGTAACACTGACATATTCTCGTACATGATACCAAAAGACAATATTTTTTCAAAATCTAAAGTTGAGCGTTTCAATATTTAATAATAATTAAAAATATTATTTTACAACAACTATCATGAATCTATATTAAGGATAATTTGTGATTGTACAACATAATAGAATAAAAAGAAAAAACCAAAATAAATTATAAGTGCATACAACCATTAAACTCTTATATTAACTAGAAAACAATAGAATGAAGTGGTAAAATAACTTAACAAAATGGCACGGTAGTACAAAAATAAAATTGCAATGCATTACTTCACTCCAAAAAATTATTTAATCGATTATTAAAATATAACAATTAAAATCCTGTATTCCAAATTTAAGAAGATTTAAACATTGATGTGTTAATTTTCCATATTCATTTGAAAATAATAAGTGCTAAGTTAACAAAATTCATTAAAAAAATGATATTGGATTAATTTAACTCACTTAAACGACTTTTTAGTAAAAAATTTATGAGCTCCACTAGGATGCAATATCCCTGTAAACTTGACAGCTATGAACTAAAGTTTCCTCTAAATACTAGATAAAGCAAATCCATTGTACTACGGCCGTATAGTACTCACTCAGCACGCATCAGACAAATCTAATAACGCAGAAAAGATAATGAATCTTTTATATGTGTAGCATTACACTTTCATTAAATTCTTCAATTAGCCTAAAAAGAAAAAGGAAATAACAGCCCGAGCCATAGATTGACGAAACAAATCACGAATGTACTATTGGACAGATTCGAGGCAAAAGTGACTCGATCAGTAAAAAATCAAATTACTAAAAAAAATCCATCAGAAAATCTCGCTACTTAAGGTAAGCGTCTCAAAATGATGTCAATTTAATTCAACTTGGCTAATCACCTCTTAGCAAAGGTCCTCACTTTACATGGACATTGGTCCAGCGACAAAACTTCCATGATAACGGTCCCAATATATGTCAGTACATGCATGTCTGAATGTCGCTGTTGCTGCTTGCCCCCCATCCAAAACGCATTCCATATCTAAGCTTGGAATTTCCCCCTTTATGGGGCAAAGTTGGCGTTCCAAGCTGAACCTGAGTCATGTGTCTCTGAACAATGGCCAGTCCATCCGATCTGGGGCGTTAATATCTTTTCATACACTGTATTAATGTATGTAATGTTAAAAACATATTAACTTAAAAGTAACAATGGTTTTCATAAATAACAGGATACTGTAATTTACACGCACTACATAGCTTTCTGAAGTGAAAAAGGGCTGCCAAAATTATTTAGAAAGGGAGGGGGATTTCTCTCCAACCCCACTTTTTCTTTACACTGGAAATTAATTTCCAGAATAAGGGGAGACATAAAAAGAGAAAAAAAAAAAAGTGGTGTGAAAAGAATCTCCCTAAAATGGATTGGCTGGGGAAACAAGATTTGAACTGGCCCAGGTCCAGCCCAAAATCAGAATGGCCTAATTTGGGCCAGGCCACTGGCCTGCTTCTAGGAAGAAAGTCACAGTTTGTGTCCATTAATATCAATTAATGCACGGGTTCTGGGCAACAGGGCAGGTGGAGATAACAACATGAATGACTTATTTGTATTCAGTACAATGAATGGATAGATCATATAGGCTCTTGCTCCTTCCAATGGATATACTTTCTAGTCTTCCTTATTTACACACGAGCATGTATATATATATATACAACACCATAGTCCATGGCGGTAAATCCCCCAAATGATAACAAGGCAATCAATTGATCGCGAGGCAAGCTGCATAGTGCATGCAAGCTTGATCCACTTATTAAGCCCAACCTGAATTTGAAAAAGCCTCTATTTCTGAATTATAAATGCAAAGTAAAATTGGATTATATACCACATATTTCAACTTACATAAATGACGTCAGAAGGGAGCCTCTAGTGATTCATCCCAAACTTCTGCACTACCGTTAGAGGCATCCTCTACATCTTCTTCCATAGAAAGCCTAATATATTCTCTATGAGCAAAGCGATCCCACTCTGTCAATGTAGGATTCTCACGTTCCTGTTCACACAAGACATATACCAAGGCAGTCAAAACTTACCAACAATAGTCAATCATACTGACTCAACAGCACAATAACACTTTTATCAAATATTCATGCACCTGACGAATCAAAAATGGGTCACGAGTTTCAAAGGCCATGAACTTATTCAGATTGAACAGGATATTGAAAACACTTCCTGAGAGTTTACCACCTTTCAGGTCACGCAGAGTTATATAGCTCTCTTCCTGCAGAGTGAAGAATTTGAATTTAAAATTAAGAAATAAATATCTCAGATAAAGGATAAGTAATGACATAATATCAACCAAAAGGATGGAAAAAGGACAAGAAAAGGAGGAGCCAAAATATGGAAATTCGGTATATCGGCAGAACATAAAATTTTAAACTACTGACTAGATTAGAATATCATATTCCAGCTAATGTGACTTCTCATCAACATAATACAAGGGCAAACAATCAGTAGAAAAAAAAAATTGAAAGACAAACCTCAGGTCCAATCATGTCAATAATCTGGCACAGTATATCCTCAAAAAGCACAGGTTCTTGGGCCATGCACTCCATTCGATGCAATTGCTCCTCATAAAAAAATTGCAGTTCATTCCGTGTCAGAACTCCATTTCCATCCAAATCAATGCACTTGAACCTAATCATGACACATCAAATCACAAATAGCTAACAAGAGTCAACCACAAAGGTCAAACTTCCAATGTTCGCCTAAGAGTGTACTTAGGAGGCAAGGTGGAAAATAAAGGGAAGTGAAAAAAACAAAGGTGGAAAACTTTAAGAAAAACAATTGCATAGGCACTTTGAAAATTGCTTTATAAAATAAAATAAAAATGAAATTGTTTTTTAATATAAAAAATGAAAATTGTTTCATAGGCACTGCCACCCTAGTCTGCTTTATTCTGCACTTTAATTGGATGAAGTTTCAGTGACAGAAATTTTTTAGCTTACATCCCAAATTTCTGAGACAGAACCATGGACTTGTATGCATGCATACACACAGTTCTAAGGGGAAAAAAAACACCTAAACCACACTATATAACATATACATGCCTAAAATGCATTAACCTTGTGTCTGAAACCGCACAGCAACTAAACCATTGACATCTTACTAAGTGGCAGGGGCAACAAATAAAATGGACAATGGATGGGAAACAAAATACCAATACTCAAGACTTGGCTCGGATGATTTATCCTCTTCTGACAGTATGAAGTAAACAAAATCTTCATAACCCATCTTTCCCTCAACCTTACTGGTAAACCTTCTAGGAACCTGAGATAATATTAAAGTGAATCAAAATCTGCATCTTCAACAAATGCTCTGGTAATTCATATAAACATAAGTGAAAGGACAGTGCATGTGTATTTGGAGGGAGGGGTAGGGATTTGGGTTGTCTGTGGCCCTAGACAGCTGAAGTCAAATCTTAAGACAGAAGCAACACATGATATAGTAATCCACACCAACCTGAGAAAATATTCTATCAACAATTCGATAGGTAAGCGCATGGTTACCATATCTGATGAGATTCTCTTTGTCTATCAAGAAATCATGATCTGTATCCAGCTCCCAAAACTTGCAGTATATAACATAAAAATGCTCGTAAGAGAAGTACCTGCAGATAATATTTAGGAAAGGTAAAAAAGATTAAGGCATCATAATACAAATATATTTAGTTCGTTTGAATAATGAAACCAAGGTCATTTTCTGAAGTTAATTGAAATGAAATTTTCAATTATATCTACCTCAAAACCTTGTTTATGTCCTCTTCTTCATCAGCATGCAGCATTGCATCAATTATGTTTCCACGCTTAAGCTCCCTCAGGGTAAGACGGCCATTTCCTGATCTATTAATGTAGTAATATATTCTGTATATGACAGTTTCAGCTGGGCCATTGGAAAAAACAAACAGTTATGAACATTGCACCACACACAAAAAGACAAAACAATCCTTTAACTGATTTTCCCAACACTCAAATATATGAAGTGTGACTCTTTTTCAATAGAGATATTTCATATGTAGTATACATTATAAGCAGCCAAGAGTAGAACTACATAACTATAAAACTTTTCCATGTTTCAACTTAATCCTTTATAACGAACCATCAACAAACAACAGCTCCAGCATAGAAGAACATGTACATGCCTTCCAATAACCCCCAAAAGGGTTTCTTTTAGAAACCAGTTTATACCTAATATGTTACTATAGATATCAACAAATAAATTTGAAATTCTAGCCATACCCCTAAATGCAAGGTTATAACCAAGATGGAAGACAAACCATATCTCTCTTGAAACTCAGGTGTGCTCTGCAGGAACTCCAGCCCTGGATGAGTTGCCAAAAGCTCACATAGCACAGGTTTAAAATCATCCTGACATGAAGTATAATATATAATATAGTTCACCAACAAGATGGATAGGAATATAATATCAAAGCCAAGAAAATCAACAAAAATGGCCCCTAAAAAATAAATCATACTAGTATCAAATGGGAATTGAATAAATGACATATTTGGATAATATCATCAGCCCTGACTGAGAAATTTTTGGAGTAGCCGAAGAAAATTAAATAAAATGAAAAGCAGGAAATATGAAAGAAATAGAAGCAAAATACCTGAGTAAGGTACTTGAGCTGTGGTTGCTTTAAAATTGTGTATATCTGAGTTGCTATATCTTTTGTCAACATGTTGCCATTGATCCAATAATCAATAAATGTTTTCCTAAAGGAATATTAAATCAAGGAATTAAACATAGGTATTAGGAAATACTAATTACAGGGAACAAGACCATTAAGTTATAATTCTTACATCGAGGGAACTTAAATAAACCATGTTCATTTTATTAATAATACATAAGGTTTTCAAGCTAGAAATCAATCAGCATACTGCCTGATTGAACTGAAATAGCACTCTGCAACAGTAACTTCTGGTTTAACACCAAGCACAACAAGAGACCCACAGAGAATCTCTCGGGCAAACGATGTATGGAACCATTATCGGGGCATACGCTTGCCCGATTGAACTGAAATAGCACTCTGCAACAGTAACTTCTGGTTTAACACCAAGCACAACAAGAGACCCACAGAGAATCTCTCGGACAAACGATGTACGGAACCATTATTGGGGCATATGCTTGCTTCCACCAACTTGCCTCCTCCTTTTAATGTTTGGTTCCTTCATCTTTTGACCTTGGAAAGTAAGGCATCAAATATTGTTTTATATGTCTTAGTAGGAAGAATTGAGAACCTTCATAATTCAATAGAAGATTGAGAAAGAAAATTTAGTGTTCTTTCTTTTCTAGCTAAAACTTAAAAACTATTCTGACATACTTTTCAGTTCAGATCTGTTTGAAAAATCAATTTAGTAAAGAAAGTTAAATCAAACAGCATTACACATATGTTCATCATGTTTGTTGAGACCAGGGAAGTATAAAGCTCTCTAGAGGAAAAAAGATATAAACATTTAGTTCATGGACTAAGTTATAATTCTCTGCAGCCTCTTCAACACATCATCATTCATTTTTTAAATGACAATACTTTCCGGATTTCCTTCAATACACTTTCAAGATGTCAAATGAGGATCATTTCCAAAGCTCCAAATTCAATTCTTACTAGAAATTCAGTTCTCAAATTTTTCAACAAAAAAAAGCTCAGTATGGAATTTCAGCCAGTGTTATAAAACACCCTTAAAATTTCAACATGTCCAAGTGCATGTCTGTTTTTTTTTTTTTGGGGGGGGGGGAGAGTTAATCATCTTTTATTTAAGTGATTTCTATAAATTTTTATGTCTCCCATACTTATCAAATGACTACTAATTTGACTAAGAAACCATACTCTTTTGTTTATTGCTTTATTTTTGGTTGATTTCTAACAACTTTCCCAGTCACTCCTCTGATCAATTACTCTCAACATCATTGTTGACTTTGCAATGATAGATTGCAGCTAATTTAAACTTAAAATCCTAGAAACTAGTTGGAAGAGATATTTGAAAACCCAATTAAATTAGGGATAGGGGTATAGATAAATTGTTTATGGCATTTGTGGCATATAGATAAATTGAATAAAACAAAGGAAGTAAATACTAAATAGGCCATTAATATAGCATGTAAAACCTGATACAACCCAGTGAACCCACCACCCTTGAGCTTGAAATATGAATTAATGATAAATCCACCACTATCAAATCTGTTTAGATTATGCATTATAAACATCTAAGATTGAACTAAGGACAACTCGGTCAAGATGGCTCCAATATGTCAAAGAATTGCTCAATCTAAAGGGAACTAAAGAATGCTTCTACCTATAATAGACAAGTTATTTGGGAAACAGAATTAAACATTAAGACACTATAGCAGCAGGATAATATGTGAATAAGGGTATATGTAAGACTTTGAGAAACTTGTAGGGTTAAGGTTTTGTATCATGAAGAATTCACTGAGTAACCTAATATAACAAACAATATACTGGCTAAATCCTTAAAAGAAAAATCTAATTGTACAAAGACAAATTGGGAGGGAAAAAAGAACACACGGGAAGGGAGTGGAGTGGACAATGTAAGTTTGACTCCTAGTTTGAATAGCCAGTGAAATAAAGAAATTGATTTTCAAAAATAAATAGCACAATAGTCAGGAATACAGGTGTTACGTATTCTTAAAACCTCTTTCCTTTCTGAATTTACTCACAATAGTTATTATGCTCCAGCTTTACTCAATGTCATGGAATCTAAATAAAAACTTTTTAGATATCCAAACAGCTAAATCCAAGAACCACTATCCACAACACAAAAACATATAAAAACTTTGTTTTAAAAAAAAATAGTAATAAAGTACACACCTTGTCACAACTCCAGTTCCATTATCGATCTTTCTGAAAAGAGATGTGGAAAAAAAAGATGGCAGCTTGCATACTTCCTTAGTAACTGACTTGAATTCTGACAACCAAAGAAACAAGTTTACCAGAATTAAGCTATCACCACAACTCTTCGTTTTATTACAAAGTAATTTTTAGATAGATAATCACTTTTTGACTTATGGAAACATTCAACTATTTTTTTTTCTCAAAATGAAGAGGTAGAATGTGCCACTAATTGGAAATCATATTTCATATTTCTCCCAATCGCCAATTGGCCTTTCAGACTCTATTGCCCTTATATGCCCAATATCTCACCATGTATCTGCAGCCCATCCATGTGATCATGGAATAAATGGTCAATTCTAATCAGGCATTTTTCTTTCAGATCATTTGGAGGAGGACGCCCAAATTGAAAGTAGAACTGCAAACACGCAAGTATCTATGTTATGAGCATGGACATAGCATGAAAAGGGGTGCGAGAGGGTGAGAACCAAATAAGAAGGAAAAAAATAAAGAACAAATGCACTCATAGTTAGCAGACCAGGAACAAAAGAAAAATATCACCAACTAAAGATTTTAAGAAAACTGGTCGGTTGTACATAATAGGATTACTACTAATGATTTGTTGCAAGTTCGTAGCGATTTGGATGAGCATTGGATATGTCCTACTTGGTAACAGCATAGATGTTAATGTGAGAGAGAGAGAGAGAGAGACACTTTTATGGCAATGTGAAATTTTGGCGCATACGAATTAAGGCTTAGAGCATAGTGATGGCGTATTTAAGTAAGTCTCATTTCACTCCTTTCAGTTCAAAGTACTTTTCTTTTACTATCATGCACAAAATATTAAGATAACATATCAGATGTGCCTAACCTGAGGTATCACTTCTTTAACCGGCTCACTGACAACCTTCAAAGGAGAACCCAAGTTAGATGGGCCAACTCTCTGTTTCACTATGCGAGGGGAACCAGATGTACTTCTTGGAGAAAGAGGTGGTGCAGTGCCAGCAGGAAACATGGAAGGCAAAGAATTGCTTGCAGCATTTGGACTAGAGCAATTCCCGGGGACATTCAAGGGAGCACCCGACTTTGCTTCATTTACCAATGATGTCACCTACACACATTAACAAGTGCGACATAAGAATAAAATCATAAATGCACGCATTACATTCTTTAATGATTAAAGGGGGAAAACTTAACCACGTAAAGAAACTCAAAAATAAAAATTAGTTAATAACAAATATTTCATTCATATACTTTAAGTATTCACCGAGACTTCATTTATATAGCTTGTGCGAGTAGGCATGATTTTAATGTTGTCCTTCGAAGAATGGTCTAAGGTGATTTCTCTTAAAGAAAGAGATTGAGACATAACAGTTGAAATTAATCACTTATAATACACGGTGAGTAAATCTAGGAAAAAGTCATAATACTCGTGAGGTAGGTGTATGGAATCCAACACCAACGGCTATCTTTAATTAACATAAGTAATAATTAATAATCCATCATTCTCATAAAAACTTGCGGATTTGACTATTATTATCGAAACGATTAATAATTTATTATCGGACAGCGAAAGTTGCTAAGAATAGATATAGTAGACAATAAGAATCTTGAAACGAACAATGTAGCAATACGTTGATTCTAAAATTGAGGAAGGTGAAATGAAGCGTACCAATCGGTTGCTTTCGGGAAGCGAAAGCCACTGCTCGAAGAGCGTCTCGACGAAAGTTAGGTTAGATTTGAGTGCGAGAGAGGACACCTCAGGGAGCTGCAACAAATCGACCTCCAACGACGCCGTATCGCTAATGACCTCCATGCTCATTTTAAGCCGTAACCGTATCTCTTCTCATTCACGTAACGAAACCTGCTGGAGCGAGCTGAATTTGAATCGAAACCGCGTGCGTGAATTAGATTCTATATCGGAATGGAAGAAATGCGCTTGAGACAGCTGTGGATTCAGCAGGAGGAACCCTAGATCTTTCTTCAACTGTTGGGAGATTAGGATCAATCACCGATGCTGATTGAGAAAATGGAATCGTGCGGCGATCTGGATAAAAGAAAAATGAATGCGCTTGGGAAATAAATTCTGTAGAGATCCACGCGAATTTGGAGGGAGAGAGAAAACAAATATGTGTGCAGATACTGGAAAAAAAAATTAAAGAGAGACGTGTTGTTTTTGTATTTTTTATTTTTCTTTGGAAACAATGAACAAAAAAGAGCAGAAAATGTGAATTTGGCAGGCTGACACGTGGTCTGCTTACCGGAAATACGGTTTTTTGAGTGCAATCATCAGTCATCGCATGTACCATCCTACGTATACAGTCAACACCACTCCCAAGTTCCGATCCATGGTTCCATTACTTTTTTGGTACGTCACCATTTGGTTTTTTTGGTACATATTCATGGTTCCATTATTGTTACTAAATAGTAGTATTAAAAATTACAGGGAGTTTAATAATTATGTAATAATATTTTACGCGGTTAATTAATTAAAAATAATTATTGATATGAGTTTTTAAATTATTATTTCAAAAGTCAACTTTACTTTACATATTAGGCTTAGTATTTTTTTCCGATGAGTTTAATTTCATCTTAAATATATATAAAATAATAATTACTAGTATGGTTTTTAAAATTGTTATTATAAAGATATATTGTCTTTTAGAATGGTTTGTGTTACAAAAACTCTTCACACCTTCCCCACTTGTTGTCTTTCTCTTGACCTAATTAAAAATATAAACTTTTTTCACTTTTAATGATATTTTTTATCTTACAATAATGATATGTTATGTTAGGTTGTTGTTATTTTATCGCATCTTGACTCATTATCATTATGTATAAAATTTAATGACATTTGTTGTCTTTATGTAGTCATATCATGTTTGTGTACATATGTTAAGTAAGATCTCTAAACAATCTATAGATGCTTTGATAGTGTGATTAGAGGTGGGTTGGCTATGGTGGTAGACATTTATGATTAGGATGCTCAAGTAAGTAATTATTCAATTAGTTTCAACACTAGAGAGATCGAGAGATCGTCGTACTTTAAAAGGTGCTCATTGTTGCTATTTGCATGAAGAGAGTGAGAGTTAAGCAATGGAGTGGGGATATGTTTGTGAGATCCATTGACAATCTATGTGTTAATTTAGACGTAGAGGGATTATTTATGTTATGTCAAAATTGTTATCGGATGAAATATGATGAGGAATTTACACATAAGTAAGAAAGTGTTAATCACCCGTCATATAGGTCAATATCTTGACCTTTAATTTGCAAGGCAAATCTCGATTATTGAAATGTAAAGACAAAATGATGATTAAAGCTACATATATGGTGAATTAAGTTGAATCGGTTTCAAGGTACTGGGCCTTTATTAGATTAAATGTCAGACTCAAATAATCATTTCTCATTTTGTTGCATGGAGAGTGAAAGTGAAAATATATTTCCATTATTAGTATGTTGTTGTCATCATTCTTTAAAGAAGTCAAATCAACCTTTTAACTCATTTTCATGGGTGTTACCATAAGATAAGTCCTTCAATTTGTAGTATCAAAGTTTGTTATTTGATGAATAATTTAGTTTAGACATAAAAACAAGGTCATATAAGGGCAAGTTTAACTCTTGTTTCAACCATCTCGCAAAAAATAAGATGAATTTAGATTTTAGTTTTGAAAAGATAAAGACAAAAATTTTAAACTCAACATGCTAAAGAACAATGTTATATTTTTAATCCTACAAAAAAGTTATATTTTTAATAAAATGTGTAAGTTTAACTATATTAATTACTTACTTTTACTATTACTATAGTATTTAACTTATGGCTTTTTACCTTTTGGTTACCCTAATATTAATGTGGAATATCTATAAGTTTTGCTAATGATTAATATTTGTCGGTGGACTTGTTTAATGAGAATTTTTTTTTCAATCACATTTTTTTTTCATCTACAAGGTTCAAATCTATTACTTTACTTAAGGAAACCAAACCTGATATTAATTTGACCTATGGTTTGTTAGTTATGACTTTTTTGTTTGAGTTATATAACCACAATAATGAGATTAAGTTTTAGAATCTTATACAAGCTATCTAATTTCTTTCACTAGTGAAAATAAAAAAACCCTTAACTATTAGGTTGAACCGATTTTCTTGACATATAACTTACGAGTTAAGTTATTATATATTTTATTTTATTTTATGTTGTTATTTATTTTTTTATTTTAAGGTTTATTTAATGCTTCTCAAATATAAAAAATCCAATCCAAAATAGTTTTGGATTCAGTTTGATTTCAGAACTATCTTGATTAAATGATGAAATAAAAAAGTTAATTCAACTCGAGATTTAGAAAATTTAATCAATATTGATAAAAATATTATATAAAATGTAATTTTAAAATTAATTAATGTTCATTTTCATTACTTTTTTTAAAAATAGCATAATAAATCAATGAATATATTATAATTTATAAAATTATATTACCTATTAAATATATATTAAACTTACACAATAAAAATTAACTAATTACTTTATTTTCTCATAATGATCTTATCCGATTTAAATATAATTATTTTAAGTAAAAGATACAATTTAGACAAAAAAATATTTTATTTTAAAGCCCATAAAAAATAATATTAAAATGTAAAAAGGCAAAAATTGAACATGATATTTTTTAAAATATTAATAACACATGTATCAAAAGTTCTTATAACAATATTAATAATGATATATATTTTTTATTCATACGAATGAAAGATATTATTGAGAGATTTATCATACTTAGATGTATACCGTCCAATCAACTGAGTTAAAATTTATTAAAAACGTAAAAACAGTTTTATTAATTTGTTAATAATTTTTTAATGAGTGATAAAAAGACGTGTTTAAAATAGTGTATCCGAAATGATATTGTAATTTTTGGCCTTCTTGGTGTATGCTATGCAATGAGCCTCATCCACAAACAATCTCTATGACCTGACTGTGGAATCACATTCACACGCTCTTCACCTTTTTCATCTTCTTCCTCCTCTCATACCACCTTCACTTCCATGAAGCCACAACATCAATATCAATGACAACAACAGTTTCCACCGATTTCCTCCCCCTGTTCAACCCCCACCCCAACCGCACCAATTCCCATTCTAATTCCCGTACACTCCCAATTCTCAATGAAACCACCAACATCAACCGCACTCTCTCTTCCGTTTCCAAGCCCCAAACCCATACCCTCGATTTCAAAGACACCCATCTCCTCAAATCCCTCTCCCGATCCTGCAAAGCCGGCAACTTCAACGAGTCCCTCTACTTCCTCCGCCACCTCGTCAACAAGGGCCACAAACCCGACGTCGTTTTGTGCACCAAACTCATCCACGGGCTCTTCACTTCCAAAACCATAGACAAAGCCATTCAGGTCATGCACATCCTCGAAAACCACGGCCACCCCGACCTCATCGCCTACAACGCCATCATCACCGGCTTCTGCAGAGCCAACCGAATCGATTCTGCATACCAAGTGCTCGACAGAATGAAAAACAAAGGCTTTTCACCCGACATCGTCACCTACAACATTCTCATTGGTTCCCTTTGTTCCAGGGGAATGCTCGATTCAGCTCTTGAATTCAAGAACCAGTTGCTGAAAGAAAACTGCAAGCCCACCGTCGTTACTTACACTATTTTAATAGAAGCAACTCTTTTGCAGGGTGGGATTGATGAAGCAATGAAGCTCTTGGATGAGATGTTGGAAATTAATCTTCAACCTGATATGTTCACTTACAACTCCATCATAAGGGGTATGTGCAGAGAAGGTTACGTGGATCGTGCGTTTCAGATTATTAGCAGCATAAGTAGCAAGGGCTATGCCCCGGATGTCATAACTTATAACATTCTCTTGCGAGGTCTTTTGAATCAGGGCAAATGGGAGGCTGGTTACGAATTGATGTCTGATATGGTTGCAAGAGGTTGTGAGGCTAACGTTGTGACGTACAGTGTTTTGATTAGTTCGGTCTGTCGCGATGGGAAGGTTGAGGAAGGGGTGGGTTTGTTAAAGGATATGAAGAAAAAAGGGTTAAAACCTGATGGTTATTGCTATGACCCTTTGATTGCTGCTTTGTGCAAAGAGGGTAGAGTGGATTTGGCTATTGAGGTATTGGATGTCATGATCTCCGACGGGTGCGTGCCGGATATTGTGAACTATAACACCATATTGGCTTGTTTATGTAAGCAAAAAAGAGCTGATGAGGCTTTGAGCATTTTTGAAAAGTTGGGTGAAGTGGGGTGTTCACCGAATGCTAGTTCCTACAACTCAATGTTCAGTGCTCTATGGAGTACTGGGCATAAAGTTAGAGCATTAGGAATGATTTTGGAGATGTTGGACAAGGGTGTTGATCCTGATGGGATTACGTATAATTCGCTTATATCTTGTTTGTGCAGAGATGGGATGGTGGATGAGGCCATTGAGTTGTTGGTGGACATGGAGATGGAGAGTAGTGAGTGTAAGCCAAGTGTTGTTAGTTACAACATTGTTCTTCTTGGGTTGTGCAAAGTGAGTAGAGTTAGTGATGCCATTGAGGTGTTGGCTGCGATGGTGGACAAAGGGTGTCGGCCAAATGAAACTACTTACACTTTTTTGATTGAAGGGATTGGTTTTGGGGGGTGTCTAAATGATGCTAGGGACTTGGCTACCACCCTTGTTAATATGGATGCTATTTCTGAACATTCATTTGAACGATTGTACAAAACATTTTGCAAGCTTGATGTGTACAGACAGCTTAATTTGTCTGATTAATTAACAACTATAGGGGATTTATAAAATGCAAGAATTGTCCACGAACTCTTTTGTTTTGTTTCAGTTTTCCTACCAGTCTTTGGTTAATTGTAGCTTTCTGTTTGGAGTAGAGGACAGATAATGTCCATAGTCATTGTTTTTTTCTGTTGAGGATGCTGTCATCACTATGTGCTTGTCCTTTTTGACGGCAAAGAAGGTTGTATATGATTCCGAATGCTAGATGGATGGACTTCGAGTGGGAGATGGGTTTTGGGAAGCGAAAAAAATCTGACTTCCATAGTGGCTTTATGTGAAGAATTTGTGATGATGCTGCGATTTTTTTGACCTTTTATGGGGTTAAGATTTTGTACCATTGTTACACTTAAATTCCTCGTTACTCTCCAAAGATATATTATGTGACTTTGGGGGTAGAAAATATGATTAACAACAATTCGGATCAGTAAAATGTATATGTGACAAATTATTTTTTTAGTCTTTGATATAGTAATTTGACACTTTGCGATAGTTTTTAACATAGTTTTAAAATACAAATTCAAAATGAACCAATATTATGATTTAATTTGAAAAATCAATCCATTTTTTTGTCAAGCTGGTTTCAATAACTTTTAAAATAAGAATAAAAATTAGTCTTTAATATCAAAATTAATTTTAAATAATATTTAATTATTTCTTTAGTATCTAAATTTGAGGTGTGTTTTTTAATCTTTAAAATTTAAAGTTGTTTTTTTCTTGAATTTTGACAAATTATTATTTTTAGTCTTTACTATAATAAATTAATACTTTCTGACAATTTTTAGTCATTATATATTAATTTATTTTGTAGTTGCTTGAATTTATATTTTAAAATTGTCACAAAGTGCTAAAAAATCATCCTAAAGTACTAATTTATTATGTTAAAGACTAAAAAAATAATTTATTAGAAGGTCAAGAATTAGAAAAATAAATAAATTTTAGGAATTAAAAAAACATACTTCCAAATTTAGAAATTAAACTACTAATTAAACCTAAAAAAATATCAATTGAAAATATATAAAATATAGTTTGATGAAATACACTCTTTTAACACGAATTTGAGGAAATTCTTTTTGTATGGTTGAACATTTTTATACGGGTGTTGCTAGGTGCACCCAACATTATTGCTGGTGCCCATCATTTTTTAAAAATACCAAGACTACTCCTACACTTTTTTTGCATTTGTGATTGATGTGTGAGAATGGTCCGTAAATCGTTAATATTTTTAAAATAAATGATTAATTAGTTAAAAATAATATTATATCATAGAATAAATTATTAAGTAATTTATATATTTAAAAATATGCATTTAACTATTTATGATGAATTTTAATCAAAATCAAGTATGAATTTATTATAAATTTTAGTTTTATAAAATAATGTTAGAATACTAACAACAATAGCAGCAGCAGGAGAAAAAAAGAAACTCTTTGAGTAGCGCTGCGGAGCTTGGGCTGACAGAAGGAGACTCACTGGTTTGGTGTAGTAGAAATAGCCGCCTAGACACAACACTCTCTCACTCAGGAATGGATTGAATATTCCTCTTCTTTCTTATTATCTCATTTTCTCATTGATTCAGTTCCCAAGGTTGTCGTCGCCATCCACGATTCCGCGCTGATTTATCCATTAATCAATGCTTATAACAAAATACAACAACAAATAAAACTCATTACTCCAAATCCTCATCAACTCTTTTCAATTCCTTTTCCCTATTCTCTTGTCTCGCCAAGATGCAAGGGTTTACGGCACCGACTACAGATTTCACTGAACTTCAGTCTACTATGCGAGCCATCGAGCATGCTTGCACTTCCATTCAGGTTCCAATCACTCTTTTTTTCTCTTACTGTTTCTCTTTCCTTTTGAAGTAGAGGTAAGAATACAAAACTTATTTTAAGTAGATGTAAAGTCGGATTCAGAATCCAAATGCTCAAATTCTGGCTTCTTCTTGCCGGCATATAATCAAAGACATTATTATTCAAATATGTTTTTTATGTTTAGGAATTAGGGATGAAGGTTAAAGTAGTATGATATGATCACAATCACACTTCTGAAAAATGACTGTATGCTAGCATACTTTTTTTTTTTTTTATCGGCAATTGTTAGTTGTTAGTTATTTGTTAGTGGGGGGATTCAAACCCATGACCTCTTCCCCCTCCCTTCTCCCTTTACCACCAAACCAACCTTATAACTCCCTTATGGTAGTATACTTACCTTTTTCCTCTCTTGTAAGAAAATCATTGGAAAAGATGCAGTTATTAAGCTCAAGAACAATGCAAGTGTATTACTACTTCTGAGTTCTGAAATCTATTTCATTTTTTAGAAGAAAAAATTTCAGAAGCTCTGAATGTATCTATCAGAATCTTATGATTCACAATTCGAATCTTACAATTTGATAAAATTCAGCTACCTATTGATTCGTATCATAAGATGAATCTTAAATGAGTTGGGAAATGCCATAGTCCCATTATTGTCTTGAGGTGATATTTTCTTTAACACTTTCTACTTCAAATTCATGTGGGTGTAGTGAAGGGATAGAGTTTCTGCTAGCATTTCATTTGAAGTATTACTCATAGGAATGCAAATACATATGTCCTCATGTTCTTATTCTTTGTTATGCATTTATTTTCAGATGCATATCAATCCAGGAGCTTCTGAGGCAGTTATATTGTCATTAGGCCAGTCTTCTCAGCCATATAAGACTTGCCAATTCATTCTTGGTGAGTTTACATGTTGTGTGACAAACAAAATATCTTCCTTATGTATTATGCAAATGATACTGCTAATTCATTTGATCATGGACAGGCAAGAATGTGCACATTAACTTGAATTATATGTGTTGATGGACATATCGTTGATGCCGTAGTTTACTTAGGTGAAATCATCACTGCGAGGGATCTACTGCCCTTTCAATATGTGAAAATTGCAGTTTGAATACTTTACTTAAGAATTAGAATTTAATTAGTTTGTCTGGTCATTATAAAGCATTTTTGGTGTTGCTTGTTAGTTGGATGATGAAAATAGCCAACTTGAAAACAAATTCAGCATTGTAATGCTATGCCTGTTCAGTGATTTGATTCATTTCATCAGCAACTATATAAGTGACTCCATTATTCAGTCCCTAAGGTTAATTTTGGTTGTCATTAGTGATGAACTGGGCAATAATTTATGCTTCAATGGAAATTATACTTATCTCGAGGGTTGTGTTTTTCTTTAATATAGGCAGGCTATGGAGCATTAATACTGCATTTCAATTCAAAATAAATCATCTCTTAGTGATATGATTACCTTGAGAAATTATAATTTTCACTTATTTAGATGCATGCTTCAGTTTTCTTTCTTTCCCTCATTTTTTTATGTAAAAAAAAATCTTGGGGGTAAATTTCTGCTTTTTCAAGAAAATGAAAGCACAACCAAATCATGGGATCGGACTAGTTTAGGTAGATTATTTTTGTTTTGGAACATTTTTGTCAATCATTGTTATTCATTATACACTATTAAATGCCCTTTTTAAGTTTTTGCTTTCTGAACACTGTAATTTGTTTGGTATTTAGTTTTACAATTTAGAGAAAGTGTGTGTGAGAGAGAAGAGAGAGATTGAGAAACAGATTGTTATTCAACCTAACTGAAAACAGTTAAGGAAAAGTTTATATAGTTTCCAGCGAGAGCTGTCAACTATCCTAACTGATGACTAACTACAGTTAACAAACTGACAGCACCTAACTGTAGTAAGTAAAAATACTTGAGGTACAGTATACACTTATACTGCCCCTGAAAGCTCATGAGGGGTTGGAAGAATGTCTTTCACATGTATTTTCTTTCCATATTTTGGTTCCTAATCAGACTTATGCTGCCTGATTGAGGAACCATATTTATGGTGACTAACTCTGTATATAGTACCTCTGGTACTTCTCTAATATATATATATAGATTTATCTTTGCTGATAAAAAAAAAAGAAAAGTAGCAGGACATAAAACCTTGGTCAAAATATCTGCCAGTTGATTAAGAGCAGGGACATGCACCACATTGATCTGGTTGGTGAGGACCTTTTCTCGGACAAAGAACAGATCCAACTCCGTGTGCTTAGTTCTAGAGTGAAGAACAGGATTATGAGCCAAGGAGCAGTACTGGTATTGTCACAAAGAATGACAGGAGTGGTGTGAGGATCTTGACTTCAAAAAGAAGGGACTGAATCCAAGTGATATCAGCTGCTCTGAGAGCCATGCTCCTATATTCTGCCTCTGTAATAGAACGGGCAACCACTGACTGTTTCCTGGACCACCTAGCGATCAAATTAGGTCCAAGAAAAATAGCAGCTCCAGATGTAGACCTCCTATCATCAGGATCAGATGCCCTATATGCATCGGAATAGGCATGAAGAGGAAAGGGTTGCTGCAGGGAAGCAGCCTTGAAATGCAACCCTAAAGAAACTGTACCCTTGAGGTACCTCAGAATTCTCGGGTTCACAGATTGCACAGATTCGAAAACAACATCACTTTCATGAGACAAACTTCCAAAACAGCCTTAAGAAAGAGTAAACGAGCCTAAGTTTTGAGTTAGGTTGATAGAACCTAAAGCACGTTTTCGAGAATGATCAATACACACCTCTCGCGCAAGCAACAGAGTTTCAACTTCATCAACAGAGAATGGATCAAATCTACTAGTGATGAGTGAAATCAATGATTCATATTAATTAGGGAGTCCATCAAGAATCAAATTAAGATGCTCAGAATTGGATACTGGTTCACTCTTAGAATGTGAGTTTGAGTCTAACTCAATCCCAAAAGCTAGCTCATAGGTGAGGGTTGCTCCCCACTTATATACTCTATTTTGGCATTATATCTAACCGATGTGGGACTTGGGTTTTTTTCAATACATCCCTTCACACCCAACAATTTTGGACTTGGTATATGAATAATATGATAGGTGACCCGTTAATGGATTTAGGATAGGCTCTGATACCATCTTAGAATGTGAGTTTGAGTCTAACTCAACCCCAAAAGCTAGTTCATAGGTAAGAGTTGTTTTCCACTTATATACTCTATCTTGGTACTATCTTTAGCCGATGTGGAACTTAGGTTTTTTTTCAATATTCACCAAAGGAACTGAGCGCGTTGACTAGATTTTGCACATGAAGAAGATAATAAGAGATGGAGCGATTATCAAGAGAGATTTCGAAGCTCATTGCAAGCTTGACAAATCTTCGCGTGAGTGAGATTGAAAATGTGATTGGATGCGATCCCATAACTGCCACGGCGATTGACAACCAACAATGCGAGGAAGAATTTCACCAGAAATAATGGATTACAACCACACAAGAAGAAACTGATTCTATTCGTACCAAACACGATACTCACTGGTGACTTTATCTGAATTGCGATCTTCAACCGAAGCATATTTAGGAGAAATTTGAGGATTAATGATGTAGCCTTCAAGATGATGACTATGAATAACAGATCCCACCTGTTGAATCCAAAGAAGGTAGTTCTTTGCATTCAACTTCTGAGAAATTGATTGCGTGAACATTTTGGAAGAACTAGCCAATGACGATGGCAGCGGTGAGGAGGAAGGAGGAGTCGATGCGGAAGCCACGAAAAAAGCTTGGTTTTGACCTAAGCTCTGTATACCATTTTACAATTCAGAGAAACTGTGTGTGAGAGAGAGAGAGAAGAGAGAGATTGAGAAACGGATTGTTATTCAACCTAATTGAAAACAGTTATAAGAAGAGTATATATAGTTGACAGTGAGAATTGTCAACTATCCTAACTGACAACTAACTATAGTTAACAAACTAACAACACCTAACTGTAGTAAGTAAAAATACTTGAGGTACAGTATACGCTTATATTTAGTATTTACTATTCTGGTTTAGGTCATGCTGATACTCTAATGGTTTTGTCTATGCAGAAAATTCCCAAGTGGCAACTGCAAGGTTTCAAGCGGCTGCAGCAATCCGAGAAGCAGCAATTAGAGAATGGGGTTTTCTTAGTGCTGATGACAAGAGAGGCTTGATAAGGTCTTCTGTAACTTTGATTCCACTAACTTCTGTGCTGTTTTTGATATTTACATCATGATTGGCTTTGCTCATATAATTTACAATTAAACATCTTTCTTGCACGTATGAGCATGTTCTAGAAAGCAGAGATTCTTATGTCATGTTCAACACAATCTTTGTGGTTGGGAGAAGTTATGATAAGGAAAAGAAGCAAACTTTCTGGAAAATGGATTTTGCTCATGGACTGCAAAATTGAATAAAACACAAAGAATACTTAAAAGAAATACAAAATCTCAAAATAAAATTCAGAAGGGCTTATCAAGACTGTAAAACATGGTTGATGTATGTGTACCATTTGTTCTTAAAGTTTGCTAATTGATCCATCTACAAGGTACTTGCAACCATGTATGGATTACCAAATGAATTGCTTTAGCTTCAAGTAGTATGGTTGTTGCCAAATCCTTGGCTCGAGCTGGGAGCCAAATCTCTATAATGTGTCACTTGTTTGATAGTTACAAGACAACTCTCTATCAGACTCTGTCATGCTATTATTTGATCCGTTGTTACTTATTCCTCTTTAAATATTTGTTACTTGCAGTTTTTGTCTATGCTATGTCATGCAGCATGCTAGTTCTCCTGATGGCTATGTCCAAGCAAAGGTTTCTTCTGTGGCTACTCAGTTGATGAAAAGGGGTTGGTAAGTAGTGCATTCTGTTTTTGTTTTTAGTTTTATTAAGAGCATAACTGAACACATAGCATGCATATTCAACCTTGTCTCATTTATAATTGAACACTGGATTCTTTTTGTTACAAACTTTTAGCTTGTCTGTGTCTTTTTCTTCAATGAAGATAATGGAGGAATGTCAGATTGTCATTGAATTGAATGATTAGCTTTGTGGGCAGGAGATGCTATATGCCATCTTAGAACATGAATCACCAGAGGCAGAGTGTGATGTGGGAGTAAGTGCAGATGCTGGAGATATTTTGTCAAACTGTTGTATTGTAAAAATCTTACAGTGCAGATACAACTCTAGTGCATCCATATAAATTATTTACATTCAAAGATTGTTATTGAAATCTTTTTCACTTTCAATAAGCATCAATAATTTTTAAAAAAATATTAAAGTACGGCAAAGGCTACGGTGGACAAGCTTTGTAAGTGGCTCATAGTTAACAAATTTTATTAACTGTTGGATTCATGACAAGGATGTCTCCACCATCGACTTCCTTGGCGAGATCGAAACCCTCTCCAACGGCTATTGGATCTCGTTAGTGTCGCATTTTACACGGTAACAACATTGCTGCTCTGCCGAGGATACGATGGAGAACTAATGACGATAACAGTGGTGTCATCGATGAATGCAATTCACGCTACTTCCACTTGATGATGAATGCTAATCGAAGGCACAACTCTCTAAAGGGAGCCATGATTGATGGAACTTGGGTAGATGACCCGTATAAGGTGAAGGAGGAAGTAAGATCATTCTTTTCAAAAAGATTTCAAGAAGCAGATGAACAATGACCTAGACTGGATGGAGTCTGCTTTCAGTCAATCAGCCAGCAACATAATGAAATGTTGATAGCGCCATTTCAAGAGGAGGAAGTAAAACAGACTATATGGGATTGTGGGAGTGATAAAAGCCCAGGCCTTGATGGAATGAACTTCAAATTCATCAAGCAGTTCTGGCAACTAATTAAACCCGACGTTCTTCGTTTTCTAGATGAATTTCATGTTAATGGAGTTTTCCCCAGGGGCTGCAATGCATCCTTCATAGCTTTCATTCCCAAGGTGGCTGACCCTCAACTCTTGAATGACTACAGACCTATCTCATTAATAGGTTGTATGTACAAGATTGTCTCTAAGGTGCTGGCTAAAAGAATGAAGAAGGTGATGTCCTTTATTGTAGATGAGACCCAATCTGCTTTTATTGAAGGAAGACATCTACTACATAGTGCCCTCATTGCAAATGAGGTGATTGAAGAGGCTAAAAGAAGCAGTAAACCTTGCCTTGTGTTCAAAGTAGATTACGAGAAGGCTTACGACTCCGTGTCTTGGGATTTTCTGTTCTATATGCTGGAAAGAACAGGATTCAGTTCTAAATGGGTCAAATGGATTGCGGGGTGTTTGAAATCTGCGTCTATTTCGATTTTGGTCAATGGTAGCCCTACAGCTGAATTCTATCCTAAAAGGGGTCTGAGGCAAGGGGATCCACTAGCACCCTTCCTATTTAATGTGGTAGCTGAAGCTTTGAATAGGCTGTTGCGGAGAGCTAAGGAGGAAAATCTGTATAAAGGCTTCAAGGTAGGATCCAACAATGTGGATGTTAGTATCCTACAGTATGCAGATGACACAATCTTTTTTGGGGAGACAACTATGGAGAATGTAAAGGCCATTAAAACTATTCTGAGGACGTTTGAACTTGTGTCAGGCCTAAAAATAAATTTTGCAAAGAGTGGCTTTGGAGCTTTTGGTGTAACGACTCAATGGAAGCAACGGGCAGCCAAATATTTGAATTGTGGGTTGCTGACTTTTCCTCTTGTTTACCTGGGTATACCTATAGGGACCAACCCAAGGCGAAGGCACATGTGGGATTCCATTATTCAGAAATGTGAGCGAAAACTAGCAAAGTGGAAACAGAGACATATATCTTTCGGGGGAGAGTGACATTAATAAAATCAGTGCTAACATCGATTCCCATCTACTTCTTTTCTTTTTTCAGGGTCCCTAAAGCAGTGGTGGATAGGCTGGTGCGAATACAACGTCGATTCATGTGGGGAGGTGCAGCTGACCAAACTAAGATTCCTTGGATCAATTGGGATGTAGTATGCTTACCAAAAGAAAAGGGGGCTTGGGCATCAAGGACATCAACAACTTTAACCTTGCATTGCTCGGCAAATGGAAGTGGAATCTCATGCAAAACCAAGGAGAACTATGGGCTAGGGTATTAGAATCCAAATATGGTGGTTGGAGGGGTTTGATGGATGCAAATTCAACAGCTCATGAATCAATTTGGTGGAGAGATTTAAAAAAGGTTTTCCTTTATTCACACCAGGGGCAGCTTATCAATAATGGGATGAAATGGAGGGTTCGAAGTGGAGACAAAGTCAAATTCTGGGAGGATAGGTGGCTAGGTGGGGAGGATTCACTGGCAGGAAAATATCCTAGGCTGTACCGGATATCATCACAGCAGCATCAGCTTGTTCGTCAGATGGGAAGTCATAAGGACAGAGGGTGGGAGTGGAATTTCACCTGGAGAAGGTCACTATTCGACAGCGAAATTGACTTGGCTGTCAATTTCATGAGAGAGGTTGATGGTAAGGTCATACAGCAATAAGGATCATTTCATGAGAGAGGTTGATGGTAAGGTCATACAACAATAAGGATCCGATGAGGGGGAGTGCAGTGCAGACCCAACAGGCCAATACTCAACACGTAACACATATCAAATGCTACAGGAGAAGACAGCTGAGGGTAGGCAAGAGGAGTGCTTTGTGGAATTGTGGAGATTAAAGATTCCAAGCAGAATAGCAGTTTTTGGGTGGAGGCTACTTAGAGACAGACTACCTACTAGACAAAATCTACAGAGAAGGCAAGTGCAAATCACAGATACGCTTTGTCCTTTCTGCAGAAATACAGAGGACGGTGCATCACATTTATTCTTCCATTGCAGCAAAATCCAACCCCTTTGGTGGGAAACCATGTCATGGCTACACTTACAAGGTGCTTTTCCTCTAAGTCCAAAAAACCATTTTCTTCAACACATAGGTGTTCAAGTGGATGGTGTAAGGTTCAAAAGATGGCACTGCTGGTGGTTAGCTTTAACATGGTCTATTTGGAAGCTCCGAAACAGCATAGTGTTCTCTAATGCAACCTTCAATGCTAATAAATTGCTTGAAGATGCTACATTCCTCATCTAGACTTGGCTAAGGGGTTTTGAAAAAGATTTCACAATCCACTTTAACCAATGGTCAAGTAGTATTAGTCAAGGTTTCTGTATCAGTAGAGACTAGAACAGTTTGCAGGGCAACATCTGTATATTTCATTTATTCCTTACTTTGGTTCTCCTTTAGACTAGGATTGTCTGACTGTGGAACCAGCAGTAAGGTATAATATATATGTATATCAGTACCTCTGGTACTGCATTTTATATAAATAATATTATCTTTGCTGACCAAAAAAAAATCGGTGAAGAGGTTTTCAATTGCTTTGTTGCCACTGTAAAGTTTGGTTAAGTTTATTCCTTTTTGTAGATTTGTTTCTGGGTTTGGTTTTTAAGCCTTGGGTTTTCCTGCTTAGGGTCTAAACATGCATTCGTGCAGTAGATAACAAGAAGATGAGCAAGCAAGCGACAAAAGTACTATATTTTTTAATCAATCAAACTATTAATGAATTCTCCAACTTTTGAGATTTTTTTACATTTCCATTTGGTTGTTGCTGTGTTGATGATTAGTAAGTTAAATGCTCTTTCGGTCATATGTATCACTTTTGATGTTTATGTTGCATTTCACTTCTTGATCTTTGGAATAACCTCAATTTGGCGTTTAGGGGTACAGGTATTTTATGATGGCAATCAACAAAGTATTAATTATTTATCTATCAAATGAAAGTAAAAACTTTGTTTATAATATGTAAACCTGAAACCCTAATAATGTGTCTAGGGTAGGCTAAGGCATTTAATATGAAACTGTTGAGATCATATCCAATGGCTGAACTTCTTACTGAGATTATATTGTTGCATATCAATATTGGATAAGGTTTTATGGTTATGGATTTATCTCTCTTATAGTTTGTTTGATAAAAATATTTGTATTTCTAGGCTTGAGTTTGTACCTGCAGAGAAGGAGGCTCTTTTTTATCAGGTGCCAAAATATTTTGTTTCTGTTTGTAGTTTCTTTTCTTTCAGCTTTGGTCTCAGTATTACTCTTTGCATGTCTGCTTCCTTTTCTTCCTTCTGTTCATATTTCTGGACTCAATCTAACTTCAAACTTTTTTTTTTCCACAAAAAATTACCTAAACCCTTGTAAGTAGTGTTAAGCAGATCTCAATCCTTATGATTAAAGTGGATCAGTTATGTGTTGCAGTTTTACGGATGAAGAGCAAATCAGTTTTGAAGACTTTAATTTGTGATGAAAAAATTAAGAGTTCAATTACTACAAATTAAAGTCTTCATAATTAATTTGTAGTAAATATATTATACTTAACTGTAAGGCAAGATTGTGTTAGGATATCCATTCAGGATTTTTTATTTGCTCCCAAACATCCACATTTCATGCATGTCTGACAATTTCATGTACTGTAGGTGAACCAGGCTATTGTGGGCATTCATGGTTTAGATGTGCAGTTTGCTGGAATCAAATTCCTCGATTCATTGGTATGAGATATTTTATGATTAAGAAATTTTTGCCATTTCGCTTATTGCTTTGGATGTTAAATATGTTTTTTAGTTTTTGATTTATATTCAATATCTGTAGGTATCAGAATTTTCTCCATCTACTTCAAGTGCTATGGGCCTTCCAAGGGAATTTCATGAGCAGTGTAGGAGGTCACTTGAGCAGGACTACCTAAAGGTCTTTCTAATTTTGAATATTTATTTTCACTTTTCTTTTACCAAGTTAATTGAAGTTTTTTCATTAGAACTAACAATTATTTCTTAATTAATATTAGTTTTTCCTTTTTTCCCCTCTTATATTGCCTATATTATAGACATTCTACCGCTGGACACAAGAAGCTGCTTCAAGTGTCACAAACAGGATTATTGAATCTGACTCTGCTGTACCAGAGGTTAAAGTTTGCACTGCTGCACTGGATCACATGCTTCAAATTTTAAATTGGGATTTTCGTAGCAATACTAGTGAAACAAAAATAAATGTAAATGTCTTCTCTGCTGGAGTTAGACAAGATGGGGATTCTCTCAAAAGGTCTGAATGTCACCTAGTGCAGGTAATCAGTTTTGCTTATTAACAATTTACAGGCATTTGATAGAATGAAATATAACACACTGATTGGTGTCATAACTAGAAATTTGGACTAAATCTCCCATGGATCGGCTTTCATTCTGTTTTTATGCTTACATGCAGCCTGGTTCTGATTGGCATGATGTGTTAATACTAAGCAGTCATGTTGGATGGCTTTTGAGTTTATATGCAGCATTGAGGCTGAAATTTTCATGCGAAGGATACTGGCTTGACTGCCCTATTGCAGTCTCTGCTCGAAAGCTAGTTGTACAATTTTGTTCTCTAACAGGAGCTGTATTTCTTTCTGGTATGAGTATTCCTCGTCTTCTTTTATGCCAATTGTATGTTCATAGAATTACAATCTAAAGGTGGATAAGTATTTTACCTGTCTTGGTGATGAGATATATGGTTTTTTCTAAGGATGGATTTGATAGAGATGTCAAGCAACTTTTACTGATAGTAAGATCTTTCTTGATAAAGTGTTCAATTAAATTAATTGGTCCTTGCACAAACTTTATCTTTTCTGAGAGATATCTTCTGGAAAGCATGGAATGAGACTATAGTGATAAGGGTTAGGCTTCTAGAAGTGGATATTTCTTCAAAAGTATGAAAAACTTCATTACTACCTTTGCAGTGGTTGATTCAATATCAAAATTTTCAAACCGTTACTCTACAGCTGTTCTGCTAAATTTTGCTGGATAACTAGTTATTGCTCAAAGCACTCCTGATCAGTCTTAGGCCTTAGGGACTCAGTTCTCTGTATCACCATTGCAACATGTCCCCTAATAAATTTAAGTTATTCGAAATTCTTGATTTGAATTTCTTGGACTTTTTTTTTTTGGTTTTTGGTAAAGAGATCCTGACTAATCCGGAGTTTAGCCGGGAGGTCTTTGACTTTGTTTGTGCCTTGATTTAGATGATGGAAAAATGCATGAGCAGCATCTTCTGCAGCTCTTATCCGGGATAATAGAGTGGGTAGATCCTCCAGATGCCGTTTCAAAAGCTATTGAAAATGGGAAAAGTGACAGGTTTGAAGGACATTCATCTGCATAATGCACATGTGAATGCACCCCACTACCTGCGCACCCACCCAAAATGGGAAAAGTGACAGGTTTATTTTTTAATATTATATATTTGACCCTCAAATTGATGTTGGTTTCTTTCAGTGAGATGCTTGATGGTTGTCGTGCATTATTGGCCATTGCAAATGTAACAACCCCCTATGTGTTTGAGGGTTTGCTAAAATCTATGAGGTTATTGTAATAATAATTTAATTTTTAGGTGTTAATCATAATGGGAGTTGAAATAAATCGATGTGAGTAAACTTTTTGTTTTGATACTTCAGGCCCATCGGTACTCTTACTTTTTTGTCAATGTTGATGTCTGAAGTAATTAAAGTCCTCATGACTAGTAACACAGAAGAGGAGACTTGGAGCTGGGAAGCACGTGATGTCTTATTGGATACTTGGACTGCCATTCTAACGGTATTCATTTAACTAGAACTATATGAAACAATTGCCTGTTTCTTCTAACTCTAATAGCATTTCTTCAATGTAAAATCAAAATTCTGAAGCTTGTTTAGTTCTGGTGATTACACTGAGCTATATTTATTGTTCTTTCCAGCCAATAAATACTATCAATGTGAATGCTTTGCTTCCATCCGAAGGGATAAAAGCTGCTGCCAATCTCTTTGGTTTCATTGTAGAATGCGAGCTACGATGTAAAACCTATATGCAACTTTCTATAATGCAGTCTTTTTCTGTCCTCTTGCTTTCTTTTTCCTCATCTACTATCTTATGGTAATGTGAATTCTCTTTTTATTTAGTGGCCTCTGCAACAGCATTTAATGATGAGGGCGATTCAGACTATCTTCATGCGTCGGTATCTGGTATGAGGAAGATTATAAACCTTGCACATGCTAGCATTATATTGTAATTTATGTTCTTGTTTATATTGTCTTTGCCATTGCTGGATTTTCTTTAAGCTGTTTCCCTATTGAAGAAAAAATACAGACTAGATAATAAAGCAGATGTGGGCAGCAGACAGATTCCTACTTTATAATGTGAATATGTGATTAGACAGGGCTTGGTTGAGAACTCAATTTAGTTCTGAAAATGAAAAGTTGTTGCCGAAAATGGTTTAGTGGTTTTTGTTTAATACTTGTGAAAATTTAAAGTCAAAATGTGCTAAAATTGCATGGTCATTGATGCCTTGTTGGAGTACAAGCGAGTGCCACATTCGTGGGTTAGAAACAAGTTAAATGATATATAGTATATGAGCCTATATGTAAGGGAAGAACTGAAGCCCAAATAAAAGAAGAGTATAAAAAAATTGAAAGACCCGACCATAAAAAAGCTCAGCAAGTGAAGACAGACCTGTAGCTTCTAAAACTCAACAAAAAGAAGCACAAGTTTAGGCAATAAAATGAAAGTAGGAAGTGCGGCCTTTGAGACCCAAACTTGAAGTACAAGCCAAAGCTGAAAATTGAAGATAAGTTAGAATTGGACCAAGCTAGCTGGAGTTGAGGAAGTGTTGGAGAACAAGCCCTACATCGGTATTTGGTGGGTTAGAAATAAGTTAGAGTATAAGCAAAGGGGTCATGAGTTCAAAGTGCCCAGGCATTTTTAGGACACAGTGACCACTCGAGCTGAAAGGCTACTAACTCACTCTCACACACTCTTTGACAAGGGCCCACACATAAATGCCTTTAGTTGTAGCCCCTTCCTTGATTAATTCAATCCCTTTTCCACTAATAATAGAGTACTAGAACTTGAAATGGAATGGCTAGGGACCTAGAGTGGGGGCAACAATATCATACAAAATACTTAAAAAAAATGCAATTTGAAGCAAAATATAGTTCAAAATCATTGCATTATTTTTGTACTATATTAATATTAATTGGAGTGAAATCTTATGGTTTTATTTTGAAATATTAAATAGGAAGGGGCTACAATAGTTTTCAACAGTTCAATCGCATTTATTTTATTTAATGCAGATGATTTCCTTTAAAACACATCCAGTTCTTGTTTGAAAATATCATCTAATATTACAAACTTAGTACTATAATTTTTCATCTCCAAAAATTCAAATAGACATATCATTTTAGGGCTTGATGAATTTCCTTTTTTTAAATGATACTGTCTTTGCAGCCATGGATGAAAGGTTAAGCTGCTATGCTCTTATTGCAAGAGCTTCTATTGATGTTACAATTCCTTTGCTCATAAGAGTATTTTCAGAGCGGGTTGGACACCTTAATCAGGTTGGTTTTATATTTGAGTAATGTTAGCAACATACTCTTTATTATTGGTTAAAACTTATTTATTGGAATTTACAAAATGATGTGAGTCATCCTCAATATTTAACGAATCTCACTTGTAATTTTGCAAATTCCAATAAAATTTTACCAACAGTAAAGATCGTGCTAGAAAATGTGTTGTTAGTATTTCTCTTTATATTTGTTATGGAGGTTATCTTTCTTGGATGGATATTTTAGATCTGTCATATAAATCTGCTTTTCAGCCCCATCCCGTTTCTAAAGATTAGTAGTTGCTCAGATCACAAAAATTGATATCAGTAATTGTTCTGACTGCAAAAATTGTTATCGGTAATTGTTGATACTGCAAAAAATTGATATTTGTAATCATTCAGACCATACAAAATTAAATGAGTTCAGATTGCAAAAATTGAGATGTGGGCCAGGGGGGCTGGAGAGCCAAGAATTGGGGGGATTTTTTTTCTCATTAAGGAGAATGTAAATTTGCACCAGTTTACAGGAGGTGAATAAAGCAAAATGAAGAAAAGCACGAATATATGCAATGTAGACATTTAGGATGTGTGATGGTCTAAGGGAAGGCATCCTATATAGAAGTGCTGTAAGGAGAGAGAGAAAATCTCTATGAAAATAAAATTGAATATTTTTGTTATGTATTCAGAGTTCTCAAGTCAGCAAACTAACTGAGAATAGATTCTAACAGAATATTGACTGACTTAGGAACATTCTAGAATATAATGAACACCAACCTGTAACAGAAAACATGCACATAACAGAGGCACCACGCTATATTCTAGAACATTTTCTGCACCAATTGGATGTCTAAATATATACTGTATAATAACTAGTTTCTCCTTTGACTGAATGCTGCATAATTCTTATTGATAGGGTAGAAATGTTGTATCTCAGTAAAACAAATTGAAATATGCAAAATCTAAAGTTCTATAAGAAAATATCATAACACTGACACAGTAACACATACCACTCAGACTGACTTCTCTCTGTGTGTGTATTTGTATATTTGTTGCATCTATGTGTTTTTGTCTTATCCATATATAATTATTATTTTGTGTCAAGTCATGTGAATTATTTCCATATCTCGTTATTCACTTCATTTGTAGGGCAGGGGCATTATTGACCTGACTGAAACTTTGGAAGAACTTTATTCATTGTTGCTGATTATTGGTCATGTAATTGCAGATGAAGGGGAGGGGGAACTACCGCTGGTATGTGAATAGTATTTTCTCCATATTTTATATGTTTCATTTAGAACTGTTCATTGGTGCTGCGTATATTTTTTTTGTGGGATAATAAAGGGAAAATGCTCTATTTGAAAAAAAACGGCTTGGGGGGGGGGGGGGGAGGACAAGGTTTACTAAAAACAATTTGGTAGTTTGATACGCACAAAAAATAAGTTGTGTATTTCCTTTATATTTCCATTTTTAATCCTTTCTGTGTATCAAACTGGCAAATCGTTTATGGTAAATCTTGTGGGATAATAGAGAAAATACTCTATTTGAAAAAATGCCTTTTTTTTTTGGGGGGGGGGGGGGACAAGATTTACCATAATGAATTTGGCAGTTTGATACACATTAGACAGAAAATAATTTTGTGCATTTCCTTTATATTTCCATCTTTGACCCTTATTATTCTGGTAAGTTGACAGTAATGTGCATTGTTGATTTAAGGTTATGTCATGTATTTAGGTTCCTAATACGATACAAACCCAGTTTGTTGTTAACGCTGTTGAAGCAGATAAACATCCTGTTATTTTACTTTCCAGGTAAATTATTTTCTTATGCTTTTCTGTTTTGGAATCTGATGTTTGAGTTCTTGCAAAGAATGTTAGTAAAAAATAGTATTGAAATTAACATTACTCTATGTCAATGGTGTACAAGCAGTTTCTTATTAATATGAAATTTGATGAGCAAGACAAAATGGTGGATTATGTGGCAAATGTCTTATAGGCTTAGCTTTGCAAGAATTATAATGCCTGTCTACGATATCTGTTTGTCTGTGAGCACATACATGTCTGTTACTCTGTTAGCCTGAAAACTTTGTTTGAGTTAAAGAGCTGTTCTTTGGTATGAGTTCTTCCTTGGATATTGAAGAGTTGAATCATGGTAACACTGTGCTAATTCTTTAGTGCAATTCCTTATGTCAAAGTTTGCATTGGACATCATGTCTGATCCAATTCTGCAACCGTAAAACCATGTTCTTTATGCATTAATGCAGCTCAATCATAAAATTTGCTGAGCAGTGCCTCAGTCCAGAAATGAGAGCATCAGTTTTTAGTCCCCGGCTTATGGAGGTAATTCAATTTATTCATTTCCATCTTGCATATGTTAGTCTGGCTCTTTTACCTCCTACGGTATTCATTTTAAATGTCTGTTATAGAGTATAGACATCAAATCTGAATGTGTTGCTATTGTTGTTTTCTTGTTTTATTTCAGTAGTAGAAATAATTATCAGAATCTTACATTTCACAATTCGGCTACCTACCGATTTGTATCATAAGATGAATCTTAAATGACTTTGTATCTTACGATACATGAATGAATTTCTGCAATTTGATATCATTGATAAGAATCACATGATTCAACAGTTCATTATTATTATTATTTCTTTTACTTTTCTTTCACCAATTCTCATGGAAAAAGAATTGAAGATAAGACTTGTACTATTTGATTATTCACTCACTCATTCTATACATGTACTCGATTTAGCTATTTATTAATTGCTTCATTTCCATTCTTCTAAAATAAAGGCTTTACAAACTCAGACATAACTAATAATTTTGTAATTTTGTTTTACAAGACTTCTGTTTAAGTTATTTTACCAATTTCTGTTTTAAATTTTTCATATTGAACACTATAATCATGAATCATCTATATGGCTTTTACCTATGTACTCAGTACCTCTGGTACTTCATTTTCAATTATATATATATATATTTTTGCCGATAAAAAAAATGAATCATCTATATGATATATATGAAGTAATTTTTCCTTGTTTCTGAATCTTATGACTTGATGCAAATTATGATTCACGATTCAAAAATTAGCTTGGCGATTCATGATTTGAATCTCGATTTGACAACCTTTTGGGAGATGGATATTCTAAAAGTTTTGTATTTACAGAACATTACCATACTAATGATGTAGTGCACTATTTTTTGTAGAGTTCTTTTAGGTAAACAACTTGCAAATCTTTTAAAAACTAATAAAAGATATTACCCTTGGTCATATTTGGTTGTGTTCACCATTAGATGCCATTTTTACTGGTTAAGTGTTTTAAATTATGGTCTTATTTGGAGATTAAGTATGCTAAATTCAGTCATTTTGATTTTGAATATGATACTGCACTTTGGAACTTCTGAAATTCTTTTCTTACGAGGTACTGTTTTACTTCCCAATCCCTTTTAAATTTATTCTATATGCAGTCAATTATATGGTTCCTTGCAAGGTGGTCTCGTACATATCTAATGTCTTCTGATGGAATCGGAGAGAAAATCTTAGATTCAGGTCATCATCATGAGCATAGTTCAAAAAAGGCTTTGCTTTGTTTCTTTGGAGAACATAACCAAGGGAAACTTGTTCTTGATATTATTGTCCGGATATCCTTCATCGCACTTACGTCATATCCTGGGGAAAAGGACTTACAGGTTTGAGTTTAAAATTTCTATCATTTTAACGATTTTGGACATCCTCTTTTAAATGAAGTATTTTGCACATGGTTGTGTACCTAGTTTTCATCTTTATTACTAATGTGATGTATATATGCAAATTCATACGTTCTTAATTACAATCTTTACATGCATATTTATTTTAATGGTCACTATGTGAATATATTTGATCATATTATGTAAATATATTATAGGTGGTAGTTATTAGTGATGATCAATTTGATTCTACACAATAGGCATTGTTGGAATTATGGAGTTTTACGTATGGTAAGAGAGAAGAGGGAGAAAAGAGACTATATAATATTCACTTGTGTACAAGGAGTGGAAGAAGGATGTCGTGGATGTAAGAAGAGTAGGAGATCGTATCATAGCCTTAAAATTGGTAGTGGGACAGGACACCTTTAATGTTATTAGTGGGTACGCACCTCAGGTTGGGTTAGCAGAACACTTTAAGGTAAAATTTTGGGAGGATCTAGAAGGGGTACTTCAGGATATACCCCAAGGAGAGAAAGTTTTCCTAGGAGGGGATCTCAATGGACATGTAGGTAGCGTGGCTAGAGGTTTTGAGAGGGTGCATGGGGGTTTTGGCCTAGGGGAGATGAATGGGGAGGGTAAATCCATCTTGGAGTTTTCGGAGGCTTTGGATCTTTCTATAGCCAATACATGGTTTAAGAAAAGAGAGGAACATCTTATCACTTACAAAAGTGGAGGGACATGTTCTCAGATAGATTTCTTCCTTATCAGGAAGTCTGATAGGAAGTATTGCTTGAACTGTAAAGTTATCCTGGGAGAGAGCTTGACTACCCAACATAGAGTTTTGGTTATGGATGTAAGAATTAGAGATAGGGCAAAGAGAAGAAGTCCTATGGTAGCACCAAGGATCAAATGGTGGCACTTGAAGGGTGAGAAACAAGGAATCTTCCAACAAAAGATATGGGAGGGATGGTGTGGACAATCACAAGGAAGTGCAAATGATATGTGGAACAAGATGTCCCAAGAGATTATTAAAGTGGCTAAAGAGACGTTGGGTGAATCTAGAGGTTTTGGACCTAGGGGTAAAGAATCGTGGTGGTGGAATGAAAGCGTTCAGAGCAAAGTTAGAGTAAAAAAGGAGTGTTTCAAGGAGTGGTCTAGGTGTAGAAATTCTGAAACTTGGGATAAGTATAAGATAGCTAGAAATGAAACCAAAAAGGCGGTGAGTGAGGCAAGAGCCCAAGCTTTTGACGGACTATACCAAGCTCTAGGCACCAGGGACGGAGAAAGATCTATATATAGGCTTGCTAAGGGTAGAGAGAGGAAGACTAGAGATTTGGATCAAGTAAAGTGTGTTAAGGATGAAGAAGGCAAAGTCTTAGTGCATGAAAAAGATATCAAGGAAATGTGGAAGGCGTATTTCCACAACTTATTTAATGATGGATATGGATATGACTCTAGCAGTCTGGACACAAGAGAAGAGGACCGGAACTATAAGTACTATCGTCGGATTCAGAAACAGGAAGTAAAGGAAGCGTTGAAAAGAATGAGTAACGGTAAGGCGGTGGGGCCAGACAACATACCTATTGAAGTGTGGAAAACTCTTGGAGATAGAGGTCTTGAGTGGCTCACCAAACTCTTTAATGAAATTATGAGGTCAAAACGCATGCCGGAGGAATGGAGGAGAAGCACGTTAGTGCCAATCTATAAGAACAAGGGGGATATACAAAATTGTGCAAATTATAGGGGAATCAAGCTCATGAGTCATACCATGAAATTATGGGAAAGAGTGATCGAACGGAGATTAAGAAAGGAGACTCAAGTTACTGAGAATCAATTTGGTTTCATGCCGGGAAGGTCGACCATGGAAGCGATTTATTTATTACGGCGGGTGATGGAGTAATATCGCATGGACCAACAAGACTTGCACTTGATTTTTATTGACTTGGAGAAAGCGTATGATAGAGTGCCTAGAGAGATTTTGTGGAAAGCTCTAGAGAAGAAAGGGGTTAGGGTTGCATATATTCGAGCTATCCAAGATATGTATGATAGGGTATCGACTAGTGTTAGGACACAGGGTGGAGAGTCAGACGATTTTCCCATCACAATTGGTTTGCATCAAGGGTCAACCCTTAGCCCCTACCTTTTTACCTTAATTCTGGATATCCTCACGGAACAAATCCAAGAGATAGCGCCGAGATGCATGCTTTTTGCAGATGACATAGTCCTCCTTGGAGAGTCGAGGGAGGAGTTGAATGAGAGGTTGGAAACTTGGAGACGAGCTCTAGAAACACATGGCTTTCGCCTAAGCAGAAGCAAATCGGAGTATATGGAATGTAAGTTCAACAAAAGAAGGAGGGTTTCTAACTCAGAGGTGAAAATAGGAAACCATATTATCCCTCAAGTCACACGGTTTAAATATCTTGGGTCTGTAATACAGGATGATGGAGAAATTGAAAGGGATGTGAATCATCGCATTCAAGCAGGATGGATGAAATGGACAAAAGCATCGGGGGTGTTATGTGATGCAAAGGTACCGATCAAGCTAAAGGGAAAGTTTTATCGGACTGCGGTAAGACCGGCGATTTTGTACGGAACAGAATGTTGGGCGGTCAAGAGCCAACATGAGAATAAAGTAGGTGTAGCGGAGATGAGGATGTTGCGGTGGATGTGTGGTAAGACTCGACAGGATAAAATTAGAAACGAAGCTATTAGAGAGAGGGTTGGAGTAGCGCCTATTGTAGAGAAGATGGTGGAAAATAGACTTAGGTGGTTTGGGCATGTAGAGAGAAGACCGGTAGATTCTGTAGTGAGGAGAGTAGACCAGATGGAGAGAAGGCAAACAATTCGAGGCAGAGGAAGACCCAAAAAGACTATAAGAGAGGTTATCAAAAAGGATCTCGAACTTAATGATTTGGATAGAAGTATGGTACTTGATAGAACATTATGGCGGAAGTTGATCCATGTAGCCGACCCCACCTAGTGGGATAAGGCGTTGTTGTTGTTGTTGTTGTATTGTGTTGTATTACAATATGATGTGTCTGTTCATAAAACCTAAAACACCAACCATTATTTATGCTAATCATAATCCTAATTAAAGAAGGAAGTGAATCACGAGATATTAGGAAATATGAAAACTAAGAAAATAGGAAAACTAATCCTAAGAAATAATCTCTAAGATATTTGTTGAAATATCTCATAATAGTATCAATGTTATATCTTAAAATATTTTAAGAATATTGATATTTCTTTGTTTCCATGTTTTCTAATATTGTGATTTGTTTCCTTATTTAATTAGGATTATTAGTATAAATAAGGATGAGTGTTTTAAGGGTCTATCACATTTAATCTTGTTGTAAATTATCATAGTATACAAGTAAATAGTATTCAAAGTCTCTTTTCTCTTTATTATCTCCTTGTATTTCTAAAACAATATGATTAATTCTAAGATATTGAAGACTGTTGAGAAAAACTCAAGTCTCACATTGGTTAGAGACAAGGCTAATATAAAGTGTATAAGTGGGGGACAACCCTCACCCTATGAACTAGTTTTTGGGGTTGAGTTAGGCCCAATTCCATACTCTAAAATGATGTCAAAGTCTATCCTAGATCCATTAAACGGGCCACCCACCATGCCATTCATGCACCAAGCCCAATAGTGCTCTGCGCGTGAGGGAGTGTGTTGAAAAAAATTCAAGTCTCACATTGACTAGAGATAAGGCCAATATAAAGTATATAAGTGGAGGACAACCCTCACCCTATGAGCGAGCTTTTAGGGTTATGTTAGGCTCAAACCCACACTCTAAGAAAGACAATATAGATATCATTGGATACACTATATAATTCTAAGATTTTTTAAGTCTTTAACTTATGATTAAGATATTATTGAATATTTTCATGTATTCAAACTATTGGGAAGTCCCACACCATTTGCCTCAATTCTTGGGGTGCAACTTATATATTTGTTGGACAACTTAACTTAATGCCAATTGGTTTAAGATGAAATCTAACATGGTATTAGAGCATATAGCCCATCTTGGTAAATAGCTTATTTTGGTAGGTTCGCCCGTTCTAGCAGACATTTTTGGAGCCCCATGTTGGAAAGTTCCACATCGCCTACCTCAATTCTTGAGGTGCAGCTTATATATCTTTTGGGCAACTTCACTTAATGTCAATTGATTTAAGATGAAATCTAAAACAAACTTTTCCAAAAAAATTCTTTCAAAAGTTCTAAGATTATGAACTAACTACACTTCTACCTTTTTTTTAATGACAAAATTAGAATTAAATATGCAATTCTAAATCAAAATTATTATCCAAAAGGAGCCTAAATTGAAACATCTGAAACTTAATGGGCAAATGCATTCATCTTCTAAGACTATGTTAATTGAATGTTACACCTTATTGTCACCTCTCTAGCTAGGCAATGGTTCCGAGCTTGACCAACCTGTGGTTTGCGTGGAACCATTTGTGTGGCTTCTAACTTAATCTGTATATTTTGGTACCTCTGGTACTCAAGTAATATAATCATTATTGTTTGCCGATCAAAAAAAAAAAAATCTTCTAAGACTATGTCAGAAAATGTTGGATTGGCACCCTAGACATTTATGTTTGCTTGATTTAATATGCATCTTTTTCTTTACCATTTTTTTCTTTTGAAATTTAATATTTCAATTTATAAGCTCTGCAAGTGCAAGTTTATCTGTATTCTGTAAAAGATATTGGAATAAATGGCAGACCATGTTGCTTTGTGGTTGTGCTTAATGCAATGCATTTCTACCCAGGGACTCACTTGTTACCAGTTACTTCATTCGCTGGTTCAGCAAAAGCATATATGTGTCCACCTTGTTACTCTGGTGAGTCAATACTTATTTGTGTACCATTAAATTGACAAAACTCATCAAAGTTCTGCATATTTTAAAATGTTTTTTTCCTCATTAATGGATGATTCAAGTTTGGTAAGTAGTTGCTTATAATAATAGTATGTTCCAAGTTCTTGAGCTCATAAACAAGCAAACTTTGTTCCTTTTATTTGCTAGGATAGACTTAAAAGTTTTCATCACTGTATAATGATGACAAAATGATCTATCGAAATGTAAAAAGCATCATATCCTTCCATTGTGCTTATTATCAGCATCTGCCAATCCATTTTTTCTCATATCATATTTAGATGTTGCATTGATACAATTTTAATTCACATGCTCCAAAAATGTAGTCCAACTTGCCTTACAGTTGGTTACTTAGCAGTCTTAGCTCCAAATGGGTTCTCGGGGGGTACTATGCTCTCCCTCTCTTGAACACCACATGGATTCTTCCTTGGGTGATATAGATTTCCAAACACAAGGTCCATGTCTCCATGATGTGTCTGTCAATGTCCTTGATAGTTTTATAAGGGTTTTCAGCACCTAGATCCAATAATGCATTGTAGTTCTGATGTGGTCTTAAGTAAGCATGGCAACTTTATGGTCAAGCCAGCACAGAGGTTGTTCTTATTGTTTACTTGGTGCTTATAGACTCCAAGGTTTTTTTATAATTGTTTAGTTGTTATAGGCTTGATGTATTCAAAATTCCATTTCTCCCTGAAAACTGGAAAGTAGTCTGAAACGACTTTTGGTAATGGAGTAATTCTCAAAATAATATTTCTGTAATGTTTTAATTGTTTATTGCTTTAGATAATTTCTTAATCATATATTCATGTTTTTGATTGGCTTTATGCAATATTATAAGTGTTTGGACATACAAAGGATCAAATTCCCATTTATTATAAAAATAATGGTTGTTTTCCAACTTCCAGTTGGCAGTAACCTTTCATCTTTTATTCTGGTTGTTACTTTACCAGCTTTCTATGTTATCAGATCTTGATTGTCTTGAACTTCTGATATTATTTGCAGAATTCATGGCGTGAACTAGCAACTGTATTTTCCACTGAAAAGACTTTGCTCTTGTTGGACACTGCTCACCAGGTAACATCCTTATTAACTCTACCCACCTGCTACTTTGTTGCTATGAGTTGTTGTCTAACTGTTATCAGTTTCTTGCTTCAGCGATCTCTTGCACAAACGCTTGTTCGTTCGGCTTCAGGCATAAGAAATTCAGAGGCATCTAGTCAGTGAGTGTTTCCTTCAACTTCCTTTTTGCTATAGTTTCAAAATTTATGACACTGTAAAAGTTTTGTCTCTTTTTGTTTAAAGGTATGTAAGAAATCTCATGGGTCCTATTGCAACATACATAGTGGAGATATCCAGCAAGAGTAATTTTAAAAGTATTGCCCAGCAACCAGATATTCTCCTTTCGGTGAGGGCCTGAGCATTTATTTCATTCTAATGTTTGTATGAAAATAGTTCCTCAACATCATCGATGTCCTGTAGGTCAGCTGCATGTTAGAACGGCTACGTGGAGCTGCAAGTGCTTCCGAACCTCGGACACAGAAGGCTATATATGATCTAGGATTCTCTGTAATGAATCACATACTAGTTTTTCTTGAAGTGTATAAACATGAGGTAGCATTCACATTTATCATTATCTTAAACTTATATAATATCCTCGATGCTCTTGACAGAAGTGTGATTTATATGACTTATACTTTTGTTAAACATCTTATATTATCTAAATCGCCCATTTTCTTAGTTAGATTTATTCCTTATAATTATTTGATTTTATTTATTCAGTTTGACAAATGTGTCAAAATTTCCAAGTTTTTGACATCTTGCTATTCTGTTCTTATTTGTATTTATTGTTTAGTCTGCAGTTGTCTACCTGCTACTTAAATTTGTAGTTGATTGGATTGATGGACAAATTACATACTTGGAGGCCCAAGAAACTGCTGCTGTTGTTAATTTTTGCATGCGTTTGCTTCAGCTGTATTCATCTCACAATATTGGCAAGGTAAATTTCTGTTATCAATTAGGTTGCTTTTTATATGGAAAATACTTTGGGTCAGGAGGAAAATTTTGCCTAGTTTAACTTTCTTTTTGGTACCTCAGATTGTTTTGTTTCCTCTGTGGCTTCCATTTTTCTAAATTGTTTGGGTGCATTTAGCTGTTATCATAAAATTGAATTATCAAGGGATTTTTATTATCTTGGGGAATGAGCACTTCTAAGTAGTGCCCTCAAACTCCCTCTTCAATATGGATATTTTTTTTCTTAAAAGAGTTATACTATTGAAGCTTTTATCTGGTTCAAACCATATACAAATCTTGAGGTTAGACAGTTGGAAAGGAAAATCTTTAGAAGTCAATGATTACATCTTCAACAGTTAGTGTGAAGCATAAGGGGTGCAAAGAGCCAACAATATAATTGTTTTAATCATATTATTTAAAGTCAATATATTATTGTTTTCTGTGAACAAATCCCATAGTTATCGCTAATTCACTTTCTCTTTTTCATTATTTTAATAAATTTCTCCCTCAAATTCCATTTGCTCATTTTTCAGATATCACTAAGTCTTTCAAGCAGCTTACTTAGTGAGGCTAAAACAGATAAGTATAGAGATTTACGTGCTCTTCTTCAACTTCTCTCAAGTCTTTGCTCTAAAGACATGGTAAGGATTTTTTTCGTAAATTATTTAGACTAGCAGTTGGAGAGATATTACCTGTCTCTCATACACATACTTAACATAGGTGCAACTTAACTGAAAAATTCTTAATGTGGCAGATTGATTTCTCATCAGATTCGATTGAAGCCCAAGGCACTAACATATCTCAGGTCATATCAAGGTTACATTTACCTGTTCCATGTAAAGTTTGATGGTCAATATCTAATGCATGGGTCTTGCAGGTGGTTTACTTTGGTCTTCATATGGTCACACCATTGATTTCTATGGACCTCCTGAAATATCCCAAACTTTGTCACGATGTAAGATATTCCTGTGCTCTGTGGAAATAATACCAGACTGATTGTCATTCAACCAAAGCTGATACTGTATAACTTATTTGCAGTATTTTTCTCTCCTGTCGCATATGTTGGAGGTTTATCCTGAAACATTTGCACAACTAAATAGTGAAGCCTTTGCTCATATACTTGGAACCCTTGATTTTGGTCTTCACCATCAGGTGATATTTGGAATGTGCCCTTTCTTTAATAATCATTAATATATGATCGAAGCAGTGAGAAACTACAATGACACAGAGAAACTTCTAAGCTTGAGGAGTTTTTCAATAGTTTAGCATTCTCTTCCGGTCTCCTAAATAAATTTCTCCACTGTGTACTACAGTTCCCAAATCAATTTCTTTTTCCCCCAATTGGTAATTATGATTGTGCTTAGAATTTATGGCTAAGAACTATATCCTTTACTGATTTTGCAGGATGCAGATGTGGTTAGTAAGTGTCTGAGAGCTCTGCAAGCTCTTGCTTCTTACCACTACAAGGAGACTGGTAGTGGTAATATAGGCTTGGGTGCCCACACTGTGGGTCATAAGGATTCGAGTGGGAATGTTCAGGAAGGTCTTTTGAACCGTTTCCTTCGTTCATTGCTGCAGCTACTCCTTTTTGAGGATTACAGGTGAGAATGCAAAGGAAATTCTTTTCCCCCTTTTTCTTTCCTATTTTACCAAGCCCGACCATGGTATGGACCTTGAGAGTGGGGTGGTTTAGCCATATAAAAAACAATATGGATAATTTAGTCACTGTGACTTGAATATATGTACTGCATTCGCCACTCAGCAGGTCATTTTTTATCTTCCCCCCTCCCCCTCTACTCCTTTGGCAGGAGATTGATAGAAGCCCAACTAGTAAGGCAGACTAGACAGCCCAAGGTTTGGAGAGTCTACTCTAGGAGTAGGAGGAATAAAAAACAATAGATTTAGGTGTTGTCTGTGAAGGAAGTTCTTATCCGTTATCATTTTATTCCAAATTTCTGATTATCTACAAGTTTTTCTTTTCTAGGAAGTTTTTCATTCTGTTATCCTAAATTCTAGGAAGTTGGAGGAGAATATTTTAAAGGTATGGGGAGTCTATTAGGGGATCATATTCTAGTTTTCTGAGATTGTTGTTCAGAGCTTGGCTCTGGAAAGGGGGATAGCAGATTCAGTCTGTAACTCTTGTATTTTAATAAAATAGATCTTTTGAATTGGGAGTCTATTAGAGATTGATTTTTCAAATGAATACAACAACAAAGTCTTATCCCTCTAGGTAAGGTTGGCTACATGGATCACACAACGTCATTCGACTCAGTTAAAAATCAAAGCTTCAGGAATATTGTTTGCCATAAGATCTCCTTTGACAACTTCCTCCAAGGCCCTTCTTGCTCTTCCCCTACTCCTTTTCATAGGATTACTAACCATGTAATATAGGACCTGTTTGTTTAAAACCACCTTTTTTTTTTTTTTATAAGAAAAGCATTTTTTATTAGAAAATAGTTTTCTGTTTTTTTTTAAGAACCAACTTCTATCTGCTTCTTAAAAAAATCACTTTTTTAAGTTTAAACAAATGGACCCATATTCTTCTAACTGGTGCGGTTGTGCCTCTTGTGACCTTTGTGTGTGTCCAAACTATAATTTATTTTGTCATTTCTCCTCAATCGGTGCTATCCCAATCTTTTCTCATATATAATCATTCGGTATCTTGTCCTTTCTTGTGTGACTACACATCCATCATAACATTCTTATTTCTGTTACTCTCACGGGGTCACATTTTTCTCATGCTATCCCTTAAAAGTCCAACATTCATTATCATATAGTATAGCTAGACATATAGTGGGCGTATCAAATGAATGGGTATATCAAACACTGTGACATCTTTAGAGCACACCCACATGCTTTATTTATTTCATATGTATTTTATAAAAAAATTTGGATGATTTAATTTAAACTTGCAAAAACATTTCCACACAAGTACCTTGTTTACTAATTCCCAGTATAATGTTACTAAAAGGCCATTTAACTTGTTAGCTAACACTGTTGCGAAATCACATTGTGATTGACTAATAGTATTACTCTTTATTTCAGTTCGGATCTAATCAGTGTTGCGGCAGATGCTCTCCTTCCATTAATCCTGTGTGAGCAAGGCCTGTATCAGGTATGCATCTCTGACTTGCATTTGGTAAAAAATTCAAAGCAAATTTTCTCAATTAGAAACCTGCTTTCTTAAATTTTTATGGCCAACATTTTTGAACTAGTATAAAAAGTTGTTTTGTAAATGATCATAATGTTGCTTATTCTCTTCAATGGTGAATATGCAAGTTACTTTTCATACCAGGAATATGTTTTTAAGATTTTTGTTCAATGTCTATCTAAATCCATTTCAAATCAGTATGCATTCCTTCAACGAAAAACTTTCAGTATATTTATTGTCTATTGTTGAGTTACTTTTCCAAAAAGGAACCTCCATTATGAATCAGCTTATATTCCTATGTTTTTTTTGGGGGGAATTCAAACTTCAGTTTTTAGAAAATTGTAATGAGTCATGATACACTGTTGTTCAATATATTCTAGTAATTCCTATTATGATTTCCCCCCTCTATTTTATAAATAGTTCCTGAGAATACTTGGGTAAATTTCTTTACAGAGATTGGGGAATGAATTGATAGAGAGACAACCAAATGCAACACTCAAATCTAGGCTGGCAAATGCATTGCACACACTAACAAGTGCAAATCAGCTTTCTTCCTCCCTTGATAGAATAAATTACCAGAGATTTAGGAAAAATCTCAATAGCTTCCTAGTTCAAGTTCGTGGATTTCTGAGAACCATGTGATCAACTGTGTATGGCTTGTATTGTATAAGGCTTCAAAAGAAGAGTTGAGAATTAAGATTACTAATTAAACCATCAGCTGGAGACGAAAATACAGAGCTAATCTTTTGGCAGACAAGTATTTGGGGCTACAGAAAACAGAGTCCTATCTTCACTGGGCTTCTGTAAGTCATATCACTTTGGTTGTATGCCAAAGTAAAAGCTTTTTGGTTTGTCAGAGGCTATTGCAAAAGCAGAAAAGCTGTCTGAAGATCTTAGAGTAGCAATTCAGTGACAAAATGGTTGTTGAGGCAACATTCTTTTCTGTCAAGTTGCATCCTTGCGTAGATATACATTACTATCACTTAGTTTGGTAGGAGCCTCTATATTTACACTCTTTCATGTTTGTGCTCTACTGCACAAGCACGGAATTCGTTTAGATCTGTTAGAGATGATGTTAAAGTGTTAAACCATTCCAAAGTTTATGCAAACTTAAGCTTTGAGGGAAGTTGATTCTTCAGAAGATCAAATTCCTAGAGTGGTTTTATTCACATTAGTTTTGCAATTATGTTGTAATAACTATAAATATGTCCGCATTGTATGTTAAGGTCTTGCTCATCAATGTGTACAGTTACGTGTAACTGTAACTTCAATTGCCGAGTAAGTATTAACGCCGAATCTTTGATTAATCTCGTTTGGGGAAAAGTAATTCATAATGGATAATTCTTTACATGATTTGTTACAGCATACAACTGCAATTTCGTTATCCATGCATAGTGTACGTAATTATTACTTTGCCAGGGGCAGGGAGTTGAAAAGTCCATGATGGCCACTCAATGATAACTTGATAAGAAAGCTCTAGTCAAATACCTAACAATGGTATCCTATCACTGGTTGATCGATTCATTTTACTACCTTTCAACTCCCTTTTTATGTCCAAACAATCACATTTGGAACAAATTTGAATCTTATATTGAAGTTAAATAACGTGTACTGTCTGTCTACGTAGGCTTTTATACCAATTAGGGATAAAATTTTATCTAATTTTTTAACCGGGGATATATTTCAAAAAATTACTCAAAACAGGATAAGTTATAACAAGTGTTATTTAGAAGTCGTAACACCTGTCACAATTTTTTACTTTTTTAATTGAAGTCGTAAAATTATTTATGACTTCGGTTCAAATGTTATTCTTTTTTACGACTATAAAGTCGTAAAATTTTTTTAAGCTAAAATCGTAAAATTATTTATGATTTCATTAATTTAAGAATTTTTTTTTTACAATTTTAAAGTCGTAATTTTTTTTTTAATTTTTTTAAGGTTTATTACTTTGAAGTCGTAAACCTGTTTTTTTTACTGTTTTTTTTCTATTCGTACACTTAATTTTGTTTTGTTAACTTTTTTTTTGTAAATCTGTTTTTCTTTTAAACTTAAAATTGTTTACGGTTTTATTTTTATTTTAAATAAAAAAATTAAAAAATATATTTAAATATATAATAAATAATATTAAGTTTACTTACTTATTAGTATATTTTTTATGATTTTATTTGATATGTTATTATTGTATTTTAATATTTTATTATTTAAAACATGTTATATATATATATATTTTTAATATAGTTTACTTGAAATATTTTTTTATTTAAAGTTTAAATAATCTATCAATAAAAATTAAAAATAACATAATTAATACATTAATATAAAACGCACAATATAAATGAAAGAAAAACATAAAAATTATAAGTTATTTTAATCATGTACTTGTTTGTATGGATAATTAGTCAGATTATGTCCTTCACTTCTACATAATAAGCATTTCTTAGACCTATTTGAAATTGTTTCATTCATCTCCTTATATATTCGAGTAGTGGCCGGTCATATTATAAATGTTGAAAAAGTTGATATTAACCAATAATACTTATTTCAAGTCTCTTTTACCTCAAATGTTTTTTATGGCTCCTCACAAATGTTTGTCACCACTTTCAACACTTCACCATCTGCATATAATATAGCACCATCAAGTTCTTGTTATCGTCCATCATTACTTACTCAAATACGTGAAATGGGTCACAAAGATGAGGACGAGGATGAGGATAACAACAATAATAATAACGATGGCGATGATGATGGTGATGATGATGATAATGGTGATGATCATGTTCTTCAACAATAACGGACAATTACACGTGAACATCCTAAAACAAGAGGAGGTAGAGGTCATAGAACAAGAGGACAACAAATACAGGAAAATCCGGTTCAACAAGATGAGAGACCGAGACACATATCTAGAAGAACTCGTTGTGGGACATCGTCTCATTATTAGTTTAACAAATATGTAATTTTTATTTAAATATAATCAATTTTTTAATTAAAGTCTTTCAAATTTTTAATATCTCATTTTAATCTTTTTATGTATTTTTATTGATAGATTGTTTAAACTTTAAATAAAAAAATTTAAAGTAAACTATATTAAAAATATATATAACATGTTTTAAATAATAAAATAATAACATATCAAATAAAATCATAAAAAAATATACTAATAAGTAAGTCAACTTAATATTATTTATTATATATTTAAATATATATTTTTTATTTAAAATATTAATAAAAACCGTAAACAATTGTAAATTTAAAAGAAAAAACAGATTTACGAAAAGAAAAATAATGGGTTAACAAAATAAAAATAGGTGTACGAATAGAAAAAAAGCAGTTTAAAAAATAAAAGGCATGTTTACCACTTTGAAGTAGTAAACCTTTAAAAAATAAAATAAAATAAAGGTATTACAACTTTAAAGTCGTAAAACCAAAAAAAAAATTCTTAAATTAATGAAGTCGTAAATAATTTTACGACTTCGATTTGAAAAAAAAATTACGACTTTAAAGTCGTAAAAAAAACATCATTTGAACTGAAGTCATAAATAATTTTACGACTTCAGTTAAAAAAATAAAAAGTCGTAACAGATGTTACGACTTCTGAGTTAGAAGTCGTAACACCTGTTACGACTTATCTGATTTGGATAATTTTTTAAAATATACCCCGGATTGAAAAATTGGATAAAATTTTACCCCTAATTGGTAAAAAAAAGTCGGTGTGTATCCTTTTTGCCTCAGTTAGTAACACATTTTCTACTATTAATTAAAATTTAAGTTAATTCACTTATTTGGTCCCTATAATTTCATGATTCTTATCTTTTTAGTCCATATAATTTGAAAGTGATCTGTTTATATTTTAATTCTCTTTTAGTTCATGTAATTTAAAAACTATATGGATTAAAAAAATAAGAATAATGAAACTATAATGTCTAAAAAGACTACTTTCAAAACTACAGAGATAGAATTAAAATGTAAACTATAGAGACTAAAAAGATCATTTAAAAACTATAGGGATAAAAAAAGTAAAAATCATCAAACTATAATAAAAAAACTAATATTAGTGTTTAAACATGTATGCTAGCATTTCTCACTGAAAAAAAACTAATAATTAAAAGAGTGCATGTTTAAAAGATTTTTTGTATTGGACACAAGAAAAGTAGCAGGTGGTCTCAATTCATACCTAAGGTTGAAAATTGTCTTTGCGGATTGCGAGAATTTTGCTAATAGAATTGAAGGGATAGAAAAAGGAACGCATGAATTCCTGCATTTCATCAGCACTAATAGTACAGGATGTAGGTCGAGTTTGTGTTGAATTCCCGATCTCAAGGTACAATGAAAATGATGGTTGCAACTTGCAGAAGGCTATTTGACACAGCAATGAAAACAATGCAAGCCCGGTTTGTAGTTAATATTTGGTTCCTATATTGTATTCGAAAAACCACGAAAAATAGTGATATTGATATGCGGGAGTGGGAGTGACAAAGAAGTGAGGGTAAATAAATTAATCAAAACAAGGAATCACCTGTCAAAGAAAAAAGTTGGAAAGGAATGGACTATGGAGCTAAACCATATAAAGAAACGCTCTCACATCGATCTATTCGAAGACCATTGTTGGGCTAAACAATTTTGGTTGGCTTCTCCAAGGGCTTCCTTCGTTTTGGTGAAATTCACAGTACAAAGTTTTGCCCTTGGTTTCGTAACACGGCAACAATTAGAGGTTATGAGAAGGTCGTACAATTTAGGGTTTTTTTTTTTTACCTCCTGTATACTTGCATTAATATAGGGTTTGTGGAAGACACGAGATCAGTTCTTTTGTAGCAACTATCAGAAAAACTTGTTTAAATTCTAAGGACAGCATCTTCAGATAGAATATTAGGAAAAAGGTACAATTGTTTACGTTTAGCTAAAGTGTACGCAAAATTGCACAAATTTCATGCACCATTGGGCTCCAGCACAACCATTTGAGAGTACTATTGGTATTTATTATTTTTCTCGTCTAACACAATTATCAAAGAAGTGAAATTTGATACAGTTTAACTATAAGAAATGTAAGTATTAAATTCAAAAATTTTGTAAAAGCTCAATCAAAAACGTGGTTTGACTTGTATTTTTTTTTTTTTGTTAACATTTCGTTCTATTCGTTTAAAATCTAAATTCATATTTACCAAGAAAAATATAATAGTGTGTTTCCCCTTCTGAAAATAGTAGCGACAAGTAAAAATAGAAGTACTTTGCACCCAATTTAACTCAAATTGAATAGTCAGACAAGTAACCTCATCCCCTGCAATTGCGTCAAATGGCCAATTCAACAAATAAAGCATTGCACTCAACGCAATTATTTATGCGAGTTGCTTAAAAATAAGACGTTTTGTTTAACAAAAAGTTATCATTAGAGCATTTGAGGAAGCGTTTGTTATACAAACATGGTTACTTACATAAGTAACATTAATTAACTATTTTTTATCAATAATAAAAAAAAGGTAATTTCCAAATCAAGAATTGACAAAAAAGAAAAACAAGTGTAATAAAGTTCAACACTCATTTTGGCAACTTTAATATTTGAGGGAACTTTTTTATAGAATTTTTAAATGTATGTGATATTATGTGATTCACAATCCACTCAATATAAACAAGTCAATACTCTAAAATATTCATTTACTTGTACTAACTGATAACCAACCACAACAACCAATCCAAAAATGATAAATTGAAAAATCTCATAAAAAAATTGAAAAATACAAAAAATAAAATGCAAAACTTTTTATTGAATTGAATTTTGATTCTATCAATGAGAACCGATCTTGTCTAAACTGAACAAATCTATTAGATTGCATACTATTAACAATAAAACAAGTTGTTTCCCATATTGATAAGATGCACTCCTTATTCAACCCTTATTCTTTTTAAACCCTAAATTAGTAAGTGTCTACTCTTTCGTTCCTCTTTTGTCTCTTCATTAATCGTCTCTCTCTTTATCCTTCTATTTCCTCTTCCACATCCCTAACAATTGTCTTCTGTCTTCAGATCTCACCCTTAGTACTCCCATCTCTTTAGTCCTTCTTATTGTTTTGTTTCATTTCTTTTCGAGTAAAAAAATTATAGCGTTTTTTTCTTAGATTTTCTGTACTCCGTTACATCAAATTTATTTGCAGTTATTGGTAACATAAATTCCTTGCCATTCTTGCAATCAATAGCATAAATGCTTGATGTTAATTTTTTTAAAAAATGATTGTCATTAGCCATTGTGATCACTGGTATTAAACTCTCTCGATTTTTTTTAATAAATTTTATAAAATTTGATAAAATTCGATAGACTCAAGTTAAAAAAATTAGGTCAAAATATAAATCATTTTAAATTATTTTTATTTGTTTAATATTTAATATACATTCATTTAATGTGTTATTTTCTAATAAAAGAATTTACATTAGACTTGATTATTTAAGTATTATAAAATTTATAATTTATTTTTTTACTTTATAAATTTGATAATGCTCCTATGTGTTATTGCAATATTGTATTTGATTTTTATCTTTTAAAAAATTTATTTTATTTTTGTATGTTTTAAGAAAGGGCGAAAAGGATACTTCCGTCAGTACAAAATGTGAGGGCTAAAAGTTTTAATTTTATTCATCTTCCTCCTCGTCTTCTCCCTTCTCCCTTCTCCTTCTTCCTCCCTCATCTTCTACCATCTCAATTTCGTCAGAAATTTTACTGTGAAACCTCATGAAACCAAATCAACTTATCATGCTTCATCTCAATTTCCCCCACCAGAAGACACCAAAGTTGCAAAATCCCATAAACCCAAAACCATAAAAATTAAAATAAAACAACAAAATTAACCGTAAAACCCCATAAATCCAAAGCAATTTAACACACCCCCATTACATTTCCCTCACCACATGATACCAAACCTCCGGAACCCACCAACCCAAAACCAAAAGATTGAAACTTTCACAGCCAAACAATGTTAACAAACATCCATCACACAAAAGTAACAAAATTTGGCAAAACCTGGTTTGTTGGTGTAAGAGAACTCTTCCATTAGCATAAAGAAGAGAAATTAAAGGCACAGAATTGAGAGAAAAAAGAGGATCTAGTCTGTAGTTAGTGAGCCACCGGCGCACCATGTCGCCATAGACAAACCCTCTCGGCCTCTCTGGACTACCACCGCGAGAATCAAATCGCGAATCCGCTACCCATCACACAAAACTCATCCACACTAACCTTTCTTTTACTCCGTCTTCACCACCGTGCAATTCTTCCCCTTCGTCGCGCCCACAACAACGACATCGCCGTTCACGGCCATCGCATGGCACTCTCACTGCCGCATGAATCTTCGGTGTCTCACTATTGCACGCAATCGTTGCGGACTTGGGAAATTCCATCGCCGCTTCCTTTGCACCCTAACCCGAAACCCCCTATTTTTTTCTTTCGTCATTTCAATATGCTAATTCCTATTCAGATTGCAAGTTTTCCGGTGATTGGGAGGAGGTTTGCGACTGTTACTGGGTTTCGGATTGCGGAAGACGAGGGAAGAGAAAATGGAAGGAAGAAAAAGAGGAGGAAGACGGAGAAAAAGAAAATACTTCCATTTTATGGCAGTCTTTAATTATCAACACTTTTATTTCATTAATTAATCTAAAATGAATTTTTTAAAAATTAAAGAAATAAATTGAAAAAAAATAAAATAAAGGATCAAAAGTTCATTTGACCTATAAAAAATAGTATTTACTGTTTTGCGGTGCTAAACACATAATGCTTATATCAGTTATATGTTCTCACACAACAATGCTTGCTTATATTATAGAGGTTTTTTAACGTATGTTTTCAATTTTTATATGAAAATGATTGACACATGATGGTTGGGCTGAGGCATGTAAGGTGTGATGTGAGTTACACACAGGCAAAGTTATGTATTGAATTAGAATTTTAAAAGATTTTTTAATATTTTTTTAATATTTAATTAACATTTTTAAATGATATAAATAAGTTATTTGATTAAAAAAATTTAATTAAGGTAACAAAATTCGATAATGTATAATTATGATTTTTTTATAACTTTAAAAGAAATTGGTATTAAAAAATTATAAATTTTTATGGATTTTTTAAAAAGAATTTTGATGGGTTTCATTAGATTTTTTAGTAAAAAATATTTATCAAACAATCTTATCAAAACCCTTGAGATTTTTATGTATTTTTTTGTTTGTTTTTTAAATTATATTTGTCACTCTTAATTTTGTCATCCAAATAACTTAAAAATTTTTCAACAAAATTTTCACCCTCACCATTTTCTCCTACACCATTTAAACATGTCATTGAGTTTATCATTAAATAATTATAGTAATTTAAAAAAAATAAAAAACTAATATATAATTTTAATATAAGAAGACATAAACTTAGAATAATTTAGCAATTTAAAGATTAAAAAATTATATTGATTTTACTATTTTTTTTTATCAAAATTTCATTATTTCTTATTATTTTTTCACTAACTCTTATAATATTTAACGTATTTTAAAAAAATTACAGAATCCTTCTAAATCTTATAAGTATATAAATTCATTTCAAGAATAAATCTATTAAAATCAAAATTATCATAAAAATCTTGTAAAAAAAATATGATAAATCATAATATTTTTATATAATTTTTTAAATCAATAAAATTTTTTTATATTAAAATAATCTTTTAAAATCGTAATGCAATACATCCTCTTAGTTTTATTGATTTGGCTTATGTATAATGTATTCATGGGGTAAAGCCTTCTAAAGGTTCGGGTTTAGGGAGGTTTATGTGATATAGGTGGTCTTTATTCTCTGGTTTTTGAGATGTATCAACAATTTATGTCATGTTATATCAACATGTCATTGGTGGTCTTCATTTCCTTAATTATGTACTGTGTTATATCAATATTTGAACAACTTATATCAATATGTACTTAGATCAGTAGGAGCATTTTTGTTATATCTCTAGTTAAAATGTCTTGTACTTGTTAACATAGAGAAGATAGTAGAAAAGAAGAAAAAAGTTAGGATTCCCTAATATTAGCAATTGTAAAGTCTGTATAATACAAAACACAAAAGAATAATATATATAGAAAATAAAATGACTAAATTATCCTTAGCTAATATATGCAATATTATCTAACACCCCCCTTAAACTTACAATGCTTAGCAAAAATTTATCTAGTTCACATTCTACTCATCTTGAGGCTTAGCAAAAATTTCATCAACATAGTCCCACATTCTCTTGCCTTTCAAGAAAATTTTCATCACATAGCTCCAATATGGATAATTTTGTCCATGTAACTATAAAATAATTGATTAAAGACAATCATCTTTCTCACCCGTCATATTTGACAGACCAAAACAATAACAAAGTGCAACAACAAAAAAATAACACAAAAAAATAGATTACCAGATCCACCGCGACGGAACAGATCGAAACAAAGCTGCGACCGAACATAGAGAGTTGCAAATTGGAAACGTAATGAAATTGGAGTTGCGAAATCATAAAGGTATGCGTGATGAAACTAAGTCACGGGTCGAACAAATCAAAATTTAATCCACAAAAGCTTGTGTACAACGCTACAATAACTCTCAATCACAAATCAAACTCTTTGATATCATGTTAGCATAAAAAAAAAAAAAAAAAGAGACATAGTGAAGAAGAAGAAAAGGGGCTAAGGTTCCATAACATTAATAATTATAAAATTTGTACAATATAAGACAGAATATATATATATATATGATGAAATAACTAAATTATTCTTAACTAATATTATCTACTAGATCAAAATCTTCATTTTGAAATATATTAGTATTAGTTTTACATGCATCTAAGATCAATTTGTTACTCGTATTAAGATAAGTATATTTGTGTCTATGTAGTTAATGATTGCTACGACAGTAGGATAACAATGATTATTGTGGCTAGTTAGGAGCAGATATAATGTTAGACTCTGTTGGACATCTAATTCAATCAATTTAAGCTTTCTTTCTATTTTGGAGGTTTCGTTTTGTGCTATTCAACTTTAGCACGTCAGTATTAGCAACCTTAGCACAAAGTCATAATTCTGTGTGAACTTTTTTTTTATTCAACGAAGAAGATGAAGGCATAGAAAAACAAACAACGCAACAAGCAGAAGATATACTCCATTAATAAGATAAAGGTTAAATTAATTTTTTAATTTATTTGTTAGATTTAATTTGATTCTCTAATTTTTTTTTAAATCGATTCAGTTTGGTTATTTAGCCTAAATGATAAAAAAATCACCCTTTGTGTCGGTTAAAAATTGTCACTAAATGATGTTAAGCCTTCACAAAATATATATTTTTTAAAAAAATCGATTTAAAAAATTAGAGAATCAAATTGAATTAAAAAATTAAGAAATCAAATTAAATCGATTTTAAAAATTAAATGACTAAATTGAACAATAAATTAGAGGAAAAAAATAATTTTACCTAAGATAAACTAGTACTTCATTCAGCATGAAGAAATTACGATAATAATCACACATGGCTGGCGGTCTTTTTTTTTTTTTGTAGTTATTTAAAAGTAATTAATCATATGAAAGTTAGTTTTGTAGCTTCTTGTTGCTATATCCCAGTTACACCTTGTACCAGGTTTATTTTCAACCTTTTGAGGATAAAATATCTTCTTTGCATTGTTAAAAAAAATATAAAAGTCAGTCCATTAAATTATACACTAATTTAATGTTGGTACCTAAAAGTATTGTTGTAATAAAATGATAAATGAAAGTAAGAACCAAAGGTTTACTTCCTGATTTTCAGTAGAGTTACCTCTATGTGAAACTAAACGTTAAAATATAGAATTATAATTTGTTTGTAATTTCATGATATAAAAATAAAAATAAAATTATTCGATTCAAAATATATATAAAACCGAGGCTAAAATTGTAGTTCAATTGGCATCGGATAAAGTTTTAAATTTAATTAATACCAAAAAAAGTTTAAATTTAACGTATAATGATTATATCATGTTAATGTTAGAAAAAAACGGTTTAAAACTTGATCAGGAAGATGGATTTAGTTTAATATTGAAGGAAAAACATATTAATCAATTAGAAAGAAGTAATGTCGCGTTGACACCAATTCATGTAAAAGCTTGTAATGGTGTACAAGGATAGAATCGACCATTAGTGAAAGGAGATCCTGTAGTTTTAATTTCCTTCGACCTGCTAAAATATGTCTGGAACATGTAATTTTAATTCCCTTCGATCAGCTAAAATATGTCTCAAAACATGTAATCAAGATTGAATACATGTGGTTAAAAAAAAAAAATATCGTCTCCGTCGACCTATTATTAATCAAACAGATCGTTATACTTTTGACAATTATTGTCACAATTGACGGCCAACTACCGTAAGGTATGATGGGATTGGAATCTTATAAAGTATTTGAGTAAGAATCATATCTAATATAAGATACAGCAGTACACTATATTTGGATTAACTGGATAATGGATATATAAAGATGCATGCATGTATATAACTTCTTTCACGTATATATATACCCTGAAGTACGCATGATAATGAGATCAAATTTGCTTAATAAAGTAAACTGAGTATACTTTTTTTCATAATACTAAAATTGAGTATTGAGTTTTGTAGCTTGTTGAGTACTTGAGTATACTAAAATTGTCATTAATTTAAATTCTTTAATTCATCATCTTTAAATATATATATATATATATATATAAAAAGAAACCACATTATGTCTAAATATAAAGCTAGCCCGCCTGTAAGGAAGTGAGGGAAAAAGTAAACTTGAATGTCTGTCGTGTGTCTATATATATATATATATATATATAGACGAATAAAAGGGCTTTTCCCTTGTACAAGATGACCTAACCTAACCCATATATTCACACAAGGAGACAGTTCATCATAAGCCTACCATATTAGAACCATGCACTTTTCATCAAATTTAAGGGCTCGTTGTCCAAGTTATAGGGTGTTAGGCAAATAACTTAGTCCTGATTTTCAATACTCCAAAAATTGTTCTTACATATCCAGTTACTTTTGACATGTCCATTTTCAGCTGGCAGCTATACTAGAGAAGATAATCTAGGTTTTGTCTTACTGTCTAAAGACAGATTTCACAAGATCATCTTTAAACTGATACTATACCAAACTCGATTTGACCAATTATATCCAGCTAATTAAGCTTGTGGGTTACACAATCAATGCTATCCTTTCAATAATACTGTAGGTTGTTATTCTAGGAACGTTAATTATTACTCCAGCTCTTCTGTAATCCTACTCCTTTATTTTAACACGAATATTATATATCATTATTTTGAACTCGAACTATATCAACTCGTCAAAAAAATGTTTCTTATTATTAAACTTATGTCTGAACAAATCTGCATGGATGCAGGGAAAGAAAAGAAACATAGAGAGAGTGCTAATTAATTAATTTGTATGTTATTGTGTAAAAGAAAAGAAAAACCTTCCTGTAAGTAACTATTAGCTAGCTAAGATACACGATAATAAAACAACAAAAAGAAAACACATTACCAGAGACTAGCAACCTGCGTCTCACTTTACAAGTGCAAGTGAAAGTGCAGTGCTACCATGAACCATCGATGTATTTGCAGGTTTCTCTGAAAACACACACAACGAGAGACCCGATAAATTATTAGATTGTCCATACCACCATGATCCATACTAATTAATATTTACATATTAATTGAATGTTACCGATTTTTCCTCTAAATTAAATAACTTGCATGACTATATTACATAGAGATGGGTTGAGCCTATAAACACATATGGTGGTCACTACTCACTGCCTAATTTCTCCACACACATGTATCACATGGCACGACGTGTTCAGAATCAAGTAAAGCCTATGTAAACTTTAATCTTTTTCAACAAGATCGAACTCACAAAAGGGCTTGGTAGGTAGGTAGGTAGGTAGCTAGAGATAATTGAAGTACATGTCCGCAAAAATTATTAATTTCAACACTAGTTGGAATCATGCATCACTTGGCAGAGATCGAGAGAACTCCAAACTCCTTTGGTAAATATATAAATCGTACTTCCTTAAACACAGGAAGCCAGAACTACATCTCAACAAGAACATCTTTGCAAATTAGGAGACACATATATATATATATATATATATATATATATATATATGACATTAGAGTTGCCAAAAATAAACATAAAACGGGCACAATAAACTAGTAAAGAAAAAAGAGAGTCGCAGAATTGAAGGAAATAAAAAAAGATATACCATAACATATGCATGGCATGGCATTAATTAAATGGGGACTTAAGTGGCAGTGGCGGTTGCATTAGGGGAAGTGGTAACAGATGTTGCTGCTGCATTAGCAATGTTTTGTTGTTTTGGCCTCTTTCTCTTCTTCTCGTAGCTAACTCCTCTGGCCTTGGCCTGAAAATCACGAACATCATGCAAGTAGAACCTGACGGCGCGGGCGCCGAAGGGGTTGGTTTCGGCTCTGCCGCCATTTTCTTCGTAGGCGGCGCGGAGGCGGCCGATGAGGGCGTCGAGGCTGCCCCAGGCCTGGCGGAGCGGGCAGGGGCAGGGCGCCGGAGGGTTGGGCAGTCCGAAGAAGGGGCATGTCGGGTTGTGCACTTTGGTCTTCCCGAATTGGTCAAGGTACTGCAGGAATTCCAGCACGTGAGCCCCGCCGCACACCGCCATCGATAGCGGTGGCCGCTGGTTCCGCAGGTACTGGCAAAACGTGTTCCAGTCTCGCCGCTTTTGGTTCTCATACCTGCTAGGAGTAGTAGTAGTACTGTTATTACTACCACTACCATTGTTGTTGCTTGAACAAGTTACTATTGGGGATGCCACGCTCTCCATTGTTGAGATCTGATGCTTTCTTATTTGGATTTCACTTGGATCTTGAGGATAATGAGCTTGATGATGATAATATTAGTAGGTTCAAGTAGAAGGATCCATCGCTACCCTGCAATATAAATATATATCTAGATTTTATTAATTAAGTTGTTCTTTCGAGGAAGACTAGCTAGCTAGGGTTTTTCTGTGGAGTAGTAGAAATGAAGTGAAGAGGGTATATCATGGCTAGGAAAAAAGATGGTTAGATAGGGAAGCTAAGCAGTGCATTCTTTAATTATTATTTTTATTTATTAATTTGTGTTATATTATGAAGTGGGAAGATGGAGTAGTGAAAGGACTTGAATTGAGGGGTTTTTTTAATATATATTTTGGTTTGGTCTTGTGTAGTTTGTGATGAGGATTCTAAAGGATGGAGGAACAGAAGTGGCTGAAAATGGAATGATTCATGTGGGAGAAAAAAAGCTTAAAATTGATCAGGTAATCAAAAATATTTTCTTCCAGAAAAGCGCAAGAAAACTGAGAGTTGGGATGTACTAAGTGGAAGTGAGAGGGAGAGAGTGAAGCAGAAGGGTTAAATGATGACGAGAAAAGAAGAGGGCACTGTGCCCCCAAAACAGGACAAAGTTTGGCAGTGAGGATAGTGATGATGCTGAGCATAGCTGAATAGACATCTATGCACCTTCCTCACTCTGCTTATAAGCGCGTGAATATACCTACATTCTTTCACTTTTTTCATTTTCATTTTACTGCAAAGATGTGTTGTATTAGAATTTAAAAGGATTTTAAAATATTTTTTTTATAATTTTTTATGATATTTTATTAGGATTTTTAAATATTATAAATAAGTTTTATAATATTTAATTGAGATCTTTTAAGAAAAATAATAAAATCTAATAATATTTAATTAGGATTTTTTTATATCTTATAAAACGTCTTTTGATATTAAAAAATATATAAATTTCGATGAATTATCTTTTAAGAAGAATTTTGATGAATTTTATTATATTTTTTTATATAAAATATCTATCAAACAATTTTATCTAAATTTTTGAAATTTTATTATTTTTTTATTAATTATTTATTTTCTTTCATCACACATATTCTCTTCTTGTATCACCAAAGATGTGTCTTATATATATTTTTCTCATTCTTTTGAAATAAAAAATTTAAAATATATTATTTTCCTTTGTATTTTTTCCTTTATTTTATAAATTAAATTAATGCTTATTTTATATGTTAAGACTAACCATGCTTTTATTACACTATCTATGTATGTCAACTGCTCGACATTATTTTCGTGACTATCAGTCATCCACATGATTCAATAATCTTCCTACCAATTTTTCACTTTCATTCCTCCCTTCTAATACATTCTTATTGTTGCACCCATTTAAACATGTCATTAGATTTATCATAAAATAATTATTGTAATTTAAAAAAATCAAAAAATCAACATATAATTTTAAAATAAAAAATATTATTGCAATAAAAATTAGTATTGAAGGACATAAATTTAGAATTAATATAGCTATTAAAAAATTTTAAAAATATATTGATTTTACCTTTTCTTAAAAATAATTTTAAATATATTTTTAAAATTCACATAGTCCTTCCAAATCTTATAAATCTATAAAAAAAATTAAATTCTTATAATATAAATCTTTTAAATCCAAACTATCATAAAAATATTGTAAAGAAGACTGAAAAATTATAATATTCTTACATAATCTTTAAAATCCAATTTGCTAAAATAAATTTTTAAAATCCTAATTCAATACACTCCCATATATTTTAGTTTATTTAAAACTTTTATTTTAATTTTTTTTATTTCTTTCTTGTCTGTCCAGCGAATTCTTAGGTTAAATTTACCACTAAATTAGTAAAAAGAAATATATCTCTAAGTTTTTAAAAAAAAAATTGAGGAAAGGTAAAATTTCATTTTCAAATATATTTTAGGAGATAATTAAATATCATTCCAAATTGATTTATTCTCAAATATATTTTTAGAAGATTTACACAGAAAATCCAAACATACCTGTTGTAATAATTTGTTAAGAGTTTCATAAAATAATTAAATAGTCAATGAAATTATAATATTTAATATGTTGAAATTATTATAATTGTAAAGATGTTTTTAAAATAGTATTATTAAATATGAGAAAGTTATTTAAATGTTATTTACATCTTAGTTCACCACACTTAAATTATATATATATATATATATATATATATATATATATATATGTGTGTGTGTGTGTGTGTGTCCGGAGAGTAGTTGCACAGGGTCTTAGATTTTAATTATGAAAAATTAAATTATCAAACAAATTGGTTTTAAATTGTTGTATTCATTATTTAATATTTTAATTTTATAAGCATACAATTTTTTTGAATTTTTTAAATTCATATAACGTTAATTCCTCTTCTATTGCACCTTAGTTTCTATAAACTATTAATTCGATATGAATTTATTGTATTTAAAAATAAATAATATGAACTTAAACTCCACAGAAAAAAAGACAGCAAAAAGACAATTCAATATAAAGAACGATACCAGATACATCTAGTAATGTAACGTTTTGCTTTTTGATTATTTTCACCTTAATTTAAGGAGGCTCAATGGTTTTGTTTTCCTTAGATGCATTTCAGAACGTGCTTTTACGTTTGAAGTCAACATTGAGGTTTATAATTTGCTGCTGTTTCTGGTGACTGTGACGCCGGTGGCTGGCTAAAGAAGAAACAAACGTATTTCAAGGCAAATAAAAATACTAAGTTATATTTATCAACTACTTCACATTATATTTATTATTATTTATTCTTATTACTTTTTATGTAAAGCAAAATTAAAAGACAATCAGTGTCATTTTAATTTTTTTAATAACATGTAGTATACATTAGAGTAATTTTAAAAAGAAATAGAGAGATAAAAAAAAAGGTACAAGTAAACAACTACTAGAATATACTGTAGAAAGCTTTAAAAAACTGGAGATAAAAAAGCAGAAAGACAAGTTAATGAATTAAAGCAGAGAGTATTAAAAATGGTAAAAATGATGAAAGGTTTGTGTTCCTCTTAGAGTCGTAAGGAATAAGTTCCAACATTTGGAATCTCAAAACCCACGAATGGAGGCAGCCATGGGACTTCACAACGGATTGGTGGCTGTGGATGTGCCAGGAAGCCGGTAGCCAATAAATGGGTACATCTATTTCTTGTAATTAGAGCAATCCGCTACTGTGCCTCATCTCGAAACAATAAATTATTTCATTGTGTACGAATATTGTCTAAGCAAATGCTAAAATGCCTAATGCTAGTAAAATTTACTGATTTACTACCTCCCCCCCTTTTTTTACATACCAAGTTTTATGTTTTTAGAAAATTGCTTGGTAAATTTTATAAAAAAAATTAAATTATTTAATGTATTCATTTTTTTTTATAAATTATTGATAAATCTAATGTCATATGTTCGAATTATTTGATGATGTTAACCTAATTGATAAAAAAATTAAAACCCCAACTTATTAAAAAAAATTACATATAATCATTCCATTACACTCTTTGATAACAATGTAAAACAGAATTGTCAACTTCGTTGTCATTAGTCAACCACATTAGATACATAAACTAGTAGTAGTGACATTTTTAATTAGTTCTTGGACTTTTATTAGTCAATTTAGATTACAAACTAAAAGTAAATAAATAAATAAATCAACGATAAAAAAGATAGTAACTTCTTTAAATTAAATAACTTTCTTAATTTATATGAGAATTAATTTTATTTCAGGTCATGTGTGGATTAGTTAAATAGTTCATATATTACGAGACAAAAATAGTATAAAAATACTGATTATGTAAACAAACTAGTATAAAAATAGTGATTATATAAAAGGTACTTTGTCTTGTTTGGCCGTTTAGGCCCTTCCAGAATAATGAATAAATAAAGTTTAATCATTAAAATAGGAAATTTATAAAATAATTAGTTTTACTGGACATTTTAAATTAATTTATTTAGCAATAATATTTTTATTTCTATACTAAGTTTATTATATCATGCTTACACGACTGTTTCCTTTTTTTCTCTTCTTTTTTGTTGTTATGGAGTCTCTCTTTTTCTTGTAACATTAACTATGACAAAAATGTAAAAGAAATGCTACAAATGTGCAATGATCTCTAACGTTGAAATAGACATAAATTGATTACTTTGATTCTCTGTTCTCTTCATTATTGGACTCCGGAAACAGAAAATATGGCATCCGGTGTTTCATATCGTTGCTAGCTAAGCTTTGAGAATAGAACTCCTCCGCAGAGAAAGACACAACGAGTCTATAGTCCTACATATTTATCGTTTCTTTCTCTCTTTTCTCCTGAAAAAATTCTGGAGATAGTCTGAACCCTGTTTTTGAAAGGGCAAAAATTTTAATTTCCCCGTTCTCATGGATTCCGAATCACAGACTGAGAATAAAAAATGAAACTGCCCATAATACCTTCCTCTCTCTCTCAGCGCGTGCAATGTTCTTACACAAATGTATCCCTTTGGTTTGATCTGCTCAGCTTTTCCTCATTCCTTGTCTCCTTTTAACTTAAACTTTTTCGTGTGCATCTTAATACTGTATTTTTCTAATGGGAATACCCAAATTCATTCTTAAAAGTTTGAGGTGCTGTAATTTTAGTTTCTAAAAATAATAAAGTTTTAATTATTTATTTAATTCTTATAATTTTTAAACTAATTTATTTTAATTTTTATAATTAATTATAATTAATAAGTAAATTTTAATAAGTAAATTTTTTAATTTCTGAAGTTTATATTTTAATTCTTAAAATGTCTTTGTTGTTAAATTTTTTTAACTCAATTAGTTAAAATAATTTAACGCTATAAATCTTTTGAGAATTAAAATATAAATTTTATGAACTAAAAAATTTATTTATTAATTATAGAGACTAAAAGAAATAAATTTAAAAATTATAAGAATTAAATAAATAATTAAATCAATAATAACTTTCATAAAAATATCATATCCATCGTTTATTATAGTCTAAATTTTATAAGTCTTATAACTTAAATGATGATACTAATATATTTTTAAAGACTAAAGGAATAATAAATAGTTAAGTTTGAGAAATAAAGTGATAATATAAAATTTAATTTAAAATTTTTAGGGATGAATACTTTATACTTACTTCTAAAGACTGAAATAGTGGTTTACTCATTTGAATTTATGTTGAAAAAACTATAAAAATAATATATTTGTATGTTAAGTAAGTTAGATAGAGTAAGAGGTGGAGCTTTCATAAACTTCACACACACACACAAAGAATGTTAAACAAGTTAATTGTGAAAATTAACTTCATTGTAATCTCAGTAAGGAATGTAGCATGAGGGCCCATCTACACACAAGAAAGTCACGAAAACGACTGTTCTGAAATTGAACATCAACCTCAAACAAAGAATTATCAAAAGTGCTTTTTGGATAGAACATCGAATCAGGAAACTAAACCAAATTCATTGCATCATGTATTATAGGAGTTTTTTATTATATAAAAATTAAAAGATGAACAATTATCACCATGTTATCTTTCTATTAATTTCTCTTGCGATACACCTAGCTCAGTTGCTCAAACATGGGGATTGTACGGTGGTTGAGTATGGTTTAGGCTTTATAGGTGGTAGTAATTGCAGGACGTACGAGAGTGAGATATGATGCAAAGACAAAATCCTGGAAGGACCCGGCGCGGACCAAAGGGCAAAGGGAGAGTTTATAGCACTCACTCACTCACTATTTCTTCATTACTTCAATGTATTGTCTGCTACGTCACAGTCACCAGTCCCCTCCGTTACATCACCTGTTCCTTATTACAATTAATTATTCTTGTGCTTCTACATGTAACTGTAAACAATTTTTTTTAATAATTAAGAGCTTGTGTTAGTAATTTTTAGTATAAAAATTGAATAGATTATAATTATATAAGACCCTTTTAATATTTATCATTAGAGAAAGAAAAAAAATAGTAAAAGTTCTTCGATTTTAACTAATATATGTATGAATAACTGAATAAGATATATAAAAAAAATCATTTAAGTAACTTCATAAACAACTAATCAACTATACAATATATGTTATAAGGTAATATTAAAAATTATGTCTCAAATCATTAAAGTAATTGATGCTGTAACTATCGTGCTTCGAGAAAAGATACATAGCTCAATAACATTCAAATATAAAGTATAATATATCTCCTTATATTAAATTTTAGGGTTTACATGTGTGTGTATCATAATTGATCAATCTAATAGTATAAAAAAACATTATGTATCTCTTAATATTTTTTTATACTATTAGATTATTTAGTTAATATGATATGTGAGTTATTAGGTATCTCTTAATATTTATCTTTTGTTTTGATTTTTATAAAAAAAATATTATAACTTAAAAAGACTGGTCATGACTCATTGTCAATTTGACTTTAAGTTTATGGGATAATTCTAATTCATCTAGCTCGTTATGTTTAAGTTACCTAACAAGGGAGTTTAAAAGTCTTTAACCACGCAACTTACTTAATAAGGAGGTTAGGCCAGAGGTTAGGCCAGATTATCAATGTTGTATAACTGATTGTTTTTAAATAGAATAGTTTTTTTTTTTTGTTTTTTTTTCTTATTTACTTTCATTCTTTATATGGCTTAACTGTTTCTTTCTTTCTTACCAAATACACTTGTGAGAGAAAAAAAAATCGACATATAGAGGATTTATATTAGACGAGTATGTTATACGAAGGACCTTTAGTTGTTATTTATTTATTTATTTTATAAAAGTGCTTTTATAATATAAAATAAAAAAGTGTTTTTTTATAAAAGTGTTTTTATAAACAAGTAAAAGTGTTTTTATGAAGAAAAAATTAATCTCTCATCTCTATTAATTTTTCATTTTAATATTTTTAGTTTTAACTTGAATTTTAATATTATATATATATATATATTTATATATATATATATTTATATATATATTTATATAAATATTTTGTTATTATAAATTTTATTTATATAAAATAAATAAAAATATATATTTTGCATTGATAATGTAAAATAAATTTACACAATCATTTAATTACAAATTATCATATATATAATAATCATGATTTTTAATTGATTAACAATATAAAATTATTATATATTTTTAATATATGACCCTTAAACTCAAATAAATATTTATTACGTACAATACACGTATTAAAATATTAATTTATTTATAATAAAATAAAATAAAATGATAACATCAAAAGTTATCTTATTATCTCTTTATTGTAAAAACATATAAATACAAATTTTCAAAAGAAAAAAAAAAGGTGAAACCAAAGCATTGGAAACAATAACTTGCTGTTTTGTAAAAAGCAGACACCTGGCCCATTACTAAACAAGGAGTCAAGAAGCATGTTGACATGTTGTTTGGCATATCTAACTAGTCTAACTATTTCCTGGTTGGTTTTCTTGTCTTTAAATATCATTAAAACTGACTGTAGAAAACGTCTCTCATTAACATCCAAAATTCCAAAGTGTCTTCCGAGAAAATTCTTAAATTTAAAGGTGCTACTATCGTTGCATACACAAGTTACCTACGTTAAAGGCAATTTCCCATCAGTGAAATCAGATTTAACAAAACAGAAAAGAAGGGACTATACTCCATTATAAGGTGGAATGAAAAGAAAAAGAGAGATAGAGAGAAGAGAAATATGAAGAAAGGAGAAAAAAAAAAACAACCGATGGAAAAAATTAGCAGAATAGGATGAGCTTAGCCTTCATATATATAGACTAATGTATACATTCTGTAATTACATTAATAATAAAAAGATATTGTATTAATATTTAATTTAATTTACTAATGATCTAAATTAATTTTTACACTGATAAAGTTACAATATAAATTCATAATAATATTGTGATATACTTTTTATAAAAATTATGCAAACAAAAATTAATTCAACGTCAAGTTGTTAGTATAAGAGAATTTTATTTTTTAAAATAATTTTTTTCATACACACGAAAATCAATCCATACATATTGTTAGAGAATCAAACTATTATCAGTATACTTAAAAAAAAAATCCAATTATTGATCGAACTGTGTTGTGATTCGTTGGTTTTACACTGTAAGCTGTAGTTTATAGTAGCTATAATATATACTTATGAAGTACAAGTAGCCTCCCTCCGATTAATATATGTGGTTGGAGCCCCACCAAACCCTGCACGGATAGGGTTGCCTTTAGCGTTTTACTTGCTAATTTCTACTTTCTGCAGGAGGTGAAGCTTAATTAGGAAATGCTGAATTGCCTCTATGTCGTTAATACCATTTTCAACGATGCAATTTAAGTAATACAAATTTAAGTAACTTTTAAATAATACTCTTTTAAATGACTTTAAAATAACAAGAAAATATTTTTTTTATTCATTTGATATGTTTTTACTGGTAATTCTTAAATGATCCCCCTCAAGTGAATTCATTTAAATAGCAACATAACTTAAGTTACTACTAAAGTTGTTTTTTCTCGTTTGATATTTTTTATATTATGTTTTATTTCTAATTCAGTTTTATTATTTAAATATCAACAATTTTTTCAATATCAATGAATTCAACGAGATTTCAATCTAAAATTTCGTTCAAATTATTCAAAAACTCCTGCTATTGGAATGATTCTAATGGTTTTTTTAAATAGCAACTAATTAATATGTATGTAATAAAATGCATAGTTTTTATTTTTTAAAAAAAATTGTTACATACTTTTGGAAATTAATTTCTCAAAATTATACAACAAAAACAAATCCACTTTAAATTCACCAAAAAAAAAAAAACAAATACACTGTAATTATAAAAGAAAAAAATTTCCCCATAGTGTCTGTTAATACTTAATATAACTTGTCGGGATTGCCATTTTCACGCGTGTAGTTACTAGGTAGTCACTGCGTTTTTTAGTTAAAAAACATCTTTTTGTAAAATAAAAAGGCAAAAAAAAAAGAGGCAAGCATGTTGTGAGCCCACAAGTCTTGTAAGTTGTAACGTCAATGCTTTTTTGAAATGACACAAGAGTTTTTTTTTGTTTTTTTATTTTTTAAATCTGATTGCTGGACTTAGAACCAATGTTAGATTATTGGCAACGTATCTTCCTATAATGATAATACTGTGTTTGGATCATTTCATATTTTTATGTGATACTTTTGCTTAATGAAATCTTAATCTTTAAGTAAAAATAAAAATATATAATTTAAAAAATAAAGAAAGGCATAAAAAATGAGATATGATAAAAAAAATAAAGATAAAAAGCAAGGTATTTGAGAGGTAGAAAATGTTTTTTTTGTTATTATTAGGCCAAATGACCTATTTGGTTTATTTGCTCCTTTATTTTTTAAAAGTTTTGATCATTTTATTTTTTAAATAATTTCAAAGTAATCCTTTTATTCATGAAAAATTAACGTTATTAATAATTACAAATATTGGGTGGTTAAAAACCGCTAAAAATGTATTTATCAGTTTCTCTTTCTCCTTCCTCTTCTTCTACTTACACAACCGAAATCTTCTCTCAAATTCCTATTCCCAAAATCCTAACTCTTTCCTAGTATTAGTATTATACCTCCACGTGGTGGGGGCGACAGCCGTGATAGCCTACAGATGGGTCCTAGAAGAAGTCGAAGTCGCTAATCATCATAGCACGGGGGAACACCAACAAGTTTCGTGTCCACATCCTTAAAGTCGACAGTAGTTACAACATCTTCCTAATCATCGCCAATTACGTGCGTCGTCGCTGACATAGGATCTGTATCCTCACTGGCAGCGGAACAATCACAAATATGAGTCTGTGGAAGCTAATGTCAATAAGTGCGATGGTCACACTTCACAATAGGTTTGAGTTATTGTCCCTGATGGGATCGTTCCTTCCTCTGTCGGCATTGTCAGGGACAACGAGTCTCAACATATAACGTTGTGATCACCACTAATCCTTTCTTCCCCAACCTCAATTTCTCTAATATGTTTTTGTTTCATTCTTTGAGGTTTATTTGTTGGCGTTTAATAATTTGATTTTGGGTTCTAGGGGCTTTGAATGTGTAGATTTGATTTTGGGTTTTTTTTGTTCTTTAACTTTTGATTTTGAACTATCAATTCTTTGTGGATTTGCTAAAGGGTATATATGTGCAGTTGTTATTGTAGTTTTCTGGGTAAATTCAAATGTTAGACTTGAATTGTTGTGGTTGTCATTAAGTTTGATGTGTTTTGAAAATGAGAAATGATTTAATTTTGAATTTGTAATAGATGACATGTGATGGATCATAAAGCTTTGAGATTTAAGAGGAACAAGAAATACTATTAAGGTTATGGGTTTGCAAAGGAAAAAAGAGAAAATGAAGATGAAGATAAAAAAACTCACCCTTTGTGATGATTGTTATCTGGCAATATTTTTATTTTATTAATGATGTTAACTTTAGACGGATGAAATGATCATTTTGAATTAATTTAAAAAGATAAAGGATTAAACTGAAAAAAAGAAGATAAAACACTAAACAAGTCATTTGGCCTTATTATTATTTTTAATATTTATTATTATTATGTTAAAGTTGAAATATAATATTGGTTTTCATAATACAATGATTTCAAGTAAATTTATTTTATTGTATTATTTCTAATTTTTAAAAAGTATGTGTATTTTTAATTTTTGAAAAAATATGTATTATTTTTATTAAATATAAGACTAAAAATAATATTTAAATTAAAATTAAAACTAAAAAATATCTTTAAGGACAAAATTACGTTTTATTCTCAAGTAATTTGATTTGATTTTATTAAATAAATTGAGTCTATAATTTGCAACGACATTCATACATAACTCTATATATAAATTAAAAAAACTATATTGAAGAGAGCATCTTGATGAGACATTTTCTAACAATTTTTTTTTAAGAGTTTGTCTTCAATAAGAGAGTTTTCAGCCATAATTTGTTCTTTTTATATTTATTTCTAAATTAAGATTTAATATTTTCTAAAGAAATTATCAATAAAGTAACCTTATATATATATATATATATATATATATATATATATATATATTACAATATAAACCTTTGTATATAAAAATTAGAATAACCATATTAAATAGGAGGGTTTATAAGATTGTTTTTTCAACGATAAAATTTTTAGAAATTTGTCTTAATCTCTTTTTTTTCTTTATTTTTAAATTAAATTTTAATTTTTTAAAACATTATAAACCGTAAAAAATAATCACGTATCACTATATAAATTGTTTATCATAAATTTAAATCATAATTTATATGTTAAATAATATTTATTTGTTATAATTTTTTTATTCACGAGGAGAAAAAATATATGATAATTTCATAATTTTTGCTGATCTATCTTATTTTATAACTTCATTGAATTTTCTACTATATACTCTTTACACTCAATTTTTCTCTTTTTATTATTTTAACCAAACGAGAAAGGCATGCTTTCATTAATTCAAACCTTTAAATAAACTAAAGAATAAAATTTTGTTGCTAACTGTGAGCTCAATCTCCAGTGATCGAACCTTTGTCACTACTACTTGGCCCACTACATTTCTTCCTCTTTATTTATCTGAAGATTATATATTAAACCCTAGGTATGGAACAAGCACCTACTTTTGCTGCTATTTCTCTGCATGAGATAGTAATTAAATGTGTACGAAAGGAAGAATCACATTTTGCTCGAGATACAGCTAGAAAAGAATATTAAAGAGTATGCAAATTAAGATTCCGTAAAGGCTTCACTGTTCACTGTTCTACCACTGCAGACTCATGCTGAGAAACTTTTGGATTACACGTTGACATCATATATATCCATATATGTCATGTTCAAACCTTTTTACAAAGGTTCCTGTTTATTCACATGATCGAATGGAATTTGATCTTTAATTTGATTATTAATAAATATAGTTATATATGCGGCAGAAGGTTGCAAATTTCAATTTCGTCCACTAGTTGCCATTTTCATTTCGAACTCCATTGACAGCTTGCTACAACATTCAACAAAAGAGATCGAGTCTCAACTTTCATCTTCTAACAACGCGAAATGTATGCCAAATAAAAGTCAATGAACAAATTAAACACATTATAAGTAAAAGTCTAATAATGCATATATGTTCTCGAATTTCAAAGAATAAAATAAAAAGAAAATTTGTCGCTTTAAAAATAAAAATAATTTTGAGTTCTTCTCTTGTTACTAGTATCCAAACATGTACTAAAAAGAGTAGGGTTAATGTTAATAATAATGGATTCCCAGTCATCACCTGAAAGCACGACAAGGCGTACTGCACGTCACTAGCCGATATTTGGTGGTGGAAGACAATTCTCAATCTGTGCAAAAAGTAAATATTGTCATCAACCTCTTCGAAACAATTAGCATAAAGTAATACTGCAATGGCTATTTGATAGTACTACCAAAACTCATCTAAATTAATTAATTGCAGATTAAACAAATAGTAAGAGTGCAAATAAGACCTTGATGAGCCCATTGGCATAAGAAGGATACCATAGTCTTCCAAGTCCTTGCATAGCTTTGCTGCTGTAGCTCGTGAGCCCTCTTCAACTTCAACATATATCTAGTATATATCAAACATTATTTGTAAATGGCCGGTCGTCGTTAATTAATACTTGTTTCAAGCTAAGTATCCACACACAAAAAAAAAAAACTGTTTAATTAATAAGGGATAGCCTGGTCTCCCGATTACACATATTAATCATCTAAGTTGCTGGCCTAATAGACTAATTAAGCAATGGCATGGAAATTTATATAGAATATCAAGTATCAACAAAGTAATTAAAGCAACAATAATGCTAAATACTCACGATATTGGTTTCCACAGAAGAGATATCCACTCTCAGTCCTTTAATTTCATTTAATCCATCTAAAAACAAAAAGGACAAAATTATATGAGAACAGCAAGTGAAATTTAGGGGGGAAAAGAATAAAAAAAAAGATGTATATAAAATTGTAATTCTTCGAAAAGATAAGGACAGTTAAAATAATTGTATGACATTTACCAGCCAAAAGTTTAGCTTTATTGTGATCACTTTGTAGCTTTCCAACATTTTCCTGCAAAGCAACGAGTGCCGCAGCACAAAGGATGCCAACCTGCCTCATTCCACCACCTAATGTTTTTCTTAGCCGTCTAGCCTAAAATAGCAGATGCATATATATACTACTTGACTTAGTATCAAGTTTCTTTCAGAATATATATATATATCGTTTATTGTAATCTAGCCACCAAAAGATTAAGTACCTTGGTGATAAAGTTATTGGAACCAACAATAACAGATCCAACTGGAGCACCGAGGCCTTTTGATAGACATACCTAATTCATATATTCAAGGAATAATCATAAGTTGGTTAGTTCGATTATTATATAATAGGATATAGGTAAAAAAAAGTTTGATTTGAATTTGGTAATAAAATTAGATTTCTAGAACTTCTATGAATAAGATTAGATAGCTAAAACTGCTAAAGTCAACAGATCATACTAATGTTTGTTTGTCTTCTTTTAAAAGAAACAATTTGAGTTTAGTATAATTTAAAAGATTATTAAAAATGAAATTAATTTTTTATTAAAGAAAAATAAAAACAACTTTTGCATAAGTAAATTTCATAGGAGTTTTTCTCTCTCCCTTTTTTTATATTTGAAATTTCAAATGCTTTTAAATTGTAAATTAATTTTTATATTAGAAATTCCAAATGTTTTCACTCATTCATTACCCAAAAAAATTTAACTTTAAATTAAAGTAATGTTTAAGATAAAAAAAACAAAGGTTCTCTAAATCTTGAAAAATGTTCCTCTAAAATGAAATTGTTTCTAAAGTGATGAAATTAATTTGATCTAAATATATTGCGATAGCCCACTAGGCACTAGACTAGCTAATTATAATTTAAGCTAGACACAATCTTATTTACTCTTTTTAAAAATAGGCTTACTTCAGAAGAGCCTTTCCATGAAACTTGTCCAAAAAAAAAGATAAAAGAGAAACACACCGATACTGAATCAGCTGCTTGAACAAGCCTATCCACAGGGACACCTAGTGCCTGTAAGATTTACAATAAAAAGACATGCAGATGTTATTCCAGTATTGGAGTACTACAACAGTAAGAAAGTGCAATTAAAAAAATCAAAGTACTCACTGGAAAAAACAAGAATTCGGATTCCCTTCAATCAGGAAATGGAGCATTTATATAGTTACTCAAGTCAGAATCATTAGATAAGGATTGAAAGATTTAAGTTTCATTCTCAAAAGTGCATCATTGGATCGACTTATTTTTAGGAAATAATTACTTATTTCGATTGAATGCTTTAAGTTACTTCTTGTGAGTTATTTTAACCAATTATTTCCAGAATTAAGTTGAATTGAACAAAACATACTATAAAAATAACCAATTCTTTAATGGAGATCTTTTGCTGACACAAATACATGTATTCATAGAGCATATAGTAGAATAAAGATCAATCTTACGTTTCATTATTGGAGATTTTAGACTGACAGATATTATTCCCACATTTGTAAGTATTCAGCTAGCTAGGTGCATTTTTCAGGCACAAATTTTTCTTGATTTGCAGTGATTTTACTTAAAGTTTTGTGAACAAAATCAAATCATAAGTAAACAAAATTTACTTACAACTGATGCATTAAATATTCGGGCTCCATCAATGTGAAGCTTCAATCCATGTTTTTTAGCAACCTCTCCTACTCTGTCTGTATATTCAACTGAAAGACATCTACCACCAGAGCTACAATCAGGAAAAAAAAATACCAATCATTCTTACTGCTTATATAAAGGATATTTAACCAATTAATGTACTATTTAGAAAATTTTTGAACAGCATAATTGCTTACTTTCCATGAGTATTTTCCAAGCAAATAAGCCTTGTGGTTGGATATACTAGCTCCCCCTTTGGATCTCTGATGGCAGCCTCAATCAAATGAATGTCCATGGTTCCATCTTCATTGTTTCTAACTGTTGTTGGATGCACCCCTCCAAGGGTTGCAATGCCGCCATTCTCATAAATGTGTATGTGGGAATTGTCTCCCAGAATAACTTCACTTCCCCTTATGTCACAATGCACAAGCACTGATATAAGGTTGGCCATAGTGCCTGATGGAACAAAAAGTGCACCTTCCTTTCCCAATATCTTTGCCATCTCTGTCTCTAACCGAAAACAAGAGGGGTCACGGCCAAGAACATCATCATCAACCTCAGCACTCGCCATAGCAGCTCGCATTGCTTCACTTGGCTTGGTTACTGTATCTGACCGAAGATCCACTATCCTAGGTACCATTTTCTCTGGCACCAAAACAAGCCCAAAAGTAAATGTTATGTGCCATTCTCATTATTTGCATTTGGTGCAAGACTAGAAACACCAAATCACATAAACAATTTTATACAAATTAATGCTTACAGTGACATTTTTTTTTTTTGGCAACCATTGTTGGATTCAAATTCCATAATTAATAGACATTTTTGGGGGAAAAGGAAAAACCCAAGTTCCCTATGATTACACTACAAATGATCATAAAATAGTCTCCATGAACAAGTTCCCCATGGTACACTACAAATGATCTGAAAATAGCTTCCATGAATTTGCAAGAAATAAAATGGGGGAAAATAGAGCATTTACATGCTCAAACTCCTCGCTGAATTCAAGTTGAGCCAGAATTCCATAAAATCAAATTACTTTTTTTTCAGAATTATTGCCCAGTTTCCTATTTACTAAAGCCACAGGGTGATAGATTAGCTAATTACTCTCAATTTAATTAACAACAGTAAAAATCACAAGAAAATATATGAGCACTGATATATAGCTGCAAAGAACATGAGACAAGCAAGGCAAGTGGCAAATACTACTGTGGTTTTCAGCTAGTGAATCCTAGTTACGAAACATGGAGTTAATAATGCTTTCTTTTTCCATCATACAGAATCAGTGGCAGAGAAAGGAACAGAGTCAAGGGAATTAATTACCTAGATACTCCAACAAGATTGCAAGTAACCCAAAAAGTTAAGTATGACTGAGGCAACGGTGTCTGCAGTACACACTTATTCCAAGAACTTCGTACTGAATTGAGGAGGATGGGAACAAATATGACTTTAAATACTATGACAACATGAGGAAGAAGAAAGGAATCAAATTGTTTTTTGGACCATTTCAACAACAACCGATGGATAATTTTTGTTTTTTATTTATTCAAGTTGTATTGTAACCACAGTGCAGTTTCAATGGATTTCTCCACCAACTATTGGTTTGTCTATATCCATTTTGTCAGTTTTCATGTAACGGATAAAAAAATAATTCCTTATCAATGTATAAATTCTACTATGACCAGTAATAAAATAAAAAAGTCACCAAAAAAAAAATACGACCACTAATAAAACTAATAGTCTACCTGTTTAGTCTTTTTTATTATTATTTTAAATAAGAGTCTATCTGTTTTTTTTATCCGTAAAAGTCTATCTGTTTAGCCTTATTGTATAGTAAATGGTTTGTTGCCTTTTTAGTTTTTCAGTGTTAATATTCACGCTAAATTTTATAAGATAATATTTATTGTTTCAAATAATTATTATATTTATAATATTCAATCGTAAATATATTGTCGCATATAAAACTTACCATGAATATAAATCTATAATAAAAATATATTACCACATTGATTTTACAATTTTTGTTATTATGTTAAATTCATGCAAATCTTATTAAAGTTTTAATGCAACAGAATGTCAAACTTATTCTAGAATGAATCAACAATGAATATATATGAGTGATATATCACCAACAAAAATAAACAATGGATAGATTAAATAATAAAAATAATATTAACTAAAAATAAATTAATAAAATATCAAAATAACCCTGATTTTATATGTTTCTCATGCTTATCCTCTCGCTCAGTTCATTAACGAGAGGATGTCATTCTATTTTTTTAAGAGGATGTCATTCTAGAAGTATCGTGTTATACATAGATGATAAATTATTATTTTGTTCTTGGTCAAGAAATTGTTATAAATGGATAAAAAAAATTGTTATGAATTGATTATCTTATGAGTTATGACTCGTATTTTGTGCTTTATTTTATTTTATTTTATTTTGGGTCAAAGAAACATTTGTTGAAAATATCCAACAAAGGATCATTAGTTTTTCTTTTTTACTGAACAAAGGATCATTAGTTGTTGTACTTCTTTATGGTTTTGTATGAATGTCCTCACCATTGATGGGTGTGGACTTTATTTTGGTCCATGTGAGAAAACTGTGTTCGTTGAGTTAACACCCAACTAGCCAACGCGAACTGAATAACCTTGGGAGTTTTCCATATAATGTTCACATTGCCACCAGATCAATATTTTCAGGTATTTCTTCAATTCTAACTCTCGGGATTTCTCTCAATATATGGACTCACCTTTTTTCGCGTATGACAACAAAATTTGTCCACCTTTTACTTTTCATTTTACCTCTTTAAGTTCTGGAGAGCATATTCACAGACTGGGTACTATGTCATACTTGGCCATCCCTAACAAAATCGATACCACCAAAAGCCAAACACTTTTCATGTGTCAAATGTTTTTATTAATTTGCTATATTTATTATCTAATTTTTAATATTATTTTAATTAATGACATCACATCATATATTTCATCCATTCTAAAATAAAATTATATTCAATTAAACTTAAACTCAATATTATATAAGTTTTTCAGTTTCAGGTTATTGACTCACGTGGAATCGACAAAACCATTGACACAATCTTCCTCCAATCTGAATTATACAACTATTCTCTAAAATTTCAAATTTGTAGCACAAAAAACAAAAAGAAGCAATTTTCCCCCTCATTGTATGAAATTGAATGTATACAATTCTTTATTTATCCTCTTCATTGTTTGGAATCTAAAGCATACAAATTCTTTATTTACATTTTCCTCGTACGAAAGTGTAAAAATTATCTCATTTATCCACACGATCAAATAAGGTATCTTACATGATAGTATTCTAAGTTTCGAACTCTCAAATGACCTTTTTTATTTATTTCCGATTAGAATAGATAAACGAGAAAAACGAGCAAGAATACAAGACTTATATACCACTATGATGTGAATAGTCAAAATCAATATAAATGACCCCCCTCCCTTCCCAAAAAAGAAAAGAAAAAAGTACCATAAGAAAGTTGACACTATCCCTAATTTAGTATATTAAAACAAGGAAAAAGCATCTCTTTTGACAAAATTTGTAAGAAAAGCACTTTAGTTCACAATAAGAACAAAAGAAAGAGAAGGGAGGAAAAAGACTTAAAAAAAAAAAGGGATGGTGAATAGATGCATGGTTTCTTCGTCTTCAAGACACACTCCACTATCTATAATAAGATGCCATGATATAAAGCATGAGTGCCGATGAAGTGGTGATTATCAACTCCTGCAGATACCATAAAGGTTGTCAACTTAGCAGCAACACACACTGACCAATGGGATAATACATAAGTTTGTCATTGGGCAATCAAAAAACATGGAAAAAAAACTATTAATAACAGCAGTGTGTGGTCTTATTTCCAGAGTTAATAAAAACCCAATGCATGGTCTTTAAATGTGTCATTGAAGAAACAACTTCTCGAACTCCTCCATTTATAAATATATCAAATCAGTTACACGACATCAAATTGGTCTTTGAAGGAAAATGAATGCCACTAATTATCATCAAAGATGAAAACATTAGTTGGTACCTTCGGTAGTTCAAGGGAAAAAATGGCTAATACCTGTGCTTAGTTAATTGATTTTATTATAGATTCTAAATTCATATGCACATTAAGAAGCGAGACATGGGAAACCATCATTGCAAAGTGTGAGAAAAGACTATCAAAATGAAGACAAAGACACATCCTTTGGAGGGAGAGTGACTCTAATTAAATTTGTGTTAACACCTATTCCTATTTTCCATTTCTCTTTCTTTAGGGTCCCAAAGAAGGTGGTGGGTAGGTTTGAAAGTTTGCAATGGTGGTTTTTATGGGGAGGGGGAGATGACCAAAAGAAAATATCATGGGTCAGTTGGACGGATACCTGCACATCTAGGGAGTAAGGAGGATTGGGGATTCGAGATTTGAGGAAGTTTAATATTGCCCTATTAGGGAAATAACATTGGAACTTATTTCAGAACCAGGGGGAGTTATGGCCAAAGATTTTGGAATCAAAGTACAAAGGATGGAGGAATATGGATGAAGAAAGAAGGAATCAAAAGGATTCGATTTGGTGGAAGGATTTATGTGCTGTGTGTGGGGCAATAGAGGAAGGCAAGTGGTTTAACAATGCTGTGAGGTGGAAATTGGGGAGCGGTAAAAATATAAAGTTTTGGGAAGATGGTTGGGTCGGAGGAGGTGAGTCAATGTTGGGGAAATACCCGAGACTCTACAGCATTTTAGAACAGCAACATCATGGACAGAAAGTCTTGGAACAAGCTCTATTTTTTTGCTAGCTATGGCTATAAAATTTTGAGAAAAACTTCAATATACCTTTCCATTACTGGTCCAGCAACATTAAGGCTGGTTTTTTGTATGGGGGGAGGGTGATGCTAACTAATTTTTTGTTGTTGGGTGGTTCTCAGCTGTATTATTAGTTACTGGACTCTGGTACACTAATATGTACTTCAGCTGGTTCTCAACTCCTTCACACCACATGAACTAAAATATAATACTCATGTAACCAAAAAATAGTTCCAAATCAGGAATAAAAAATGTCTCAAAGGCAAAAACAACTGCAGGCCATGCATATATTATTCACAAGGATAGTGGATAGTTCTATCTTTATATATTTTAAGCCAGGAAGGACTGCTCATGTATTAATAGTATACCTGACTGTTGTACAAAAGAGTAGGAATAAAACCACCTGCAAACTCAATTATGTTCAAAATGAAAGTGTATGCCTGCAAGAAAAGAACCAGAAAATATTAATCTTTATTTGGAAAATAAAGATTAAACTTGGTACAAGTGGAAGTCAAACACAATACAAAATTAAAATCTCTGTAAATGGGCTACCACAAATTTCTTTCTTTAAAAATACTCTTCAAATAAGAAATTCAATAAAGATTAAAAAAAAAGGAATATTAATGATCTGTCATACCATGACGAAAAACAATTTGGTTTTACATGAAGTGAAATAAGAAAAGAGGATGATAAGATGAATTGATCCCTCTCTCCCTTCCTCCTTGTTTCTTTTATCTTTCTTTGTTTCAGGAAAAAATCATTTAGATATATTATATCAGATTCCGAGTACCCAAAAAAATATATCAGCTTCCTTATTAATTGTTACAGAAGCCAAAAATTAGGGATATCAAAGTACTGATCCATGAGTCACACCAAAAGATCTAAGGAATCATCATACCAAAGATGAAATAGCTACACATCCAAAAACCAAGGCTAGTGATCGGAGCAGTCGTTTTCCCATGCGGAGTCCTTCTCCTGTGTCTTCACCCTCTTCCTGTAGCCAACAGTAACATGAACTATACAATTCTAATGATAACCCAACATGGTTCAAAAACTAAGATTTTAAAATTTCACCAAATATGCTGTCATAAGAGATGAAACTCACATTATATTTGGGGGTTACAGGAGATTCAGAGGCTTTTAACTTCTCAAAAAGCCTATAAACAAAGGCAAAGGCTAAAAACTGCAAAGGTTTATATTCAGCACTGCGCTTGACAAGGATCCAAGCTGTCTGCAGACAGATGATAAACAATTCTGTTTAAATACTACAATTTAAGACAAAAGACACAAGATTGATATGGTTTTTGAGCATTGATATTTTCCCAAACAACAACAAAGCCTTATCCCACAAGGTGATATTTTCCCAAAAATAAAATAAAATAATCCCTTATATCCTACTCACAAAAACAGCAGATATTGCCAAGTTGATGCGCATGTCATTTTGACTTGATTTAGTAAGCCTGAAATTACATTGAAGGACAAAATAACATCAAAAGATACAAGTAGCTGTTAATAGATTGATAGTGATAAGGGGGAAAACAATAATTTGAATAAAATGTAGAACACTAGAAATAAATGTAATCCATTCATGCAAGCAGGAAAAATGAGATTTTCCTTCCAAGCTATTGTATCCAAAAAGCATTTACAAAAAAAGGTCAAAATACAATTTTGGTTCCTCATCTGAATTTTTTTGTTTTAGTTTGGTCTCCCTAGTTTAAAAAACTATAAGAAATGCCACGTCAAAATGACATGGATCAGTACTAAAATGGTGTGTGTGTGTGTGGGGGGGGGGGGGGGGGGTAAGTGGTAACTAAACTAATCCAAATAGAAATCGTGATCTTCTCAAAGCAACAATAATATAAGAGTAATTGAATCATATCAAGAATAAAGGATATCCTAATTAATACTATTTATTTGGCAGTTTGATTAAGTGTTTTTTTATTCGGCTTATTTTAAAGAAATATCACCTATTTTTTTCAACTTTCTAAGAGCGCTTCTGAAAAACAAGAGATCATTTCCTTTGAAACAAACATGCTGTAACCATGATTGATTTAGATTTACACCAAATTCAAATTTTTTTTTTTCGGGGGGATGGTAGACTGTCATGCAGCAAAGCAACCTATAGTGATCCCAGCAATTATTTTAGTAAACTTATGGTAGCAACAGCAATATACAACAACAAAACTACAATCTCATTAATCATAAAAAGCAACATTAAACCTTGGCCCCCAAGGTATAACTGGAAGCTTGTCAGCATACTTGATCTCCTTTGAAACCTGCATTTAGTTTAATAGGTACATTAAGATTTTGAGATGCAAACAAAAAACAACATATTGGGGTCAAGAGCAATGCTAGCAACACACTGTAACACATCCTTTCTCACACTCTATATTATTGGTTAAAATTTATAGGAAACTACAAAATTATGAGTGGAACTCATTAAATATGGAGTGGCACACACAAAATATTGTGATTTCCAAAAAAATTCAACTAATAGTAAAGAGTGTGTTGCTAGCATTTCTCTTGGGGTCAAATACTTGGAAAAAAATAGGAAGAAGGCACAACACATATTTGAATGAGCATTTTTTTTCCATAAAGGTATCTCCTAGGGAGATAGTTGTGCACTTTTCAATATCTACTACCCATGCTAATATGAAAGCATTGCATAGCTGAAGCAAAAATCATGATTGTTGTATACTTTTTCAATATCCACTGCCCATGCTAAGCATGAAAGATTTGCATTGCATAGCTGAAGCAAAAATCATGATTGGGTGGGTACAGTCCGCATAGAGTTATCAATGATTCTAAGACGGGAATTGATAAATCATAATCCTGGCAGTTACTTCATCATGTCATTCTGTCTAACTTCCCCCACCTGCTCACCCAAAGCAGCCCAAAGAAAACAATGAAAAATAGCAAGAGTTCAAGATAAAAATGCACTATTTTGAGAAGGGGAAAATACATCAAATACATCCAAAACTAAATTAACAAAGTAGCTTCAACCTCAAACACAAGTTAACCAAGAAGTATTTCAGTGTTGTCATGCCATCAAGTTATGCGTGTGATTTTAAGTATCCACAAAAAAGAAAGATTTCCCTACATTACCTTAAATGATCCAAAAGTCACACCCTTTTTCCGATTAGACAATTGAGCCATCATGAGTTTGTCATATGCCTTTTCCAGCTGATCATACATTCACAACACACAAGATCCCACACATTAGTGCATTAAACTTTGACAAAAATCATATATCAATACACATCAATAAGAACCAAAAAAATAATGGAATCATCAACCTCATATATCACATATGTGAGTTTTACTTTGTAGGACAAGCATTAGAAGTAAACTTAAAATATTATATTATACATATTGCTCAGCTCATACTTTCAATTTCCAAACATGATTGCAAACAATCAACCTCACCCATTTGAAACTTGGAAAACTAGTTTTCATGTCAGCAATGACATCACAGACTGTTCCACAATATAATATTGTTGGAATACCAATAGTTTATCAAAACCATTTTATCTAAAAACAACGGAAAAACAGTTAACCTACTCTTGAAGCAGTTGCTTCATCGCCATTCATCTCAGCCTCCTTCTTTTTTTTAGCATATGCTGCCTTGACCATGTCAAATTTCTCAATAGGGCTTACACCTAGCACCTACATCACATACAGCAACTCAGATACAACTTGAATGACTTCAAATTCCAAAATATGAGCTAATCATGGTGAAGTTTTTCACTTTTTACCTCATAAGGATTAAATTCACCATCGGGATTAGAGCTTCCTGCCGCAGATGCAGCAGCACAGATAATCTTTCTATCACTCCATGCTGCTGTCTGGGGAAACCTGAAAACTCACACAAAATTGCATTTTATTAACCCTAGAAACTAGAAATGAGCTCCACAAAGATAAGAAACGCGTCATATGCGGAAAACAAGAGAAGTTGAAACGAAAATTTAATCTTACTAAGTGGATAGAAAGAAAGAGAGAAACGGATGACCTGAGGCTGATAGAGGTTGGAACTTTGGGGAGAAAATTATTGTGGGAGAAACTCAATTTGGGGCAGTGCAGTATGTTAGAGATTCCCAGAGCCATTGGGCGCGCCACTGCAACGATGTTATCTCTCTCTCAGTTTATGCCTGAAATTTAAGTTTTATAGGGTTTTGCTTTATCTTTCTCAATTTCTTCTTTCATTGTTTCGGATACTAGTATCATACAGTATTTGGTTTAGATTAAAGTTAGAAAAATAAAATCATTTTTATAGAGATAAAAAAGATAAATAATTAGGTTGAAAAATGAATAAAATTAAACGCTTTCTAAAATAAGTGAGTCATTAAAAAATATAAAAATAAAAAATTATGTCCTATAAGAATATAAATTTTTTATCATCGTTCAATCACAATTTATTTTATTGTATATGATAAATTTATTAATTTTTAAAATTATTGTATATGATAAATTTATTAATTTTTAAAATAATTATATTAAAATAATTTAAATGATGATTTATAATTAAATAATAATATAAGATTGGTTTACACGGTGAGTGTGTAGATATTAAATAAAAAAAATAACCTTGACTAAGAAAATCAACAAATATTATGCATATATAATAAATTGTAAATTTGTCAATATTTTTCCAAAAAAAATTGAAAATTTGTTAAAATTAATTTTTCTTTTTTTTTAATTGATAGTTTAGGTGAAATCCCTGTATATACACACTTGATGGATGTAAATTCCATTTTGTGTTAATTGTAGGGCCTAAAAATTGGAAGCCCTCACAGTCAAATGTATGGAGAATTTGAGATTGACATAATCTAATTGAGTGTGGTATAGTGCATAAAAAATAGAGGTAAACCAAGTGAGAGAAATTGCATGAAGTCGATTAATTTAGTGAACTACAGTAGTGAAATTATAATACAGTAGTGAAAGTATGATCCTAATATTTATAAAGGAGAGAAACATAAATTAAAAATGCAAGAACCATTTCAACAATTTGCTAATGTTTCGTTTTAACGGCTCCATTCTAATGTGGAGTACAAGGACAAGCAAATCTATGGATGATCCAAGGTCAAAAGATGTTTGCTTAGTTACACAGAAGCAGGCTATTATTGTGGAAGAGCCAATTAAAACTATTACAGTGGGAAAAACATTTTAGTCGTAGGATGCATTTTTTTCTTGAGATAAGTGTGGGTACACTGTAAGAATGGTTACACTGGATTTTTTTAAAACAAAAAAAATGACCCCTCTTCTTCGCATTGCTTTGCTTCTAGATTCTTACTCCCTTCTCTCGTTTCTCTATTATTGTATCTATATGCTTGTTCATTTCATCAAATTTAAATAAGCCACAATTTATTCACCAACATCTAAAATTAAATTACAAACATCACCATATATTCACCAGATCCCAAATTAAATTACAAGCATCAATATAATTTTTTTTAAGAACATAATAAAATAAATTAAAATATATAAAAACTAAACTGAAAAAAAAAACACTTATGCGATCTTGGTGTGGTGGAGTTTACTCAGGATATTTTGATTTCCGTGGTGAACCCAAAAAAAGCCCTAGTAGGCATCCATGGAGAGCTTTTTGACACCAACGACAGCTTCTTGTAGACGAGGTCATGACACTGTGGGAAGCAAAGGAAGAAGCTTGATGGAACCAAGGGAGACAGTGAACTTGATTTGCATAATAGGAAAGGAAAACATTGTTTTTTTTTTAAAAAGAAAAAGAATAATCCAGTGTAGGAGGAAGTCTTACGGTATATCCTACAACCAAAATAATTTTCCTACTGTGGAAAACATTTGAAACTAACATAGTAATCATAAAGCGACATCAACGGGCCATTATTATATTATCATAAAAAAAACAAAGTGTTTAATATCACCACTGTGCAGTACAGTCAATCTATTTTAAGACTTGTTATTTTTTAAGAGTTTAATATTATTCGGCAAGCCGTGTTAGATTTTACTTCGATTCTTCAGTTTTAAAAAGAATTTAATAATAGGCAAGTATTGTCAACATTAGAAAAAATTACACAGTAAGGTTTTTTTTATTGGTAAAGTACACAATAAGTGTATGTATTATTTTTGTAATTAAAAAGACAATTTTTTTTAGAATAGAAATAAAAAGCAAAAAAGATAAGATACTGAATTGGAAAAATATAAATGATAAAATATTGAAAGTAGAATATTAATTATTTTTTAAAAAGAAGATGTTATACTGGAAAATACTTTAAAAAATTATTATCACTGTTTCTTTTTTCTATTTTTATTTTTAAAAACAGAAAAAAGTTTTCAAAAATAATAATTGTAATTGCAATGATTCCTAAGAACTAAGAACTACATAATTGAATTGAAGTTTAAAGTTGAAGGAAAAGTTTGCCTTTGCCTCAAATAACAGTCAAAAGTCACTACCAAAAAAAATGGCAGTCAAAAGTACTTTGTTTCAGTATATATGCATTTACAAACTTCTCTCGAGCCTTTATTTAAAAATTATCCATCGATCATCTTTAGTTTTCATCTGGCAATTTGCTTTGCCAAAATGGATTTTAAGTTTTGTACACAAACACCAAGCTGAAACCAATTAAAGGTTGATATCTAAAAATAAAAATAAAAAGTTAATTTGTAGGAGTGAGACAAATTATATGTAGTATCTCATGCAATCTAGCTATATAATATCCTAGATTTCCATTGTCTCATGATGTTTGCCCTGATTTGATGAATATATATTGTACCAAAATTCCATTTCTTCACTGAGCTGACAAGAACCATGATTGTCCTTAATTTCTCCAAAAGTATCTGAGGAGACTGCACCGTAAAATCCTGCAATAGGTGGATTAATATTCCTTGAGGGTAAACCGTAATTGGCAATCATTACACTTGATGCATTCGAACTAGTATTTGCTTGTGCCTCTTGCAAGATACGTGAGGAAGGATTGCCATTGTGCACTCCACTTTTCTGGATCCTCTTCTTCAAATGGGTATGCCAAAAATTCTTTATTTCGTTGTCTGTTCTTCCGGGCAAACTTGCCGCTATAGCAGACCATCTATGCAATCAAGGGGTTCACACTTCACAATCATATTCTATAATGAGAAAAAAGACTATACACCGAAAATATGTTACATCTCATATCTTCTTGAAATCTTTAAAATAGGAAATGATATATGCATGGCATCTTTTTAAATCAGTACACACGAGATATTTGGAGTTCTTGTTTCCGTAGCCAGAACTCATTCACGGAGAGAGACAGAGAAATAGAGCTAGAAAACAGTGTAGTCAATTAACAATATATATGTTAGGTACCCTACATGCACCAACCTGTTTCCAAGAATTCCATGTAGCTTTAGGATGGTATCCTCTTCTTCCTTGCTGAATTTCCCTCGTTTAATATCTGGCCTCAAGTAATTTATCCAACGAAGCCTACAACTCTTGCCACACCTTAACAAACCTAAAACAATCATATCATAGCATATAGATTAGAAAATATATAATACAGGAAAAAGGAATGTAATTAGCACAGTACTGACCAGCTTGTTTAGGAAGCGCACGCCAGTTTCCATGGCCATATCGTTGAATATGAGAAACCAATATCTGATCTTCTTCAGCAGTCCAAGGTCCCTTCTTCAATCCCATTCTCTCACAACAAGGAGTTCTCGTCATGGTCGGTCACTGCACTGCACAACACAACACAATAATAATGTAAGCTCCTTTTCTTTCTACTAATTAATAACTTTGCTGTGGCCTCGATTGCGCTCACGCTCTTTCAAGGTACCTTCGATCGGCTCCTTTATTAGGGAAAATATACAACATATATATATATATATATATATATATATATATATATATATATATATATATATATATATATGTGGTCCAAATAAACAGCATATATGGCTTCCAAAACAAAAGTACTTGATAGTGATCACATCATATCATATCCCTTTTCGTGGGTTTTCCAATTCCCGTTTTACTACTCCAAATTAAAGCACGCACACCTACACTTTGAAATTAAATAATTGCAAAAATGTGTGATCAAATCAAAGTTTCTATACTTTTTAAATTAAATAATGAATTTAGTTTTCAAATTTTAAAAGTATTCTAATTTTAAAAAATATATTAAATTCTTAACACGAGAAGCTAAATTTACATATATTTTAAAGTTTGAAGATAAAATTTATGGACATAATTAAGAATATAAAGACCTTGACTATATGTAACCATGTTATAAAAAGTAAAAAAAAAAAAAGAAAAAACACATTTTTTCCTTAAATAAATATATAGGAAGACCTTATCACAGTTTTGTGATAATCTATAGAGAGATGGGGCACTAGCTTGAAGAAACTGCTCCCATAATTAAAAATGCAACAATAATGACTTTGAATCGTTTTGTGACAAAGTAGCAATTAATGCTTTGTAGACTCCAACTGAGTTTCCAGGTTGCTTCTCTTTAAAACTTGGGCGTCCTGTAAAGGGCAAAAGTAATGATATATGTTATGTTATGTTATGTTGTGTGGGTCAAAAGTAGTATGCGCGGCATGGACAAAATGGACTTCTTGATCATGTCTTGCTATTGCTACTGTTTCTGCCGCCTTTTCTTTCCATTGTCCCCGTTAAGTGCGTGCGTGCTAGTTACCATCTTCAATGCTGCTGCAATACAACAAGAAAAAACACATTATATATTTTTCTTTCCTGTTGCATTGTACTTATATAGTAATAAGTTTTTTAAATGAGAATACTTCAGTTACTGTCACAAACGAAAATAATAAATAAAAATTAAGTTAAATTGTAATTTTCATCTCTCTTTAATTATCAATACTATTTTGGTTCTTTGATTATCTTTTTGTGATTTTAATTTCTGCATTAAAAAATAATAATTTTAGTCTCTCTCAATTTTTAGAGTGTTTTATTTCTTTTATTTTAGTTCAATTTTTATTGAAAGGAAGATTTGACATTAAAAATTGATATGTGTTTCAAATTAACAAAAAGAGAGTATATAAAATAAAATATAGGTATATCATTTTTTTATTTTACAATAATACATATTAATTTAAGGTATCATTAAAAATTAATTCAATCGATTAAAATATAAATATACCAAATTATCTGTAAATGCACAAAAAATGTATAAAAATTAAGAGAGAAAAAAAATAAGAGAATGAAAATTATGAAATAATTAAAACGGTGATATAAATTAATCTTGATAATCAAGTTTGTTATAATTAACTTTAATTTTAATTGTTCATTTCTGAGTAATACAATTGAAGTTCATTTTTTATTATTTTATGTGCTCTCTTTTTCTCTCGTGATCTTCTCTCTGTGTATATGAGAATCTTAGTAGTATATATTTTATATGCATTCTTTATTGTTGATATATATTTATTAAAAATCATAAAACTAACTAAATCTCATTCTTTATTCAATAAGTCATATTCATAATTTTATATAACTAATAATAGAAAATGTCTTAGAATAAATGTGTGTTTGATCAATCTTGATAAGATTGATTTTAGTTAAAATTGATTTTAAAGTAACCTAATTTATAATTGTATGATTTTCTTATAAATATAAGTTAAAAATAAAATTCAGTATATATGTTTTTTTTCATCTAAGACAAAAGTATTCAAAATAACTTTAAATTATAATTAATTTTAATTCCAAAATCAATTCTGATTTTAGATTATAAAACATGAAACTTGCTGTAGTAAGAAGAAATCAAGACATAATGTCACGCACTAGACATTCATGAAGAGTACGGGCTTTGAATCCATCTAATTTAATGCACTTTATCTTCTTATTTTCATTCATCCCCTTTCTTCTTCTTCTCGCTTTGTGAGGCATCCTATGAACATCTCTCCCGTGGTTCCTCTTATAAAGGCAGGTAAGTGGCTTTTTCAAGAAAAAGAAAAAGAATGATTTCTTAAAATTAAAAATCTTATTAAAGTAATAAATTAACTCTTATATTTTATATATTACACGCCATTCTTTAATGCAAATTTTTTTTTTATTATATTTCTCTCTTTGTGATAAATATTTTTATCATTAATTAATACTTGTCCTATATTTTTTTAAAAATTCTCATTTTTTTACCTTAAGGTTTCTATTCATTTATATATATATATATATATATATATATATAATAGCGCTAGCACATGGTACCTGGAATAATAAATAGCAGCACTGCAAGATTTTCTTATAGAATAATGTGTCTCCGTATCTCTTTGGGCAAATTGCAGGTAGGTCAAATCATCATGACAAAGGTTGACTTTGGTGTGTAAAAAACAAGGAGAAAAACTCTTCTTTACTACGATCATTACGCCTTCAAATTAATTAATGAACTACAAATTTATGCATATATATCCCAATTGCCAAAACATTGACCTTAGACCACAATTGCAAAACTCAAGCAATCACATCAACTGGTGTTCCTTTGTTTAAATTTAATTAAAATTAGTTTTCTTTAAGTTTTAGTTATTGGTCATATTTAACAACGGATTTTACATTAAAGATATACATAGGATGAGAAAAAATAGTTAAAAAATAAAACAAAGTCAAAGAAAAAGTTTACGACCATATCAGTAATTTTTTTATCCTTAACAATTAAATACAATATTAAAAAATTTAGAACACTTACATATAATACACTTTGTTAAAAATTAAATTTTGTCAAAAGTATTTTTAAGGGTATTAGTAAAAGATTACTAAAAGTTATAATGAATGTGTAAATATATTTTATTTTTATTTTTATTGTTTAATCAATATTTAAAGAATGTTTGTTACACTAACATTTTCCTTATTATTTTATTAATTATTACTATTCAAGATAAAAGTTAATAAGCATTTTAAGGACTCTAATTAATGAAATAAAGTATAACTTTTTAAACAGATGCAAGAGATTTTGTTACAGTTATCCTCTACATTACAAAAACTAAAACTAAAATACCAGAGATTATAATTAAATAAATTTACCACGCCTATCTCATTGTATCATCAGATCTCTTTCCATAATTTCAGACAAAGAAACCATATATGATCGAATATAATAAGGTTTTCTGACGAGCTCCATATACGTTGGAACTCATAACGTAATCTACCGTGCCTGGGTATTTATTTCTGATACATAATAACCTATAAGTTTTTCAAACAACATTAAGAAATTGAAGAGCTAAGTCCAAGATTGAGCCCATCTGAAAAATTTAGAGCAATAAAGAGGAATCATTGGTCATCTTCTTCAGAATCTTCATCATATTTTGCCTCAATAAGCTCCGGCCGAACTGATGGCTTGCTCTTTAACGGTTCTCCTTGTTTCCATGATTGTTCAAGCTGTTCCTTTTCCTCTAGTAATTCAATTTTTGTAAAGCACAAATAGTCAACACGTTAAGGAGGCACATAAGATACTAGGATTCTTATGAATAATTATGATCTACTTTTTTTAGTTTAATTTCTTTGTATTATCTATTAAAAATAATTTACATTGTCAACCAATTATAATAAGTATAACCTGTAAGATAATTATTGTGAAAGTTAACAAAAATACCAACTATATTTGGTGATTTCCAATTGATTGACAATATAAAAACTGTTTATATGGTGATGCATAAACTATTTACTCTTTCTATATAAAAATATAAAGGATATTCTCTATTTCTTCCTCTAAGATTTGCACGGTCAATTTGATTTTGCAAATAGACTAGGCGAGTCAGAATCCTCTGCAAGAACATATTCATAAAGTGGGTCAGAAAAATATGAATGACATTTACAAACTATCAGTATAACAAATATTAAAACCAAAATAATTCATATTACATATAAAGTAGAAGAAACTGAATCACAAATGCAAGAATTTTGTTACACATTCATGTAGCGGAAAAAGTAAAAGCCAGTGACATGTACAAAATGCCAATGTTTTAATCAAGGGTTATTATATTCATACGCTTGTTTTCTCTCCCATTTCACTTTCACTTCATTTTTTTTTCCTATCTCTCTTTATTTCCCATTTTATCATTTGCCGCATCTATCAGTTTCTCTCTGTTCCTTTATTTTTCCTCTCTATCTGTCTTTTTCTTCCTATCAAGCACTCCAAAATTGGGGTGTGCCTTTAACTTTTTTTCTATATCAATCAAGATAAATTAGAAAAGGAGCTCCCTCTTTCCCATATTCTGTTAACTGTGTGTTACTCAAGGAAAATAAAAGTCAAGGTTTCAACCTGTAAGTTATAAACTCTTGCAGAAAACTGATATAAAAAGCAAATATAATTGATTTTTCTAGTAAAAGGTTTAGCTACTGTATTTGGTGTAATGATATCTGAATCTTGGATTGCTACAATCCAGAAAGTGAATCTAAATTAGTTATTGATCAGAAATTTTAGATCCAGTAGTGGAACAAAGATAAATGTTCACTAAGCATAGAGTCAGGGATCCTTACGTGTTTTGTTATATCCTCGTGAAGAATTTCAGCCTTTTCTTGAACCTCCACCTGCCAAACGCCAATGGGGAAAACAAAGTAGTTAAATCCCATTTTCTAAGCTATGACAAGATACATTCAGGAACTGACTGTAAACTACACAGACAAAAAATCAATACAAGAATAAGTAGCAGAAATATGGTTTCCAATTACACTAATTTTTAGATTTTTAATTCCTATTTCTGATAGTTGTGTCCTTCAAAAGATAAAACAGTTGTTCTTTATGTATGAAACAACTTACAACACTTAATTTTGGGAGCAAGCCGGCTTTCACTTTTTGCTGCAAATCCTCACATTCTTGCTGTAAGCAAGGTAACACAATTGGTTATAATGTATTCTAGGACAGCGACAGAATCCATAGTTAATGTAATAACCATATAATTTCCAATGCATAGTTGCATTGGAAATGTTCATAATTGACTCTGGGAAAATAATAATAGGTTCATTGCAAGTCATTTACCTCTGTGAAGTCTTCATCTGACAGCTCAGAAATGGGAACAGCCTTATCCATGAAGGAAACTTGCAAGAGAGTTCCATTTGATATTTCATCAAAGAAAACACCTATAAGTTAAACAAGTCAATCATTTAAGATATGCATAGAACCACATTAAGAAATATAAAGTAACTTAACAAAAGTAGAGAAAAAAAGTGGTGAGCACACAGTATCAGATCTGTATGTAATTTTGTACCTAGAACTCTCAAGAGATGGTAAGACTTCCTTTGCCTAGAATCATTGGAATCCACTTTGGCTCTGACAAAAGTTCCAACAGCCTTAACCACAAAACTTTCAGGCTGTTTTGATAACTCTAGCACCAAACTTCGTTTTAGGTAAATGAGGTTTATATTATTGGCAGTAATGGACACAAAGCGGCTATGTTTGATAAAAAAAGATCCCTTTTTCAATGGAGGTTTTCCAATTAAACTTGATAGTCTGCTTCCCATGCTTGTTTTCTGATCATTGACATGCTTGTCTGTAGAACTGTTTTCTATTTTCTCATCTTTTTTCTCCACAGATGAATCATCCAACTTCTTGGCAATGTGAAACTCCAGTAGAGGATATATCTGACTTTTTGGCATAACTTTCTTTCTAAATATAGGAAACAACCTTTCATCAGCGAGGAACTTCCCCTTATCTTCAGGGTGATGAAGATTTTTCTCCTTAATGTATTCATGTATGAGAGAATTTACATCACATTGCGTTAATGGTTCACTTTCACATTTCCCAATGGATGCAAGGAAGCTAATGAGAAGTTTTGATCCCCATCCCTCAAACTCCTCTAAATTCTGTTTGGCTGGCTTATAATCTTCATCACTATGCCTTAACATCGAATCATTTTGTTTTTCTTCTTCACCTTTACAATATTTTTTATTATGCAGAAAATCTTTACCCTTTTTGTAGTTGGGCTGTGCAGCAAAGATATCATCACTAGTCAATCCTTCTTTTGTCTCTGAATAGTACCCCTTCCTTTTGGATGGCTTATAATCTTCATTAATATTTGATTCCCATGACATCAAATCATTTTTCTTTTCTTCACCTTTACAAAAAAAATTATGATGCAGAATTTTTTTACCCTTTTTGTAGTTGGGCTGTGCAGCAAAGATATCATCACCAGTCAATCCTTCTTTTACCTCTGAATTGTAGCCCTTTTGTTTGGCTGGCTTATAATCTTCAACAACATCCCATTCCCATGACATCAAATCATTTTTCTTTTCTTCTTCACCTTTACAAATTCTTTTATGATGCACAATTTTTTTACCCTTTTTGTAGTTGGGCAGTGCAGCAAAGATATCATCACAAGTCAATCCGTCTTTTACCTCTGAATTGTACCTCTTACGTTTGGCTGGCTTATAATCTTCATCTGGCTTATAATCTTCATCAATAACCTGTGACATCAAATCAGTTTGCTTTTCTTCTTCACCTTTACAAATTTGTTTATGATGCGGAATTTGTTTACCCTTTTTGTAGTTGGGCAGTGCAGCAAGGATATCACCACTAGTCAATCCTTCTTTTACCTTAATAATGTCCCAATACTCCTTGAATAGATATTCATATGTTTCTGTGTCATCTAAGGTTATTTTGTTCTGCAATGAACAATCAACTTTTAAAGGACAATATAAAGATATCTCTCTTTAAAAATAAGCTGAACATAAAAAGAACAGGGATAAGCAATACATGTACTACCAATCTGATTAAATCAGTTTAGCTGTTCCAACAGCAAAAAAATGGACTCCACAATTTTGGCTCTATACTCATCTGTAGCACAATGACTTAACCAGCCACTTTCACTTTAACTACAAGATTTAAGCTATGTTTCCGCAGTACAAAATCCCCAATGTTGCACATTATTTTTACATTTAAAAACTGAAAATATCTTTAGCTTCCACAAAATTATAATGCTGACATCACCCAAATCTTTGTCTTCACACCATTATCCCCTATTTTTTATTTCCTTTTTCGCTCTAATAAATAATGGTATTTGCATGTCTCCAGCTTGAAAATGAATAATTTAGATTTTAGGAATTTGTTAAATAATGTTTAAAATATTTAACATATTGTTGAAGTAAAGATAAGGATCTTGTTGAAGTAAAGATAAGTAAATTACGTGCAGTTATAGTAAGAGAAGCAAGGGTATAACAAGGGAACCAGATTCAGTGCATTCACACAGTCGTGAATCATCACTGTTGGATGAAGATTGAGCGGTTTAAATTCCATTTACATATTTTAAGTTTGATTTAAGAGAAAAATATGATCCATCTGATCTTCATCCAACAGTTACAACTAGTCCACAGCGTGAATGTGTTAAACTCCCAATAGCAGGGAGATTCCTGGTTCGTGTAACAAGTAAATTTGTTAAGAACTATTCAAATTCATGTTATCACACCTACCCCCTCGGAGTCATGGTCCAAATTTCGTTCTATAATCACCGCAAGCTCCGAACAGTCAATGCATAAGCCTTTTACCCCTCGAACAACCGTAAAATCAGAGGCAGCAAAGCACTTTCTGCACACACCATTTGGACAGCTAATACAATGAAACTTAGAACGTTCATTACAGTCGAAGCAAAAATGCCGACCTGAAATTGAAAAACACAGAGAAAGAAAAGCACATCACTATAAGTTAAACTATATTTGCATAAAGCTCTCACTACAGTTAATCACTCCCCAAAAGAGAACACTGACTACAAAACTTGGAAATATTCAGTGGGAAACAAAGGAATGTGGCAAATAAACTTATCCCCTCCGCACATGATGGATCAAAAACATAAATCCCAATGCATGCAAAACGTTACTCTCATATTTCTATCACTAAACCTCACATATGGGTTAGTAAGGTGAGAAAGTAATACATTATCAATAAATCCAACGAACTTACCACAAACCCAATATTTTGCAATGTCAAAAAAAGAATCGTCCTTGTTAACACAGACCGGGTGATAAACTTTTCCACAATCGCTGAAATGTTGATACCCATAGATTAATTAGCACCAAAGTAAGTAACCGGTTTTGGTGGAGAAAAAAAAGAAAAAGACTCACTTGTGATCACAAACGACCATTTGTCCACCATCCTTGCATTCAAAACACCACTCCTCCCCTGATTCTTCTTCTTCTTCTTCTTTTGGAACAATTGACTTTTCTATGTTCTTGGCCATTTTAGGGTGCAGAGAGGGTGTCACGCTCACAATGGTTACATACACTGTTGCTTGAACTTGAAGGAAAAATAGTATCTTTTTGGAAAAATAAGTTACTGTAATCAATTAAATTAAATAGGGAATAGAGAAAGACCAAAACCAAAAGATGACGTCAAGTAAAGCGTGTGCACTGTATCAAGACCCTGCAAATAAACGAAGGCAAACTAAGGTCTACAGTACATGTGTGATGTGTCCCATTGGATTTGGACTAAGTATCTTTGTTAGTATTAATTAATATTAATACTAATACATTGTTTTTCGGTATATACAAAATAAAAGTTTTTTTTTTCCGTAAATATACTTTCTCTGTTATTTTTTCCCAATATTATATTGTAATTTAATTCTCATATATACTGGGTGAGACTTTCTCTCTTCTTTTTGTTTTTTTTTTTAATTTAAAATATTATGTTATATAATTTTTTAATTAGTTTTAAAATTACTTATTTATTAAATTAAATTTTATTATTTTGTTTTTTATTTTTTTAAAGAAAAATAAAAAAATTGGATAAAATTAGAGTATAATTTTTTAGTTACTTTATATGTATTTTTGTAGTTAAATTTATGTGTTGTTCATATTTTTTTTGTTATGTTCATTAATTAAAAAAATAAGAAAATTAGTTAGTAGTATTAAAATAAACTAAAAAACACAATAAAAAAATAATTGATAAATCTATCTTATACAATAGACATAAAATTTTAAAGAATAGTAACTGTTATATTGAAAATATTTTTAAAAATATCTTTAAATAAAAATATATTAAAAATATCTTTAAAAATATTTATTTAACAGTTATTTTTTACTTAAGTGATAAGAATTGATATTTTTATTATTTACGACTTGTAGATATGAAAAGAAAAGATTAAAACATCCAAAAAATATTGATAACTGCTAAATATAAATTATTTCTTATAATAAAAATATATTGAAAATATCTTTAAAGATATTTAATTAACAATTATTTTTTTCTATCGATGAGACAATAATATGAAAGAGATGAGTGGGATCCTAAAGAGAATGGCGCATTATGGACGAAAAAGAAAATAATCGAAAATTAAAATTTCAAAAAAAATCCAAATATTCGGATTTTATACTCATCTAATTTCTTAGCCTTAATTTCATAAGATAAATTAAAATATATAATAGACAAATACTTTTAATATTAAATTATAGTATAATTAAAATTTATAAGAAATAAATATTTCTAAATATACAGATAAAAAATAGCAGTTTGGAATCACTGAGAGATTAATCTGTAAAGATAGTGCGTGAAATATAAATCTAAAGGAGAAAGAACATATAATATTTTTTAAAAAGCTAAAAGAACAAGTTTTAGGTATGATATTGACAATATCTAAGAGAATAAGAAAATTGATAGTCTAACCTTTTAAGTTTCTATATTCTAATTTATTATAACGTAAGTAAATATGTTCAATTCTGTTTTCTTTATCTCTAAACTGATTTTATCACTATTTATTATGGTTGAAATCGTGATAAAAAAAATAAATTATACCATAATCCAATAATAAATACTAAGTAACAAATAAACCAAAAAGATAAAAGTGAATAAAATGGATTCAGCATAAAAAATCATGAAGACTGGGGATTCAGCATTGATTGCATTTTCTCTGCACCATCAGACCAGTACTTGTTTCCTTTATGTGAGTTGAAGCAGTAGCCATAAATAAGCCATCGGTGGTTACAGAAATCAAACTTCACCAAATTGAGCTTTTGTTTCCTGATGCCCATATTGAAACTTGCACTTTTTTCTTTAGTTTTGTGCATATACTATATGACTTGTTGACTTTTGCCCTTTTTGTTTTTATTGTATTTTTCTATTTTTTGCTATATATTCATTGCTCTTTTAGTCTTTTTTATTTAAATTTTTCTCAGTTTTTTGTATTTTTTATTTGATTACCTTAACAAATTTGGGTGTTCACGAAGAACTTATACAATACTCATATAAAAGTGAAGCTTGTTTAAATAGGTCAAGTTAAATATTATTTTTAAAAGCTTATTTAGTTTTTTTTCTTCTTAAATAGGTCATAGTTTTCAATACTTATCATAGTTCTCCTTTGCCTATGCTTTGTTGGCTCTTGTACTTATTTTCTGATTCTTATTATTGTACTTTAACCAGACACAAGGATCTTGTACCATTTTTTCTTTAATTTCTATATCTCAGTGACAATATATTTGTGGGTGCCGGTGGGAAATAAAACATGTTATTGAATGCAACTATGCCTATGGGGAGTGAGGGGACCAAGAACGGTTTAAGAAGCCATCCATGCTTGCTATGAAGCAAAAATTGGGCACCCAAACTTGTCGGATCGTGGTAGGAAGCAAAATGGGACAGCATTCTGTAAATTGATTCCGTGCTGACTGATATAAAACCCACGGGCTTAGGATCTTTTTTCTTCTAACTCAAATATTTCCTATCCGAACACTAGGGATTAATTTCTTAAGATATTGAGAAACATTCAAAAAGATTAATTTTTTCATTATATCATGTTTGTTGTGAAAGAATATTATAAATATACATTTATTTTCTTTTTTTATTTCATTTTCATCTTTTTTTTCCCTAATTGTCTATTTTCTTCTCATCACAATATTTATTATATTTTTCTTCCTATCACTCTTTTCCTTTCACCCCAATTTAGCTTAAAATGGGGAGGACAACTGGCTAGCATTTTTTGCTAATAAACAAGAACAACAACAATTACTATTACATATAGGATCAACATTGAACTGAAAAAACTTTATTGATAAAAAATAGGGAGTTGCCATCGAATTTATTTTGAGAAAACATTAGAAAAAGACTGAAAAGAAATTGATCCTTGAAATCAATCTTTTGAGATGTAACTCAGTTTGCAACTTGAGATTCATGAAGCAAACTTTTATCTATACAAAAAATGTAAGGAAATAATGAGGGGGGTTCTCTAATTTTTTTTATAATCATAATATCCATATAAAGTTGTTTCCACCAAAACTAGTGAAAAATCTTCGTCCACAAAAACAATAATAATTAGTATTATCAATTTTCTTTTTTATTTATTAATTTGGTCTTTTATAAGGCAGTGATTTATTCTTTTAATCATTGAAAAGTAGTATCGATTTTTTTTTTACGAAAGTAGTATCGAATTAGTCATTGAAAACAAGATTAATTTAATTTTATTAAAGTTAAAAGTAACGAGTAGATTTTCAATTATAAAAAAATTCCCTTCAGTTAAAATAATGTTATAATTCAATTCCTTATTTTCACAGTGATAATTCTGATATAACTTTCCATAGTTGAAGTATTGTGTTAATGTAATTTACGTTTGGATGAAAAAAATATTAAGTTTCCTCAAAATTTTATATTTTTTTATGTTTCAAATTTTTGTATCATTGAAAAATTGAAATGGTAGCCACCCTCGACCGAAATTCTTGCAAACGAGTATTTCAACGTACGCATACATTAAAAATGATGGCTCATGATGATATAACTTTTGTGAAGCCAGTAACTAGGGGTGAATGATGTTGCCCTGTAAAACTGTTGTAATGGACGAAGAAATACAAATATTTTTTAAACAGAAACAATTATATATATATATATATATATATATATATATATATATATGTTGGAGTTGAATAGGACAATTATTAACTGTAATTTTTTTTGGATGTAGTCGTATATTTAAATTTTACACTCAATAAGAATAAATTCATGTCAATTAATTTAGGTTATGTAAGGAGTAAAATCATATATCATATATGAAAAAAAACTAGAACTCATCATTATTTTATTTTGTTTTTGTTGATAATTTTGGTACATGGTGGATCACCTTTGACAGTTGTCCACCCTAGCCTTCATCAAAAAATAAAATTAAGATATTTAAATGAAAAAAATTATTTTAATTAAAGAAATTAAAGAATCTAACCACAACAATTAAAAGTTAAATGAATAATCTATTAAAAGACTAAAATACAGATTAGCCATAATATTGTTTAATTTATATTGAATTTGTTTCCATTCATATGTAAATAATAAAAAAAGAAGTAAAGAGCAAAGAGGCGCATTAAACAGCAGTGAGCGGGGTGTTGGGGAGGGACCTCCGAGTCAGAGGAGGACCGAGTCGCGACCGATTCCTTTTGAGTCGTGTTGTCATTTGTCAGCATTAATGGTCCCATCCATCCTCACCCTTCGATCTCATCTTTCCCATTCCATTCCCACCGTCCGATCCTTTTCCTCTTTCTCTTCCTATTTCAATTTCAATTTCAATTCGCGAATGCGTGTGCGAGTATGAACTTGTTTGGCTGAACGAAGAACCCTAACCTCTCACCAGCGCAAGCTTCTCCTGCAACCCTCCAGACGATCAACTGGGATCCCAACCGCTCTCTCGCCCTCGCCAGGTCTTTGATTCTTGTTTCCTCTCTTTCCTTATTTCATGCCACCACACCAATCGTATTCTGTTCTTTTCCTTCGTATTTCTTATTTTGTTTTTCTTTCTCTGTTATTCTACTTGCTCAATCCTCTTTGTGTCTTTAATTTAGGTTTTACAACGTTTTTTTCTCCTTCTGTATGCGGTTATAATTCGAGAAGTTTTGTTTAATGAACAGGTGCTGAGTGGCTTTAATTGTAAATCTTGGCGCTCCATGTGTGAACCTTTGTTGGGTGGTTTAGGCTCAGACTTGCTTTGTTTGCAGATTTGATTGGATCGGCTTCCTGCATACTTGGACTCGGGAATTTGGACCAAAAACAGTTCTCGAAATCTTGCTTGTTTCTAAGTCGTGTTCTTGTTTCTAAGTCGTTAATGCCAGTGCAGTGAAGTAATTTCTGGCAAGTTGATAGTAGAGGTTCGTTCATTGTGGCAGGGGAGGGGAGGGTTCGAATTTGGGCTACAAATAAACTCGGTTTACCCATTTTGGTGGCTTTCCCTTTGTCATTGGAGCCATGGAAAATGTTGATTTGATTGTCTAAGGCAAGGCCAAGGTATGAGTGCAGCCTATGCTGTATCTGCTTTGTAACTCAAGATTTACGGACCATGGAAGCCAATGGAATCACTCATGACAGTAGCCTAGGAGCGGGGAGAAGGGATAAGAGAGAGGTGGGAGACAAAACGATGGAAGATTTAAGTAAATACGTACACAGCCCTGCTCACTTGGCAGTTGCCAGGCGTGACCATGCTGCCCTAAGGCACATTGTTTCTGCCTTGCCTAGGCTTGCTAAGGCTGGTGAGGTCACCACAGAAGTAGAATCTATTGCTTCTGAACTTCAAGCTGATGAGGTCTCTACTGTTATTGATTGCCGTGACGTTCCTGGTAGGGAGACTCCTCTTCACCTTGCTGTGCGTCTCCGGGATCCAGTCTCTGCTGAGATTTTGATGGCTGCTGGTGCGGATTGGAGTCTGCAGAATGAACATGGTTGGAGTGCTCTCCAAGAAGCAGTGTGCACCAGAGAGGAAGCGATTGCCATGATTATTGCACGGCACTATCAACCTCTGGCTTGGGCTAAATGGTGTCGTAGACTTCCCCGCATCGTCGCTTCAGCATCTCGAATTCGTGATTTTTATATGGAGATAAGTTTTCATTTTGAAAGCTCTGTCATTCCTTTTATTGGGCGAATAGCTCCTTCAGATACTTATCGGATTTGGAAGCGTGGGTCTAATCTCCGTGCTGATATGACCCTTGCTGGTTTTGATGGCTTACGCATCCAGCGATCGGACCAGACTTTTTTGTTCCTCGGTGAGGGCTATGTTGCAGAGGAGGGTAATTTTACTCTGCCACCTGGTTCTTTGATTGCTCTTTCTCATAAGGAGAAGGAAATCACGAATGCTTTGGAAGGAGCTGGTACACAGCCAACAGAGTCTGAAGTTGCTCATGAAGTTTCCTTGATGTCTCAGACAAATATGTATAGACCAGGTATTGATGTTACTCAGGCTGAACTTGTTCCCCATTTAAATTGGAGGCGTCAGGAGAAGACTGAGATGGTTGGGAATTGGAAGGCAAAAGTTTATGACATGCTTCATGTGATGGTTAGTGTGAAGTCAAGACGGGTTCCAGGTGCTATGACAGATGAAGAGCTTTTTGCCGTGGAGGATGGAGAAAGCATGATGAATGGGGAAAACAATGATGAGTATGATGATGTATTGACTGCAGAGGAAAGAATGCAATTAGATTCTGCACTGCATATGGGGAACTCTGATGGTACTTATGAGGATGAGGAACATGGAGCCTTTGATGGTCAAGAAAATGGTTCTGCAGCTTCCCGTGAGAATTCTGAAGCCAATGGTGTGGTTAAAGAAAAGAAGAGCTGGTTTGGTTGGAACAAGAAAAGTTTGAAGAGTAGCAGTGATGATCCTGAGGATTCCAAAGCTGTGAAGAAAAATTCCAGGTTTGGCTCAGAAGGTAGCAATCAGAGATCAGCTGATCAGCCGAAGTTAGCATCTGACTTTCTGAGGGAGGATAGTGTAGACTCTAGGAAGGGAAAAGATAAAAACATTAAAAAGAAGAAGAAAAAAGGAGCAAACAACAATGAGTCAAAGAATGAGAGTGAGTATAAAAAGGGTTTAAGACCTGTGTTGTGGTTGACGCCAGACTTTCCTCTGAAAACTGATGAGCTGCTGCCTCTGCTTGACATCTTAGCAAATAAGGTTAAGGCTATTAGAAGACTCAGAGAGCTTTTGACAACAAAGCTTCCTCATGGAACTTTTCCTGTCAAGGTAATCTAAATACCATAACCCATTAGTTTTTTGTTTTTTATGCACTGTTGCTCTGCACTCTTACAGTACAGCATGCTCATATTACCTGTAGCTGTTTTTTTTAGGGAGTAAGTGAGCTAAAATAACATGATTGTAATGCAGATCTTAGAACCATACTGAAAGAAAATGCAAAATTATACTTAAAGCATATATGTGTGCATAAAAAATAATAACATCAAAATCACATTATTTAACTAAACAGGTAAACTTAAATTTGAATATTCATACCCATAAATTCATGTACAAGTCATAATAAGTACTGAAAGCACCAAAACTCAGAGAAGAGAGACCTGATAACTAGAGAGGTTGGAATCAGAATACAAGGCAAACAAACAAATGGCCTGAAGTCAGAATCCAAGACCAAAATGCAGTTGCAGATGGGTGAAATCAGCAGATAGACAAGGCAGAGACACAGATGGCCGAAGTAAACACCCAAGGCTAAGACCAGAAACACAGGTGGCTGAAGTCAGAATGGAGAAGGCCAAAGTCAACATACAGAGAGAAGGCAGATAGTAGAGAGAAAGAGCTAGGAGTGCGGGAATGGGAGAAATTTGAGCATATGAAGACAAAGTACATCTTGGGAGAGACCAAGAGAGTAGGACACAAATGAGGGAATCCTAATATTGAAGTTATTTGTTTATCTATTTATATGTTTTTTGCAAACTGGGTTGTGAAACTCGACTTGTGAAACCCAGCTGCATTAGCCAAAATTGTCTTGCAAAAAATTGCTGCTGCCACGATGTTGAGCTAGATTGGCGAGAACACTCTGAATCTCTGATCATACCAATTTATGATCACAGTTCTGTTTCAGCAGCACTGGGGAACACTAGATTTTAGCTCTGTTTCAGCACAGAGAGCCCCTCCAAAACACGTAAGATTGTGCAATTTTACAATCTTACACGTGATTTTGACAACATTGGCTTATATATACACATATCCGATGATTGATGAACATTTGATTTTTTCCTGAAGCTGGTGAGATGCTCAAATTTCACATCTTTGATGAGATTCTGACTGACATGAGTTTATTTTTATTATGTTATGATTCTTGTGCTGATAGTTCAGCATGAGTAGATTGTAGGTGTCTCTTTGAGTAATTAAAATCATCACATGATACTTCTGTACTGTTAATTGTTATTTTAAACCGTGCCAAGAAATCAATTTTTTACGAAGAAATCAATGTTGGTGCAATTTATGCCCAAATTCTACTTATCTGTCACTGTCTGTCTTGTGGCATGTTTCAGCATCCATGCTTGTTTTTTTTTTATAAAAGCTTCTGGTTTTAATGCTAATAACATCTGGTACTCAGGTCGCTATCCCAATAGTTCCTACTATTCGGGTGCTTGTCACTTTTACGAAATTTGAGGAGCTTCAGCCAGTAGAGGAGTTTTCAACTCCACTTTCCAGCCCAGCTCATTTCTATGATGCCAAATCCAAGGAATCAGAGGGTTCTGGTTCATGGATTTCATGGATGAAAGGAAGTCGTGGGGGGCAGTCCAGTGACTCAGATAGTCACAGATATAAGGATGAAGTTGATCCTTTCAGCATACCTGCGGACTACAAATGGGTGGATGCCAATGAGAAGAAACGCAGAATGAAGGCGAAGAAAGCCAAAAGCAAGAAACATAAGAAGCAGACAGCGGCAAAAGGTGGAGATGGAGTGCAGCATCAGAGGACCGAGGACGTAGAAGAAGAACAGTAATATCGTGGGTTGGTATCTCTGGGTAAAATTGGGGCTTTGATAATTGTTGCCAGACAGAGTCTTGCTTTGTGCACAGCCACAACTGACATTACAGTTCTATGTTGGAGGGTTTGTCCAAGAATTTACTAGAAATTTCTCGGGCAACCAATTGTTATTAGTTAAGGAAAAGGTGCCTTTATTTTTTTCCTCGTATCACGAAGAAAGCTTTGTCTTCTATAAATTGCTGTATTGCCAGTGAAGAGGAATTGAAGAGCAAGGGTGTTTTGCTCCCTAGATCTCGCTTGGCTTCATTCTAGTTGTCCTTAGATACCACTATTTGTATCTACACCTATGTCGATGATTATCGATTTTTACATTTTCGTGAGTGGTAATCTCCAGTTTTAACTGTTTCAAGATTTTGGATGTTTTAAAAGGATTTATGATTGAATTGAAAGTTGCGTGGTATAAGCTAAATTCATTGTTTCACGAATCGTCTACAAATCTCCCAGTCCCAGGAACTAGCATAAAACATGCGCAACTGAAATAATAATAATGGATACAGAACAAGTTCCAGATTTTTGTTCTTTAATTATTTTCAATAGATTCGTTATCATGTTGTGCTATTTATGGCATGTACAATGATAAATAATACTACGTACAACAAAATTAAATTATTTTACATTGTATCATTAATATCATATAGACAACATATTCGTTGACTAGCTCTAATTTACAGACCCTACCAAAATCTGTCCTTGTTAACGCTTAAATAGCCAGCCATAACCTTTCCCCCAGTATTTCTCATTCCATCTATGAGGAAGCACCAAGTAGATCCCAACGCTCCAACGAAAAAATCAGAGTCAGCAGCCATCATGAAATTAACCAGTGGGTAATTAGTGCTGCTCTCCCTCCCCAAGCTAGCTTCATACTTCGCCATTGACACATTAGTCCTACCTTGGCGTCTTACCTTAGTATAGTGAAAGTTCCAACCAGAATATTCTTTGATTTTGTCTATGACTTCCTGAAATCAAATCAAATCGATTAACAAGTATTATGATGAATAAGAAAGCTGAAAAATCCAACATATATAGTTGCAGTACCTGCATCTCTGTGGACAGCCATATGCTATTAAGGTTTGGGAAATGCCTCCTGATCCGGTCTGCAAGTTGCATGTATTCTTCGAACTCAACCACTTTCATTTCACACGCTTTGTCTCCCATCCTTACATGGATGCTTAGAAGAGGCCTAGGGATCCATGGCTTGTGATTGGACCACACATATTCTTCAATGCCAGACCCTGACTTGTTCCTATTTTCCTAAGACATCACCATAAGTAATTTTCAAGAACACAGTTTTCATACAATCTCATGCTTTTGATCACCGAGTTCAAGTTAAAGGTCAATTTACATGAAAATTTCCATACTATCATCAGAATTATCATGTAATCATCCCAATTATCTTGAATGGAAAATTAGGTAGATTTCCAAACTAATACCCCCTTCTCATTCTTCCCATAGGTATATAGATGTAGAGCATATTCATGTATGTTTCTTCTCTACTTTCTGTATCCAAAGTTTACCTCAGGCCATTCTTCAGCCGGACTTTCAAGAACCATTTCCGCAGCTATTTTTCCAAAGGCAGCATGCCGGGCTTCATTCAATAAATTGCATGTGTACTCAGTTGGAAACCTCATTAAGTAACGTACAGCCTGAAAATATTACCAATATTTATTTATGGCAACAACATTAAATAATGAAAGTAAGTGAAGAAACAAGAATAAAAGTGAAGATTGTTGTTGAGGCAAATTGCTAAAATGAGGAAAAAAGTATCGGAGTGTACCTGTGCTCTCCACCATCGTCTATCCAGTTTTCTATGAGAAGCCACCAGACTTCCATTTATATCGGTTGTTGGTTGCAAATAGTTCCATGGCTCGCCCCATATCCTGCAGCATACATTATTCACAATGAAAGAGTAAAAACCCTTGATGTATAATTTTCTTTGAATTAAATATGCTGCCTGATATATATATTCAAATTTTGCATCTGATAAAAATTTTCTTCTATCCGCTCCATGATATCTGATGTAATTTGTGACGACTCAAAACCTTTTAATATTTGTTTCAAAATTAAATTTAAATTTTCTGAAGATTTTTAAGTAAAATAAATAAATCAAAATATCGAAGGTCATCTCCTTCTTCCGTGACCACTTCCTCCTCCGCCCAGTTGCCTTCAACCACTTCTGCGTCCTCTGCGTCTCCGCTGACGCCGATCCTCGGTGGGCCCCCACTCCGCCACCACCGTGGGCTTCCGAGACCTGTTGCGAGGAGATCATGGCTGAGGCTAGTCTTGATCCTAAACCTCTAACTATCCTAGGTTCTAGGTTAGGTGGGAGTGAAAAGACTAAGGGAGATGCAGATTATAGCATTGCTGATTCAGTGGAGATTACTGATATAGTGAGGACAAATTTCATTTTCATGACAAGCCCTGTTATTGATCTCCCTTCTGGTCATGCAACATAGGGTTGCATGACTTGGAAAAGTAGGCAAGATGACTGAGAAGCAGCCGCAACCATCCTTAACACCCGAATTGAACTCCGCGGATTGCTGCAGCGCTTAACCTAACGTTCACGATTTTCTCCAAAGCGACCTTGGTCTCTTGCATCGCTTCCTAGATATATATATCAGAATTTAAAAAGATATTTAAGTGATTTTATTTTTTAAGTCACAATTCCTTTACTCCATGCATCTTTGTTGTGACTACCTTGGAGTTGGTCCTGCCCATATATGCCTTGATGTATAATTTTCTTTTGTAGTCACAATTCCTTTACTCCATGCATCTTCACTTCTCATGAGTTCCAACGCTCGTTGACGACATTCTAGTGAAGTTTCTAGAAAGAAGTAACAATTCCAACTAGACCGGGAAGATCCTGTATGAACACAGGTGTCAGTTACAGTAACAATTTCTAGCCAATGTTCACATTGTACACAAGTTGTTCAAAATTAATTGAACAATAACCGCAAAATGGTACAGTGCCAGAGTATTGATCACAATAATTTATCATGCCTTTGCATCCATCATGGTCAGCTCTATTGTAGAAGTTAGTGACAAGGACTCTTCTTTCATTGATTGCAATAGCAAGAAGCCCACACATTCCAGCAATCTGAGCACCAATGCCAAAGCCAGGTAATCTCTCCCAATCAGCTAGAAGAAACTTGACATTCGGGTTGTTACAGTTTAATGGATGCTGATGGATCCATATGTCACGTTGAACTTTTCTAGTTAAAGGATAGTTCTCTTCATCAGATCCTGCAATCTGCCAAAAGCTTCTATATAATAATCATGGCAGGTAATTGCAACATTCTTTTTAGATACAAATCTAATTGTCATTTTTTTATGATCTGAATGATGCAGTTCATGAATCTTCTTTACATGCTGTTGTTCAGATAACAATTGTATCCTAAATGTTGGAATTTGTAACGCATAATTGATTTTTTTTTAATATTTTTATTAAATTTATATCAAAACTCCATTACATAATAATGCATTTGTAACCCAATAGTAATCAAATCCTAATCCTAATTAAATACAAAACTAATATGATAATAGTTTCCTAAAATAATAATGTCAGTGAGTCCATAATAAAGTACTAATAATTGAGAAACATACCCAAGGTGGATAAGCACTCTCAAGTACAGCTTGACGCCTTAATATCTTAATCTGCTCAGTGGTTGCAGCAGCAGGGTGTGTGTCCAACAATCCTTTCCAACTTGTCCATGGGGGGAAGCTATGATTTCCTGTGCGCTTATCAAGACAATCATATAGCTGCGTTTTCACCTTGCAGTTTTCCAAATGAGGGGATTTAGGCAAACTGGACTTACTAATTCCAAGTTTCAGCAAGCACTCACTTTCAGATTTAGTCAACACACAACTCCAAGCTGAATAAAGCAAATACTCTCTCTCTTCCCTGCTCTTCAAATCCGTCAATCTCTCTGTTTCCTTGGGTTTAAAATTGCAGTCTGTTCTTGTCACCATAAGAAGGCCAAAGAAAAAGATATTCTCTGTTAAGTTAATTTAATATACTTATATACCCATAATGATAATGGTAATGAAATTGTTTAAAGGGTTACTACATTAAAGTGACCAGTTTTATGTGTATGATAGTATTATATACAGTTGGTGTATGCAAGATTGTTCTTATTGTAGTAGTGATTATGCAAAGCAAAACAATGTGCATAGTGCATAAACATTAGTATAATTATAAGTTGCTTCGGTTACAAGTCATAAAAGTCATACTCATCAAGCTTATTTCAGTGTCCTTAAAGTTTCAACTGAATTTAATAATTATTTGCATTCAATTTAGGAAAAACGGTAGGGACTCAGCAAAAAAGAAGAAGAAAAATGTAATGAGAAATTGTTTGATCCTTGCTTTTCTTTTGTGCACAATTTTGGTAAAAATTACGTTTGACTTGTTAAACCAGTTACTAAGGAATGAAAGTATATTGAATTGCTCCTACTCTATTAATAAACTTCAAAAGGTAACAGAGACATAAAATTAAAGTAATAATTATAGACTTATAGTAATGGTGAGATGGAAATTAACTCACTGATGTTGTTATTGAGATCAGAGTTCCAAGACAAATTAAGCATTGACATGGTTGAGAATGAAAATCGATCAAGCTGTAAAGTGCCAAAGGAAGTGAGAGCAGCCAAGATGAAAGAGGCAAGACAGACTTCACAAAGAAACCCCACAACACAAATCTGACATGGGAATGAGATTCCCATTTGAAGGACTCTATGCGAAATCACTCTCGCAAGAGATCTTTCATTCAATGCCTCCATTTCATTTAAAAAAAAAAAAGAAAAATGTTTCTCCTTTCTTTTCTTTCTCAAAAATTTTCATGGACTAACTAGCTTTTCATGATCCATAAAGCTTCAAACCCGTGCCTTGTTCCAACTTCTCTAAAGACACTATTTTTTGGGCCATGATGAGAATTTATGGAAGCTACATTCTTATAGTGTCAGAAAATTTGGGTATATCTCTCTTATTAGAAATAGAAACTAGATAAGTGTAGAGTCATATTAAAATTTGAGTATATTTAAGAAAAAAGATAGATACAAAATTTGAGCATAATATAATATGGGGATCCTGTCTATACACACAAGAAAAGCGTGATAAAAGTTGGATGAAGGTAGGAAGGAAGCGGCAACTACTAATACAGGCATTGCAAATTAAGAAAGGAATGAGAAGCCATGACTTGATGACTGGCTAAGCAAAAGTGGCAAAGAAAGACACATACCGTGAGCAAGACAACAAACTGTGAGCCTGATTTATCTTTTTTCTTACCTGTCCCTTTTGTTTTTCTTTTATTTATACATATTGATTAAAAGAGAAGGGTAAATGAATGAGAATGTTGAGTTGAAGTTGGGGTAAGAAAAGAGAGAAGAGTGAAATGCAGCATTTTGATGCCACATAATCAGAATTCACAGGTTTCTGTGTGTGAAGGGGAAGTGAGAAGTGGTGCCTCTTGGCATTTACTGCTATAATGTCTTGTGTGCCCAATCCATGAACCATGATGGTCCCCTCTCTTCTCTTCTTTCATTTCTATCTAGCTGCACCTCAACTTCAATCAAAATAAAATGTGCCCACATTCCCTTTGGCTTTATTTATTAAGCCAAAAATCCACAACCAACATTCCCTTCATGTAATTACAAAACAGTAGAAGGCAAGAAAGTACACAGAAACTATATGTTCACACTCTTTTCAAATATATAAATGATATTATAATTAAAACTTATAATAAATAAATATTCTTAAACGTATAAACTAAATTTAGATTTACAATAAATAATTTAAATTATAATATAATATTATTTTAATTATTGATCCTTTCTCAACAAAATAATTAAAATTCAATTTAAAAATAAAGATGAAAGAGTGGACTACTATATATATATATATATATAAGAAGTATCCCAATATAAAGGAAGTGGTTTGAGAGTATAGCAAGATTTTTTTTGGAATGTCAAATTGAGATAAGTTGTGTATGCTTATTTAAAATATTTATAATATAGGAGTAGATTAAAATTACAATAATATTAAAATATCTTTAATTTATTAAGATTTAAAATTAAAATCAATTTAAATTTATAAAAAGAAATAAATAAAAACTAAATGCACAATATATGAAAACTAGATGCATAATATAAAGATAAGCCTTCACCAAATATATATATATATAAAGATAAGCCATAGGATCCTCTCATGCTCCGTTGCGCTTCCTACTATTTTTTGTAATGATAAAAAACAGAAATTTTAGGTTTGAATTTTAACAAAAAAATCTCAATCATATGTTAATAAAAACGCTCCTTTTAAGTAAAATCTTCAGGACTCATTCAAAATAACAGTTTTAAAAGCTGGTGGTATATTTAAGTTGCTCCAATGTTAATTCCAGAAAATATATTATTATTTAGTTTAATAATTTTTATATTCTTTATGTAGAAGCATTTAACTGAATAGTTTAATCAATACGTTCTTCAAATTATTAGAATGTTTAATAAGAAATACTAGTATTACGGGTAAAATAGTATTTTAAATTATTTAATAGTTTATTTAATACATTTTGTTTTTACACGCTTAACTTTTCAAGGATATTTAATATCATTTATTATTTTATTATCAGTTATTTAATACTATTTATTGAATACTTTTAATTCTTTTCACTTATTTATTGTATTGAAAAATCTAAAAAAATATTAGGTCATTTATTCACTCACATATTTTCCACTAAAACTTCTTCATAATTAATTAAAGTTAAACAAAACACTTAATTATGAAGTTTTTAAGTAATTAACTACATAAAATAAAATAAATGTATTTTATTAATATAAATAATTCTTAATTTATCTAATCTCACACTTACATAATCTCTAAAATTTTATCTTATTCTAATATGATTCGTTCAAAGTATTATATTGATTATTATTCTAATATGATTCGTTCAGAGTATTATATTCATTATTTTGAAGGAAAAAAATTATTTTAAGATCACATAATTTACTCATTTGTGATTACTACACCTTTATTGTCATTATTTATATTTCTTGATTTCTATATAAAAAAACATAGAAGAGCGAGTGATGGTGTAGAAAAAGAAATAGTGGTATTAATTAAAGTGAAATAGTCATCTGGAACGTGCTACGGTGCGAGAATACAGATTCCAAGGACTTGTACAAGTACAAGGAATAGAGTTGAGTGTTTATTGAATGATGTGGGAATCTTAACGGTCAAATTTGAAAAGCTCTGATCCCAGGTTCTGAAGCCTTTTTCATGACCGTTTGGTTCTCTTTTTCTGTTCTGTTCCTCAAATAATCCCTCTTTTCTTTTCTTTGTTCTGTTCCTCAAATCCCTTCTCTCTTCCCATGACCTCCAAAACACTCTCACTCTAGTTCTCTCTTCTTTAGAAGCATCAAATTAAAGTCACTTTTTTTCACAAAATCAATTAGTTAATGATGAGGTGCTGCTTTCTACCTTGCTTTCCTACTTCTAAACGGAGGAACCAATTGCGTTCCGCCGATGCAACACCCTCCACAGATGAACCCCAAGTAAGCAAGCAAGCAAAACCTCTCTCACTTTCCTTCATCTCTCTCTCCATTAACGATTCAAATATTTTGTTTGTCACAGACCCATGGGAGAGAAGGAGCTTTTGAACCTCTCGCACGCCAAAAGACCGATGTTGAAGAACTCATTGATTGCATAGCAGAATCAAAGTAAACCATACATTCATTCCGTTATGATCTTATTGTAGTATTTTGATTATACATATTTATCCCCTCATTTACGCTTTCAGAATAAAAAATGTAGAGCAATCAATTAAGAGTGTTGAAACCAAGGAGGAGCGGTCAAGGGAAGAGGAAGCACCTCAGATATGTAAGAAGGAAGAAGAAGATGATGAGATTAGTAAAAGATCGCATCAAGAAGAGTCTTCTGAGTCACTGTTCTCCCTCTCCATTTCTTCTAGAAATAAAGTTTCAGATGCCGAGGCCGAAGTTAACAGTCCAATACAACTCGTATGCACATTTGGGTCATCCCCAAGTGTTAAAGAAGGAAAACCATCCGAGAACAATGAACAGCAACCTGCCACCAAGGAATTAATCAAGAAGGAAGGTGAAAAAGGAAGAGCGAATGACCCTGTCACTCAGTATAGATATAGAGATTGCCCTGATGATGACGGGTACGATGATAATAATTTAAATGTTAGTTTGGATGCTACACTTGAAGATGATCCTTCCAATGAGAAGAAAGATTGGGTAGAAGGCGCTGATGTTAACCAAACATGGGTTCAAGAAGAGTCCTCAGAATCTTTCTTTTCTATGTCCGCTAATTCTAGAATACGAATTTCATCAGCTGAAGCAGAGAACGAAGTTAATAGTCAAATGTCAGCTCATGCTACAAGCACAAACAGCATCACACAAGGAAAGATTCCAGATGTTTCGTCAGTGCTGAATCCAAGTCAGAGGACAGTAGTCAAAGCAACACTGAAGAACGATAAAGAAAACATCAACTTGGTAGTGAAAGATGTCAACATACCCATTAGTCCAGAGCCTAGTTTGAAGCTGTCAAACCGCAAGGCAAGGCAGAGGTTCGATGACAAAATTGGGGTGGACACCAGCCTCTCGAGCTGGTTGGTTGAATCATCGGAAACCACCCTGAATTCCGTCAACAATACCAGTTCTGTGGGAGAACAAACACCAAAAGGAAGAAGAGGTTCACCGTGGAGTCATGAGGATAGGCCAATTTTAGGAGCATTAACCCTTGAAGAGATCAGGATGTTGTCTTTATCTGCATCTTCAAGAAGGTCTAGAAGCCGGAGTCCCGACGAGACACCCATCATAGGTACTGTTGGGAGCTATTGGAGTCACACAGAGCAGAGCATGGATTTGGAATTCAACAAAAGTGGAAAGGTAAGTATCAGAATTACTTACGATTATGTTTTTATACATTACTATTAGAAGTTAGTAGACAAATCATAGCTGCTTGTATTGCAGGATGTGAAACCAAAGAGGAGTTCAACGGCATTGCAGACCAGACTAGAAAGAGCGTTTGAAGCCAGTGCTGCAGGAGTTTGAGCTACGAGGTGGTTTTTTTTTCTTTTCTCGCGGTGATAGAGAAGCGTGATTTTTGTTGTAGCCCTGGATATTCGTGACAAATGCATTTCTTTACTAGTATATTATTCAGTTCTTTAATCATTTAATGCATAGATAATTCTAAGTTGAAGCTCTTACTTTCGCAATTGTTTTGGGCAAATGTCGAGTAATAATTAATATAGTTCATTTGCCAAAGCCAGGAGTGCCACCAGTGCTACTGAGCGACGACGACGTATATAGTATTCATAAACGAATGAATAAGAGGAAAATAACAAAAATGATACCTCTTATTAAGCCACTTACTAAAAGAAAAAGATATACTTTATATTAGTAGTAGTAGTAGTAGTACAACAATAATTGGGAGTCTTTTGCCTATGTACTCAAGATAACTGTAATTTCTACCAATTCCGCTCCAACTGGCCTAGACATCATGAAAGAGTCTCCTTATCTGGTCAACCGTTGAAGGCATTAAAGTAATTGGGCAGCGCTTATACTGTAATGGGGAAACACGAAAACTTGCATTAGATAAAACGAGTGACGACTCATCAGTTGATTATTTTCAGTGGGATTTGCAAGATATTCATAATAAATATGACAGAAATGAGTTAACATTGTTATTCAGTTGTTTGAGTGATCCCCATCTGACAACCACAGTGGGATCATGTAAATTCTGGCAACCAAAAGGCTTCATGCATCCGCAATATATCTAATTGAACTTCCCAGAAATTTCTAATGTATCTCGTAATATAGTTTAAATTTAGTCATGAAGTCGTCAGTATAGAGAATCATGAAAAGTAAAACCAGTTTGCATTTATATGTAGGTTATATATTAGTCACAGTAAGGATGTCTAGAGCTCTCACCTGAGTAATATACTTAAATATGCAAGCATAGCAGAAGACAAACCCTGAAACTGAAACTACAGATGGATTTACACGCTTTTGCGAGCATAAGGGGCAAATTGTTCTGTCTGGTGGTAGTGGTATCCCTTCTTTCGCTACCTGTTTGTACAAGATTCTAATTACTGACAGTGTGTGACACTACATAGAAAATGTAGTGAAAAAGAAAAAGAAGCTTTTACAATGAAAGTTGAAAATAGATATAATTTATTTGTCCAGAAAATTCATTCAGGTAAAACAAAGTCAAAACAACTGCCCGTGGAGAGAGGTGGGAGAAAAGCTTAAATTTGCTTCTTCACCTTTGGTGGTGGAGGAGGAGGGGGTGGAGGATATACTGTAGGAGCTGACATTCTCTCCTCGGCAGACTGGTACCACCATTCCATCATCTACATAATTCAAATAGGTGATGTGTTAATAATTATGCTCCTTAGTAATAAGCACATAAAGCTAACCTATTTAACAGCATATCACCAGAAAGCATACTTAAGGGAACCTCTAGACAGAACAAGAAGTCAAACTTAAGATAAACTAGCTCCCATTAGTAGAAATATTGGATAATTAGTTAGGATACAAATCAAATCTAAATAAGTCAATAATATCTACCATGCTACAACATCATTAGTACATCTTTCAGGATATTGTTAGTACTCAGTGAACAAAGGAAAAACATATATGTATTTAAAGGATTAGCCATCTCACTTTAAAAAAGAACACTGCTGCAATCAATCCGGTTTGTGCATAGTCAAGTACAGTGTACGAACAGCTGAGCAATGCTCCTTGCAATGTCTGAGATTCGAATCATGTGGTTAAAATGGAGCATAAAAAGAACATTAATTCATACAGTCAGCATTATCATGCTTCATGCGAAATATACAGAAAAAAAGTTTAACTAACTAACTTCTTCAGTTTCTTCTTAATTCATGGAAAATCAGGGAAAGATAAAAGTCATTATACTGATAAAAAAATCACATACCTTCAACCATTGAGGCCCACGAAGCCTCTCACGTTCACGGTTACGCATCTTTGAAATCCTAGAAGAGGTATCCATCTATCTTGACATGAAAGGAGAAAAGAGCAAAATCAATCACACAAACAGAAATGAACAAATTTCTCTTTCACCAATTAACCCAACAATTATAATGTTTTTAAGCCACAAAATTGTGAGTAACTAACAGAGTTATACACTCACAAAACAAAGCTCACAAATTGTTACTTTGAATTATTTATTTGAGTCTGACATATTGAAGAAGGCAAATAATAGTATATTAGTATATATTTTTTCAAGCATAATTACAACACCATAGAACATAGGTACATGACAGACTGATGCAGACAACCACTCATTGCATTTGAAACATGTTTGGAGTTCTTGGAAGGATTGTGCATTAAATTAGCAACAACTACAAATATAGTTTAATATTACATACCGATAGATTTTTTCTTTCATAATTCACTCATTAACCACTTTAACACACACTCACAAACAAACAAACAAACATGCAACCCATAACACTATACTATCACTTAACAACCACCAGATGGTAAGAATATTTTTAAATGTTGACAAGTGTGGCATGGTGGAAAAGTTATTTCATTTAATTACACTTTGGGAACAAGGAGGCTGCCGCCAATGTATGGCAAGCTTGAGAGTTGAGATATTGCTCGTGTGAAAAAGTAAAAGAAAAAACACTGGAGTAACAAAAGAAACAGAGCAAATAAAAATTATGTATAAATGCATGGCCAATTTTTTTTTTTTCCAAATAACACAAAATGAAGATTTTTCTGAATGCAATATCCTAATTTCTAATTGTGTACCAGCTCTTGCCCTGTAGCTCGGCAAACATGAATCCCAAGTGCGTGCAGTGCTAGCGAGTAGTATCCAGTAGCATCCAACAGGTATAAGAGTTGGTAAGCAAATTGCAAGCCTGCATTGTAAATATGATACTTTAGACCTTTAAGGATATTCAGACTCCAAAGAAATAATTGTCACAGATAGAATAGAATGCATAACCTTGAAAAAAAATTGAATTATTAAAATCATGTTAATTTGTATTTGAATTTGACATACCCTCAGTACTAGCATGTAACCACGGGTAGCAAAACCCAACAATTCTCTGAACTCTGTTTGCGATGCGCATTGAAATGGAGGCTGCGGCATCAGAAGTTAGCGTTGACACCGGAGAATAATCTCCTCGGCCATCATCAAAGCCTTGGGTTTCATCTCCCCATAGAGTGGCTTGAAGCCTGGCTTCCCTTTCTCTGTTGTAGATTGAATGCAACTTGGATTTCAAATACGGCAACACAACCTTTTCCAACACAGCACTACTCAATCAGAAAGAATCGAGGAAATTAGGGTTACACGAGAAATGAGAACAGCAAAGTACCAAAAAAACAACGGAAAGAACTCTCTGGCGCCTCCGTAATGCGCTGCTGCTGGTGGTGGTGGTAGTGGCGTCGTCATTCTTGAGGGCGATATTGGCGGGCCTTCTTCGGAGGCCGTAGAGAGATTCCGAAAAGGAAGCATCTAGAAAGAAGGAAGGAGAGAAGAATGAATTAGTTGATGTTATTATTATGAGTGAGGGTGTGTTTGATTTTTTTATACCTGTGGTTCGTAAGGTGTGGGATTCGAGGACGAGCATGAGTAAGGCGAAGGATTCGTCTTCGAAGTCGAGGAGTTTGTGAAGGAAGGGTCTCCGTAAGGCCAAGACGCCGATGGAGTATGTCAAAGCGGCGCGGAGGCTCGCCGGCAGTTGTTGAGCCGCCGCCATCTCGAAGAAGGTGGGGCGACTGCCTTGCCCGCCCACCTGAAACAACATCTCTCTTCAATTCAATTCAATTCCGGCAGGCACCACCACCAACCACCGCCATGCTTAGCTCGCTTTCCATTTATCTATCTCTTCTACTTGCTCTATGTTTTGTTTACACATGTAATTATCTCTAATAGAAGTTTAATTAAAATACAAATCTTACATTTTCATCTAATCTAATCTTAAATTATTATTATTATATAAAATTGTTAATTTTATAATTACTATATATCTAAAATGATTTTTAATTAGTTAATGATACAATGTACTCAAATTATTCTTAAAAAAAAATTGTACTAAAATTAACCTCTTGTAACAAAGCAAAATAAAATATCTATTTCATTGTTTCTGAAATAATAAAATTGCATGATAGTAGTACTATTAAACAAAATAAATTGGATTAATAATATATGCATTGATTTAATAAAACACACACACACACATATATATATATATTAAACTTATCAATTTATTGTAATACTTACTTCAATAAATATATTATTATTATTATTATTATTATTATTATTATTATTATTTTCTATTATTGATAATATAAAAACTGTACGTGTCTATTAAACTCAAATAAATCTTTATCCTCGTTATTTATTTCAATTTACTTTAAGTAATTTAAATAATAAACTACTAAAATTATTTTATTTTATTTCTTTCCATTTCATTTTTCATTCATCTAAATTTCATCTTATTTTATCATTAATAGTAATATTTATTTCATCTCACTTCATTCTATATCTCTTTTCAACAAACACAAATTCTTTAAAAGAAAATTCGCCCTCTTGAACTTTTTGAAAATGTATTATTTCTTTGGAGTCTTAATATTACTTTTATTTTTCAATTCTGATTTTCTATATAATACATTAAACACAGGTATAAATAAATGCTAGTTTACATGTGAAAAAGAAAAGAAAAAAAAAAAACCTCAAGGACCACTAAGAGGATGGTAACAAAATTTCCATCACAATGAGCCACCATTACTTGTGGCACTCATGCCATATTTTCATAGGAAATGGCTGTGATAAATGAGCAAGTTGAAACATCCTTGGATCCAATAATATTTCTACAAGTTCCATGGAGTCCAAACCAGTCTAAGAATATTAAACAAATCTAGAAGGCATAAAACAACGATCCTGCTGTTACGAACTTTTCACCCGTTTTGTGGGTGGTGCAACTTCATCTTCCTTGATCATTTCTTCAGCTTCACCTGCAATTTGTTTTGTTGTGCTTGACTCCTTCTCTTCGGGTATGGCTTTTGGAATGCTTTCAAATTTGTGGCGTTCCTCATTTGTGGTTTCTACTGTTTCTGATGGTGCAGCAGCAGAAGGCTCGTCCAAGGAGACGTTAACCTTGCTGTCACCCATCTCTCTCTGTTTCTCAAACATCATCTGAAGACGTTTCCCTTGGTCTTCAATTTGAATCTGCAACTTTCTTTGGATCTGTATCAAAGTTGCCATATCAGAACATGCCAAAAACTTGCAAAGCAAACAAAACTCCTCCTCAAGAAAACCTCAAGTACTACTATATTAATTACCTCAAGTTGTTCGTGAAGTCGCTTCTGGAGTTCCATCTGTAAACGTAATGCTTCAGTGATCCCCTTACTCCTGCAAAAGAAAAACAAACTCAAGTACGAAAATCTATGAAGCAACTGTTCACATACGACATGAAAATATATCTTGCAACAGTGAAATTCAAACTTGTATTGCCGTCTAACTGGTACCAATCTTTGTTTGGTTATATCTCAAATTAAAATATATAATAATTAGAGGAAAGTTACATTGAGTAAACATTACATTATGCAATAACTAACATAGAGAGAGAGAGAAAGAGACAGAGCTCACGTTTTCAAGTCTAGAGATTTCATTTCTTCCATTGGAGTCACCTTTTTCTCAGACGTTCCTGCAGGCATAGAAAAGGACTCGTTCACACCCTTAATCGTTTTTTGTCAAAAAATGAAAAGGAATTTTTGTGTGCTTAATGCTTATAATGCACTGTGACCCTAAAGAAATGGCATTATTGTTGAAATGTATGGAGAATGGCAGGAAAAATGGCATTCAACACTTTCCTTTTGTTTCCTCACTACTTTCTTTCTCAATCCAAAAATAGGATTAAGGAAGACGAAAAAGAACATCTTCCTTGATGTCTGGTTATATGCACAATAGAGTTCATAAATACACTTTACATACCTTCTGATGGCTCTGGTTTGTATCTGGCAGTTCTATACTTCTGAAATTAAAAAATAATGTGAAAAACATTAGATTAAATAAATTGACATCACACCCATAAGCTATTTAAGAGGATGATAAATCACAAATGTACCTGCAAGTGGCTTTTTACATGATAGATAGTAAGACCTTCAACTTTCATTTGATTCAACACACCCTTTGGAGTAGCCTCTGCGTGTTAAGTTGTTACCATCATGAGATGACAAGAAAAATTCTAGAAGTAAGGTAAAAAAGTATAAGATTATGGAGACGTAAACATACTCTCACTACCACCAAGGTGATTAACTGCTTCCACAAAGGCCTCGTGAAGTTCTGGAGTCCAACGCATTCTAGCCTTAGTCTGCGATGCAGTTGATGCTGAATTACCAACAACTTCTCCAGATGGTATATGCTGCTGCGGAGGAACCTGAGATGCCTGCATCAACAGAGTAGGATATGTTTCCGCAACTTGTGCAATAAAAATAAACACAATATACATCAATAAGAGAAACTATTGAACAAAAAAAGTTAAGGTACATGAGTTCAAACTGTTAAGAATCACATTTACACATAGCAGAGAAGAGGGAATGAACTATTTACACAAATTCACATGTACATGGTGATGAAATAGATAGAAATTAGAATTTAGCACCTACATGCACCAAATAAATTACAACCATCTCCATGTAGAAAGGTAAATTTAAGGGGAAACTTAGACGGAGATTTATAGCCATCATTTTACTCACTTGTCATCACAAGATAAAAAGATCAAGATTAACTTAACTTTCATCTGCATCGGTAACTAGTTCATGTATGAAAATCATGACCCATAGACCACAAAGAGGAATCCAAAAATGAGATACCACCTACTGGTTCTAGAACTTCACATGTGAGAACAAGCATGGCAGTAATCAGCTCGAGAAACAAACCTTTGGTTTTGGTTCTGCTACATTGTCATCAGCAAGAAGCTGACTCCAGCTCGGGTGAAGAGAATCATCAATTGACATTAACTGATCAACCCACTCCCCAAAATCAGATCTTTTGACATTATCATCATTTATGTAACAACCATTGTTTTCCACCTGATCATGCTGGACAGAAACATTTTCAGGAAAGCCAAGAATATCCTGACATGGATCTGGTCCCCAGGAAAGATCTTCATTTTCTTGAGGGTGAGAAATGAATGTCATTGAATGTATTTCGGAAGACACGCTATCACCAATTGTCTGAGAAACAAAGGGGGGATCTTGATATTGCCTATCATGCTGTGAAACAGAGGAAAAAGGGAAGTCATCGGGACATTTAGAAGGTGAAGAAAACATCTTCCCAGCACTTCTGATTGAATTTGATGAGGCTGAATTTGCAGTCAGATCTCTGACTGGCGAAAGCTGAAAAGAATCTGGGGGTTTCATATACTTGTTTTCCAATGGAGTGGGAAGAACACGAGAAGATGTAGACATAGCTCTCGAGGCTCCTAAGTGAATCAGCTTTGTCTGTCCTGATTTCAACATAAAAAAAAAAGTTGTATGTCAGCTAATCAACCACTAATAATAAGTTATCTTTACCACCTACTGGACAGAATATACAGCAATTTGGTAAGGTAGTGTTTTTTCTGCCTTTTCATATCTCACTGGTCTAGATTTCAAGCTTAATCCTATGAGAAGTAAAGGGTTTAAGTCATAAAAGCTCTAGAAAACAGATAGAAGTAATGAAACACCAACACAGTTACCTAATACCCCTACACATCACAGTTTTCATGGATATTATTCAAAAAATGGCAAAAGCCTTTGAAGGGAAAAAATGCTAGCCAACACAAGGTCAGAAACAATGTTATTTGAATCACAATATCTGCAACTTATAACGGGTACAAAAAGAAAATCAGAGGCATCTTCACACAGTGTACATTGATTTAACCTTGAATCTTATTATCTTGAGAATAAAAACAAGTTGTAATCGCCAAGGTAAATAACATGAAATAAGAAGCATAGCATACAGCACAAGCCTGTTTATAACTAATAAAATAAAAAAGTGATCAGCTTGAAGTCATGAATTAGAAGCTAGCCAAGCTCATGAACAAAAACAAAAGGGTGGTGGTAATTGTGAGCTGCTGTTGCATTTTAAAACAAAGCTACACAAAAACCAATATAGAAAATACCAATATGAATGGTAAATTAGAAACGAGTTCAGTTCAAGCATCAGCTTTGGCAGAATGGAGGCTTGAAGAAAAAGAGTGTTAAAGGGGGCCATCACACTGAAATTCACCGTTAGTTAAAGGCAAACATTGACAAATGACAAGTGTCATCCTTCGTGTCACAGAAACACCCCACACCTCGCTCTTTACAACCACCAATTAAAGAAAAAGGTACCCGCCACACAAGATGCCTCTTTTGCAACCAATAATCGTTCGTTGAGACCACCCAATTCAGACCAGAACAGATCAAAATCAAACTCCCAGATTCAAAGAAATTTCATTAAAAAAAAAAAAACAACTAAAATTACAAAATTTAACAAGGCATACAGAAGTATAATAGATGAAACTCAATTAATAATTAACAATCCTATGTGTAAACATAAGCAAACCAATAATTATAAGCAGTGTCGTGTGAAAAGGGTGAACAGAAAATCTTACCTATAAAAGGGATGACGACGATAACAGAGTACTATGGAATTGGGAAAAACCAGAAACGGAATCTAACAAAGCTGAGAATACAAATAAAAAAGGAGGGGTATGAATGAGAGAGAAGAAGAGGATGGTGAGGGGTTAGGAGTTGTAATGCACACGTATTTGAGTTTGTCGCGTTTAACTCAAACAAAACAATCTTAGAACCCCAACCAACGCCGTCAACTATAGGCTCTTGCTTTTGATTCTAGTTCTAGAGTGACTATGGTAACAAAGTGAAGCGAAAAAGAAAAAGAACAAAAACATCCTGCGGCTCACACGTGTGGGTCACATTGGTTCTGAGCCGTCCGATTCTAGTCCATGTCGTATGATTGCGTTTATTTGTTTGTTTGTTCTTAGCTGCCATTCGCAAGTTGTTGACTTTGATAACGCAAGCAAGTAATGTAATGTTGGCTGCTGATGAGTGGTGTGAAACTGGACACACACACGCACACAAGTCCAAAATGGCCAATCCAAGTCACTTTCTTGGCAAGTTCGCTGTGTCAATTTTGTGGAAAATGAATAGAAGCCATGCTTATGCTGTACTGTGTAGTTCGTACCACCTTCCTACTAATGAACTAATAATTCTCAAATTTCATATTTTCATGGATGGCAGCTAAATATCACGCACCAACCAAATACAGTATGGAAGGTGTGCATAATTCCATACATTTAATTTCCAAATTCCATTTGCACAAACAATTCCCTTAATCCCCAATTTCTACCAAATCCCAACTTCTGAACTTCTTCTTCCACATTGCTTTGACCTAGTTGGAGTCATTCTCACTAGCTATCTCCTCCCATCTCACCTTTTCCGGATGCAGCAATTCCGCTTTCATTACCAAACCAAAGTTGAAATAATTATTCATTTAGTATATATGCAACAGGTCGGAGGAGGGGGTGCGGTCTTCTGGAGAACGTTTACTATAAATTATAATTTCCAGGCTATTTTAGGAAAAATAATTATAAAGGGGAGTGTATTACTAACTAGAGGGAGTGGAAATAATAATTTTCTTATTTCTTACGCTACTACTATTATATCTTCCTTCTCTTGTATTCCGAAAAATCTAATCCAGAATACAAATTTATAGGGTCTGTTTGGGTGTAAGCTTCTCTAGAAGTACTTCTAGAAGAAAATAAGAAAAAAAAAATGAAATGAGATTCTCCATTAGCTAAAATGAGATTTCCATTAGATAATTTGTAGATGTCATCTCATCTTTTAGAGAAGCTATATTGGTGAGCTTCTAAAAATTAATTTATGAAGAGCTTATTTTTGTTTATGAAAAAATTCATCTCATCTTTTTTCTTCTTTTAGAAGTGCTTCTAAAGAAGCTTACCCAAACATGCCCATAATCCCAAATAAGTTTTTTGAAATGCAATTTGAGGTGCAAGATGCAATAGTGGAGTAGGAGTGTAGGATCCAAAAGACAAGCAAATTGGGCTTAGCCCACGGCAGCAAGAAGAAAAAAATCCAACTCCACTTGTAGTTCGGTTCGGGGTTCCTGCATTTGAACCTCATAATCATAAACATTGACAAGAAACAAGAAGAATAAAGACGAGAACAAAAATATAGAGAATATACGAATGATGGTGATAAAAAGAAAAAATATTTATTAATGTTTTTCAAAGTTTAAGTTGCCTGTCCCTTAGAGAGTGTAAGTTTGTTCCATTAGAAAGGGTAATAAATAACCTCTAATATCAAATCAATATAAAAAAATTAATGAAATCATTTATACATCTGTACTAATACTAATAATAAAGAAAACATTTTCATTTGGTGTAGGCATTTTACTATATCATTTTATCCTTTGACAGTTTTTAAATTTTGATTATTTCTCTCCTAATAATTATCCATTATTTTTTAAAATTAAAATAGGTAAAGAGGCATGGACTTGCACGGCTCGGTCTATAATTAAGATCAAGATAGAGGCTAGAGGTTGGTTTTGCGTCTGGGTGACTGTTAGGTGCGCGTAGCTTAATGGACGTGAAACTAAAATGCTAATACCATTTCAAGCTTTTGCGTTAAATCTGATTGTGACGTGACGCTAAGTTAGAACGTCAAGTTTACTTTCTTGAGTAGCCAAATCATAATCGAACATTGTTTGAAAAAAAAATGCAATAATGCATGTTTGGTATGGTATGGTAAGGTGTCAAAACTCAACTTGTTAAAGATTGTGTGCCCCATTGCAACGCTAGTCACGAGGAAGAATCTGTTACTGTTAGCGTGTAGCTTCCCTTCTTCTCTCTTCGCCACACTTCTTAAGTTCTTCTTCTTCCCTAGCATATTACTATTATTCGGCATCCAAAACAAAGAAAAGAAAACACAAGGAACTTCTTACTTCATCCAAGTTCGCTAATACAATATATTGTAATGGCAACAGTAGAAACATCCCATGAAGCTATGGCTACAGTGGCCAACAAGGCACCAATCACTTCTGAGAGAAAGCTCCCTGAGGACTTGGACACCAAACTCCCCAAACCATGTAATCATTCTCTTCTTCTTCTTTTTTTGTGTGTGTTTGATGGGATTAAAGAATATGATATTCTAGCTAGCCTAAGATGTCATCTAATTAAGGGTTCCAAAGGAGGAAATTTTAATGGGGTTTGATCAAGTTTGTCTTTTGCACTTGTGGGAATTGGACTTTTATCTGTTATTTTTAATCAATTCAGATTTGCCACGAGCTTTGAGTGCCCCTGACACGGAGAATGTGAATGGCACGCGGGGCCACAAACACAACGACATGTCCGTTCTTCAGCAGCATGTATCCTTCTTCGACCTAAACAATGATGGTGTGGTCTACCCATTGGAGACATATAAGGGTACTCCACTCTCAATCTTGTTTATTGTTTCTATGCTTATCTTCATGATTTTAATACACCTCACCCATTTTCTTTTGAATACGTGTCTATTGTTAATTTGATCAATTTTGTAGTATTATTTTAATACGAAGGAGACACCTTTTTTTTTTTTTTTTTCATAATTTTGCAGGATTCCGTGCACTCGGTTTCAATGTGATTCTTTCCTTCATATTTTCGATTGGTATTCATGTGACTCTCAGTTACCCTACTCTTCCTGTGAGTCACCCTTTACATGGAACTGGCCCAAGTGTATTTGATTTACCTTACCATTACTACTCCCACTTACTTGTAACATGTTATGATTTCTAACACAGACATGGCTGCCTTCACCTTTTTTCCCAATTTACATAAAAAACATACATAGGGCAAAGCATGGAAGTGACACTGGTACCTATGACACAGAGGGAAGGTAAGTAAAATTAATAATAAGAGTGACATGTTTATGCCTGTTTTGGGTGAATGGTAACATCAAGTATTGCAATTTGCAGGTTCATGCCAGCAAATTTGGAATTCATTTTTAGTAAGTACGCACGTGAGGTGCCTGATAAATTGACATTGAAGGAGCTGTGGCACATGACTGAAGGAAATAGAGTTGCATATGACTTCTTTGGCTGGTCCTCTATCTTTCTCTTTCAACTTTTTGCATACACACACATGTTGGGAATCTTGAACCGAAAATGGGTGATTTTTTTTTAACTAACTGCAGGGCTGCCAGTAAATTTGAGTGGGGAGTTTTGTATGTCCTAGCAAGAGATGAACAAGGGTATCTGTCAAAAGAAGCTGTGAGGCGTTGCTTTGATGGGAGCTTATTTGAGTATTGTGCTAAAAACCCCAGAGGTGCTGCTGGAAAGATGGCTTGACAGTTATTGTTCCCTACTGTATTTTAAGTTCACCGAAATTTGCAAAACAGAACGTCCTTCGGTGCAAAATTGTCTTGCAGTTGTATTGTATGTGTGCTGTCTTATAGAAGTCTAATTATTATATGGTATATATATACTTACTTTCTAGTTTATTAAAAAAATAATTAGTTTTTAATCCAAAAAATACGAAAGAATTTTCTGAAATTTTTAGAATTTGAACGAATTGCAAGAATGAAGAACACAATTAAACAGTTTTAGAAAATTTAGGTATCAGAATCTCCTTTATCCTTCCTAATGGTAATTTGGAAAAGAGAAAGAGAACAAATATATGAAAGAGAGATGAGATGTAGCTACAAATCTTCCATGATTGTTGCAATTTGTGTCTAATTTTGTCATTTTATATTTATTGACTATCATAGATAATTTTATCAAGAGTTAACCAACATACATTTATATTAAATAATTATAAATCACTGTTTTTATAATTTGTAAAGTAATTATAATAAAAATTAACATCTTACATGATAATGTGTGATTATACAAAATTATTTTACATTGTTAATGAATAATTCTTTTCTTATCAAATATTTATAATTCAATAAATAAACAGTTATCAACTTTCACTTTTCAGTTGAATTTGTCAAATAGCCTAAGAAGGCATACTTTAAGATAATTTCCATATAGAACGATCCCTCGGATTGTTATCTCAAATTATCCTTAACTAAAAGGATGATTCAATCCTAATTGACTACAATAAAATTCTGACTTAAATTCAAATTGAGTTATTTATATTCCCACTTTGGGTAGGATGTTACAATTACAAATCAATTAACAACAAATGCCTAAAACATTTGCAGACAAAAATAACATAAAAAGTCTAAACTACTCCCACCTGTACATCTAGACACCTGAGTTTCATAGTTTTCATTTTCAGCATTGTACTTCCTTCCCCAAATGATGAATAGTAGTAGACAGGCAACGGCATCTTAAGCCAAGGCACCAAGCAGATCAAAGAGTGCTTCATAGAAGACATCATTGGAGAGAAAAATTTCCAGACAATCATCTAATTAAAAGTGATAATCTGTACGAACATGATGCTTCAATATATGAAGTGAACCAAATGGAGGTGAAATAACAGTTTAGACACATAATGAAAATAGAACAAGGAATCCCTCAAGGAATTTATTTGTTTCCCACCTTCGAGTTCTTCACTTTACTCCAATTGTTTGAGTTCAGACATCCCTCTTGTTACATTAATCTGATTTTCTATTTTTCCTTTTCCTACAAGTTGAATCATCATAAATGAAAGTAGAAACTTCATCAGTCTTCTCATACTCTTTTTAACAACATAGTCAAAGACCAAAAGCCTCCTAAACATTATTTATTAGAACGTAACAAACAATATACAGATATTTTTTTTGGAAGCATAAACAATATACGGATAAAGCTTGATGAGAATGGAGAAGCCAGTCAAACTATCACAGAAAAACAATATCTAAGCAAAACAACACTTGTTTAATTGAACTAACCTTTTTGTTTCTTATCACAGCAAAAGACGCTTCCACAACAACACCGAAATGCTTTAATAGGATGGTCGTGATCATCAAAATCAATACCATAATCCTGCAGATAATGTCATATAAGTATTGTGGACCTAACACCAGAAAGCCATGCCTGGTGCCAAAACAAAAGCACGCTTTTCACCAATGTTGAAGGATTTTTTATTTTTTTTTTGCCAAAAGCTCTCTAAAACCCGTCACGTTGCAGGACAATTTATAACTAAATGATAATGCAAAAACTCTTTACAACATCAGTGCATTAAACTAAATTCATAAACTAATGCAAATGCACAACAAAAAGTATGTCTTAAATCGGTCCAACTGACTTACCCATGTCAACTCCTCATTTGCACTCACTGTCCTGTTGGTGAAGAAGGCAAGCTGCACAAAAGGAACAAAACACAAAAATCTAAGTATATGCCCGAATTTAATTTCAGCTTCATAACAATGTTGGTTCTCCAGGTATTGCAATTGTGCAATTTTGATCCCTCTATCATTCTTCTGTAAAATATATTTTGTTGGCATGACACTAGATGATGGTGGCAGCTGACATGTTGCTTGACACATATGATGACATCATGTTTGGTCTCTCACAAATGTGATATCATAGGGACTAAAAGTGTGACTAAAATTGCACAATTGTGATAACTGGAGGACTTAATTCGTGCAATTGGAAACTGAGATACCAAAATCACACAATTATTATATCTGAGAGATCAAAAGTACAATTAAACCTTTAATTTTATCCTCTTGCACAGAAATTAAGTAAATCAGTATGGTAAAAGAGAACTATGCAAATATAAGAGAAACTAATCATTACATGATAATAATGATGATCAGGACTCTCTATTTCGACAGGAATGTCTATGAGATTTGCATCATAGCATCTGCAATAACAAACAAAGATCAATAATGGTTGGTGAACAGTAGACAGTGAAACATAAAACTGAACATGGCCATTAAAGATGCCAAAATTTTATGTTTGGTCCTGCAAATAGTAATTTTAAGAGATTACTTTTCATACTGTCATTGTAAGGATTTTTATATTTTCACTTTAATTTTTTTTTTTTTATATTTTCAACCAATTAGGAATCATCTAAGGTATGACTTTTAAGGTAGTTATGACAAAAGTTTACAAAATTATCACACACGATTATTTGTAATTAGATGATAGTGTAAAAAATCGGTACATTGTAATTCTAATTTTAAATGGAAAATGCTATTGATGAATTTCAAAACGGTAAACTTCTTGTCCTGTATATAAGAAATAATTACCTAATTTATCAAAATCAATAAAAGTAGTAAGGTTAGTTAACTAGTCATAAATTTTAATTTCATTTCAAGACTATCCATTACATTAATGATTAAAGAGGTTATTTTTCAAAAGATAATTTTTCAAGCAATGAGTATGTCTTCTTTTGATGACAACTCAATAAACACACTCACTTTCATGGGGAAATGAGTGTATTATCAATAGGCCTTACAATTAATTAGGGGTAAAAAGGAAATTTAGCAATAAAGTAGTTATATGATTTTTATAATTAGGATCAAGAAAATGTTGCCTTTTGTTTCTTATATATGGGACCAGAGGTAGTATAATTTTTGGTATATGGTTACCTATGATTGATGAACCTTCCGACATTTCCATTCTTTGTTGCATCTAAACATAGTGCCTCCTCGTCCTTTAACCCCTGTTCTGAGCCCCAGTCCGCATCAAGAGTTACAGGATATGTATGTCTCTCGTTGCCAGTATCCTGCATAATCCTCTCATATAACTCCATATTGGTTAATATTTCTCCTACATATTCACATACAAAAGTTCCTTTTGGTAAATCTTCTAACGTTCTAAGGCCCCAGCCTTTTCCTTCACGAGTTGAAAACACCTGAAGAAGGAAAGATGACAATGTATTCATCAACAGCTAACATTGGTAGCGCCAAGCAAACATACTTTTCATAACCAAACATGCCAAAAAACTGAGTTTACTTTCCAAACTGAATTTAGAGCACCCCAAACAAAAATTCAAGCATATGCTCTACGTTGTAACAGTATTCAGAGAATTGCTTACCTGCAATTTGCATGCTATGCCCCGTTGCACTATCCGATTCCCACATTGCATGTCACATCCACATTTTCTCCAACATTCCTTTATAAATTTTCTAACCATATGGCCCTTGCATCGTTCGGGCATGTACTCATTCTTGGACTTCTCCAAAGGGCACTCTTGACAGTACACATAATGATGGTCTTGAGGTTCATTCTTCATAGATACACAAGCTGTTAAAAATTCTTCTTTCAACAAACCATGAGGAGTGTAAGCAAACTCTCCACCAGTTTCCTGAGCACATGCACAAGGCAATGGTGAGGAAAGACAGTTGCCTGAACAATCAGAACAGCAACCCTCATCCGAAATCCGAGCCAAAGAAATATTTACATTAGCACTTTGATAAGTTATATTACATGGTATGTAATTAAACTTTGGCAAGTCTTCACTGCCAGTTTCATCTATTAATGATATTTTCACCTTTTCTGAACCTTTTGTTATGTCACTGATAAAACGAAAGGGATTCCTTTCACCTTGATTAACATATTGCTGTAAATTGGCACGCTTGGAATTTGATCCCTTTCGATATCCCAACTTGAGATAAATCCTGCAAAGGTCATCCAATAGCTTTGCCATAGAAAATTGAGGCTCAACAGTGTTGCAAGAGCGAATGTACTTCTTGTCCATGAACTTCATAACAATATCCAAATTAGGAATACTGAAGTTTGGTTGTCCCAACGCAGAGTCACAATTCAAAGATATTTTTACTTCTCCCAGACGTGAAGAACTAGCAATCGTAATATTTCCATTATAAGCTGGGGTATTACGGTCGCAGGCGGATATAACATCATCTTTACTTTCCATATCCTGATCCTGAGTTGACAGAGGTTTGAGACACAGTTTTTCATCCGACGCATCAGGTAAACCTAGAGAAAATCAACAAAAATTTAACTACATAGCAATTTTTTATATAAGAAGAAACAATATAAAACGAGAACAACCATTCATTGCGCCACTACAAAAGATTGGCTAAAGGAATCAATGGATGTTGGACTCTCTAAAATTAAGGATTTATTTTAAAGAAAGTTTTTTTCCTTGGATTTGGATCCTCTCCTATTTACGGTTTACCATTAACAGGAGAGAGATCCTATTTATTAAATCCTCTGCCCAACGTGAAACCAAAGATGTAAAAATTTATCTAAAATCAATTCAGGATCCAAAATTAATTCTCCAATGTTAAACTAATCACACGCTTAATCTACATCAGAAATAAAAAACAGCTAAAACTCATAGTATCACTAAGTCACTAACCCACTAAAAATTAGGCATGAGTTTTCCCCCTAATTCTCTTTTGGATGCAGAGACCAAGAGCGTTGAAGGCTATGGAAAACATGGAAAGTGACTATGAATGATGATGGAAAAACATTTGAGGGGATCTTTAAATTGATTTAATTAATCAAAATGTAAGAATTAAATATTAGCAAAATTAAAGATTGAAACAAAATGATAATTTTTTTAAAATAAGAAGGTGAAATGTCTATTTTGAAACAGGGGGACAAAATTTGTAAATTTAAAAAAATAAAGAACCAAAGTTGTATTTAATAAAAAAAAAACTTAATACTCGAAAAAGTAGGCATGATTACCAATATGATTCGTTGAAGCAAGTTGCATCTTGAGTTTCTTAGTTCTTGGCTTCACTAGCACTTTCTCAACTGCAGATGATGCATTCTCAGGGTATGATTTTCTATCTTTAGCTGCCACACGAGGTAAATTTGAGATCTTTTCTACCTCACTCAACATTGTATGTGATGCTTGTGAACTGGTTTTGGGCTTAATATCTTTCATGAATGTTTGAGATGGCTCAATGATTTTCTGTTCAAATGTCTTTGGTGATATTTTATTGTCTTCTGCACTTAACATTTGACTTGAACTGTCCATTGTTTGCAAATCCTTGTCGTCATCATCATCATCTACCAAAAGCGGTCCCCGTTTTGGTTTTTCTCCACCATGACAACTGTCATTAGCTTTTCTCTCACCTTCGACTCCCTATTTGAAGAAGGTATTAATAAATGTTAAGATGTGCAGAAAAAAGAAAAACAAAAAACAAAAGGGGAAAAAGCTGTCTGATGCACATTCCAATGATACAATACAACCAAAGATACTACTGAGCATTAAATAATTCTCTTCTCATCTTCTCAAGATGCTAACAAGTACACGGGCATTAAACAGGTAACAGGGCCTAATTTAGATAATTTCTTTTAATCATTCCCCTCAAATAAAAATAGTAACTAAATATTTGAATTAAAATTGAGAGTAGGAAATATTTATTTGTTTAGAAGAGAAAAGAATGAAAGAGAAATTATAAGAAATATTTGAATTAAAATAGAGAAGAAAAAAAAAGATAAAGAATCCGAGATTCATACAAAATTTTGAAAACTTCTCTCATTTTTTCATTTATTTCTTCACAACTACACACGTACTAACTCAGCCTAAATGGTTACCCTCTCTTGTATAAATGAATAAAAACATAATTAAACCAAAAAAAAATATTAAGTGAATTTTAACTTATAAGAAAAATTTAAATCGGTTCACTTTTTATTTTCTATTTTTTAAAGTGGATAATGAAATGTCAAAGATGTGACAATTAACATTAATAATAAATAGGTCAATTATTTTAAAGAGATCAAAAGAAAAATTAAGTCATGTTAGTATATGAATTAATCATTGAGCCAATCTTAGTCACGAAAAAATCTAATCATCTTAATCAAAGACTAAACCATAGACTGATCATCAAGTCAAACTTATCTATGAATCAAAATCAAACATGTTAAACGATACAATCAAGTTATTATTACCACAACATCATTAAGTGTCATGTCAAACAAAATCAAAAAAATTATATACTTGAAAAATATAATTTGTAAAATTAAAAATTAAAAGATTAAAATAGTATAATTACTATCTAATACGAAGAATGTAAGCCCAAAAAGTATGTCTACATAAGTCATAAGTCAACATAAATAGATCATGAGAAAAAAAATTATTTTCTTATAATATAAAATAATTTTACAGAAATATTTAATCACAAATAACTATGTATAATAAGTTTATTAATTTTTATAATAATTATTTTAAAAATCGTACAAACAATAATTTATAATTTAATCACAATTAAAAATGTTTTACAATATTAACGTTGGTGAATAATCACTAAATTTATAGATTATTCACATGGTAATTTATAAAATATGCTTAAATATACTTAAAAAAACAAAGAATGAATATAGAGGAACCTTGTGTTTCTCAAAATCAAAGTATGCATCTACAAGTGTGTGGTAATTGTCATCTTCAATAAGTTCCCAGTTTCCTTCATAAACTCGGAACAGCTTTATCAACACTGGCTTCACATCCTTATCAGAAATTCCTAAGGCCTTCATAAAGCTAAAGGCCTTATTAACTCTTGGATTAGGGGCCATGAAAGTTCCAAAAAATAAAGTGTCACCTGAATCTACCACTATCTCAGGAGTCACTTGTACAAAAGACTTGAGTCCTGTACAGGTTCAATATATATAAAACAATGTTAGGGGAGCTTGAAATTATGAAGGTGAAACATCTTGCAATAGATCTCTGAAGTCTGAAGTAAGCAATGAGAAAATTCCAGGACAGCGTTATCTTCAATAAAATGAGTGTCTTTCCAAAATTGCAGAGAAACAAAATCGAACACGTTTGCAACATTTAACATTATTAAACTACTTGTACCTATGTCTAATATTAAATTCAGACGCAATGTTATATCATTTTTGGGTTGTTGGTTTGAATTGATAGTAAAGAAAAGAAAAGGAAATTATGGTAAGAAAAGAACGAAAAATGAAACCAAATGGCAAAACCATCTTTCCAAGGGAAAAGAATGAAATTGGGAGCTCAATTCCATTTCATAACCCTCTCTTTTTTTCACTTTCCTTCCTTTCCGCCTTTGGGCACAGGAATGAAAATAAATAAAATAACTTATTTAATATATTTTTAATATGAATCACAAGTTTACTCCATTGAAAATATTTAATATAGTTGCCAGCATGTTAAGATCTCAAACTCAAAATCTCATATTAAGTTGAAATATTTAACTTATCTTAATAAACTATAACTTGAATTTTAATACATTAAATTTAGGGAGTAGTTTATCTTTCCTTCGGTTTTGTTAGTCTTTTCTCGTTCACTACCAAAGAAAAATTACTCTTCAATTTAAAGAGTACCATTACTTTCATTTGTTTGTATTTCCTTCTGGTTTTTTGAAGGTTTAGAGTATTGCACAAATATTTTAAGATTTAGATCAATTCAAAAATATAATTTCAAAGAAAAATATATAAAAAGAAAAAATATTATCATTATTATGATAAATTCATGTCTCTTAATATGAAATAAAATATAATAGAATATATTTCTTCATTTTCAAGGACAAAAAATTATTGTATAGTATCATGATCATAATAAATTAAAGAAATAAGACTTTTGAATGAAATAAATTAAAAAGATAGTATTTTTAAATTTTAAAAGTAGATTGGGTGGATCAATTATTAAGATACTAGTGTAATATGGAGTGTCAAAATTTAATTTTATGAATTTCAAATTTTCACATAAATTTAAATAATAATATCTACAAAAAAAATAAACAAAATATATTTGACTTAGGTACATGGTTGGTTCAAAGATTTTTTTTTTTACTGTATTATTGATTCAAGGATAATATATTATAAGTACTGAAATTGAATATATCTAAATATTGGTATCTAAATTTAATATATTAAACAAAAAAAAAATTGGATATAGGTTGAACCATCGGTTGACTCAATCCATTTAAGATTTGATGTAACTTAGTTCATTTCGTAAAAGGTTCATCTTAAGATTTTTAAAAAGTCCTATTTAGTTAAATTGGTTAGAAAAACCTATGAAGTCCGATAGGCCTACCCATTTAGTAATATAATATTTTATAATAAAAATATTATTATTAATATGATATATAGTGTTAGAATTATTTTATTTAAATTACAAAATTATTTTATAGCTTGATGATTTTAATCATTTTAACTCATGTTTGAAATAGGTTAATTCACATAAGCATTGATGGGTAGCATGAATATTGATTTTTGCTTTTGGTGGAATTTAAAAGACTTTAGTAGCATATCATACATAATATTTGTAGGCAAATTTTGTCTATATCTTGTTATTTAAAATTATTTTATTATTTGTAATGAAAAATCTTTGATTTTGTTTAAAATATATATATATTTTTACATTTCTTAATATAAGTTGGTCTGACCAACTTTTATAAAGGCTAGAATCAAGCTCGTAATGGATAAAAGACTTAGACTTGGACTATAAATATATAATACAGGTTAGAGGCAAGGCCTGACTCAATCCAACCCATTTCCACATTTAAATTTTATTGAATAACATACATAATTGGCAAAAATATATTTATATAAAAATAATTATTGGTTACTACAAATGATTTTAATCTATACATATTACTACCTTTTTTAATAGAATATGTATTATTATCTTTTCTTAAATATAAGACTTTTTATATTTATCTGTCCATTATTATTAGATTATTTTTAAGTTGTATTTTGACCAAAATACCCTTAACTACTTTAAAATAAAGATAAAAAAATATTATGTGCGGATAATATAAAATAATATTACATAGTTATGTAATCACAATATCTTGTATAATAAATTTGTTGACTTTTATAATAATTAATTTAAAAGTCATTCAAATGAAGATTTGAGATGGAATGAAGGTATAAAATTGTTTTATACTATCATTGCATAATCATTAAACCCTTAAATAAATGCTATAAATTAATAAGGTAAAATAAACAATTTGTCTTTTGCACTAAATATCTTTGGACCAAAATACCCTTAATTACTTTAAAATAAATTTTATGAATTAACAAGGTCAAATTTTTTTTATCTTTGTTATAAGGATCAAAGAAAAGATTAGCTTACAATGATTAATTAGGAAGAAAGTAATTAAGTGATGATAAGTCCTAATATTTTTAAGAATAATTTTAAAATATAATACAAATTTATAACAAATTTAATGTCTCTAACTAAAACACCTGACTTTCTTAAAAGGTGTGAACTAGTTTAAAATAATTTTATATTTAAAAATAGAAGTAGTATCTCAAATAAATTATCAAGAATAATGTTAGTCCATAAAAAAGGAGGGACTAAAACAAGGGATACTTGAGAACTGAATTGACATAATAAAAAATTAAGACTAAAATTGTAAGTTTGTAATACTTATGATACACAATTAAAACCTAAGAAACTAAAATTATAGTATGGAAAAATATATTTGAACACCAATTATGCTACTTTACACTTAGTAAGAGGGAGGGAAAAAGAGAAAATTATAGATATTATGTTATATGATGTGATAGAAAGAGAGAAATAGAAAGGAATGAAATGAATTTAACAATATGATGTGTTCAATATGATCTTGTAGTTGGTCAAACTAACTAAATAAATTTGGATGATTATTTAGTAAATAAATTTTTTAGTAGTATATTTCAACTGATTTTTAATTTTTTTAGTAGTATATTTCAACGAGTGTGTTTGGTAATATATTTCAACTGATTTTTAATTTTTTTTATTAGCTAGAAAATTTGGATGATTGTTTAGTAAATAAATTTTTTTAGTAGTTTTTAATATTATTTGAGATTATACTTTGAAGTAATGTTTTTTAAAATACCTAACTTTCTAGATTCTAGCTTTTTATATTTATTCATTTTTTGTTTTTCAATAGTTATTAGATTCCCCTTTTGATTTCTTATATTTAAGGAAAAATTTTATTAGTTTTATCTTTTATATAATTCATATTTTTCAACTATTTCAACATATAATTTTACTAAATAGTTATGATTCAACCGATTAGCTTTTGACCTTAACTTTTCAGCTAATTTGCCAAACAAATTAGTTGATAAGTGTCAAATGACATAAAAAGACATATTTAATATTTTATTTTATTTTTTTATTAATTTATCATCTTAAAAAGTGAACAATAATCTATATTATAAATAAATATTTGGTGATTTTATTCATATTGTTTGAAATCAGTTTTTCTTTTTTTTAAAAAATATAAACTGATTTGTTTAAAATCAATTTTCACTTGATTTTATTATTTTTAATAAATTTAAGTAAATTAAAAAATATGTTTGAGAGTGTAATAAACAATGTATTCCCAACACTTCTCCCATATGACAAATCTAATCCAAATTGTGATCCTCAAAAGTCACATTAACAAAATATAGAATTTATTTTGGTTGCCAATATTAATTAAATTTAAATATCTTTGTAATTCTTACAATTTAGCATTTTTTGTTTTTCTTTCTTATATTTTTTTTAGACTTACAACTTGTTTTACTTTCGGTCCTTAAAATGTCGTAAATAATACTTTCAACAATAAAAAAATATTATCTAAAACATGTTATAAAAACAAAAAAATAAAACAAACATAATTTTGAAGAAATAAAAAGAAAAATAGTTTTATAAAAAGAAAAAATAAAAAAATGAAATTATAAAAATTAAAAAGATATTTAAGCTTATTAACTATAAAAAAATATGTTATCAATGGTGGCATTGCTAACAATCTCCTATAGTATGAAGGATTGTGAAGAAATTGCAACCACGGGCACACTTTAAAAGAGTAGAAGTAGACAGATACATTACTCTGAAATGTTAAAAAGTAAATAGTTGAAGCAGTTATTTACCTGAAAAAAGAGCAAAGATTCACAGCCACACAGCCCTGTGCTGAGAATTAAACCTTCCAGAGGCGTGCTAATGAAAAGATGAGAGAGAGAGAGCGGCGGAAGCAGAATCGTCTATTTTCACGCCGAGTCCGTTAGAGCATAATAAATAGGGGATAACAAACAATATTATGGCGTTTGATAGTATAAGAGAAAATTTTAATTTAGAATATTTTTTCATGTTTTATTTATTATTTTAAGAATAATATTATCAGAAAACATTATTTCATCAAAAAAAAATTATTATATTTGTCTTAAAAAATTCCATAAAAGGTGAAAATTTAGCTTTTTTGGTTTGATTTTTTTACCTTAATAAAAATATTACGTCACTTTTATCAAATAATATAAATACTTGTCGTGAAAATCTTGATTTTAAGTAATTTTTTTAGTTGAACATCTGCAATCGATGTAAATTTTTTGGTCCTATCTTAAATTTCGACGGATAAAAAAATATATAACTATCCTTCATTAATATTTATGACCAAATAAATAAATACTTGTCTTGATTTTAAGTAATCATTATATATTAAATTATGAACCATTAATTTAAATGAACAAATCATGGAATTTTTTAATTTGATTTTGCAGTAAATTTGAATCAAATTAATGATTTGTAAATATTTGAATTTCAAATATTAGGTCAATTAGCTAACATTCCATTATCATAAATAATTTAATTTTTAAAAACTATTATGATTCTAATAATTATGTGATTAATTGTTTAAATAAGCATTTCTGGTTGAAATGTAGAATTAATAGTCATATGAATAAACCATTAAATTCATAGTGTTAACGTATGGTGCGTTTATACATGAGAATGTTTGTTTAGTGGAAAAATTTGTGTATGTTTTTTTTATTTAAGTTTTTATAGATCAACGATAATAATATATTTTGTAAATTTTAATATATATATATATGTATATATATATTAACACATATATTTTATAAAATCATAATAATATAAAAATGTGAAAATAGTAAATTTAATACTTTAGTGCATGAAAAATAAACAATGTTTAATATTTAAAAATTAGGTTAAAATATATTTTTTGTCCATGTAAATATCAAAAAGTTTGAAATTCGTTCTTGCAAATATCAAAAAATTTGAAATTTGAACCTGTAAAATTTTTGATATGTTTTTCATCCTCTAAAATTGGAATATGTTATTTTTTGATCCAAAATTAAGCTTAAACCAATCCGAGTCTACGTGACATATTTTAAAACTTAAATCATATATTAAAATATGTTTCCATCCATATAAATATTGACATGTTTGAAATTTGCCCCTAAAACTAACACATTCATTCTCAAACTCAATGTTAAGACTACCAATTCCAATGTTCTTGTAAAATTAAATGTCATCCACAAATTCAACAATCTGACATCCAAATTCACCTCTCTCTTAAAGATGAAGAAAGTTAGGAAAGAAAAGTTTGGAAATGAGAGATTTACAAATTTGTGAGTGTTTTTTCTTGTATTTTGTGTGGGGTTTTAACCCCTATAAATCACTCACTCTCATAATCATCAATGAAGCCAATAAAAAAAAGAGTGATAAATAGGTTTGAATTTAACATATTTTAATTTTTTCAAGGAAAAAAAATTCAAATTTTTGTAAGATGAATTTTCAATATTTCTATTTATAGGGATGAAAAATGTATTTTAACTTTTAATTAAAGTTTTTAAAAATGTATTCATAAGACAAAAAACATGTAAGTAGTTGCAGCTCCGAGGAAAAAACAACATATTTTAATTTTATGAAGATAAAAAATATATAATTTTTTTCACCGAAATAAATTTCAAAATTTTTAATTTTAAAGTAACGAAAAACATGTTTTAATTATTAGAATTGTTTGGTTGAATTAACGTGTTGTGTTGAACGCATGTAGGCTAGCTTATCTGGTGCACCAAGTCCTAACAGAATCGGGTGTGTTGGTGGTGTCACATTGAATTCAAGCTGGCTAGCTAGCTCAAAATTGTTCAACAAATGCAACTCAGCTAGCTGCTGCACTTCCGAACGTATCTCCAACAGTCCCCTTCCTAAAACGATACTCACCCAATTCTTTTACAATTGGTTAGGGTTCGCTGTGTATTTTCCGTTCCCAGCGCATGTTGTCATCCCGTAAGTTTCATAACCCAAAAATAAAAAGGTTGAGGCTTCCAATATAATGATGAACAACATAACCCAAAATTATTAACGAATAGAGAGAAAGAGTTTTTTTGAGTTTTGAGTTTTGAGTTTTGAATTGGCACGACGGCTGAGTGTGTGGTTGTGATCGTTGATCCCTCCCCTATTCAAATCCAACCATGTCGGTGGTTGCACCCCCATACCAGCTCCTTGAGATCAACGTGATCTCGGCCCAAGACCTGGCCCAAGTGTCGAAATCCGTTCGGGGCTACGCGGTGGCGTGGCTCCACCCTGAGCGCAAATTGGCCACCCAAGTGGACCAAGAAGGCCACACCAATCCCACCTGGAACGAGAAGTTCGTCTTCCGCGTCGACGACAGCTTCCTCAATTCCGACAACTCCGTCATCATGATCGAGATCTATTCCCACGCCTGGCTCCGCCACGTCCTCATCGGCACCGTCGCCGTCCAACTCACCAACCTCCTCCCTCCCAACCGAAAACCCAAGCTCCGCTTCGTCGCCCTCCAAATTCGCCGACCCTCCGGCCGCCCGCAAGGGATTCTCAACATCGGCGTCAACCTCCTCGACAGCACCATGCGGAGCATGCCGCTTTATTCTGAACTCAGCTCCTCCACTGTCGGCTATTGGGACATCATGGAATCATCTAAGAAAAAAAAGAAATCCGAGGAGGACGACGACAATACTCACCATCATCACTCGCCCTTGGATTCTAGTCTTTTGACGCTACAACGTTGTCAGAGTGAGAAAAACGACTCCACCGTTAACGATTACGCCTACCATGGCAATGCAAAACATTACGGTTACGACGGGCAGGATTCCGATGTGGGTATGCGGAAAGGTGCCGTTTTTAACGAAGGCTCGCTTATTTCCGACGTGGGCCCCTCTCCGTCGGTGGTGGCGGCTGCGATTGCGAAGGGGCTGTACCCCATGCCGCCGCCAGCGCCGCGCACGGTGGAGAGCTCCACGATGGATGGGTGGTCGGAGAATAGCGGCACGGAGGGGATGAAGACGAAGATTGAGAGGTGGAGGAACGAGCTTACTCCGGCGTATGAGGACTACGTTGATGAGCGGAAGGTGTTGAGGCAGACGTCGAAGCGCGTGGGTCGGACGCCGAGGCGGCGCGGGCAGGGCGGTGGGCCGTGTTCGTGTTTCGGGTCGGTGTTTGGGGTTGAGATTTCGATTACTTGCGGCGGCGGGAACCGGCGGAAAGGGCGGGGAGGTGACAAGGGTCGTGTAACTAGTGCGTCGTCTGAACTCACTTACGATGATTCCTATATTTGAGGAACGTACAGGATGCATGTGGCTGTGAATTAATGGAATGGAATGGGTATATATAAACCTTGTCACGGAATACTGAGATAGAAGAACAGCCTCTTATCTCATCGATCTACTTTCTTTTTTTCTTTCGTCTTCTTTTCTTGACATTTATGTTTAGACATTGTCCATTGAGCCAAAAGGGGTTTTGTTTACCTACGTCATGTATTTTTTTTTTCTTTCAATTCTTTATTTAAATATTCATTTTCTTGTGTCATTCAATTCATATGTATTCTCTTTATCTTCTTGGTCGTGTGTTATTTTACAAGGCCTTTTTACATTTTAATGTATTTTTCTTTTAAAAAATATACAAATACAACAAATTATTGGTTTGAGATAATTTTAATGAGAAAATAGGCTACCGGAATCCAATCACATGCATGCAGCATGGGATTTCGATGCTTTATGATCAGTCCATTTTTTTTTTGTTTTTTTGACAAAATTAGTCCACTTTTCTTGTTCTCCCTACATTAGAGATAATCTCAACCTTTCCAATTATCTAAAGGGTTTATTTATAGAACAACGTCATCCTTGAAATTGTAATTAATGCTTTCTCTCCCAATTATTTTCCAGTAAATATTTGGTGCCAAATGAGCAAGTTTGCAACTACGTTGAAGCCACAATTGCTTAATTATGACTCTTGTGATACGTTCGTTGCCCACGACTCCTTTCCTCCACACACCTAATTCATCACCTTTCTTCTCTTTATCTTCATCCTCTGTAAGTTGCAAAAACACATATCTGCGAGTAGCTAGTAGTGGTTTGACAATTTTTATATGTCTGAAATTGTTGCTATATTTTTTATGTGATTTTTCAGAACTCAACCAAGTCTTTCTTTTGCAGTTTTATAATGTAGTCTTAGCTAGTGTCTTGGTTTGGTAAGTGATACCATACAATACTGTTAGTAGAAAGCTATATATTGTTATAGTGCGTGCAAATATTGGAATAATTAAACCTCGTAAATGTTTGAATAAGGCTTGAAAATGAAGCGAATCATCATAATACAAAGAGGAAATGAGAATGAAAACAATCAAGTGAAGTCAATGTATGCTATCAAGGAAAAAGGGACAACATTTGACATGAAGGAGGCAATTACCCTAGGAATGTGAAGAACTTATAACTTAATTTTCGGTGCGACTTCACTTTTTCTTAATAGCTAACCAAGCATATCTTAATGCTGAAACCAACGTCTTATTTACGATTATCTGCTTTCCTAACAAAACAAACAGAGGGCTAATGGCGGGACGGGGACTTGTGTCCAAATTGATAGTGACATCCACAATCAGTTAACTCACTGTAACCCACAAACAACCTTTTCGTTTTGTTTTTAGTGGGCAGGAACTCAAATGAATTCAGAGAGAATGTGTTTTATTCATAAGCAATAGTTGGCTTATATAAGCCTTACAAAACAGAAAATAGAGTTACGTTCATTCTGTATGACAATAAAATAGGAACAAGTAACCCAACTAACCTAAAGAATAGAACAACCCTTGAAAGTAGGGATTTTATTAACTGACACACATAACAGTAAATAAAACACACAAAATTTGACCAATATTCCCTCCCTTAAGCTATATGCATCTGCTGTATTTTAGCTTACTTAGTGGCTTTTACTACTCCAAGCATGCATCGAGTCCTTTCAAATTGATCAAGCTTCAATGGTTTGATCATTATGTCAGCTAGTTGCTCATCAGAACTGCAGTATCTCAGGCGCACTACTTGGTCGTGTACCAAATCTCTGAGAAAGTGAAATCTTATTGCAATGTGCTTACATCTTCCGTGAAGGACAGGATTCTTGGATAGTTGGATAGTAGAGCTGTTGTCACATAAAATCTCAGTTTCTTCCTTTTCCTCCGATCCAAGATGCTCTAAGATTCTTCGGATCCAGGTACATTGACAGGTGCAGAATGCTGCAACAATGTATTCAGCCTCAGTGGTAGATAAACTTACCACAGGCTGTTTTTTCGAAGCCCATGAAACAGCTCCAATCCCTATTATAAATACTGAGCCAGAGGTGTTTCTTCTATCATCTAAATCTCCTGCATAATTGCTATCGCTGTAAGCTATGAGACCAGTTTTTCTTCCCCTTTTATAGAATAGGCCGTACTCAGTGGTTCCTTTTAGATACCTTAAGAGTCTTTTTGTTGCAGCCCAATGTGACTCCTTTGGATTTGCCATGTACCTGCTGATCAGACTTACTCCAAACATCAAGTCTGGTCGAGTTACTGTTAGATACATGAGACTTCCAATTGCTTGTTTAAATTTTATAGCGTCTACTGCAGCACCTTCATCATCCTTTGATAGTATGGTTCCTGGAACAATAGGATTTCGCACAGGATTAATATCTGTCATATTGAATCTGGCTAGAATTTCACAAGCATATCTCCTTTGACAAATGAAAATTCCAGCATCACTTTGTATGACTTCTATTCCAAGAAAGCGTCTCATTTTACCTAAGTCGGTCATATCAAACTCCAGCTTCATTGAACTTTTGAATTCTTCACACATGTTTCTGCTATTTCCAGTAATAATCAAATCGTCAACGTAGAGGCTAACTATTAGAATATTGTCGTGATCCTTTTTGGTGAACAAGGTGTGTTCATTGTGGCATCTTTCAAACTGTTCCTTTGCAAAGTAAGTCTCAATTTTGCTATACCAAGCTCTTGGTGCTTGTTTAAGTCCATATAGTGCTTTCTTTAACCGGTATATTTGATCTTCTTTTCCTTTCTTGATAAATCCTGCGGGCTGCTGGACAAACACTTCTTCTTGGAGTTCACCGAGTAAAATGGCGCTTTTTACATCAAGTTGAAATACTTCCCATGCACCTTGAGCTGCCAAAGCTAAAAGTACCCTCACAGTGTCAAGTCTAGCAACTGGTGCAAGCACCTTCATATAGTCTACTCCATATCTTTGGGCATATCCTTTGGCCACTTATCTGGCCTTGTACTTTTCTATATTGCCACTTTCATTGAATTTGGTCTTGAAAATCCATTTAACTCCAATGGGTGTAACACCTTCTAGAGGATCAACAAGTTCCTAAGTATTATTCTTTTCAATTGCCTTCATCTCCGTATTCATTGCTTCTCTCCACTTCAGACTTGTACGTGCTTCTTCGAAGGAGTGTGGATCGTCAGAGTTAGCAATCATCATTGCCATTAAGCTCTCTTCCTCTGTTGAGAGATTGGTTTCGTAATCAGTCATCCACGCTGGTTGTCTTCTAGTCCTTGTTACCCTCCCTTCAACTGGTAATGCGTCAACTGGGGAATCTTGGTTAGCATTGCTTTCTAAGTTTGAGGGAGGTTCAAGTACGTCTTGATTGCTGTCATATCCGTCTATTAATTCATGTTGTACAAGTTCTGCATCTTCTTCAGTTTCCTTGTCTTCCCAATCAAGAACATTGGCTTTATTCTCTTCTGCATGTCCGTGCCAGTTCCAGCTTTTATCTTCTTCGAACACTACGTCTCTGCTCCCAATGACTTTCTTTGAAATAGGATCAAATAGTTTGTAGGCTTTAGACTCATCACTCACTCCCAAGAGAACACATTTTAGGCTTTTGTCATCTAACTTGTGTCTCTTTTGGTCTGGAACATGAGTGTGTGCAACACACCCAAATATCCGAAAGTAATCCACTCGTGGCTTGACTCCACTCCATATTTCTTCTGGAGTTTGTTGATCTACCCCGGAGGTTGGACTTCTGTTTTGGACGTGTACACACCACCGAACCGCCTCGGGCCAGAACGATACGTGTACACACCACCGAACCGCCTCGGGCCAGAACGATTTTGGAACTTGCTTCTCGTGTAATACTGCTCGTACAACATTCATGATAGTTCGGTTTTTGCGTTCGGCGACTCCTTTCTGTTGTGGGGTGTAGGCAGCCGTCAATTGCCTAGAGATACCTTGATTAGTGCATAATTCTGTAAACTCCTTAGAGGTGAATTCACCACCTCTATCTTTTCTTAGACAAACAATTTAGATACCAGCTTCCTTTTCAACACAGGCTTTGAAGCTTTTGAACACAGTAATTGTTTCAGATTTTTCATGCAAAAAGTAAATCCAAGCTTTACGTGAATAATCATCAATAAAGCTTAGAACGTACCTTTTGTTGCTGTGTGAGGGAGGCGAGATGGGACCACAGATGTCGGCATGGATTAGCTGAAGCTTCGTTGACGCCTTCCATGAGCTTTGCTTTGGTATGGAGTCTCTATGTTGTTTTCCAACGAGGCAGGTAGTGCAGATTGTTTTGGGAGATTTCAGAGAGGGTAGCCCAAGTACCATTTGTTTGCTTGCGAGTGTGCTAAGTCCTTTGTAGTTGAGGTGTTCAAAACGACTATGCCATAGTTGAGTTTCCTTTTCCGAGACGTCTTCAGCTTGGAGGCACAGGGGGTGTTTAGGACCTATAGATGCTGACAAGTAGAACATCCTGTTTCCTTTCATGGTAGTGTGAATAATTAAGCCTCTGTCTGGGTAAAATATCTTGCACGTGCCATTTTGAATTAGAATGGCTAAACCTTTTTCTTGGAGTTGCCCTAGACTTAATAGATTGGTCTTAAGCTCAGGAGCATAGTATACATCTGATATTACGTGAGAAATGCCATTGATTTGTACCCGAATACTTCCTTTTGCAGTAACAACCATTGTGGTTTTTGTTTTGGAAAACAAAGTACCACATGACTTACCTATTCTTGTTCTTGTACTCCAACTGTAGTTTCTTATCCTGATTCCACTTGATTAATGTCTTATCAATTATTATTGAGACCCATTTAAGGTCGGTCTTGTGGTGAGGGATTTAGGTAATTTTTATGAAATTTTAGATGCTAACCTCCATACCGCCATAATTTTTTTAAATTATTGAGACTTCTTATTAATTCAGCTTGTTCTTCATGATGCCTCTAATGGATGTTTGTTTGGCTCTTAATTAATGCATCAATAACATGCCATAATTGCAAAATTGACTAGCATAATGTCTGGCGCAGGTTTAATTACAAAATTGAATTCCGATCCTGTTATCAATAATTCTTTAATTATGTATTTGACTTTCTATTGCCGTGCCATCAAATGTTTGTGGCGTAATTATTATATTCTTTATCTAAACTTGTGAATGATATGGTGCAGGTGTTGGTTTTGCTAGTGGAATAATAAGCCTTGGAAGACTAGAAGTTTTAAAAGTAAGAAAGTTTGAGAGAGTTTGGAGCTGCCCAAGTTCGCATGGTAAATCATCGGGTCATGTATTTTACAAACCTTTAGAGATTCCAGATGATTTTTCCTGCCTAGGTCACTATTGCCAGTCCAGTGATCAGCCATTAAGAGGACATGCTCTCGTGGCTCGTGAAACTTGTTCTGAACCTGAAGCCGAATCTCCAGCTCTTAAAAAACCAATTAACTACTCTTTGATATGGAGTGCTGATTCACCACATGATGGATGTGGTTATTTTTGGTTGCCAAATCCTCCACTCGGACACAAAGCAATGGGCTTAGTAGTTACTAACAAACCAGATGAACCTGAAGTTGAAGAAGTAAGATGTGTGCGAACCGATTTGACAGAAACATGTGAGACTTGTGATCTATTACTATCTATGAACTAAATTTTTTTCAAAAATTTCATTCAAGGTTTGGAACACAAGGGCATGCAAAAGAGGGACGCGGGGTAGAGGTGTATCAGTCGGGACATTCTTCTGCAGCACCTATTCTAATAACTCTGGAAAAATAGCAGATATTGCTTGCTTGAAGAATCTTGACTCCACCTTACATGCCATGCCAAACATAAACCAAGTTCATGCACTCATCAATCATTATGGCCCCACTGCATACTTCCACCCTGATGAGTATACTTGCCATCATCAGTGCAATGGTTTTTCAAGAAAGGAGCACTTGCATATTCAACAGACAGTGAGAAGGGTAAAGCAATAGATTACCAGGGATCAAAATTACCTAGTGGAGGAACAAATGATGGTGCTTATTGGATAGATTTGCCTACTAATGATGATGCTAGAAATAATGTAAAGAAGGGAGACATAGAGAGTGCAGAGCTTTATGTTCATGTAAAAACAGCTCTGGGAGGAGCAAAGTTTCCCTCATCCTGGGAGCTACCTTCAGGGATCATCCACACTTGGAATAGGAGCAAAGAATGAAGCAGCTAGAAGTAAACTAACAGTGGATTCCAGCACCAGATACAAGGTTGTTGCGGCTGAGTATCTTGGTGAGGGAGCTATTGCTGAAACATGTTGGTTACATGAGAGTGGGGTCCTACAGTTGTGTATGACTCACGTTCTGAAATAGATAAGTTGATAGACCTGCTTCCTGTGTTTGTTAGATTTTCTTTGGTGAATTTGTTTGAATTGTTTCCTACGGAGCTTTATGGTGAGGAGGGGCCAATTGGTCCAAAGGGAAAGGCCAACTGGGTTGGAGATGAAGTGCGTGTTTGAATATGCTTTTGTAGAATCGATTCTAAATCAATATGATTCTATAAAATTGATTTTTGTTTGAATACTTGTATGTGAAAATTGATTTCCACATTTAATATTATTTGAAAATTCGTTCTCAAAATCAATTTTAAATATGTAAATTACTAAAATGGACATTAATTGTTTGGAAAAGTATTTTGTATTAAACATATTTTAAATAGTTAAAAATAAAACATAATTGGGGATATTTTATATTAGATACATAAAAATTGAACACTAAATATATATATATATATATATTAATAATTTAAAAATAAATAATTAAATTTATATCATATTTTTGTACAATAAAATTAATAATTGAAAACATTTGCATAATATATTAATTTACAAAATAAAGCATACATATTTAATAAAGTTTACAAAACTAAATTAGCATAACAATTAAATATAAAATAGCAATAGATACAAAATAATTTAAAGTACCATACACTTTTGACTTACAATAATATTATTAGTTTTTTTTTTAATTCTATAATTTGATCTCTTATTGAATCTCAAACACATTCCATCTCGGATGAAAAAAATAACATTTAGAATTTGAGTTTGAACCAAGCCAATTTTACTGTAATAATTATCATATAAATTAAGAATTATGTTTTCATCTTTATAATGATTAAAGTCAATATCACTTTCAGCGTTTTTTCTAATAAAATTATGGTAATATCACACATATTAAAAATATGTTAAAATTTAAAAATGATAAAAAAATAATTTAAATGGTTAATAGTAGATAGAAGTTACGGATGGAGGGAAGAAAGTGATGGAATTCGGGTGACTTAGTGTAGTAGAAGGAGAAGGGTTGAAAAAACCTTTGAATCAAAACAAAAGCACTAAAACATGAATATGAACATGCAGTTGAAGGAATGTGAAGGACTTGGAAAGCCTCGTGGAGTTATTATATTAAATATGTTGTTAAGTAAGTAAAATTTAAGTTGATATTCTTTTTGGGCAGGATAAACTGCAGCACATTTTCTAATAATAACTTATTTTTATATTTATTAGTGAAAGAGTATTTAATACACGGATAGGTTGGTGAGAAAAGATATAAATGCTAGAATGAAAATATATTACGATTGTTGACTATTCAAAAGCAAAAAAAAAAGAAGAAGGATAAAATCATAAATAATAAAAAATATTCACAAAAATTAATTTTGTTGGATTTATAAGTTACTTTGAACAGCTTGAACAAGAACACAGTCTTCCGAACTTAATCAATTACGATGCAAAATCCAAATATCTTGATCAATATCAATATTCATGTTTGACGAATATTAACACACGTCCAATAAAAACTAACACGGTTCTATACATACACAAAACTGCTACTAGTCCCTCACTCCGTCTTTGCTTCATCAATTCTTCTCTGTTACTGTGCTATGTAGTATGTACTACTAGTATTTTGTTAAACGGAGTGAATTATTTTGTTGGTGTAAAAAGAGACTGAAATCTAAAGTGATCCTACTCACTAATAACTGAACAAACAACCCAAATACTATTTATAGGATTATTTTAAGGATCACAACTAGGGAGCCTAAGTTAGGTAAGGCTTTAATTTTAATACGAGAAAAAATACAACCAACTATTGTCTTTATTATAGTTTGAGAAATATTAGGAGTGTATTTAACCACACTTTTTTTAATATATTTTTTTATTGTTAAAATTTATTAGAAATAATATTTTTTCTTCATATTTTATTATAAATAATATTTTTAATATAATTTTGTAACTTTTAATAGAGCAAGTAAATTGGATTGCTCAGCTAAGTCAAAACTCACCTAGATAGAGTGAGAAATCAACTCAACACTCAACCTAATTATATTTTTTTTGTAAAAGTTGGATGAAATAACCCATTTAAAAGATAAATCAAAATGTAATGATGTAGTTGAAAAGAATAGGATGAAAGAATAAACAAAAGAGAAGGTTGATGAATATTTATGTTGGTTAAATTAGTATTTTGGTTTTTTAATTTATTATTTAAGTTTAATTTGGTTCTCTAATTTTGTTTGATTCAAGTTGGCCCTCTGCTTATTTAAATCATTTAAGTTACTCCTTTAGTTTAAATTATAAGAAATCATATTTTGTAATGACTTAAAATTGCACATTAGGCAGTGTTACATGGTCACAAAATATATATATTTTTTTAAAAAATAATCAATTTTAAAAATTAGATAATTAAATTGAACAAAAAAAAAATTAGAGAACCAAATTTAAAAAAACAAAAGATTAAATTTAACTTAAATAATAAAATTAAACCTAAATAATAAATTAGAGTCATCAAAATATTAATTTAACCTATGTTTATTGATTTATTGGTTTTAAAATGTAAAATGAATAATAGTTTCCATTGTTTTCAATAATAACTTTTTTACTCATTTCTTATTCAATATATTTTTTTTTATCATAAGAGGAGAATTTATAAGAAAAGTTTTAAGATAATACTATCTCCCATCTTTTATATATATATATATATAACGTGATTGCAGTTAATGATTACTCGTTCTTTATATTCAGGAACGAGGTAGAAATAGAAAATTACTCTTTATTGTACTCCTGGCACCCGTACCGCACTTGAGATTCAAACGCTGTGTTCTTGAAGTGGTTAAGGGCAGGGCACTCTCTGCATCTTCCTGTACTGTATCAAGGTTTTGATTTGACTTAATGCTTCTTCTATTTGTCATCCTGGCTAGCTATATACATTACAGATCAATACCCCTTTTTCCTACTCTGTAACATCATCAATTATCTCTTTTCTTCCAGTTAAACTGCAAACAAGGTTACTCTAATCTAATCCCTAAACTATATTCCTTTTTCAACTTCTTCTTCTTTTCAGACGCAATCAACGCAATGGATTGGGCTTTTGTGCATAAAACCTGGGATAAGTGGGCTTCTACGAACATTGGTTATTCTGGTCAGCAACATCTTGCTTTCAAGCCACGCTGATATGCATACAAACTGTTTGAAAAATTAAATTGTACATATTGTCAGATTGGTGAGATTTATCTGATCCTCGTATCTTCTAGGTCATCCGTTAAAAGCTGCTTTGCTTATTAATTATGACCCGACTGGACCATCTCGATTATTATCTACCATGTAAGAAGGCTTATTTTGTTTCATTCTTGTTATCAATTTTAGGTTTTTTTTTTTTTTTTAGCAAAGCTGTTAAGAAGAAGCTGTATTGTTATTGCTACATTGTTTTTAATCTAAACACAAAAGTGGTTGTAACATTGTCAGTTATTCTGTGTTTTTCTTTTTTGAAAATCTCTTTAGTACTGTCAGTGGTTGAAGAAGTTTAATAATTTATTTCTGAAAAATTGCACAAACTGCCTGGTAAACTTCATGCTGCCTTTGTTGTGGCACTTCTATTGCATATTCGGAATTTTCTTTGTTATTTCTAGAAATATTGGATTTATCAATTGAGTTATTTGATGCTGGCAGTGCTGAGCAAGAAGGGATGAGAGCCAATCCCATTGAATTGAGTCACTTTGTGGACTTCATCAAACAAAATAAACTCCAGACAGAGCTCTTCATTATTGGGTCCAATCAGTGTAAGCTCAAACTCAGCTGTATTTTAATTTGCCTAAATAATTACTTGCAGCTTTCTGTTTTTCAACTTCTTTTTTTATGCCCTCTACTATAAGGACATTTGAAGGTTCTGAAACAAAAGAATACACTATTTTAAGAATTCTCTCACATATCTAGGTAATAGGAATTTAAGAATCTTGGAGGGCTCATAACCTGCATTCTAGTCCTACATATATAGATATAAACTAAACGCCTGCTATCTTTTAGAGGTTTAAGAGGTTAGTTGAGGAGATTTAAAAAAGGAATTATACTTATTGCTTAAGTATATATGGCTGTCTGTGAATAAAATGCATAGTTGTTTTCCATTAGAACATTTACTAATTATTTTAGGAGATCATAAATAACACACAAGGTGTGTGTTCATACATCTCACGTATGTGTAAAAAAGTTTGAAAATTTACCATGTCCTGGAGTGGATTGCAGATATACATGGAAATACATGTTATAATATATGTGTTATGATAATGCATGTCATTTGAGTCATTACACTTTTTATACCTTATCTGTAACTTTATCTACTGCCATGGTGCATTGTAGTTTACCTTCTTATACTTTACTAATGGAAATTTGCATAGCAGACTTGATCACGTCAATTCATGAGAACTGGTTTAGTGCAAGGTGTATAAACACATCAAAGCCTGCTGGTGAAGGTGCTATTGTTATACAAACAGCAGCTTATATCTTGGTTGCTATGTAAGCATATAATTCAAATTCATCATATTTATCATGGCCTATTAATGCAATTTACTCTCTCTGTATACTCATCTTTTTGTTTCACAGGTACGAAGGTTCCATTGGTCCAGCATCTAGGGCTATGGCAGCTGCTGATCAGTTAACTTGGCAATTAGGGCGAAAAAATCTTTAAATTAATCCTTCAGATCTGTAGCATGCACTTACCAAAGGGATAATTTTTCTGTTTTCACTCCGATTTTTGTTTAGATGGTTGCCGCTAAGTATCTTGGTGGTAGAATCATTACAGGTCCTGCCATTATGTATGATATACGTTTTGAAATAGATGAGTTGATAGATCTGCTTTCGATCTTTGTTAAATTTTCTGTGGAGAGCTTGTGTGGGCCAAACGGTCCAAAGGGGTCGACTAATTGCATGGGAGATGGAATGTTATTCACTTATTCCTGTTTAACTTGCCATCTCTTCCTGTCACAAGCGAGCATATCTTAGATCAACAATAATATAAATAAAGGAGATAAGGTCTAAGATATCTCTCTAATTTTTACCTTTTACTCGTATCTTGCACATATTTTTTGAAATGATATATCTTGCATATATTAACATATTAACTAACTTGAATGTTGAAATTCTTAGAAGATCCTCCTATGAGAGTGTTTACATTGTTTAACTTTATTAAGTGACGTTTTCATTGGAGTAGATGACATCGTGTTGTTCATATGAGTAACTGTTGCTTAGTAAATTTATACAATAGAATATTTTTCAAACATAGTAGGATCTGTGAAATTAAATTAATTACTCAGTTCAACAACTTTAGCATTTAAGTGAATTTAATGTAGAATGTTTAAATTTATGTAAAATTGTAAGGTCTTACAAAATTAAAATCATGATAAATAATCCATATAAACAATTATGTATTATGCATTATAGATGTTCTTAGAGATATGAGTAAAAAAATATTAATGTTACATTAAAAAATTAAAATAATAATCATTTTGGGATATATTTTTGTTTTTTATACAATGATTATTATGTAATTTTTAATTAAGATTGATGTAATTAAATATGATTAATTAATTTTCTTATATTTGAGATTGGATGAACTAGTACTTAAATCCAACTAACTTACCAAGATTTTGTTTGAATATATCCCTTTTGTTGAATATTTTTTTTATCACTATAATCAGTATAAAGTATTTATTAATTTTGTTAATGATTAATATTTGTTAAATATTTTTAATATATAAAATGAATTTTTATGATATTTTTAAGCAAGAGAAAAAATGTATAAATGAAAAATACATATAATGGTTTTTTTAGTTGTAAAGAACATAAAAGGACTTAATTTTTAAAAACAATTTTTTCTTTTTTTTTTTAATTTTTTTTTCAAAAAATAAATTCCCATACCTCATTTTCGAACAAAGGGTTAAAGAACAGGAAAAAAAAAGGCTTTTGTAGAATTGTTGCGATTTATTCTTGGATTCCCTGAAAATGACAGCGGAGGAGGCAGCGTTTTCCCGTGGAACTCACTGCAGCGGATCACAAATCGTAAGCACGCAGCCAGAGAAGACCGCCAGAGTTCTTGTCAGAGACGACGGAGAAAACAAAACTTCGAAAATTCAATTCAACTTCCAACCTTTATTTAATCCGCAACTATAAATTAAAGTCAGAGTCCTACGGAAGAAAAAAAGGTGGCGAATCGGAATCGAGTTGCAATGAAAGCAAATGGTGTTACATGGTGGTTATGTTCTATACTAGTTTGCATAGTTTTAGTTTGTGTTCAATTTGAAGGGTGTGTGGCATCCAAGACTAAGAAAACGGACGAGGCATACGTCACTCTTTTGTACGGAGATGAATTCTTGTTGGGTGTTAGAGTTCTGGGAAAATCAATACGGAACACTGGATCCAACAAGGACATGGTAGTGTTGGTCTCCGATGGTGTGTCTGATTATGCCAAAAGCCTTCTCCGGGTATTCATCATCTTCTTTTTAATGGGTCTTCCTCAAATTTGAAATTTGAACTCTATGTTTGACATGAATCTGTTGACACCTGAGTTTTGTGTAGTTTGTGATTTTAACTCTTTATTTGGTGGATTTGTGTTTGAATTTTGTGAAGGCTGATGGGTGGATAGTGGAGATGATTAGTTTACTTGCTAATCCTAATCGAGTGCGTCCAAAGAGGTTTTGGGGTGTCTACACAAAGCTCAAAATATTTAACATGACCGACTACAAGAAAGGTAACCTTTTTCTTTTGGCCTTTTGTGTGTATATATCATCTGGTTGTAGAAATAAGGATGGAACTTTATAATTCTTGTTCACCTTGGAGAATACCAAGGAGAGAGGGCGGAGGGCTCTAGCTCAAGCCGCCATCAATGTCTACCCCTAGGTCTGCCTAACCATGAACCTGAGATGAGCCATGCAGCTCACCTCTATTTATACATGGTGTTCTCTGACAATGGTGTTCTCTGACAATGGTGTTCACGTGTAAGGGTCTTGTTGGTTCCTTTTTGCCACGCCATTGTGCGGATTCAGTCCTGTCCCCCTTGTACACTGTATGGGGTGCATGGTTGTGTGTGTTTGACATGTTAGGTCGCGGCGTTTCCCTGACCCTGTCAACACGTTTCTGGAGTACGATTTTGTACCGTACTTCCCATCGATTTGGCTAATCGGCCGTAGTGGAAGTTGGGCGTCGCTTCAGCTACTCGGTTGTAAGAACCAGTACCCTCAGGGTGAGTCGGTATTCCCGAGATATCCATTCTGGATAGTGTACAACCCTCCAATTAAGCCTAGTAGCATAAATGCTTAAGGGTGAGTCGTTCCCTTTGTCATAATCGGTTTCCCTGGATACCCATTCCGGATGGTGTACAATTCTCATTTAGGTTATGAGTTTAATTTTTATGCACTCCCTGGTTAAAGACTTTTGCACTAACAATCAATACAAAAATAATCTCAAGTATGGTTTTTAAAGTAGACAATACCAATAATATGTGATTGAATGATAATATAAAAATCTGTGTATTCTAATTAAATTCTCGCCATTGAAAAATGGGAGTAATTACTATGCTGTGCTGTTTAGTTAAACTTTTCCTTTTATTTCCAGTTAGTTATTAGTTGCTTTTGAATAAAGTGAAACTGGGGGAGACAGTTTAGGTTTCAAGTTTTAAGCTTTCTATCTTATAAGTGGTACAATGTGTGGTTTATTGGTTGTTTATGCGTTGAATGTGAATGTGCAGTTGTTTACCTTGATGCGGACACTATTGTGGTTAGAAATATTGATGATCTTTTCAAGTGTGGGAAATTCTGTGCTAACTTAAAGCATTCTGAGAGGTTGAATTCGGGAGTCATGGTGGTGGAGCCATCTGCTACTCTTTTTAATGACATGATGAGCAAAATAAAAACTACTGCATCTTACACTGGAGGTAAAACAAATTTTGGGTACTTCTATATTCTATTACTTTGGTTTTATTTATTTATTTATTTATTATTTTATTTTGTTTTATTTATTTTTTTGTTTCAAGGACCATATATGCTAGATGTCGATTTAAACCTGATAGCTTTTAACAATGGTCTTCATCTGTCTTTCTCCCTTTGACAGGCGATCAAGGATTTCTCAATTCATATTACTCTGGATTTCCCAATGCACATGTTTTTGAGCCAAATTTGAGCTCAGAGGTGTTGAGTTCCAGACCCATTCCTGAAATGGAGCGACTATCAACACTGTATAACGCTGATGTTGGTCTTTACATGCTTGCTAACAAGGTACTATAATATAGATAATGACTGGATAGTACTTTCCTTTTAAGTAACTAGAGTCAGTGAGGCATGACTGCATGAGAGATGTCGTTTTTACAAATCAATGGTTAACTTTTCTGAAAGAGTCCCACACTTTAATGTATATGATGTTTAATTATTGTGATGTTCTATGATTATGATGTGATTTGTTTTACATGTACTGTCTTTTCAACAGATATTCTGTGTGATCATTGGAATAAATTATGGCATTCAAGTGACCCTATATTACTGTTAGCAATGTGGTAGTTTTACAGTGTGTGGTTTTCCATTAGCACAAATTCCCTAGCATGCAAACAAAAAAGTAATAACTAGTTGTGTGCAGGCAAACATACATTAGGCTCTTTCCCAATGGAAAACCAAACACACATGCAGCAGTTAGAATCAATATTTGTTAATCTGAGCTTACTAATGGGTCAAGGTGATGATCTGAGAAATCTTAAGATTTTCCATCATCATATTTTCATTTTCCTTTAGTTAGTGTTAGAAGTTTAATTTTTGGGCATGTGTGGTCTGTCAAAACTTCTGATTTCAATCAATTCTGAAATGTTTCACTAATTTATAAAATTAGTGATAGGTGTGTGACAATTGTTTCATTTAGAAATCAGTAGTTCAGATTCTTGTTAAGATTTTTGTTTTATTATGTCCTATTATAGGGCACCTAGCCTAAATAACAAGTACTTTGTAGAAGATTTAGTATAACACCCTGCATACCAAATACTACATGCATTTGTCTCTGAGCATTCATTTGTATTGCATCTTTCAATTCTATTGTCTAACATTCTAACTATTCATGCTGATCTATCCAGTGGATGGTAGATGAGAATGAACTCCGTGTGATTCACTATACACTGGGCCCCCTTAAGCCTTGGGACTGGTGGACGTCTTGGCTTTTGAAACCTGTTGATGTTTGGCAGGTACTTCCGCAACTCATCATCCTTTTTTTGGTTTTCTATTAATATAAAAAAAAATGGTCTCATCCTCATATTTATAAAGACCACATTTGCCTAAGTAACCATGTTTTCCCAGTTGAAGCTTGTTACAAAAAGTATACTTACTTGTTTGTTCGAACCTTGGTGGGATGTTTAGGATGTAAGGGAACAGCTTGATGAATCCCTTCCTGGAACAGGAGGGGGCCAGAATCCTAAAGACAGTTTTCTTGTGAAATTTCTCTTTCTGCTACCATTCTGTGCTTTACTCTTCTGCTGCTATCATTCATTTACAAAGGTCAGCTATCATGGATTGATATTCTTGTCTATTCTCTTTGCATTAAGCTAATATGGCTTTACATAAGTCTTATAAAATTGTATTTTCTGCAGAATCAAGGGTACTTCAGTACACTTTGTAGAAGCTCACTATGTGATCAAGTCAGACACCTTTATTATAGGATTAGATCAAATGGGCCACTTGCATATACTAGTATTTCGGCATCAACTACCAATTCTGTCCATCAGGTTGGTTTTCTCTTCTGTCTTCTAGTTGAGGATTTGTATCCTGCCATGCAATGACCTCACATGATGGAATCATTTGATGAAAGACAAACACAATGCCCTGCATGTGTGATTTCCCCAAATCCTGACACTGAGTCCCACATTCTTTCCTGCACAGGAAGTTATGTCTATATGACTATCTATCATCAAATGACCTGGTCATGTTATGGCTTCAAACGAGAGAATGCATATCCTATAGTTGGATGTACCTAATGGTTGGATTTATATATTTTCAACATACTAATTTTTGTTTCTATGGTGTCTAACAGCTCTTAAATGGTGCTCAGAACAAGGTTCCTGCTTATTTGGGTGGCATTTCTGTCTGTGTCTGTTTTATGGTTGCAGTGGTGTCTCTGGGACTAGCTCTCTTGATTGTTCCTCAGCAAGTGATGCCATGGACTGGATTGCTTTTGATGTATGAATGGACATTCACAATTTTTTTTATATTATTTGGAGGTTATATCCATTTGATTTATCAGTGGGGAAAAATAGTGGGATCACGAGCAGCATCTTCCTTGTCACAGCCTGGGTCCGATTATGATTCAGAAAAATGTATGTTCTCAAGAGTAAAGCTTCTTTTGTGGTTCTGTTTTTCATTTAATTGTGATGTTGAGGTACTTTTTTTTTTTTTTTAATTGAATCTATATGTTATCTGTATTTACAGTTCATCAGCGACAGATATCATCTTGTGATTCTGCTACATGGTACTATGGTTTAGGGATGGCCTTGTTGGCCATTGCAGCTCCATCGTTGCCTTGTCTTTTTGGAATAACTGCTTTGTTTTTAAGGTAATTTATGTTCTAATATATTATGGCTAGTCTAGTTAAAATACTTCTAAACTTTTTTTCTTTTTCAGGAAACTTGTATCTTTGTTCGCAATGGCATGTCTTTGTTATTATCAATATCATTGACTATTAGACAATTTTGAAATGTCAAAATTCTACAATAACCCTCTTCATGTTTCAGAGGAAAGAAAATGAGGAATTGGAGAGAAAATGAAAGAAATTTTTGAATTTTTGTTTCTAGAAGCAAACTTTTCTCTTTTGTTCATTTTCTCTTCAACCAAACCAAAGAAAATGTATTGTTTTCGTATTTTCTCCTTTATTTTTTACCCTTTCATTTAAACACACCATAAAAGAACTTCCAATGTCCAATGTCTGCCCAATTGGCTATTATTTCATCGATAACTTGTTTGTACTCATGATATAGGAGCAGTAAACAAATAGTAAATTATAATTAATGCAGGGTTCTCTATCTTTATAATTTCAAGATATTTTAGTTAATTTTTGCGGCTTCTATGTATGGGTAGTATTTCAGGTTAACTTTATGTTATGTATTTAAGACTTTGTTTCATATTTTAAAGGCCCCATGACTCTTAATTAGCTTGGGGTAGTTAGTGTCAAAGGTCAGATTTATGGAGTTGTTTTCGTGTACTAGTAACTTGCTTTTTAGTAAGTTGAGCCTAGGAAGTTGTAGGTTAGTACTTGTAATCTGAAATCCCTAAGAAGAGATGCAATATGAGAATTGAGAGGTCTTAAGCTTGTATCATGATAGAAGCTAAAGCTTAGTCTTTGAATGGAAGATCCTTTAGGTGAATAATAAACCCAAAATTATCAAATACTACTATAATTTTCTTTTTTCCCAGTCATTCTCTAATTTTTGATAGATTTTTGTCTTGACTTTTTGCCCTACATCATCACATCACATCACATTGTAAGAACTAGCAACTATCTGTGGTGGTTGAAAGTCAATGAAACCTCCTAAAGTGCCTTCTCTAATTTTGAAGTGGATTTAGCCATTATTTTTCCGTTAATTCAAAGTAGTTTTGGTATTAAAAGATCATTTATCAAATATTTCCTTGAAATTAAATTTGCATTTTTATTTTTAACAGGTTAGGTTTGATGGTTGTTGGGGGCATAATATTGGCGTCTTTCATGACATATGCTTCCGAACATCTTGCAATCCGATCATTTCTTAAAGGCATTGATGAGCGCGATAATGCTCGAAATAGTAGCTCGTGTTTCTTATGTTGATTTGATTGTGACAATAGCAAGTGGTGATGTAAACTATGGTCGATATTTTCTTCCCTTTTTCAGCTTACATATCTAATGCTGTTCTAGTGGAAAATGTATTTAAGGAATTTTTGTCTATTTTGTCTATCTTCTAACAATGTATTTTGCCGAGGTCCTGTTGTAATATTATTGTTATTCTTTCAGAAAATGACCTTATTCTATTGAAATCACGCATAATGGTGGCTCCAAACAGCTCTTTGATTTGACGTGGTTGTGGGCATAAACATGGTTCATAAAATAAGATTAGTTTTGTCCAGTATATTTTAGAGGGTAAATTGTTAACTTATCATTTAATGTTGCGAGCTAGTTTATTTTGGATTTTCTTTTACAGTTTTTTTAGATTAAAAAGAGTTTAATGTCTATACACTTATAATATAAAATTGTTTTATACTATTATTTAATCCTAAGTTACTATTTTAAATTATTTTAAAATAATCATTTTAAATTTTTTATAGTTGTCTATTTTTCTTTAAAAAAATCATTAAAACAAGTTAATGAACATCATTTACTCTCGATTTAATAAAGTGCAGGAGATTAAGCATAAGTTATTGTTATGATGGCACTGCACAAGGGTTGGCCAAGTAATGACTAATGAGGGGTAACTCTGCCAACTCAGATCATTTTTATTATTTATTGGAGAAATAATACTAACGTACTCTCTAACAAACTATTTCAATACACTTGTTTTAATTAAATTAATGTCTGACTTTCACTTCTTATTTAGTGCCCTATTCTTAACTCCATAATTTATGATTTTTTTTATTAATAACAAAAAAATATAAAAAGAACATGTTAGAGAATATAATAATAACATATCTCCAATAAACAACAAAAAGGAAGATATAAAGTTCATCATTTGTTTTATTCTCCTTCCTTTTAATTTCATTAAGAAAAGAACAATGAAAGAAAACAAAATAGATCGTCCCATTTAGATTATTATTTTTTATTTCGTTTCGAATTTATACTAAGGTTGCATTTGATAAAAATAATTGATGATGATTTTTATTTTGTATATGATGTATTCTAAAAATGAAACAAAATTAGAGTTAAAATTAAAAATAGTATATTTTCATTTCAATAAAACTAGTGTATTAAGCGAGCTTCCTATCATAGCCTTCTTGCTAGTGGAATTCGCACTAGAAAACCATATAATGGACTAATTCATAGAATATATCTATAATTAAATTTTAGTGTAACAAGCACTTCTAAAGAGATTTTTTAAAATTATTTATTAATATCTTTTCAACTATCCTTAATAGTTGAAATTAACAAGTTGAAAATCGTACAAGCGTGACTTCTCAAGTGGTTCGTCACTGTTAGTCAGGAGTAATTCACTAGAGATATCCTATACTCCCACTTAAAGTCAACACAATGAATGGGAAATAACAAAAATGCGGGAAAAAAAATCCGTACACTAATAGTATTATTAAAAATATTTATTTATAACTTTTGGAAAAGTCACTTTAAAGTATAATATGAAATATTTTTTTTAAAAAAGTAACGTTTTTCAGGTTTTTATGTGAACCTTATTATCATAGGAAAATATTATGTTATTCATGCTTTATTTTATTGGAGTTTCTTCCCTCCTTCCCTCTCTCTCTAATAGATATGTGCCGACCATCAATTAATAAAAAATCATGTTTAATATAATTTTAAAATAATTTTATAAAAATCAATCAATTTATCACACATAATAGTTTGTAATTAAATTATAGTATTGTAAGAAATCTTTATACCGTGAGTACATGTATTATTTATTCTACTATTAAGGAAACACAATTTTCAGGTCAATTAGCAGCGTAAAAATAATATGCAAAAATTAAGTGAATATCTTTTAAAAAAGCTTTTGCAAGGACAAATTTTGCCTGAGTGAACCGGTTGAATATGATGCATAATCGAGCTATATATATATATATATATATATATGCCTTTTAAGTTTTTCATAAAGATACTTTCTCAAGTAAATTTAACATGTTTGCTAGCTAGCTCATATTGCATTAATTCTGGATTTTGTTCAGTTTAATTGAAATGTCATTGAAGTTGTCAAAGTCAATCATCATATTTGCCTTGTCGTTTTGGCCATAGATGACTCATAAACCAGTAGAAATGTGTTAATCAACTCTTTAAACTTTAAACTTTACACTACATTTTGTTGTGGTGCGCATCACTTTACTTCAGGTGGGAACACAAGGTGACTAACACATCTGATAATGAAATTAAAAAGAAGATAATGGACAAAAGGAGGAAGGAGTTGACGACATAATCCTTATCCTAAAGTAATAAAGTATGGTAGATAAAAACAATTAACTTTATAAATAATGATATCGATATTCTCAATAGAAATTTAACTTATTAATTAAGTAATATGCATAAGTTGTTATAATTATCTAATATCTATATTTCATTCTTAAAAAGAAAAAAAAAACTAGTGTATTACATGTATCCTCTATATTAATTAACACTTTACATTAGATTATTATTTTTATTATATTATTATATCAAAATATTTATTAACTTTGTTGATAATTAATCTTTGTTAGAAAACTCGATACCTTTAACGAAATTTTATCTTTTCAAAATTACATTTTTTTCGTCCATAAATTTTGAGAACTCGAGATTTTATTTAAAGAATCACTCTAGTATCATTGAATCAACAATTTATTGGTGCACTTCATCACTAGTATACATGTGACCTTTACTAATATTTTTTTGTCAAAACAATTAGTAAAAATATTGCTAAAATCTTTTAACAATATTTAAAAAATATTGTTAAATATGAATAACTTGTTTACGTAATTTTAGTGACATAGGATATATATAGCATTTGATAAAATATCGCGAAAATATATTAATAACATATTTATATTTGGTTTCATTTTTTAAATATTGTTATAAGCTTTTAGTAATATTTTTACTAAGTGTTAGAAAAAAAATATTGTCAAGTATCATGTATAATAATGCATGTTAGTTAATATGTAATGAGTCATAATTAATAATATAAAAGGTAATTAAATTCACTTATGAAAAGATTCATTAAGAAACAACAAACTATTCATGCACGCTATATAGTTGCAGAAAGAAAAAAAGGTGAAACCCAAGTGTACTATATATCAACGCACTGTATCATGTATAATAATACATTATATATATATATAGATAAGTTGAGTTATGAAACTCATTAGAGTTGTATTAGGATTAGGTCACTTCAAGACTCAGAAAGATTCTTATAAATTGTCGACCAACAAAGTTCTAGTATTAGTAATGCAATTTGAACCCATGCATATATTCTTGTGGGATAAGAGTACTTCAATTATCAATTAGACTCATCTTAATTTGTTAGAATATATATTTAGCTCATTAATAATGTAGGAAATACACATTGGAAATTTGAAACTGCGACAAAAATTCAATATGATTAATCGTATTTGTTTGTTTTACAGATTTGCTGTTAAACTCTTTTAATTGGATATAATAATATAGATAATAGATTCAACTGGTTTTCTAAAATAATCATGTCAGTATATGTCACGAACGAATAATCGTTCTTATTTACTTGGCATAGGGTGAACGTTAATTGGTCCCCTTCTGAATTTCTGCAGCTGTGAATTGTAGGCAGATATATTTAATGAATCTTATCCATAAGTATTCAACACTTACTTTTTCCTGAAGTTATTAATCGATGACCCTTTTAACTTTGAAGCGTGAGAAACAAAATATATATATGGCTATATGCAGAAGCATGCATGCCTATGCCTATATAATTGGCATGCTTATTGTATCAGTTTGTAAGTGTACGTGTCGTGGTTAACACTGCCACTGGACTGAAATTGCATGCTAGCTAGTATTCATCAGCCACAACACAAACTGAAGCAAGTATATATCGGTTTAACTCAATTGCAAAAATCATCTTAAAAAGATGACTCAGTTATATAGTCTATTGTAGTTATTATCAGATGATGTGAGATTTTCATCACTCCAATACCGACATCTTAAATGTAAAATTTATAGATCTAAACATTTGTAAGTAATTCAATATTTAAGTGGTCTGATAAGTACCAGAATATAATCACTAAAATAGACTTAATTAACATCATTTTTAAATTTGAATTTAAACTTAATTCAATTTGATCCAAAAACTATAAAGGTTACTCCCAAATATTTATATACAACTATATCATCGAGCGATGAGAAATATGCAACATTATAATTTAATTCGATATATTCAAGTACAATTTGAAATATGGTTTAATTAATGCCTCGTCAATAGCATAAGCTACAACTATAGAGCATCAGGGAAGTGGATGGTTATCATGGATGAATTGTTTCAGGTAGACACAGCCAGAGTGGAACACGTGCTTAATTATTTTTTTGTTATAAAAAAGCCGAAAATATTATTAGATGAGTACAAGACATACACAAACTCAGATCATTACTAGAGCCAGTTAGGTATATTATTAGATGGTCCCTGTTTACTGTTTAGGATTATATATAAATATACACACAAGTGGACTCTTACAGCAACCAGAAAGGGAAATTATATTATCACTAATAATAGCGAACCGAGTCTAACACCTCAAATTTATCAAATCCGATACCCAACACACATAAAAAAAACTTCAGTCTTGATCGAAAGCAACCAAACCCAGTAGAGCAAACTGATTTGTACACAATTAAGCCAAACTGTTTCGCCTTTACACCTGAAAAGACCTCTATATATGCTATATAGTGATCGGTCAACGACAGAATTTAGGAGAACTATAGGACGACTAAGCCAAAACTAATCTTTATCCATAAGTCACTGAATGAATCCCCATCATTTTCATCGCAAACATATGTTTGTTAACAAATAACAACTCTCCTTATGAAACCGATTTGTTTGGCAACCTAGTTATTTAATTAGTATTAATTGCCAATTTGCTGTGAAAAATGCTAGCTATATATAGCTAGTATTTTGTGAGGATAAATAATTAATACCACAACCACACCTAGCTAGTTGAGAAGTAAGATGAACCCCACAGAACATTAATTATGCTCTCACTACCCCCAACTATGAGCCTATATGATGAATCCAGCATGTTTTTGCTTAATTTATTAACAGAAAGCAGTAGTAGCTTAATTATTTTTATTGTTCTATTTCATGTTGAACAACAAGTAAGAAGAGAAAAAATGAAACAAAAGAACTTCATACAAGTTAAAAATTAAAATAAATGCAGCTGCAGTGCTGCATATACATAATAGAAAGAGAAAACAACATAACACATCTATCTATCTATGTCCAAGGAGAGGGGAGGGGTTGGTCGAATTGAAAGACATTGTAATAAAACAGAAAATCATATAATCCTCCTCCTTGTTTTACAACATAGATCGATCGATGAAATTAAAGCCAAGCATCAGACTTGCCTAGAGTGCACATTTCTTCAGGTTTCTTTCTTGCTACCTCTTTTCTTGTGGTATTATATTTGGCCATGGCTCCAATAACCGCAGCGACATCCCCACAAACAAATACTTGATCTTGCACCAAACTGATGTTGTTTTCAACCTTGAGAGTCTCATCACGTTTTTCTTCAAAAACACTTTGAAGACGAAGAAGAAAGTTAGGAAAGAGGGGATTAGATTTGTTGAGAATCCGGAGATTACAAGTTGTATTTATAAAGAGACATAGATTTCGAAGTGAGATATAACATTTTTTAAAATTATTTTGCATTTTATTAGAATAAACTAATAATTAATATTTGTTTTACATGGTCGTATAATATTTTAATCGTGAATTATTATAATTAGTTGGCAATACAAATATTTTGCACTAACAACCTATTAAAATTATTAATGGAATATATTATTACCTTATTAGCTCTTAGATTTTACTAAAATTAGAATTTGAATCTAAAGTATTGGGTCCACTGAGAAAAAAAAAACAAATACTATGGAAAAGATAAAAGTAAAAGTGATAAAACCTAATTTTGTAGTGTAGTATCTATTTATTGTTGGAACTTGGAAGATAAATGGAAATGAATATTCTATTACCCAATTGGGTTAAGATTCCGCGAATTATAGCTGAAACGAGGGGATCGAGTCATTGGGCCCATAAAAAAAATACAAATACTAAAAAAATGGTGGTAAAAATAAAGAGTAATACAGAAAATAATTTTGTAGTAAATTAAAAAGTTATAAAAATTAATTTCATTTGTAGTTAAATAAAGTAAGAGCACTATACATACATGTGCCCCCCTCTACTTTACCAAAAGAAAACAAAATGAGATTTTGCATTTGTTGCTAATGATTTTAAAATTGAAGATCTAAATAAGGAGTTTCTTTGACATCTTTGAGTCTGAGTGTATACATATGGATTTTGCCGGTAAATTTTTTTTGCACATTACCATGGTAATTAAAATGTTTAGAAAATTTTTAATATTTTATGAAAATACCCAACCATATTATTTGTTTTAAAGGTTACGAGCTGTTTAATATAACTGCATATAGTACAGAATTCATAAATAAATTTCCACATTCAACAAATATATATATTCCATCGAGAAAGTGAGGCATAAGAAGGGGAAAAAGGAGAAGTAAGAGAATGGATGAATAATATGAAAAAACTTTGAAGAATATAGGAAGTGTAAAAAAAAGCATATATAAAAAATATAAACAAAAAAGTTTTAGAAAATCAGAGTAGTCGGAACAATTATGAAACCCCTTTACACAACTAAAGAAGCATTGATGAGGCTAATGTTACATATTAGTAGACAAGAAAAAGAATAACCATAAGCTCATGTTTGGTGTTAAAAATTGATACTTTGATGCTATTTTTTCTATTATAATTTTTACTTCCTTTATTTTTAATGGATACATAAGAAAATACACCTCTCAATTGATATTTTTCTCTTTAAAAAATGGCATACATTTTGTTTTATAAAAAAATGGTGTACCAACCATGCTAATATAGAAGAAGAAATTTTCTTCAAAACTATATAATTTTGGCATTGTTATCAATAAAAATAAAATAAAAATGTAAAGAATTAAATTAGAATCGACAGTACGCTTTTCTTTTCTTCACATTATTGTATAACCATAAATTGTGTAAATTACTTTTGTCACCCAATCATGATACTATAATTTTTTTTTTACATTGACTATATATAAAAATTAAACTCTTATGCTAGTTTATATAAAAAAAACATATTTAAATTAAAATAAAGTTACCCATCTATACAAAAGTAGAAAAACACACATTATGGTATAACATTCGGAGTAACTGATTTTCGCACACCCCATTATATTTATATTCCAAAAATTTCCAAAACTAATTTTCGGAATATATGTTAAAAAAAAGTGAGAGAGACGGGGTGTAAAGATTAAAAAAATAAGATGGTGTAAATGGGCTATTGCAAGACAGATCCACAATTTAAGCGGACGCAATAACAGCACAGTAAATGCCCAACTCATAAAATGTGATTCTAATATTAAAAATTCGTTCTTGGCTTGATCAATCGACTTTCGACGAGGGCAAGCTCTCACCTTTGAAGCCCCAATTTTGAAGAGTGAGTCAATCCATTTCCATTTCTGTTTCTGTCAATGTTATTCTTTGCATTCAATTATCCTGTACCCTCCACTTCCCCTTTTCGATTTTATTTCTTCGCAGAAGGAATACATTTATTGTTCAATTCTTTTAACCGATTGCATGTGTGTTTCACAAAAAGAAGTTAAAAAAAAGAAAAACTTTTGATTAGGAACTGGGTCTCCTGCAAATTGTGTTAATAAATACTTACTAGCCTCAGAAAAGTAGAAGAACCAAGTGAAATAGCATAAATTATAAATATGCTTTTACTTTTAACTGATATAAAGCCACATTCAGGTTGTCCCGATGAAACAAAAGATGGTTATGTTAATTCATATGAAAACCGTGTTTTATACTTGGTCAGATATTCATGCACATTGTATTTAAGTTTTGCCTCTGATGTCTGAAACCCTGAATAAGTGGGTTTGAATTTGTCATCACAGTTGCAAAATCTAGACTAGTGGTGAACATGGGGTTGGCTTATTTTTTATTTATTTATTATTATATTGTCGATGACTGAACTTATGTATCTCATTATCAGTTAAGAGATGTCTGTACTTCTTTTTGGCTCTTCTGAAGATGTTGTTAGTTTATGCTCAGCAGGATATAACTGGCCTGACAGAAACTGAGAGGATGAAACGTAATAATAGTGTTTATCCCGCTGCACTTAACTGTGATGACATCCTGCATGAGATCCTACTTCGAATACCACCACCAACTATCTCCAAATTAATTATCGTATCAAAAATATGGCTGCGTGTGATATGCAGTCCTTCATTTCGTCAATGCTACGTGAGGCAATGGGGACAAAGTTTTCGACTTTTGGGTTTTTTTGTATGCAATTTTTTATATCTTGGAAGACCTCGTGATGGCTATCGTCGCCCTCGTTGGGAGCCTGCCCTCCCAATCTTGTCCACTTGCAAAGACGGTGATGATTTGAAACTTTCTGGAATCCTCAAACATCTTGGGTACTTCGTTGATAGTTCCAAAGGCATTATTCTTTCTGGTTTCCATCCAAAGGCATATTATGTGTACAATACTGTGACCAAGCAAAAGTATGAACTCCCAGAACCTCAGCAATTCTATAAAGTTCTGTGCATGGCATTGATTGTTGAGGAATATCTGGATAGTGACATATGCTACAAGGTGATCCGTGCAAGATGTGAATGCAAACTAAAGGAACGCAACACTGTCTCAATTGAGACTTACTCATCAAAAAGTAGACAATGGAAGCAATCCACTCTGATGTGCTCCACAACCTTAGCATTGTGCCCGAGGACGGCAGCTATGGTGGTTGGAGGGGTTGTACACTGGTTTGCAATGTGGGGAAAACTTGCCATTTATGATCCTCGTCTTGGAGACAGGTATATAGCCTTGATAAAACTACCAACAGGTGTGTTAACACACGAGCATGAGGAATCTGTTCTTGGGGAGTCATCTGATGGGCTTTTGCAGTATGGCCAGAGCAATAACTTGGGTCTGGAGATATGGATACTTGAGAAGGAAGCAGGAGCCAACTCATCTATTTACTGCAACTGCACTCATCTGAAGTACAAGTGGATTCTGAGGTGGAGATTAAACTTTAAAGTATTATGGAAGCAGATGCCGTCTTTAAGCACACATTCTAAAGAAACTCAGATATTGTCATTCCTTCCTCAGAATTCTACATCTATCTTCATTAGGTCGGGGTGGAACATTTTGCTGTGTGATTTGGAGACCAAAACGGTGGAAATTGTTAATTATCAGGGTCGTGGAGGTACCATTTCATGGGAATCTAGCAAAGTAGTTCCTTACTTTCTACCAGCTTGGCCACACACTTCCTCGGTGTCGGTGTCATGACATCATGGAACAAGGGAAAACTTGTCGTTTTTCAATCTATATGCACTTGGTCTTTTCAATCTAAAAGTTAAGGGTTTGTTTTTATTTTCTGATTTCACTTTTAATTAGAAAACTATCATCTTGTTTTCAATCTAAAAGTTGTTTTCACTAGTTTCTATACAAATCTTTGAAAACTGGAAATAAATTGAAAACAAGGTAACAATTTTATAATTAAAAGTAAAAACCAAAAAACATTTTGTCAAAGTAAACGGACCCTACGCTTTAAACTTGTTTGTTCTGTTTTGAAGTCTAGCCATAGTATTAGTAGGTCCTTCATTTCTCTTGTACATGCCTAGAGGTTGCTGTTTTATCAAAACGCTGAAAAATATTACTCTTTTGATTGTGTTCTATTTAGTCTTCTCGTAGAAGAATTCAGAATTGCAGCCTGATACAGTCGCAACAAGCTGCATATAATGGTTTCCAAAGATGAAGATGCAAGACTCTTGTTTTTAACCGTTTTTGTTTGGTTTTGTTAAAGTAGAATTTGAATATAGTTTTGTTTGATTATGGTAACTATGTATATGAATTTCATACATTGAAAACTGATGTCCTTTAGCAAAACACATTCGGTGTGCTCAAGGGTGGTAGTTTTGTTTCTACTAGAGAACAGCACCAGTGGAAGCTATTCTACGCTAGTTTTCATACATTGTGTATTTTCTAGAGAAATATAGCATTGTGTATATATTAGAAAGTACAATATGTTGGTACGGCTACGAATGTAAATTCGTATGAATCCTGTAGGTTCGGGATCTTTTGGAACTTTTACTAATGCGAAGTATGGGTGTAATTTTCACCTTAACTCAGCTGTTAAAAGATTAATAGCGTGTTTGATTCCACCTTACGGATTCTGTTACGGATGTAATTTTCAGCCGATTAAGTATTAAAATAAAAACGAATGTAATTTTCAGAAGAGAATAATTACAGCTTTTAACGAAATGTGATTCTTCTATTGTTAACGCGATTCCAAACACGCTACAAAGGTGCTTTGGATTTCTTTTAAATTATTCATAAAGCAACTTCTAAAATTGATTATTTAGAGAGTAAAAATATGTGTGAGGGAGATAACTCATTAAATTAATATGAAATTGTAAAGTATACTTATAACAACAATTACATTTTTTTTCTATATCTCTATCATTATGACCTTTAATAAATGATGTACAAAGTAGAGATAAACTCAAGATGTTGTATAAACTATTGTATTGTTGTATAAATGACATTTTTCAAAATTGTAAGTATTCACCACTTCATTCTTTGATTGTTTTTAACTCTTAATTCTTTTTAGTTTGTAAAGTCTTTCATTTTTTAGTAAATGATTTTTCACACAATCGAAGACTAAATGAAAATTTATAAAATATATGAAATAAAATCATCGATACTTATAATGTCATGAACTAGTCTGGACCCTTATTCACTGTTTATTGTTAAGATAGTATGTCAAAATTCATTGTTTCATAGTAATAGGTTAAAAAAGAACTGGAAAATAAAATAGAATGAGAATGTGAATAAGTAGATCTAAAAGTGTTAAGACTCATTGAAGAAGTTGTGTGAGTTATTCTAAATTTCTAGATAACTTTTTTGATTAATTTTTTTTAAAAAGTCTATAAATAAAGTATTTTGTTGATAGAAACTGTTGGCCTTAGGCAATCATCGTTCATTCCTGTAAAATTTGGTGAAATTTCTATGTTTCTAGGTACAAAATCTTATCCTAAGAAAAATAAGGTGCTTACGAGTGACATATCCCGATAGAAAAGGAAATGGGGAAAATTGGATGGAAAAAGACTTGTATGCTTGTGCCCCGCAAGATCTGCACTATGCATGTCATCCCTTTTTCAAACTAGTAAGAAATAAATTTGGCATGTTAAATACAATATTCTTTCTGAGGTAACCAAAGCACAGAAAAATCTAGTTTCCCCAAAATAAAATCTAGCTGAATATGATTTGATGTCTCGAGAATATTCAGTCTGGGTGTGGCAGCAAGAAACTAAAGCCAGTGTTATCACGTATTACTGGTGGGGGCTCTATATCAGAGATATCTATGGGTTCCTTCGACTTCGATATGTCATCAACTGAAAACGGAATGCTGCAAAGTAGATATATGCTTCCAATTGGTTAATGACAAGGTCTAAACTTTTTAATATAATAAAAACTACTAATTACTTATAATTAGTATTTCATGGTTGAACAATATCCGGCTTACCTTGAATCATCATCCAACAGGAAAGAATTACTAACTGCATTATTTGAATCTTCAGTCATCAACACTCTCATATTGGATATGACCTAGATGTAAACATTGATACGGCAAAGCTCAACATAGTTTTTTTCTGCACACCGCCTTCGATAGCTAGCTTTCTGGCATAGAAGATTTTAAATCTAGCTAGTTTGAGTAGTATAAAGACTTACATCAGGGGATACGCTATGTGTGCCATACTTGTCATCCCAGTACATGGTGCTTATCCGATATAGCTGCTGTATACTCAGGACCTGTGAATATGGAAGTGAAAATGGTAGGTATTTGGGAAAGTGAATTATTAACTAGAGAGTAAAAGATTGTTTTCACTTACTGGACACAGTTCATGAGTTATTTCATTCAGCGTTTTCCTTGGTTTCTGATGTATGACCTAAATTATGGGCAGGGAAGGTCAGTTTTTAATATTTTACTATCTTACTGACCATTAGAACAAGTACCATGCATATCAGATGGATACACGCAAGATAGATAGATACCAAAAATCCAATAGCCTGTCTTATATGTTTGAGCTCATCCCAAGCTGAACCGGCGTACTGCATTTGCATTTTTTCCCCGGAGAAGGAAGGGAGAAGGGTGAGGTTAGTATATATTTATACCTTATTAAATTAAAAGAATTGCATAGTATAACAGCAATGTGAAGTAATGCACCTCATCAGTGGCATTATTACACCAATTCTCCAATTCAGCCAAACCAGATTTCACATATTCTCCATTGCTAAATGAGCAGCACTCCCGTCTTAGAAGAAGACTACAAGAAAAATGAAGATGCAAGATTATAAAAATGAGAATTCTGGTTTCCAGAACAAAAAACAGCCCCAAAACAATGAAAGTAGAACTAACTAACCTATTGAAAAGTTGGACATTGATGAAGGAAAAAATTTGAGTGAACACCTTACGAACCAAAAATGGGGGAACCTGCCAAAATCAAGCAGAACAAACATATTTTACTCCAACAGCACTAAATAATACAGGCTCACCAAAGAAAAAACGAAAAGAAAATTATGGGAAGAAGATAAAATACATGAACCTCCCCGAGGTTTCACAAAATCATGTATTGTAGCCCTCCCTATATACATTAGCCTTCTTATTTTAATTATATACAAAATCATGTAGTAACACAAACCAACTTTATATATATAATATTGGAAATTAGAAAGAAAAAAAAATTATGTCTAACTCAGGAGACAAAAAATTCAATAGAAGCCTGTGATTTCACTATAATAATGTAATTTAATATGTTTTCGTGAAGAGCCAGAACTAGCATTTCTTAGCGAATTTTGCTATGAGAAAGCATCAATTAGAAAGAAAAAAAAAGATGATAAAGTCAAAGGAGGTTGGACTAACATGATTTGCTTTCAAAGTATTTAAAAAGTTCCCAAGGCTCTTAACTATCTCCTGCCAGTGACCAATCAAAGCTTTCTGGGCTTCAGTGGTTGCAGCTGAACGTGATGATCCCTTAACAAAGCTCGCTCTGGATGTTCTAGGCGCCTATCTCACCATGTTCAATTCAAACGATACATATTGAATCAGTGAATTTAAAAGGCAATCCAGCAAAGGAAAAGCTTAATAAATTTGCATGGTAGATAATGAAGAAATTGTTATACCTGGATGCATAACCCAAGCAAGGGAGAAATTTCTTTCTTCAAGTTATCTCGAATCATTCCGTATATCTTTTCCACATAAGCTGTGAGCTGCTGTTTGAAAAGAAGAGCAGGGTACTTGGCTTCAACTTGTCTCGACGCATCTATGCCTCCGCTCATGCTACCATTGATTAGGGAAAGATTGACTCCTGCTGGAGTTCCACGGAAACTCTGCAACAAAAGTAATAAGAAAGACCTTACTTTTACTTATCTGAAGAAGGAAAGTTTCTCAATTGAACTTAATCTGTTTAAATAAGAAGTTGTATTTCGTCACATGAGTCATCCTCCCAAACACTGTCCCTGACGAAGAACGACGTCGTTGAGGAGCCATTCCAGCAGCACCACTTGCCTTAAGTGTGCGCTGGAGTAACAAGACAAGTGTAGAGGTGTTGGATAACCAATAAGCCAAAACATCATTGTTATCCTGGGTCTGAGGTCGAATAAAACTTTAGTGAGATAAATATGCCAAAGAAGGAAATCATATCACACGAAAGTTCAGCATTTTACACCTCAATTGAATGCCCAATAGTTTGAATTATACGATCAAAAACGCTAGTACGGTCAACTTCAAATGATCTCCAATGCAAGAGGCATTTGTATATGATACAAGCAGCAATTGGTCTATTCCCAGCAAAACCTATCTGTTTAGGAATGAATTTAATGAGTAAGTCTTGGTTCTCTAGTTGTTTCTCATTTAGTGACTTCTGTGGTTTATCCTCCACTTCCGAAGATTCCCTGTGGTTCATTGATGTGCTATGCATATCCTGATTAGTTTATCAAGTCAAAAAACGAAGGCAAGTCAAATCCTCATATACATATCCAAAACAAGTAACAAAGATTTAAAATGAATTTAATTACCAAAGTTGTCTTTGCTTCAACTCCAAGATGTCCACTGTCCGTTCTCTATCAACAGAGATAATAAAAAATGCTTTAAACCATCTTTGTATTCATATTATTATTATGTTTATAAGATTCATTCCAAGCTAAGGAGTACCCGAATGATTGATCTAGAGCGTCCTGAGAGGAACTTATTAGGTGCCATGGACAGGGCTTGTTGACGCAGAACTTGATTCTCTGATTCTAAGTTAGTAATTTTCTCTTCTAGCCTAATCAAAGAATTATGTGGATTTGGTCATTCGTCTCACATAATTAGATATAAATTCATCCGGCATAGTAGTAACAATAATAATTATTATTTTTACTCAGGGAAGAAGGACAGAAAGAATAATGTTTGATCAGTTTACCAATAATATTACATTTAGCATACTCCTCAGGAGAGAGAAACTCTCTTCAAAAAGAATATATTACCTGGCTAAGGATTCTTGGAGTTGACGAACCTTCTTCTCTGTGTCTTCTAATTTTTTCCCCCTTTCTTCACTACAAGCTTGGGCTTCATTATATTTCTCGTCAGCTTTCTGTTTCTCCGACTCAAGGGATGTCTGTGAGAAGAAAAAATCCCAAGGCAACAACATTTAGACGAGATAACCATTATACACAACAACTTAAGTATACTGCTATAAGCTTAAAAAGAGATTATTTTCCTCATGCATAAACATTTAATTTAATCATTCTTATCATCATGTGGTAGGACACTAACTGTCTGATTTTCATCTATTATGAATAATATATTTTGTTGAGTATCAAGTATTAATTAGAATTTAGAAGAGAATGCACAATGATGTCAATCCACTTTATTGTTTCGCGCATCAACAGAGCTTGTTGATCCTCCATGGCTTCCAAAACCCTAAATTCCCAAAATTCTTCACCTGTTTTATTTTGTTGCATTTTGCTTATTTTTTCCACCAACTATTTGTGTTTATGCTCACCTTTTAATTGTTCTGCTTTTATTGTTTTTTTAATCACCTTAACTTAAAAACCTAAATTATCCTTTGCCTAGTTGTTGAATTTGTACAAATAGCTTGATACAAACAAGTCCTTGTGGATATAATTCTCATACTTTTAATTTTATACTATTTGTATGATACTTTGGTATGCTTGCCAAGGATTCAACAATGTTATGAAACTTTGTTCCAATTAACCAATGAAAAGTAGTAAAAGAGGCATAAGAATTCACGAGCCACTCAAAGAATGTTACAAGTTGTATGCGTTGAAGTACATATTCTCTACAATATTTCACTTTAAGAAGCATTTTATGCAGAAATAGAAGCATGATTGAAATTGGGGTTGCCCAACAAAGATTAAATGTTGTAAAACCGAATTTTCTTACCTTTAGACTCTCAACTTCCAATGTTAGTGATTCAATCTTCTGAGTGTCTTCAACAATAACCTGAATTTCTTTAACAACAGGAGGTGCTTCTTCAATGGCCTTCTTTGCATTCTCTCTCTCCTTTATAAGCAATGCATTGGATTCATCAACTTTGTTCTGCATCTCCTGCAGTGCATTCTTCAGTTTTGCTATCTCTTGTGATTTGGATTCTTCTAGGTTGGTCTGCAGGATTCAAAATAGTTTTCTTTAGGGCTGTCTCTTATGCTGAAATTGATCTCCAAAATTTATGTATCTGCAAAGCATATATCTCACCCTTAAACTTTTCTCTAGTTGAAGACGCCAAGTGATATCCTCCACTCTTTTTTCAAGCTTGTCCTTTGCGTCTTTAAGCGCGCCAGTTTCTCTTGCAGCCTAGCAAAGGGATACGAATGTCAAGAGAGAGTAGATAGAAAGACGTAAACGAATCAGGAATAGTAAATAAAGCAAGGTTTGTGGCTTTGTGCTACTTAAACATGAAACAATGAGTCATAGGAGCAGCTTAATTGGTTCCGTTTGATCATTCATAAAACTATTAAGGAAAAAGGATTGTGTTGGAGAAATATCGCATGACCTTCACTTCAGCCCATGTGGATATGAACATTGTATAAAACTATAAGCCTTTCTGATATGAAACTTGCTTTTGTAACAGAAAATATCGGATTTTTTTTTGCCTTGTATGGCTTCAGTTATATAGGTTGGATGCATTTTCATTCCCCTGTTTCTGAGGGTTCTGTTAAATGATGGGGGTACTCAAAAAGATAAATTAGGAACAATGGAAAATGTAGAAACTTACCATTTTCATTTTCCTAAGTTCTTTTCTGCCCATGCGCCCCCTCCATCGGCATTGTGTGACAATTGAACCTTTCTTGAGCTTCTTATAATATGAAGCAGCTTTGTGGCACCGCCACCGAGCCTGCAATTTTTCGAGAATTTAAATATTGAATACTGATGACCCTTATGGATGCTCCTAATCATATATTAGTCAACTGTAACCTGAATAATGATGGAAGCTTTAGTCTGTTTCCTAAATCTGAACTCTTTGAGGGAAGCAATTGCCCTTAAAGCTGTTTGCAAAGTAAGTACTGATGCTTGGAGTTTAATATAGGTATTCCTAGCTTCATATCTGCGTATGTTCTTCTGAATTTTCACAGCAGCCGCCTCCCTTCTCTTGTGTTGATAAAGTTTGAATGCAAGTCTTCCTATAAAACATATTATAAATGTGAAAATTAAAAATATGTAGAGAAAGGAGACTGATTAAGCAGTAAGATGTCCTACTGAACTGAGATATGCCATTCTATTTAGGAAGTCCATACGATATTGCACCTATCCTACCTAACAAATGATTTAGGTTATTTCACTTTTATAATATTTCACCTCTGCACACAGACTGCATATATATAGTCTTGTTTCGTAGTTCAAGATAATGTTTGCGAGCTTGATGGGTTCGTATACGCCGTTGGATAGTTTTTGCTGCATTACTGAGTTTTTTAGCTCTCTGTGCATCTAGTTCAGCCATCTGACCTGCTCTTAGGAATACCTTTGTTTTTCCAATCTACACAATTGACAGCCAATCAAATGAACATTGTGGCCATGAGTGTGAGTGGAGCATAACTACATACATATATGCATGTTATGTGATGCGTGATTGCACAATATCCTTGCTGACATTAATTATTAGTTATAGCTGAAAGAGGTATTATATATTAATGATATAATTATCCATGAATTGTAGCTGTTGCTATGGCCACACGAGCTTTAATTATATGTAAAAAAGAAAACAAGAGTCAAATAATTATTCTGGCGAAACATTTTGAAGTACCTGATATCCTTTAAGCCCCGCTTTTTCCAGTATCTTTTGGCAAACAATCTTCTCATCATGGCTGCCCATAGGTGAAAAAACATAGCAATTTAGCACTCGGGAAATTTGGTACCAAACTGTTTGAAAACATAAAGCCAAAACTTCCTTCCTCTTGAGCATAAAAGATATGAAAGAAGAGTTCTTACTGTGCTTCTGTGACATCTGGAGCAAGAAGGGAAAATCGGTTTACAAATTCAAAGAAAGCACGGCGAGTAGGGTAGCCAGCACAACTGATTCTGATTGCTTCCAAAACACCCTGTATGGGCAAGCATTAGAGACAACTGAAGAAAGGTTGAAAATGTGAAGATACCAAGGCCTTACTTTTGTACTAGCCATCGTACAAAGAGTGAAATAACGGAGGAATATCAAGTTAAATTTTCAAACTATACTCACACCACAGCGAAGTTGTTGTATAATATTGGCATTCTCAAAAATTGCTGGCTTGAGGAGGTTGTTTGGTTTCACACATCTAATGTAATGAGGCTCTGTAGAGCTTAGTATTTCCATTAATTGCTGTAGTTGCAGCTGCATCATTCGGGATATGAAAACATGGTTTGTTAGCACCCTGATTGTAAGACTACAGTTCAATTTTGATGGCCATGTCATGGGTACATGTTGATGCATCATGCTTATTATTTTTTTGACAAAGTCCATACATTTGGCAATAAAGACCAGAGAAAAGAATGATACCTTAAATCTAGAACCAATTGAAGAAAACTTGGAAGACTTCGATGTCTCTTCTGGAAGTGGAGGAAAAAGGCCAGCTACAAAAGGACATTTGGAAGCACCCAATAAATCTTGATGTTCAGGAACCACATAATCCTTGTTTTTGTCTAAAAATTGGTCAGACCGGTACTGCACCTGCACATTTATGACAGTTGAAATAATGAATTAACAAAGATTTCTTATTTTTTGCAGAAGCCGGTGCCATGAGATTAAGTCATACCTCGCCAGCATAATGAGAAATAGTGAAATCTGTTCGAGACAATTTTGGCTTAATAAAGCGCTTATTATTCTTAAATGTTTGATAAAGCTTGTTTGAAAATGTTTCGTGTGTAGACTTTGGAAACATGCTGCAAGACAAGAGAAGGGGGAAGTTAGAATGAAGGAGTAAATCAATATCGATTGTAGCAGAGTTTTTTTATTTAAAACAATATGGCCAAAGCTGGTCCATGTCACCGAAAGGAAAAGGCTAAAAATCATCTAGAAATCTATGAATCTCCATCCTATTAATGAAGATATTCAGGGAAGCAAACAATATTTTACCAAGCTTCGTCAAGGAGTGCAATTATTCCTCCAGGTTTCTGCAATGATGAAAAACAATGTATAAGATTAGTACAAAAAGAAGAAGAGGACAATACTGGAAAGATAACCTGAAAAAGGGATTGAACTTTAGTGGAACTTTAAAGGGAGAAACCTGTAAAAAATTAGTATAAATGTGGGCAGTTGTTTTGTAAATCTTTAGTTGATCTTTGCCAATTGGGATTAATAGAATTTTCATTACTTAAAGGGGATGTATAGTCCACAAAATAGATTGTGGAATGGAATTTAAATAGATAAGACAATAAGCATATCAAAAGCATAGTAGCATTAGCTTTCTACTTCGTTAAGTTTCTGAACATAGAAGTTGACTACTTTCGAACTCAAAATGAACTAAACGTCCTCAAAGAAAGTGACAAAAAAAAGAAAGAAGGATGGGACCTTTTCAATAAGGTCCAAAACATCTTGGTTGTCAACAAATTCAATGTAGCTCCAATCGATTTGCTCCTTCTTGTATTCTTCTTGTTCCATCTTAAACACGTGCTGGAATTCACAAAAAAAATGTTTAAGCAGAGAAAAGATGGTCATAAGAAAACTTTAAGTGCTTATCATGGTCTTAGATGTTGCCTGATTGAAATGTTGCTGCAACTTCTCATTTGTAAAATTAATGCAGAACTGCTCAAAACTGCAGAGCATGATAGGCTGAAAATAAGTTACAAAGGATTGAAAACAAGCAGAGGTAGTTGCTTTCAATATTTTCAGTAGTGTGAAGTACTTGTATAGATAGGCATGTTTCTTCTTCTGAACTCAATATATTACCTGTTAGATTTAAAGCTTTCAAAACCATAGATATCAAGCACCCCAATCAAAGATTTAGAATTGGAGTCTTGTCCGATTGAACTATTAATCTTGTTCACCAACCTGTTAACCACCACATTAATGCACAAGGGATCAAAATCTTTTTACCTCGTGTATTTTATGGGTTCCTTTTCCATTTTCAGCATCTTACCAGTCAAAGAGCCTACAATAAATTGTTTTTGCTAAGCCATCTCTGCTGATTGCTGCACTTTGGGGATCAAGGCTCCGTTTTATAACTTCCTCAGGGGTTATCATGACACGCTTACATAATGCATCTTCCAAGGCACGAACATCGCACCTGATAAAATGAGAAATCCAATGATGGCAATCATCTTAAAAAGGCAGTCAAAAATCATATGGGCATAGAGAGTAATAATACAGTGGCATCCATACATAAGAAGCTCAGAAGTTGTTTTTAAGTGGAATTTGGCTTTGTCATCTTTTGGAACTGATGAATCAACTTCCCTTCCTTTGGCAAAATCAATATTCCCTATATGAAGAATTGCAGCAACAACTCTGAAAATTGCTTCCTGACAAAAAGACATCAAGGGGAAGCGGAGAGGTAAGAACTAGGAAAATCATTGTTCCATATTCTAGCAAGAAAGAAGCTAAACTCATACTCATGAAAAACAAACACCTGCTCATTTTGGCTTATTCCGACAATATCCATAGCTCTCCTGGTAGCAAGATACTCACGGGAATCATTTATATCATCCAGTTCATAGCATTTTGACTGGTTAAGGTAATGAAACGTTTTGGGATTTCCTAATTTGTATTTCTCAATTTCCTGTTAGCAAAAAAATGCAATGAGTTTATTATATAATTGAAAACAAAATCCCTCAAAAAAGTGGATTATGCAGCAAGTAACCTCCTGTGGTGCAGCACAAAGAAGATAAAAGCAGTGGTAGTTTCGTTCAGGATCATTAATCTGGCAAACCCGAGATCTCTCTAGAAGGTATGTTCGAATGGCTGCTCCTGAGATTCTTCCACTCTTATCAAATTGGATCTCAACAAATTTACCAAAACGACTGCACCATTAAGAGAAGGAGAACTTGAAACTAATTTATTGGTAAAAGATTGAACTTAGATACTCGCATGATGTAGCAGTTAATGTTTCATTTATGGAAAGAAAATTGATAAACAGCAATTTATAAATTTAACTGTTGTCATAACATATTATATTCTGGCAGTATAATAGAGAACTGGGGGAATGCAATGAGACAAAATGGCGACAAAGTTAATTTATATATCAGGCTATTGGGGAGAGTGAAATACAAACAATCCTTTGTAATTTGTTGCTCACATGTAACAAGTACTCAACAAAATACCAGGGTACGTATCAAAGAGAATAAAACTAGAAATTATTTACTTTCCACGTGTAAGACTCACCTAGAATTGTTATTCCTGACAGTTTTAGCATTGCCAAATGCTTCCAGAACAGGATTTGACTGCACTCAGATCAGTTAACGCAGAAGTCTAAAATGAGTCAAAGTTTAATAGAAAGAAAAAAGAAAAAGAAAAAAAGAGGGAATGTTATTGCTAGAAATAAATAAAAAAGGAAAAAATTATTAGTTAAAAAAAGTGTGTGATTTGTGGTATCATACTTCAAGAACTTGTTGTTCAACGGTTCGTCCTTCAGTGACAGCCCTACCTCCTAAGAAAGCAAGGTAGCGCATAAGCATTTTTGTAGTTTCGGTTTTACCAGCTCCACTTTCCCCACTGACCAGAATTGAATTGCTTTTCCCGTCGTGATTAATCATTGCCCTGGTATTATTAATGAATTCATCAATCTAAAATTTGGTTCAATGCATGCAGAACCGGACTTTGTTTTATAATTAGAAGAAATTTAATTAGATTACCTATATGCAACATCAGCAACTGCAAATACATGAGGACTCAACTCTCCAAATGGTGCTCCCTTGTATTGTTGCATCATGTGCAAATCATAAATATGAGGTAGTCTTTGAAATGGATTTATTGCAATCAGAATATTTCCCGTATAAGTCTGCCAAGTGCATGTACAGCAATTAATAAAATAAAAAAGGTAACAAGTTGTTGGGCTATAATAAATAAACAATGCTGGATTTGATGATATTAAAGCTGGGAAGAGAGTCATACATACGTATATTTCATTCAGTTCATATCTAGTTTTTAAGTTCTGGAGGACTCCAGGCTCATGCAAATAGGAAAGCTTAGTCATGTCATCCACTCCACCCGGAGGAGCTTCTGTATCTTTGGGATATATATTTGATAACTTTGCGACAACCTAGTAATAATCAAAATACAAACACACGTACACAGGTAACAATTCTTAATTACTACAATATCATGTTGTTGTGAGGCTAGAAAGTAGAAAGCAAGCACAAATTAACCTTATTTCCATTGGTTGCTTCAATTTCAGCATCATTTCCTTTGATGATTTTGGATACCTGTCCATCAATCCAACATACTTGTGGATCTTGAACCCAGACATGAGAACCCGCAATAATGTTCACTGGAGTCCCCTGCATATATGCATGCAGATGGATCATCATTTAATTTGTTAATTTTGTTATGCATGTAATCTACGAAAGGAGTATTGACGTACCATTATTGAGGTGTAATAAAGTGGAAAGTTTTGGTGGCCTTAAGCAGTATGTTCATAGAGACATGCAAGTAATTATGAGTTAGAGATCGATGCAGAGAAATTGTGAAAGAAAGAAGAGAAAGTGAAAGTGAGTATTAAGTGGAATATTGTGGATCGAGTTGATCGAGTGGCTCTTGGAAACGACACAATACGTCCCGTCCTGTAACTTCGCCAACTTCTTCCCTCTGCTTTCGTGATGTGCTTACTATTCAACTCTCCTCTCCCACCTTTAACGGATTTCGGTCCATTCTCTTCTCTTCCTACGCTACTTTATAAACCATTCCAATTTACTTTAATTGCCAAAATCCAAGTATTATTCTCTAATATTAATTATTTTATTAGAAATTATAAATAAAAAATGTGAATAGCAATATTTTATATCTAATAAATTTAAATTAATATTAATAAAGAATGTGTTCCAAAGAATATATTATTTCCAAATTTAATATGAATTCAAGTTTTTTTTTAATAAGGAATGTAATCGTAATTAAATCTTATATATGTTAATTTTAAAATTTAAAATAATTAGTAGTTTATTTTTTTTAGAAACAAGAATAATTGGTAAGTGAAATTTAAGTTTTTGTAATAATTTATTTTTCATATATTTTTTAATTTGTTAAATAAAGATGATTCTCGTATAAATAATGGTCAAGAGAAGAAAAGTGACTAACACCGATTAAAGATTTTTTTGTTATTATCACGAACTACAATAAAAAATTTAAAAATAAATAAATTATAATTTTGGTGTTTCTAGTTTCTTAAATTCATGATTTTGATGTTTTTAAATTTTAATTGTAACATTTGATCTCCTAATTTTATAAATTAGTAATTTTGACTCTCATAATAGATTACTAACAAATAATTTTGATTAATTAAGTTATTAAGTTAATTATAAATGAATTAAAACCATAAGTTATTAAAAAAGTTAATAAAAAATTACTAATAATTCCACCCACAACACCATCACATTAGGGTTAATAATTTTTTATTAAAAAATTAATGATTAATAATTTTTATTTAATTTATAATTAATTTAATATTTCGAATAATCATAATTATTAGTTAATAATTTATACAGTGGACTAAAATTACCAATTTATAAAACTAGGGATCAAATGTTATAATTAAAAATTAAGGGAATCAAAATCATGAATTTAGAAAATTAGTGGGAACAAAATTATAATTTAGCCAAAAAAAAACTAAAATAAAATAATCAAATTCTACAAAAATAATTCTTAACACACTTTAAGGCAAACAAATAACTATCTAATTATTACTTATAAATATAAAATAAAATTAATGGAAAATAAATTATTATTAAACCAACTAATACAAAAGCACAAAAAAAGTGTACTTATAAATATAATTAAATGTGATACCTATCATAAATGTATGAAGTATAATTTAGCTAAACATTATAATTTAACTAAGCATTCATAGGAGACACTGTTATGGTTTTGTCATTTGTTACAACCCTTATCTATCTATATAATATATGTTTTGGCTTTTTAAAAAAAAACATTATAATGAATCTCACTTGTCTAAATGAGGAATTTTTACTCATGTTTAAACACTATAATAAAACTATTATCTCAAAAAAAAAAAAAAACTAGCAACCAAATTATCCTCATTTTCTTTACAAGATTAGATCGTATTGCAAATATGTAGATCAAAATTTCTCTTGAAGTTATCTAGATCAAGATTGTAGATATTAATTAAGAGTTATTTTAAGTACACACATTCTAAATCTTCTTTTTTGGTTAAATCTAATGTGAACATGTTATTTAGCATACGTCGTTATGTCCCAAGATCCAAGAATCTTCAAAATTTTATCAAACATCACCCGAATTAAAGACTCTTTATAAATTTGATTTCGGCTCATTTAATTTGCTAAAAAACAGCAGATGATCTTATAAGCTAATGTCCGTTGATAACGAGCGAATATATAATCTATATACTATTATAGAAAAATAAATCTTAATCATGATCAAAACACAGCTATATAAAAATAGCAACAAAACTTTAGAAAATGTTACCCAAAAAAGATCTCAATATGTGTTGGAGGCAGACTGGTTTCGAGGAAACCACCCTTTAATTGCCCCCCACCCAATTATTATTGACCATATGATACAAAATATCAACGTCTTGAAGAAAATACCAGTTTCTTTAGTGATTACTTTATTTGTTGCCTTATAATAATAATGATATATGTTGCGATCTGAATAGATTCAATAGAACGATCTTGGCTGATCCACAGGTCATACCACGTGCAATTTAGAATTTATGGCCTTTAAATCAATGCCTAGAAATAGAATGCAGCAGCTTATCATAGCAAAAGTGGAATTGAAGCGCTGAAATGCAAACTTATAATTCATTAATTAGGAAATTAATAATAATAATAATAAAGTAATGTAAGTATACATTTTAACAAGTTATTGCTTATTTTACGTTAGTAATACTTTTTAAAAAATTTAATAAAAACAACTGAATTAATTACTTTTATTGATATGTATGATTGATCAGCAAAGTGTTTTATAATAAGGATTAAAGAAAATACTATTATATTAAAAAAAAAGGAATAATATTATTTTTATTAATTATTATTCATTAACTAGTTAATTATATATTTCCTTATAAGAAAAAAAATTGGTTTCATACTCATTAAAAAAATTAGTTAACTTTATTGGGAATAATTATATCTTTCCCAATTAAAAAACAAATATTTTTTAAAAATATCATTCATTAAAACTTGATATTAAGTGCAAATATCTTAATAAATGAAGAATATTTTAAACATAATATTATTAAATAAGGTAAAAATGAGATTGAATTTTACTTATATTTTTTTATCCGTAAGAATTGAACCTAATATCAAATATTTTTATGAATTGATAAAAAGAAAAGTATGAATACAGGAGGAGTACTATATATTTTATGAGTAAGTATTTCCAAATTTAAGTAAAATTTAAAAAGTGAATTGGAAAATTTTTAAAAGTACAATAAAAGAATGTATGCATAATTATTTTATATGTAGTTACAAAAATACATGTTAAATGGGATAAATATTCTAGATTAAAAAAAAACAAGTAATAGTAAATTAAATTTTAATTTTTTAAAAAATAGAAATCACAGTTTTTTTAACTTGAGAATGTTTTTTTATTATAATGGCATTTGTAACACCTATTTTTCGTAAATAAATTAAAAAAGATTTTTATTTATAGAAAAACGTTAAGATTTTTTTTATAATTAAATAAAAAAGGAGAAATAATTTTATTAATTAAAATAATGGTTTGAAAGAAAAAAAATAATTTATTTATTCATTTGATAGGAAATAAAATAGATATCTTTTTTATAAAATAATAAAAAAATAGAGTAAATAATAAGCTAAGAGTACATACATATAAATAGGGACAAGTTAGTTTATAGACTGACAATGGTCTTTGCACTTTCTCTTCTCCTTCCAAAATCTTTTTTTTTTCCTGCATACACTCAAACCTGTGTCTTAGTAAAATGAGGATCTCAGATTCCTTAACCGTTGAATCGTCGTGAAATTTGAGCATTAGATTCAAAACTCATTTTCGAACATTCTCAACGTTGGAAATTGTGAAAAAATATCAGACGTGATACAAATTCCCTTCGTATCGTAACTTTCTCCTTTCCCGCAGAAGCCCAAACCCCGTCCCAATATAACTATGATCTCGGACTTGTTAACCGTTGGATCGTTATGAAATTTGTATACCAGGTTTGCAATTCACTTCCGTATATCTTCACCGTTGGGATTTACAAAATGATGTCTCGGGAGGGAGAAATACTCATTGCATGCAGACAGTGGAATGAAAGTTTCAATCTCTTCTCCCTCTCTCTAACGTTTGGGAACCTTGTCAGAGCAATCAGAGGAAAAGCTTGAGAAATATCAGGAAATTGTTAGAGATGTCATTATCGCTGTCAAAACACACATGAGCCCCCTTAGAGGTAAGAGATGAGTTTATCGCAATTAGGGTTTGAATGAAGAATCCTTAGGGATCAAATTGAGGTTTATTTTGGAATGTTTATTGCATTGAAATTTTTTCTGTATGATTATGTGAAATTGTTTGAGGGGTTTTACTCCCCGTGAATTGAGAAACATTTTTATATAATTTGTTTGTGTTTTTGATAGGATTAATGTGATAAATAGTTATATTGGGATCATGAAATTATGATTGAAATTGTGTATAAGTGATAAATTAAATATGTGATGAATTGTGGGATAACATGTTGCTTTGAAATTATAATATTATTATTGAGATTGAATATAAGTGCAAAGTTGAACATGTGTTAATTTGTGAGATACATGTAAATATGTGATGACGGATTGTGACATTATGAGATGTGAAATTGTGAACATGAGATTTAGTTGTGAATAAGTGTGTGGTTAACACTTAATGTGAAAATACTTGCGTTGTGAGCGGTAAATTATACAATAACCTGACCAGTGTTTACCTTGAGAAAAGTTTGATGTACAGTGTTTACTTTGTAGCGCAATGTGTTAAACGTGTTTGAAACACGAGTGTAAGGTCATATGTATTGTATAATTCATGAGCAGTGTCTTTGTGTAAAAAAAATTATTTTAGGGGTTGGACTTGAATCAGGAAGGTGAGGTCCTAATGGATTCTTTGGAGTCTAGGCCTTGGGGGTAAAAACACTTGGTTTGAGTGCTCCTTTAAGCCTATGTTGAGTGACCCTGATGGGTCATCTTATGATTTTACTTAGTGAGAGTGACCTGACATATTCATTGTGTGGTGTGACTTGTTACGTACTCCTAAGCTCCTCAGGGTGGTTTTTCACTGACATGGTATCATATTGCATATAGGTTTGAGCGTTAGTGTATTTGTTGCACAACGCTTATGTATTTATTGATATTGATTGATTTAGTAATATTGTGCTTTAATCTTTGAGTATGTGAATGATGTGAAAATGAATGAGACATGTTGTGTTGTGATGTGATGTTACACGACAAAGTGGTGGAATTCATGAGTTATGTATAAGTAAGTTGTATCTCATTTACATGATATGTATATCTAGTTGTCTCGTTTTCCTTTATTAGTTAGAAATGTGATAACTCACTTCCTGTGAGCTATTTATGTTTGAATTTTGTGATTATCTCGAACTTTATGTTTGTGACAAGAGATGATTATGTGAATGACTATGGAGAACCTCATGCTAGAAGACGTGGGAAAACAATGCTTTAATAAAATGTGACATTAGGGTATAAGTTTCTATATTAATTGCATGAAGTCTTGGACGTCCTTGTTTGAGCCAAAATAATTTTATTATTTATTTGGACAAGTTTTATTATGATGTGAAAAAAATAAATGTGACCTTTTACTCTTTTGAAATGATTTTATTTAAATGTGTTTTAAGAATTTTTAATTAATTATAATTTTTTCCCTTTTATTATTATTAGTACATATATATATGGGATAGATAGTGTCACACCATTGGTGTATGAAATATTCATCATAATTTTCATTTTCATTGAAAAATTCAATTATATTTTTTCATTGACACTACCTTTAATAAAAAAAATTCAATTATATTTTTTCATTTATAAGATTAAAACTTGAAATCTTATTAATCTTAACCTAGTTCTATTCTATACAACCAATAATATGTCGGTATTTTTCATCTTAGAATACATTAATAGATTAATTGACCGATAATATGATACATTTTAATTTAGCATATAAAATTTAATTTAAAAATCAACTAATTTAAAAGCTTAGATATAATTTTAGATGAAAAATAATTTAATAGTAAAATTGTATAAATTAATTAATTTATTAAAACTATAGGTAATTTAAATTTAAGGAACAAGAATTTAGATATAAAAATAAGTAATTTGATATTTTTTAAATATGTTATAGAAAAAACCTTTTCAACAGTGAAATTTATATGTTTTGAGAAGATATATATATATATTAGAAGATTATGTCTTCCCGAGAATTTGGGACTTTATTTTATCATGTAATAATAGTTTATTAATTAAGCATAGAGCACTTTAGGATGATGAGTGGATTGATTTTTCTTTTTAATTTTTTTTTCTATATTCCGATTGAAAATTATACTAAAAGATGTTTCTCATAATTAATTGCCAGTACTTTCTCTCATCTTTACAATTCTTTATAAAAAAAATTGTAAATATTTAATTGAAAGAAAGAGAGAATGACAAGAAAGTATATGTACATAAAAGATTTGAATTATCCATATATTCTATTTCTTCGAGAATTAATCTCATATAGTAGTTTACGGTTGTGAGAATATTTTATTTTCAGCAAGAAAAAAAATATGAATTCATCATATACATTTTCATTTATCTCTTAAAAGGACTAAATTATGAATTAATTAGTGAAATAAAATTAATTGGAAAAAAATGAATTGCAATAAAATTATGTTACATTATTTAAACTACATATATACCAAAAAAATTTCTGTAAACTACAAAAGAAAGGATAGAATGGAATGGAACCCAATCTATTCAATTCTATGACATATATTCACACACATGTATCTGCATTTTTCTTATTCTTGAATTTGGAGGGATGAGATTGAACCTACTATTTTCTTTTGTTCAATTATATATAAAGTAATTATAATTTCTCAGATCGATGTTCTAGACTTGGTGAAGCTATCACTTTGGGTGGTTGATCAAGGCTAAAGGTCAATTAAGATTCTTTTTACCCCTCATCATGTTAGGTTTCAAATTACTCTCAATCTGAATCTTCTATTTCATTTTAAATTAATGGCTTAGATTAATTTTAAAATGCTACTCTAAATCTTGCACCTGACCTCTCTTTTCCAATGCCTAACCTCTCTACATCTTTCGATTTCCTGTTTGTAGTGATTGGTGAACGTTGGCCTTCCATTTTTTCATCCCAAACCAATTCTCCATGATTAGGAAGCGCTTCAAGCTTTGAGACGATGACACCATAACATCTTCTTATCCCGTAACGTACAGTTCTCCTCCACAATTTATATCTTCTTATTGGATAACAATTATCTAGCACAAGGAAGCTCTTCGAGCTCTGTAGCGGTGACAAGTATACTTATTTTCATATTACATGATGATGTTATCAGTTAGCCTTTTCCTTTTTTTTTTATTATTATTTAAAGGATTGGAGTGTAATACAACAAGATTGAATCAAAAATAAAATAACTAAAGTTTAAATTTCAAGTCTACCACCAACAAAATATTTTATATAGGATTTTATGAAGCAAAAAAAGTCACATATATTAACAAAATGTTACATATTTTGACAAAAAAAAAAGCTCAATATATAACTTTAAAGTAAAAAAAAATTTAAAGTTTGATTTAGATCTTACTAACCATATGTAATATAAACAAGACAACTTGCATGTAGGAAAATTGGTCTGAGTCATGAGCAACATTTTTCTCTTCACTCATGCTTAACTTTTTTTTTTTTTTTACTTTTATTCAATGTAAGATTTTACTTCAGTACTCCAACATTATGTGCATTCTGTGCTATGCCACGAATTACCTGTTACATGGTTGTTTTTCCTTTGCTTGTTTAGGTGGAAACAGTGATGAAAATGGTTGTAGCTGGACACAACGCACCATTCATTGTCTCGAGTTCATATATATTTTTGTCCTCTTTATCCTTGTCTAATTTTATTGTTATACGTAACCATTTAGTTCTTTCAGGTTTACATACTCGATCTGCACTTGCTTATATATATATATATATATATATATATATATATATATATATATATATATATATATATATATATATATATATATATATATATTGAATGTAAAATAATTTTATACAGTTATTTAATTACAATTTAATGTTTATATGACTTTTAAAAATATTTAACTTAAAAATTAACAAATTTATAATATATAATAAATTATGATTGAATGATTATGCAAAATTTTTTATTTTCTGAGTTAGTGTATAACCTGTTTTTTCATAAAATATATAGTTAAAAGTATTTTAAATAATATATATAAAATGAAGGGTATAGAAACTTCGAATTAATAGAGTATTAATAGTGTTGTTACTTTTGTTCCATATCCATCTTAATTAATTAAAGAGTGTAATTCGATGTTTAATTTATGTTTAGTATAAAAGCACGTCATTACGCATCAAAAAACATTACGTCATTGAAAACGCAAAAACATCTATTTTAAATAATATATATAAAATGAAGGGTATAGAAACTTCGAATTAATAGAGTATTAATAGTGTTGTTACTTTTGTTCCATATCCATCTTAATTAATTAAAGAGTGTAATTCGATATTTAATTTATGTTTAGTATAAAAGCACGTCATTAGGCATCAAAAAACATTACGTCATTGAAAACGCAAAAACATCTATTAGTTGCGTAGGAGATTCTGACTGAAAACTAATGTAATGAAAATAGAAATAAGGCTGAATATTTTAAAAGGCAGCCATATTGGAAAATTTGTACCCGGCCAGAAAAAATAAATAATGCAAAAGCGATTTCTAAAATGCACTTGGCCTTATGCATGTGGTTTAGGGCTACTTTCCTACCTTCCAGGAAGTTTCTTTCCAACTTTTCCCGTTACAAGGCCCTTCCACGTACTATGAAATGGGTGGTATTATACTTTAACTTAAATAAAGCGCTTTGAACTACTGTTTCCAATTCATATATATTATTGTGAATAAAAAACCCATCAAAATCAAGTATTTTTCATAGCAAAAGATATGCTTCAAAATCTTACGGGCAAAGACTCTTCTTCTGGTGCCAATGCTACCACAAATCGTGTAGAAGGAAAGGTTCAGCATCAGGTTCCTAGCCATCCACAATATGCTACTGCTATTGAGGACACAATTAATGTCCTCGTACTTTTCCAAGAAACAAACTTGTTTTAGAGAGACAGTCATCGGATTCTATATATTTTATGATTCCATTCATAAAAACATGCTCTTTGTTTGATTGATTGATATAGTATTAGTGTAATTTAATTTTCTTACATCGCCGTGAACTTAAATAACCTTGACTCTTGACTTTACTTAATACAAATAGGAAAAAGATTGATATAACATAAGTGGAATAACTTTTATTATTCTATTTAATTTTAGAGAATATTTTTATAATACAAAAAAGTAAGTGAAATAGATTATTTTATAAACTGTGAGTATGATTTGTAATACATATTATTAAATAATATGTAAAAAATACATTATTAAATAATTAAAAATAAATCTATTTAATTAGCCAAATATTTTATTAATAGACTAAATAATAGCAAAAAAATATTCACTCGGCAAGAATTTGACAAATTCGTATACAAAGAGACGCGCGATTAAAAATCACTTTGAATATATAACCTTTAAAGTCATTATTAAAAAAGGATATCATATTATATAGCAATTCATTAGTAGATATATTGTCAATATATTTTAATTAAATTAATAAAAAATTATTATATTATATTAGCTGGGACCAACAATATTTAACTTTTTTTCATGATAATATATAAGTTTAAATATTATATATGAAAAATAGATTATTTTTAATTTATTACTTAAAATTCACTTTTGGTTATAAAAAAAATTATGTATGTTATCCTTGTTAGTATCTATCACGTTATCACTTAAGAGAAAGAGATTAATAATAAATATTACATTAAAATATAAAAAAATTTAAATACATAAATGATCAAAAATAAATTTTAAATAATAAATTAAAAATAACTTATTTTCTAAATATAAAAAACATATTTAAACCTAATATATAAAACACTCATGGTGCCTACCACGCTATCGCTAGCAAACATAATTGATTTGCTTAACCATGCTATCCAAAGTTTTCACCGAGTTTAATATTTTATGTCACAGCTAACCAAGACACTTAAATAATTAATTTTATTTTTTTATAATTTGTACCCACTCACTTTAGTATTTTGCATCCCCCACTATATATATATCCTCTGTCGCTTAGCCAGAGAGAGGATCATTGAACATTCTTAACTTTCCTCATTCTTCTGGAGTTTTAACGTAATATTTAATTCGTGCATTGAGTCGTTTTCATTTCACTTAGACATATGTGTTCACTCACTTTTGGTCGTCACAATTTAATTAAATCATCTTTTAAAATTATATCATCATTGCAATGAAAATAAATAATTAAAGATATTTTTAGATTATTGAAAACAATCTTATTCATATTTTGTGTGTGTGTGTGTGATATCTAATTCATATTGAACATACGTACTACAAAGGTTTTTTTTTTTTTTAAAAGGCAAATTTTCAAAACCCAAAGAATTAAGAATAAAAAAGCACCAACCTGCAGATCTGATTATATCACAAAAGGATATATATACAAACAATCAATGAAGTCGCATAGACTAGTTGAATGAAGACCAAATTAAACTTCTTCCTTCCAATCTAGAAGCATGGGAATGGAATTATAGACCGTAAAAAAAAACTTTGTTGAGCAGAGAGTAAGGACTAGGATTTCGAAAACGACCGCAACGTAAAATATCGAGAATAAGAAAAAGGAGAACCACAATGGCACGCAGTCACCTAACGAAAACGAAAACCCTTCATCGATCCATGCATATAGTAGTAAGTAACATATTAGGGTCACGCACCACTTTTCAACGCCCACTTCTTCGTTTTTCCAATTTTGTCGTTTTCCTTGCCCATTAAATAATATATAACCTCCTTCTGGGAAGCCTCGGGTCTTATTATTGATCATCACCAAGTTGGAATGAAGCCTATAAATGCTTCTTCACCTTTAGACTTATCCAAGCAATTAAACCATATATATCATACATATAGCTTTGTTATAGGTCTAGATAATACACTACAACACTCAAATGGGAAAACTGAGGTATGATCCAAATTGCTACCACCACAAGGAAGCCAATACCTTAAAGACCATGCAAAAAAATCCAAAGAAAACAGTGAAAATAACCTACATATCGAATCCTGTGTTGGTGAGGGCCTGCGATGCTTCTGAGTTCCGATCGGTGGTTCAACAACTCACTGGCAAGGACACCAACAAGAAGGTTGAAACCCCGCGTAAGGAGTATAATTCTACTTTGATGCAACAAAGGGTCATGCAACGTGAAGATGCAGGAAACGGGTTGTATCATTACAATGGATCAATGATGACTTCTCTGGAGTTGGATGAAGATTACTACTGGAAAGAACTTGCACGTTCTCTTTTACCGTCACCCAGCTGTGTAGTACTTGTATGATATATTAATTAGTATTTGTGCAAGTAATAATCAACAAATTGTTGCTACTGCTTCCACTGGCAGAGCTAGCAAGGTCCATGAGGGAACCCTATTTCCCTCCTTATTATATAAAACTTACTATTTCCTATGCCTTAGCCTCTTACTTACAATCTTAGTTACATGCATCCTCTCTCATTTTGATGGCCTTTTACAATTTGGTTTCCGATCGAGGTTAAGGTTACTTACTATAGTATAACTAATTATAAATATTTATTTTATCAGATTAGTTTAAGTTGTAACCTTTGTACATGTTATAAAAATACAAGTTGGAGATGCATGTGTTTTTAAAAAATAATGTGCAATGCAAATTGTATGTGTATTCAATCATCATGAGAAAATCCCCCTAAGCTTTGACAGTTTGACCTTTAACTCCTCAACTTTGTAAAATTAAACAGCTTTTGAAAACCTGTTGAGAAGTACGAATTATATCTGACATGTAGAAAATATAACTAGTAATTTCTTAAAATTATGAAAATTCAGTTTAAATTAAAGATATGGAGCCAAACATGCTATTTAAAGAGAGCGAGGGTTCATCTTGAAGCGTGACGGGAAATTAAGATCTTCATTAGCATGTAATGTCATGAAAGAAGCGTGATTGGGGGATTCACTGGAAGAGCATCACAAACTCGATCGCAAGAGCATCAGCACACTCATTTTCTTCTCAGAAGATATCAATTGGCGAATTAATTAACTGAATAAGCCTCCAAGTTTTAGAACCTCCGATCCTGAGGAAGTCCGAAACATCGATCCCTACACCTATAGCAGCACCATCGACATTGAGGCAGATCCAGTCATACTTAGAAAATTTTAAAAGCGGATAGATATTACATAATTTCAACATCAACTATATATACAATAACTTTTTCTGAATAAAGAGCATGTGAATTTACACGAAATTTAACGTGAAAACCTCACATTTTAAAAATAATTATTGATTAAAATTTGCTTTTCTCATAAATTTTAAAAGCTATTTTGGTTATGATGAAAATTAATGTTAATTAAATAAATTGACAATTTGTAGATTTTATCTAATTATGAATTGATAATTAGCTAGGATAGGATTAAAACTATTTTTATATTATTTCTAATTAGTTAAAGGTGTAAAATACTTTAGGGTTTATTTTGATGGTTAGATAAGATAGGAAAATTATTATATTTTGTTTGTAATTAATTTTTTGGTAAACCAACAGGGGAATTGTTTATCCATTTAGTATCTTGATGATTTTGTTATTGGAACAACAGAGTTACTTGTCATCCCTCTCACCATTTCTATAACCTTTATCATCACATTTATCATATTAATCACTAATATCATTATTGTCATTATTAATATTGTTATTATTATTATAATCATCTCTTTATCATGATAGTTATTATTGTCACCTTTCCTATAATATTAACAACCATCATCTTAATTATTTTTGTAACTGTAATTACTATTATAATTATCATTTTCACTTGTGGTATTGTTATTATTGTCACTACAACTATTATAGTATTATTCTTATTATTGTTGTTCCAGCACAATATTATCATTCTCATCATCATTATTATTTATTTATTCTTGTCATTATTGTCACCACCAATAAATATAATTTATTTGTTCCATGTAAATACGGAATATAATTAAAATATATCATGCATTTATTCTATCATCCTATTCTTATGTTACTCTTATATATTATTATATCTTCACTACTAAACAAGTGCTTAAACTCAAACAAGATTCATATCGTGTTTCGAAAATTAAAATTATTTTATGAATTACATATATTAAATTACATCAAATATTTTTTTATACTGATAATTTTATCAAAAAAAATAATATTTTTTAATCGGTGTTGAGTATAAAATTGTTAAAATCGATATTTAATTCAATCGGATTTTTTTTGGGTGAATTTTAATTCAATCAGATTAACGTAAATATAAGTTGATTGAATCCGTGAACAAAAGTCAAACCATTTTTTTTTCTTTTTCATTGAATTGGGTACTCATCGTCACCCATTTGTATGATCAATGCCTAGTTGCCTACCCCTACTTGGCATACAGAACTCGTACTAGTTAAATGAATTTGCAAGTGGTGCATTAGATACATATATATAACGTGAACGTTTTAAAGTTATTTTATTTATTTTTAAAATTAAAAAATATATCGTTAATGTGAGATACAATTTCTTATTAGTAGGACATGCCATATACCAAATCTATAAATTTTTATAACACATCCATAGTATCAAGTCTCTAATGAATAACGAGTAGGTTCCCTCGTCCTTGCCAAGCAAATAGACTTCCCTGATGGCATCCTTGCTCCGCTGTAGCAGTCTAGCGCTTAGATACTTTCTTGTTCTTATTGCTTTTGTTTCTTACCTCTTTTCTTTCTTTTATTCATGCATCACATACACACACAAAAAAAAAATACATAATTTATATTTATAATAAATGAGAGATTCACTTGTTGCAAGAGTTAGAATTACTCTTAAAGTAAGTGTGGTTCTCTCCTCTTTATAATAATGAAATATAATTAAACCGTTGAGCATTTTTTTTACTATGTAAATAAGAATTTCATTTTTATTTTAACACCTATGTTTTAATTTCGTTTTCCTTTCGCGCATGCATCTCGTTACATCTCCTATAGCACTTCCTGATTTCTGTCTTGGTTCTACACTTTCATAATTGGAGTTTCCGGTTCTGAAGCTCACAAAACTACGTCTTTATTTCCATTTTCCGTTTTCACTTAAAATTTTAAGTGAGATAGAAGTAGATAAAAAACAGTTTCTTAATTTGAGTGTGTGTGTGTGTTACTAGAGAGATCGTAGAAAACAATAAGTTGAAAAATTATAGAATTAAAAAAATTAGTTTCTACTCGTTACAGAAAAAGGTGGACTAATTTATGTCAAGTTACTGATAATTTTATTTTTTATTTATTCAGAGTTCAGATTAAAAGAAATGCACATTACTTTCAATTATCCTCAATTTTTTTTTTGTCAACTCCTCGAAGTAAATACAAAAAGGCCGTACTTCATGGGCCTTATTTTTCAAATTTTACTAAATTTTCAATAAAGTTTTCGCTCCCGAACTTTTAAAATTATTACATGTGTCAAAATCATCATAAATATCTAGAATTTTAATTAAAAAGTAGTTTTTTAGAAAGTAAAAAAAAAAGTCACATAAAGATGAATTTATTTGATTTTAATAATAAACTTAATTAACTCAAAAAACGAAATAAATTAAAATTGCACAAATTCACAATCGAAATCATTAAAAATTTAACTTAACTCAAATTAATCCATCTAACAAATTAATTGAAGACAAGCTTTGAAGGTTAATTGAGGTATAATTTACCTAAATGCTATGAATTTGAAATCTAAACTTAATAAATAAAAATAAAAAAATTGTCTTCACTCTCTCTCTCTCTCAACTTGAAAATAATCTTGTATCACAGTATAAATTTAAAAATACTTATTGATTATATCCAAAATATGAAATGTAAAGACTGATACTACTATAAAATGTGAAACGGAATCTAACAAGATACCCTAACCGACCGCATGCAGAGCCACATGCCACGGGACAAGCACAAATGAACGCAAGGAACTAGAAGATTTGCTAATTTATGTTACTAATAGTAATGTAGAAAACATCAAGGCAAGCGTTTGCCTCAAGCACAAGATAAAACAAACATAATACATAAGCAGCTTAGAGTTTTCCACTACCTAGTTACTATCCCTTGATGTCATTCCCTAGTTCTTCTTCCCAACAAAAGCTGGCATTAATATTTTTACCATTTTGGGTGGCTAGCTAGTTTCCATCGTCGGCAATTTTGAGGTAAAGGTTTTCACCACCCTCTGAGCTTCCCCCACCTCGGCCTTCACTTGAACCCCCAATTTCCTGCTTGCTACTTCCCATGATACCCCTTCCACCACTGTGCAAACCCTCCCCTGTCGAGCCACCGCCACCACCACCACCGCGCACCAAGTCAGGAAACCCTCCTCCTACAGAGCCACTGCCTGATCCCACATTCACATTGCTGCCTTCACTTTGCAGCATGTGGAGTCCTGAACTCGACCCGAGTGCACTGTGCATGGCTTGCTGCTGTTGAAGTGCTGAGTATGGCTGCTGTGCGTACAAAAGGGACGAGCGTGCCGCCATTAGTTGTTGTGGTGACATCTGCTGTGTCTGTTGTTGAGCCTGCATGTAGTGTGCTCCCTGCTGCATCATCCCACTCGGAGGGTACTGCACCATCAAATCCATACATTAGTAATCAAAGTTCAATAAAAGTCATTGAAGTACTTTGACAAATTTCAATGCATGCATAAGAAATTGTTAATTTGGCAATAAAAATACTATTAAGCTCTTCCAATGAGTATCCAAACATGTGATCATTGCGCAACTTAATAAAACATGTATTTATGTACCTGACCAGGCATGGTGGGTGGTTGGGGTTGAGAATCAGCTATTGCAGCTAAGTACATGAGATTTCTCTGAAGCCTTGCTTGGTTCCTGAAAAAAATTGAGCACGAACTTGGTCTAACATCAACTCCAAAAGTTATAGCTGATATGGGATCTTAACATCCCTTTGTGCCCAGTTTTTGAGTGAAAGTATAACATCAAGAGTGGAGTACTAGACTTTGGTACCATATTAGAATTAGAGTTAATCCCCGAAGGCAAGTTTTCTCGAGTCACTATTAAATGTACCGTTTTGAATTTCAAGAACTTAAGTTACTAGCTGAAATCATGAGTGGTTGAGTTAAATGTTTTAAATGCACTAGCAGTCAAGATGTTTGGAAGAAAACCCTTTCTTTTTCTAAACACGCGGAAGTATGATTTCCACAAGAAACCTTTCAAGATAAATAAGTTAACTATTAATTCCAACTGCATACAACAAACCAAGCTTGATTTCATTAAATGAGGTCAGCCACACATATTGACAAATGACATCATTTAACTCTATATCCAAAACCAAAGCAAGGTTTTTTCAATGATTTCTCCTATTGTTTTCACTTCAAACATCATAACCGGTACTGACAGAAAAGGAATCTTCAGAAGTATAGAAGTCACATTCGAATCAAAGGGATGTGTTGCAGAAAAGGTATTTGTTGAGCTGTCTGTAGAAAAGTGAGAACTTTGGAAAGGATAGAGAACACATTATAATTTTGAAAGGCATGCAAATCAAAGAGGGACCAAGACCAGAGATTGCGGACATATCAGAAGAGTCCATTAATGCGAAGCATACAAATCCCCGATGGCATATAGAAAGGTGAGAAACTTGCCTATCCAAAGAAAAGACAGGCGGGAAACCCAAGGTGTTGTCTTAATAATGTTGAACGTAAGAACTTAGAAATTGCAAAAAAGATGTCACATGATAATCAAACAAGATCATAAATTCAGAAAAGCATTAGATGACATGAACTTTGCAATGTTTGCAGAAAGTTGTATTAAAAAAAGCAGTATTATACTTTTGTAGATTGTACTTTGCCCAAAGTGTGCAAGAATGTCTTAAATCGCTGCAGATTCCTTTTCAACTCAAATGTATATTCGATATTTCTAATAGCTAACATGTAGCACCGCAAAGCGTATATTTCTTGGTAAGTTTCGAAGTAACACAGGATTGTGTATGACACCAGATCAGCTATATTCTTCTAACACACTATTTCAATTTCCATTCGTTAATTAGCTTCAAGGTTGATTTTTACCTACCGTTACAAATATGTTGATAGGGTGGGAAAAATTCCCTGGTGGTGCAGCACCCTATATATTTGGTATGGTTTTATAGTTAATTAAATTGAACTTAGTTATCAATGTGGAATTCGCATCATCCACAGTAAATGACCCTGCCAACTAGCTATGTACCCAGATCGAGACACTAATATGCTTGACAAGAAATAAAGAAATGACACACTAAATTCATTTCAAACGTAACAGAAGAATAAGTCTAATTCTTACTCGGCACACTCGCTAAGCTTGCCTGAATTCTGGCTTTCAACAATCTTCAGAATTAAGGACTTGTTCTCATCCAGATACTGCAAGTAAAACGAGGGGTAAAATGTTAAACAAATTAAAGGATCAACATCATCATAATATCATATAATGCTGTGAAAAGTAATCAGGTAAAAGGGAGGGGGAGCAACAAAAGTTACAAAATTTCCTTGCTGGACTGTCTTTCTTTCAAAAATACTATTTGATGCAGGTAGATTTTAGAAGGTTAGAAAACAATGAAGATAGCTTAATTATTCTAGTTCATTAGATACAGTAAATATATACTTAGCTTACGTATAGTATATGAATTTATATCTAGTACTTTGATCTCATGTCTTAATTTCTTAACTGTCCTACCATTTGGGTAAGGAACTAGAACTGCACCATGTTAATCAAACCACACCCCTGGGTCAAACATTTCTTACATAACATTTCCCGATTTAATGAGTGTTCCCTATGATGCAGCAAAATGTTACCTTAATGAAATCTCAAAACTGATATAGAAGTGCAGGCATGTTATCAAAATCAAAGAATATTTCAAAAATTTACACATGTAATTTCAGGCTGAGCAGATTATTTGAAGGACAGTCTGAGAGAGCGTGTAATTAAAGTCTGAAAATAAGAGTAGCATGTGCATTAAAAGAGTCCGAAGTGTTGGTACGTTTTGATAGGGAGAAGGTTTGTGATCTCCAAACAAAGCATATTCGGATTCAGACATTGTGATCTGAAAGGTGAGAAAATGTGATCTGAGGTAGCGCTGAGAAAAGCACGCGTCATAAAAGCTCTGATGCAGCACATGTAGTAGACAGTGTGGAAAATGGAACAAAGACCCGAACATAAAGCAAAGCAAATTGGTGAGGAGAATATTTAGCAAACACTACTAAGCACCCAGTTAGAGAGATTACGTAACCGGTAGCAGAAGCTGACAAGGGAAAAAACAGAATAATAAAAAGAGAAGAAGAGAAGTGCATGTGTGAACAGAAACATTAAAAAGCAGGAAGCACAAGCAAGGAAGCGGTACTAAATGTGGCATACAAGACCCACAAGCATGCTGAGACAAAAGGGCCCCGAGCAGAGAGGGAACATGTGTGTATGTGTATGTGTCATATGGGTATGATCGAGACTAGTATATCCAAAGTGAGCTAGCAGAAGAGATAAAAGATAAGATGAAGGGGAATGGTAGTGCAGAGAGGAAGAAGCTGAGAAGAAGATAGAAACGGACCTGCTGAATGTGATCAGTAGTGACGTTGTTGGGGTAGTAGGCTGCCATCATAGGCTGCATCTGCATCAGGTGCTGCTGCATCTCTCACACACGCAATATATATATATATATATATATATATATAGATATACCTATATACTACTACTACTATGACTATATCTATATGATAGAAAGATGTACACTTTCTCTTTCTCACACTAAAACCAAACAAAGCTAGGCCTGCAAGAGTGCAAGTGCAGAGAGAAACTCTCTCTCTCTCTCTTCTCTGTGGGTCTGGGGTCTGGCTTTCCGTGTGTTCCCACTTTTCCCTTCTATCTCTTGGCTATTGCAATGATGCTACCACACGGAAACAAGATATTAGAAAGCGTCAATAGAAAGTGAAAGAGAGAGAGAGAGGAACAACACATCGGGGCTATTACTATTTTATTGGTTTTGACTCTTTCTACACATTATGGGGTCGGTCTCTTGAACTGCGTGTTCCTGTCCCTCTCCCTCTCTCTCTCTATATCACGTGATAGATGAGAGACAAGGAGAACAATTTTGACCAACTCTTCTCTTCTCATTTCTCACTCTATAATAATTACTACTATTATTTCTTTTAAAATTTCTTTACTTTCATATTTATTACTGTACTACACAAAACATTAAATATGCTTTTAAGATAGGAGTAATTAAAAAAGGAAATCGAAGGAGAAAATATTGTTGTTGAAGTATTTTTCAATTAAAGAAAAAAAGTGGTTGCTATTCGATATGGTTATGTGTGTAGGTCTGGAGTAGAAATATTTGATAAAAGAATTTGTCGTAAAAGAGAGAGTATCTCAGACACTCACATTGTCCTTAGGGTGGGTGTTGTCCTTGTCCACTTCGGTCTAATGTTGATGACGTTGGACTTGTGTAATAGATTCCGATGCTTCCATTCACTTCACCACCCGCTTCATTTCTCTACTAATCTCTATTAATTAATCTTAATCTCGTGCAAATCATTCCCCAACTCTTTCTCAGTTTTCTTTTTATTCCCTGCATTTTTTTTTTACTTCCTTTGCATTACAAAATAATGACAAGGGTTTTAGCAATAGACGCACTAATTAAAATATTATAAGACGTGGTAATTGAAATCTTGTAAATATTTATTGGTGATATGAAGTTTTAGTTTAAATTCTTTAAATCTAATGCTTCTATTTTAATCTAACCATTAAAATTAATAATCTTCCATATAATGTTTTACTACTTATTTTTAATGTTTTAGCATAATTAAATACTAATAGTAATACATATTTTTGCTATTAAATACTTTAACTACTAAAATCCTTCTCAACATCAAATTAAGTACTTTCATTAATATCGTTAGTATTAACATTAAATAACTTAATTAATACTAAAACTTTTATCATTATGACACATTGCAAAAATATACTCTACTTTAATATATTCATTAAATTTATAAAATTAATGCGTGAAGTTTTTTATATTCATGATATTAAATACGTTATTTATATTTAAGAATTTCTTGTCTAATACTTCAATTAATGTGCTTATCTATTACTGGACCTAAATATAAATAAAATTAATCAATTTTTCTGCTAATTAAAAAATTAGTTAATATTACTTTTGATATTTATATAAAAAATTAATGGTAGTATTTTTATCCAAATTATGAGAAATACATAACCACTTTTAAATATATAAATGAATAATTTTTTTTTATATTTTTAATTTATTGTGAAATTTATTAAAAAAAATAATGTTAAACAAAGAGAAAGTCGTTAATATTCTTCTACGTTGAAAAAGAATATTTATCTACGTCGAAAGAGAAAGTTGTGTATTATTACTCTTTTCAAATAAAAAATTTCACTTTTAAATTTTTAACAAATATTTATTTACAAGTATTTTCAATTCTTTAACAAGTATTTTAAGAGACTAGTTTTCATATTAGATATTTGCTTAATAATTGTTATGAAATCTAAAATATTAATTTTTATGTCAAAACCTTCGACGCGTCAAACGGAGCGATTAGAGTTTGTAAGCAAAAATTTAATTGTTAATTATTTTAATCTTTGAAGAGTTATTTATATAAGAAAATATATTATACTTTTTGAATGAACTTAAAAAATAATTTATCAAATAGATAGTAATCAAATTTTAACAATAAATATGAGATGAAAAGTATTATTATAAAGACCAAAATTTTGCTAATAAAATTATTCAGGAACTAAAAATAAAAATTAAAAGAATAGATGTCAAAATGATATTAAATCCTTAATTTTAATTAATTATGTCACTATTACTCTATATTCTTAAAGACATAACAAGTTATTGTGCTTTCAATGTGACTATTATATCAATAATTAATGTTATTATTTGATTGCATGAACTAAAATTATTAATATATAAACTAAAATTGCTAATAAAATTATTTAGAGACCAAAAATAAAAATTAAAAAAAATATAGATCAAAATGGTATTAAAACCTTATTTTAATTAATATTTTCATAAATTTAAATATTATTTCAAAAGTAATAATAAAATTAAATATTTTAAATAATTAATATATTTAAATAATTTTTCCAAACAATGAAGTGACTTATATGTTATTAGGCCAATAAATCCACTTATATGGGATAATGAATAAGTGTCTAAATATATTAAGTATAAGTCACCTCATTAATGATAAAATAGAAATTAAAGATAAAATATTAAATAAAATAATACAAAATAATAGAAATTAGACCAATCAATCCATTTTTACACATAAATAATATAAAATAGAAATTAAAGATAAAATATTAAATATGATAGTTATAACATTAATGATAGTATTTAAAATAAAATAATTGTCTAAATTTATTTGTTATTGAATATAAGATTGATTAATCTTATTTTTAGTTGAAACCAATTGAACAAATCATGAATCATGAGGATAAATAAAAATTAGTAATAGTAATTAATAGATTTAGAGGTAAAGTTCGCATTTCGTTTGTTATAATTAGGATTAAAAAAAATTGAGGAAGTGTATATTGAAAACATTAAGTTAAAAAGAAAATGTATTTTTTCGTGTCAACATTTATTTGAGGAATTTCTCGTCCTATGTAACGGGGTTGAAGCAGTGGGACGTTAGAGGAGAAGAGAGAATAATTGCCTGAACCTTGGTTGGTAGCCAGGCAAGAAAAGACATTGAATAAGTATCCCGAAAATTGCATTTCCTTTCTTATGATTCAATCGAATTAATTAGAGGAAAGGAAGCATCATGGAGTTGGGATTGGGGGCCAAAGGTTCACATGCATGCCCTATCTATTTGTGAGTGTTGTCCAGTCCATTTCCAACTGTAATATTAGAACTCATATCATCATCATTATTTCATGCATTGGTCAAACTCAACTCAAGCTTATTTCTTTACCCTACGTACTTTCAAATGGTAACCTGTGTGGCCCACATGCAACAGGCCATGGCAGTGTCTCCTTGCCCTAATACACCAATAACCTCTCTTACCCCTTGTGCCTATCTGGTCCTCTTTGCTTTTGGATATGAATATGAAATTTTAATACACCAATAACATATATGGTTTAAAATATTTTATACAGTGGTATTAAAATATAAAATATGAATATGAATTGCAATACCACTGTATTGATGATCAATAAGTCAAATCAAAAAGCAATCTTTCTGTGTCTCAGTTCCTCAAACATGATGGGTGGTTAGGGTGTCACAATTGGTTTGCGTGCTTAAATTCCAATCCCATCCTTATTTTTCCTTCCATCCTTCCTTTGCTTTGCTTTTTCCACAGTCCCATGCTGCCCCTGCATTGTAGGTCCTCATCCTTTCTTCCTCTAACCAAACAAAGATCAATGACGCGCTTTTAACAACCGTGCTTACTCAAAAAATGCCTGCGCTTAACGTTGTCTTTCTTAAGAATATTTTTAAACCGCATTAATTACTTACATGATATAAATGAGCTTTATTCTCTAAATAAAGCTTTATTTTATACACTCCATAAAAAATTAAATCCGAATTTGAATAATTTAAGAGACTCAACTACTTATTGACGGTGCCAGATTTATCGGTGAACACTTAAGTTTATATGAATTTTTATTTTAGTTATATAAAATAAGAATTCATAGATAATTTGATATGAATTCACATAATTCAGGATTATATAAAGTGTTTGACATAATACTACTATGCTGTAGAAGATGTAAATAGTATTTGTCATGAATGAATGAAGGCGGTCATTGGAGAAAGAGAAAGAGATATCCAAGTCCATTTACAAAGATGATTCATTTGAGAAGAGAGCCGACAGAAAATTAGAAGCAGAAATCTGGAACAAGATACAATGTCAACAAGTAAGATTTTTTGGTACAAAATTTTGAAGCAAATAGTTCTGATCTAGTACTTGGTACCAACAATTTTGCCCACCAAATTCAGTCCAGTTAATTTCTTCCAACGTTAATGCAATAGTCAAGTCTTCAATCAGGTGTACCTCAACCTGCTGATGCTAACAATGACCTATCTCTGAAGAATGAATAGTACCTTTAGCTAGATAGGCTTTCTGAATTGACTCGTGAGGATTTTCTTGATGCCTAGAATGCAATGTAATAATTAGTATAGGGCCTCCAGCTAGCCCTGATCATTTCGACAAGAGTTAGATTTGAAATACTAAAAATGGAGTAATTATAAGAACGCGTTTGAGTAGAGTATAATATAAGGTGACAGCTAAGGGGACTCACGCGTTTGGGGTACGTGTTGTTGGCGAAATTGCAAATGCAAATGTCAACACCACATTAGTTACTTGCAACTTCCAGCAGAGACCACAGGTCTGAAGCAACAGCTCTTTGCCTTGCCTTAAATGACTTTGCAATTATATGCGGTACTCTAGTTTTTTGGCTCACTTCTGAACTTCACCATGTGACTTGGTAGGGTGAAAAATGCCCCCACCATTCTTTTGGCACCTTCTGTTCTGCCCATACCCAATTCCATGCCCGATAACACATTGATATAACTGAGTTCTCAGCTAACTTTGAAACATTCCCAAACTAACAACAGTTAAATCAAAAACTACACATTCTTATTTCTCATAAAATGTGTCTTTGTTAATCACATCCCTAACAAATGGTTATATAAGAGAAGATTGCAAACAAAAACCATGGCTAAATAACTAAAAAATCATAATAACAGGCTAAACAGTACGTACTACTAGTTAATTAATTAACCAAATGAAAGTGATTATTTTCATTGAGAAGAAACTAATTATTATATTAAAATTATTTAAGTAATTAATGAATATTCTTTAATTTGTATCTCTTGAAATAATGGTCGGCAAGAGTCAGAATAAAATTAGAATACGGGCCCCTTGTCCTTGCAGTTGTCACAAAGGGCCAAAATTTTATGGTTTTCGGGAATCTTTGATAGGGAGGGAATTTAGTGAGTTTAGTCATTTAATTACTTGTTTTACAAATTTTATAAAACAATAAATGGAGCTGCGTCCTCTCAGAGAGAGAGACACCGTGTGCATGTTTACAAGGTGTTGCACGGTACCAAAGTAATTGAGACTGTTAAATATTTTTAAATTTTAATCGATGGCTGATAGCTGATATATTTTTTCATTTTTCTTTTTTCTTTCTCACTTTCCTTATTTACCCTTCCTCTTCTCTATCACATTTCCCTTACACCACTCACCAACCTCCACCATTTCTTCATGCTCTCTATCTTTCTCCTTGGAGTTGCAGCATCGGAGCTGGTTGCGTTTTGTTCTAGATTTGAGTGGGTTGTGGTGGTTGTCGTCGCAATGTGGCTTTTCATTGATGTCGTGCGGGTGCGGTGGTTCCTCCTTGTGGGGATGCTATCGTAGAAAGAGAAAGGGAAAAGCATAGTGAAGGTACCAAAGGAAGAAGGGTAAATTAGGAAGGAAAAAGTAAAAAAATATCAGTCATTGACTAAAATTTTAAGAAATCTAACGGTCCTAAATACTTTTGCACCGTTCCACCCCTCCCAAAATACTCAACTTCCACTGTGCCTCTCCAAGAGAGAGAGGACGCACGCCAGATTTGGTTGTAAAAATAATGTCATATTTTATAATCTTATCTTAATTAAAAACGAAACAATTACACTTTATTTTTTATTTTTTTAATAACTCACTTACTTCACCGATCACATTAATCTCTAAATCAATAAATTAAAAGACACTGATTATCTTTTGACCCACCAAAAAAAATATTATTTATGCAAATGAATATGGATACTTAAAAAGGTTCCGTTTTATTTTTAAGCCTGAAAAAAAATTATATTTAAAACATAAAAAATGAGTTTTTTTCACTTCTAATTAAAAAAAATATTACTTTATTTTTATTGTTTGCTGTTTCTTATTACCAAGAAAATAGTAAGAAGAACAAATTCTTTATTTTTACTATTTCGCTCCTTCAAATTATTTTAATATTAGAAAACTAAAGCAATATTATATTGGTCCGAGTTCAGTTAAGTTTAATATTTTTCAAATGCTATATTTTATTAAAGATGGACAACAAATTCTTTTATAAAAATTAATTGTGAATGTTTCAGAGTAAAAACATACATTAACTATCCTCATTTATAGAGGTTCCCTTCCAAGTCCTTGAATCTAATTGAGCGAAAGCCCCCTTTGATTCAGCGAAAAAATAAAAATCCAATGGAGGGGAAATTGATTAGAAACTGGATATTACTTTCTTTGTGCTCTACGAAAGGAATGTATTTCAATGACTTCATTAATATTATTCAATTGATTGGTGGTGATGAGCCGCAATAACTAATGGCGTGGCATGGAATAAGGCTTTGTTAGGAAGAACCGGTAATAAAGATTTGAACGTATACATGTTTTTTTACTAAAATATTTAAACGTAATGGTATAGATTTAAGGCATATAATCACTTTAGAAAAGCAATTCAATTTAATTTATATAATTCATAGAGGTGTCACGGGACAAATTAGCTTTTGATAATTGGTATAATCATAATTAATAAGAGGTTGATCAACATTGAATTTAAATAAAATAATTTTAACTAATATATGTTTTTTATTTTTAAATAATTCTTTTATGCTCTCTCTCTCTCTATATATATATATATATACTCTATTTAATGTTTTGAGATTTTTTTAACCACCGTACGAGAATATTTGACATAAATTACGTGTAAATGGTTCCATGCATGCAGGTTAATCTTCTAATAGTGTTTGGATAAGCTTTATAATAAAAAAAATTAATTACTTTTTTTATATATAATGAAGGTAAAACGATAAATAATTAGTTTTACTTTTTTATGGCATGATCACCGTAATTGTTAATTGTTGTGTATTATTCTAAACACACTATAAACTTGGATACTTGTGAACAACTATTGGAAAGTTGACTTAAGATTCGTTTACGATGAGAAAGTCAACCAACGCGTTCATAAGGTAAGTGAAGTGATTGTCAAAACTCAAAACCTACTCTCGAACACGACACGACACGTCATGCATGCACACCAGCAGCCCGCAAATTTGATGCCAAGATAAACACATAAACATAAACGAGGTACTGACACATGTAGCGGGAAAGCCCGAAAAGAAAAACCATTTTTGTTGCACTAGTTAAACCATAAAATTGTTGCCTACAAATTAGATCCACGAGAAAAATAATATCACATTACGTAAGCTTTTTCCTTTTCTGTAAAAAAAAAAACTCACAGCGAATATATATACATATATATATATATCCGTGAGTCATAACCTAATTTATTAATTGCAAATAAAACAATAATATATGAACACTTTTTATTTCCAAACATTTCATTAATATTTGTTATTTTTCTTTATTTCTTTAATATGCTTATTACATTGGATTATTACTTATTACATCTAAATTTTTCTGTACTATTTTTTTATCTCATGAGGTGTCAAATGGTATATATAAGGTATATCCGTATGTCCTAGTACTAATCATGCATTTAGGCTACATATGATAGTAAAAAGAAACTATTAGTACGAATGTTATAAAAAAATTTACAAGATCAAATAACTAAATTAGATCTTCTTAATATATATGATAGTAAATACATACATGGCACGTATCTGAATTAGTAAATTAAAAAATATATATTTAAATGAAAGAATCAATACATAAGATTAAATCAAAATGTATCAGTATAAAAAATGAAAAGTTACATACATACATGTCTTGGAGGAGTAAAAGATGTGACAAAGATGATACATACACATGTATATGAGAGTAATTTTGGACAGAGTAGGTGGTTTTTCTAGTCCAGTGCAAGATCTTTTGGGGTGTGATCATTAGCATCAATGGAAGGTGGTAGTGCTGCTCCAAACTTGGGAACCACGTTCTGGAAGAGTGGTGGTGCATGATGATGGCCAGCCACATTAATTTCACCCAAAGTGCAACGCCCTCGACTGCGCCCAGGTACGGTCGAACATGGGTTTCTCTGAGAAGACCGTACGGGGCCTCTTTGCAATGAATGGAGTACCAGATTGTTGTGCAACCATTGCTCTCCTTCCAATGTTCTTGTTCCCCTTGTTTTCTCTAAACTCAACACCAGAATCATTGTTGTGAGCACACACAGCTTCATGTAGCAGCAACCCATTTTTGTGATAAGGAAATTAAACGCTTCTGATGTGATTGTCTGATTGAGGAACAGAAGAAAAAAATGTGGATTATCCAAAACTATAAGAAGAAGAGTGTGGGTTTAATGAAATTTAAAGAGATGCTTAGTATTAAAGAGATGCTTAGTATTATATATATATATATAAGGTGAGCTTTGATCGATATGTTATACTATATTAATGAGTTGACCGAAATCCACGGCTTGAAATTGTCAATAGCGGTGCAGATAGTCTAAATCAAACACCCGGAATTTTCCTCTCATATGCTAAGCATTCACATACTTTAATCTTATTTTAATTAAGTCTATGTTCAAAGTTTATTTTGATTGCTACATATTTTCTACTTTCCGTCCTTTTTATTATTTTTCTAGTCATGCTGTGTTTTTTCCTTTCCTTTTCCTTTCTTTTTTTTCGGGGTCAACTCTAGTGATGTACATTGCCAAGCATTTTCTTGGTGCAAGTTTGAAGTGCTCTTTTTTTTCTTGTTTTTTTTTTTTTTTTGTCTTCGTGTGTGAACAAGTTTGAGTGTTTGAACAAGTTTAAGACCGCGACAATGCCATGGAGCTTATATTTCATCGGCCCACGATATATAGTTGGGTTTAATTTGTTCACAACTTTTTCCTATAATCTTCGATCATGTTTTCTATTGACTGCCAATGATCAAAAGACTGACTTACCATGTCAGCGAAATAAATTCGTAAAATTATTACTCTAATAGAAAAGGAATATATGAAAATAATACATGAAAGAAATATTTCTTTTTTTTGAAAAACGAAAGCAATATTTCATTTAAAAAATACTTTTAAGGTGTAACGAAATCAATTGTGATAATATGTCAGTATCATATTATTGGTTAAATAATAATACCGACTTAAAATTTGACCGCATAATTTGAAAATAGGTGACCTACCAACTCGGGTATCTGGTCTGCCTTCATCAAGTGATTTAATTGGAGCGTATAACTATGGTCTACAGGCGAACTGGCAGAGTATTGGGAAAGACTCAACTCAAATCTTATAATGATTAAAAATAATGTTTGAATTATATATATAAATGAGAGTTTACTTTTACCGTATTAGTTAGATTTTTGGTTGAATAGGACTTAAACCCAAACTTTAAGAATCAATACTCAAGCATTAGCTGTCTGTTTAATGGGACCAATATGTGGTTGCTTAGTCAACTGTGAATAACCTAGCTTAGTGAAATAGGAAGAGGATCCCCTGTTTCTCTATCAGCTGTTTCCTATATAATTTTTGGTTTATATAATTAAAACTATGGTAATTTCTATGATTGGGATTGTGTATAGATGTTTTACCAGTAAAGACATCTAGTAAAATATATCAATTATATTTAAAATCAATTTCATCAAAATTAATTCTATAAAAAAAATCAAAATAAACAGACACGAGTATAAACACTGGAGCAAATAGCGCCCATGGCCATGTATAAAATTCTCGCAGATGTTAATTCACTCTGTTTCCAAACTAATCAATCCAATACAAGAAGACAACACCAATTAACAAGCACTCACTCATTTACAAATTACAATGCAAATACGGCAAAGGGAGAATTTTATTGTAAAAAGAAAATTTGAATGGGCAGATAAAAGAAAACCTTGTCAACTCAATGCAGCAAAACGTTCAATGAAACCCCGAATAAAAAGACAGGGGGAGAAAAAGGAAAAAAGTTAATATAAAAAACACTCAATACTATTTAAAATCCTATTTTCTTATATCCTGGATGAAAGCAAGCTATGTTACTGTACAGTTGCAACCAGCCTTGGTAACCTGGTTCACATAGTGCACAATGTAACTTCCTCCTGGTCGCAGATCCGATCATAAGTGTATGAATCTGTAAAATATATAAATCCAAAAGGTAAGAAAAAAAAAATTGTATGTACTAAAATAGTAAAATCTGATGCAAAATTGTAAACAGCATAGAATGAATAACCTGTCTTGAGATGACAATAATCAATAGATACCAAATACGATGCCATGACTATGCTTCTTCATTCTAAATGGCGAATATATATCATATTTGAACACTGCACCACGTTATATGTTTCCTAAAACTCAGTCTCAGACTACTACACAAATCGGGTAACGATTTTTTATTTTTGATCAGTAGTGGAGTTAAGATTTCATATAAGACGGCCAGAATCACTAATTAGTTGGATTTTGATTTCTTTACAAAATCAAGCTTAATTTCTTTGTATATGTATCATTTTTATAGGTCTGCAAACAAACGTGGAACATATCTGTAATGAGGAAAACAACTAAGAAGCATACTTGTGAAGTTCAGCAGGCATCAACAAGAATATGACCTCTGATATTATATGATTAATGATCTTCCCGTTCATTTGTTGCCTCTCATTGCTAAGAAAAAATGGCTAGAAGAAACACTTCTACGGCTTATTTCTTATTTTCTTTTTAAATTGATTAGAATCTTTAGTTTTTTTTTCCACATCATCCTTTCATTTCATAGTGGTTAAATTTTAGTTATAATCTATCCATATACGTGATCGCATGATCTCTGCATAAACAATTACACAAACCAACTAACTAAAGCAATAAACTATTCAATAAACAAGACTTCACTTCCTCTAAATCTACAGCTGCATTTTAATATTCATAACTTTCAGCATTGAATCATTCTTTCATCTGTAATCCTTTTCGCTCTTGGACAGAGCAGCAGCGACATTTCAAGATGAAACTACCAACTTGACTTGATTTGCTTTATTATCCAACTGCATGTCATCATGGCATTAATCCCACTTCGCCAGCAAATTTATCATCAGCTATTAATTATTTCTTAATTTTCAGAAATGTCTAGTAATTTTATAAATAAGACAACATAAAAAAAATCCCCTAATTAACACCCAATTAGAAAATAATCTTTTTTATTTGTTAGTCGTTACCTATCCAAGTTAATGAAATTTTCCCATTAGAATTTAGAAGCTTCAGTCACTAAACATATATCGAACTTAGTCAAACATTTTCCTCCATACTTAATATGCTAAACAACATGGGCACACAGTTATCATGGACAAATTTCTTTTGTAAATTAGTCCAAAGTGCAAACAGACAGATAAAGCATATAAGATCAATATAATTTTAAGAAAATAGAGTTAAGAGATGCTTTGATTTTTTGCCTAATCGTTCAGCATTAACTACTGACCTTATATACAACAGCCTCAAGCAACAGGTTGATCTAATTCTCTTATCCCAATCTGGCGCAATTGTTGTAGGTGACCAGCTATTTCCTGCAATAATTTAAGTCCTTCTTCTCCATTGCTCGATAAGTTGATACTATGCTTAAGGAAACTCAAATCAGCCTCAAGAACTTGCAACCTTCCAATAAAATCTGAAACCAAACTCCCAGTAGAAGATAAATCATTATTCCCACCGAGCGCAAGGGAGCTATGTCCATTGTATCCAAGTTCACCAATTTTCTTGCAAACTGGAGGTTCCTTGGATGAGGAATCATCACCCATGTTATCCAAATTTAATTTAGGTGAAGAAACAGATTCTTGAATTAGAATATTATTATCCAAGTTCTCACAGTTTTCCAGGGATTCCTTTTCATCATTTTCAGAATTTAGCCAATTGTCCTGAGATTGATGAATATTCAGGAAAAAGTAAACTTGCTTCTCCAACTTCTTCAAACATTGGGAAATATATAACCTTTCATCTTGAAACTCCAATGGGGAATTTTTTATAGATTGAACATTCTGTTTTTCCAGAGATGTGGATAGAACTTCAGCTTTGTCAGATATATTGGTATTTTCAGTAACCGACTTTCCAAGGATACTCTCATCCTTTTCAATGCAATGATCCAATCCAATATCTTTCACCTTCATTTCAGAGTTTGTATCCACCATGTTTTCCAGCACAGATTCATCAGGGAACTTCTTCCTATAGAACTCAAGCTTAGCTTCCAACTCTTCTATCTCTTTCTCCTTCTCAACAAGAAGGTCATTAGCTTTTTGCAAAGCTTCTGTTTCGTACTCAGACTCCTCATCCATCATTCTTAAGTACTGCAAGGCTTCCATATGTAATGTTGCCTTTTCTTCCTGCAGCCTTGTGATCATGGCTAATGCTTGATTTGCAGCAACTGCAGAAGCATTTCTTTCTTCCTCCAGCTCTTTATACAAAGCATTCATAAGTTTCCTGTCATGGTCAACTTGTCTTTTTAGCCTGTCGACTGCGCTTTCACCTTCAATTTCACTGACAAGGCTTCCATCCAGAGACAAACCAGATTCATTTCGCTCAAGTGAAATCATTTTTTGAAGTATCTGGATTCCAGCAGAGTTAGAAACATCACAAGTCTTCACTTCATCACTGTTTATAGACAATCTAGGACTGATATCATTAACGGACAGATCAGTCCCTCGAGTAGCTGAAAATTGTGACAGCAATATCTTCAAATCTTCACTAATTCTTGTAGAATCCTTTCCAAGCCAATGCTCTACAAGCATGCCAGGTCTTCCTCTGCTGTTACTGACAGCTAGCTTATAGGCATCGCCAAGATCTAGTAAATTGGGATTTTGCTGACCAATATCACTAGAAAAGGGGGTTGATTCTAAACCTACTTCAGATGTTGTTGGCTTATCAACTGACTCAATTATTCCCCCACAGTCTGTGGTTATTCTTTGCTTAGATTTTATCCCTACTTCATCAGTTGTCAAATCATCTATAAAGAAAAATGGACCAGAGGTAATGTCAGGACAAATACTCATGGTACTTATGGACTTAAAATATTGAAAAATTAGGATTGATAAAATGTTTTCTGTTTTCATAAATAGTTACCGAAGACTTAAAATAGTGAAAAATTAGGATTGATAAAATGTTTTCTGTTTTCATAAATAGATACTGAAATATCATCTTGTTTCCATTTTATTTCCATTTTTTAAAGATGGGAAAAAGTGACAACCAAATCCCATTTTCACTCTTTTCCATACAAATCTTTGACAACAAGAAACATAGTGAAAATAAGAAGACATTTTGGTAATGATTTGTAAAAATAGAAAATGAAAGCAGAAAATGTTTTCTCAAATCAAATAGGCCTATATTTTTCAGCTATGAAAAAGGTATAATGACTTTTTTACTCATTTATAAAAATGATTTGGCCATTAAGAACTAGCTTATCTCTTTTCATCAACTTTCAGTAATGAACTAAAACATACCCCTCCATCCTTCAGATCCAAGTGTTAAATGGTATATAAAAGCAACCGCAAAAAATAACTTACAGTTTTCCTTTGATACTTCAACAGGAACTCCTATTTTATTTGATGATGCAGGGACTTCATTAAAGAAAATAAGCTCTCTTGGGGAAGGACAAACATCATTTCTCTCAACATGCTGCTGAGAATCAAGTTTGGCCAAGCCATCTCTACTTTCTGTTGTCGCTGTAGATTTAGTGCCATGAACATCTATATTTTCTAATCGCATTCCTGACTCTGATAATGATGGTTGAAGTCCAGAAGCTGAAGTCCCTAGCTTCTCAAAAGCCAAATTCTCATTTGAATCGTGGATGTGAGGCTCCATATGTTCACATGAAACCTCTATATCTTCCTTGGTGTCATCTGTACCCTGAACTGGTATGCTTGTACCATCATCATCAGATAAGGAAACATCCGGTTCAGACTCAGTATCAGAAGTAATCTTTAGCTCGGTGTAACCAACATGAGACAAAGGATCTGCATGTTTATTTCTAAGGTGTGCAGCTCTGGATGATACAAATGGTTTAACTCTTCTTTTCTTGTGAAATTTGTTTCCAACAGCATTCGATCCATCAAAATCAGCACTGCCAGACCCAATTGACTTCGTAATTACCAACCTTTGATCATAGCCTTTTAAAACCAATTGTTCATTACAACAAGAACAGCATTTTGAATTTTCACCAAGTAATGGATCCTGATCAAATCTGGTCTCAGATCCCTCCCCTAATTTACCCACCAATAACCTGTAAGTTTCAGCATTGGATTTGTTGATGGTAGCAAAAGAGAAGAGGCAACTTTCACACATTCCTTGCACATTTACAAGCTTATCATGTGCACAACAAAGAACTAAAGAAGAGATCTCGGTCTTATGACCACTACAAATCAAGTCCCAATAATATCCTCCTTTCTCTTTGCCTAACACATGATCAAGCCTTGAGCATAACAGGCACGGTATTTGCAATTTGCAGTAACCAGCAAACTTTGTTATAACATAAGAAAAAACAGCATCAATAAACAGGAAAAGAATCAGCAACCATTCAAGAAAAGCCGACGCCAAGGCCGTGGTAACACTCGGAGAGAGCTTACGCCACTCAGAAGATGAAATTTTAGTGTTAGCCATCATCCACCAAACTCAATCAGCTTCAAAAGGAGAAACCGATTGCTGAAAGTTGAAACAGATAAAAACTTTGACCTTCTTCCCAGGATGATATGAACAATTCAAGGCAAACGGTTGAAGAAACTGAACACACTTAGCCAGGAAAAAAAAGTAAATCAAAATCAGAAATATTGTTTATCTATTAGCAATCCTCATCCAATAATCTGAAATTTAAAAAAAAAAAATATATATATATATTGACAGGATTGGAGCATAAACACGTTGCTTAAAACAAGATCAAGCATTGGAAACTGAAGCAAGAAGTTAGAACAACTATTAATTTATTTTGATTGAGATGATAAACTTATACTAATGAATCAATACCAAGCAAATCCATGGTGTACTATAAAACTTTCGGGTAAAGACAGAGAAATAAAGTGAAACGTAAATCTTATTCCTACCAATATGAACATCAGCAGGTAATTTAAGGAGATGAAACGTAATCGAAAATTTGTAAGTGTAATATAAGATAGATAATTAAATAAAGCACTAAAAGAGAAAAGAGGAGTTATTAGAGGAAGTGAAAGCAATAATAGAAATAGATAAATAAAATAATATACCTTATGGTATGATATGATGCGAATGTTTAGAGATGGAGAGAATATAAGGCGTTATTAGCAGGAGAATGTGAGAGACCGATCCAAACAAAGTAACCAACTTTCCAACGGAAATCCACGCACAATTCACATTCACTTTCTTTCTTCTTCTTTTTATTTTTGCGCGGAAAAGAAAAGAAAAAGATAAGAAGCCGACAAGGACTAAAATGTCTACTGAGTCATCAGTAAAGGACTGGCGGAAAGATTAGAGGAAAAAAACATATATGCAAATACCGAAAATACCCCTTCATTAGAAAAATCAAATTTTGAAGAACAGAATAAAGCATGTCATTAACCCTCTAAATCCATTAAAAAAGGGCGAGAAAATAGGATAAAAACCTTTGTTTACAATTTAGATAGCAAGAAAAGTTTTTCACATATTAAAATGCCAACAAGTTTAGTAGATATTCCTCTTTCTTTCTTCCCTTTCAAAATCAATTTTTAGATTTTAATAAATATTTTATTTAAATTTTATAAATTGTAAATATTTTTTAAAATAAGTATGATTTAAATTTTCATCTGGAAAAAATTATAAATAAATGTTTAATTAAAATTTAAAATATTTTGTTTAAAAAAAATAAACACCTAAAAAATAATGAATAAAAAAGTAATAATCATTATTTATTTCCAAAAGTAATAGATGGTTAATATATTAAAATGTGATTTTAAAAATAAATGACTGAATTGTGATTTTAAAATTTTAAAAACCTTTTTCACTTAAAACAAGGTTTTTGTCTAATAAAACTTTGTAAAGAGCAAATAATAGATTTTTTAGAAAAGCTATCAAATAATATAAAAACGTTTTTAGGAAACATAGGATATTTATTTAAATTTAAAAACAAATTCACATCCTTTCATTAGACAAAGCTTAAAGGAAAGCAAGAAAAATCAAACAAAGAAATTTTATATTTGTTCATCTTGATCACTAAAACTATGTATAGTTCTTGACAAAACTATCAAGTTTCACTAACTTTATACTGGATATAAGTATTGTCAACTATTACTTTTAATTCTTACACAATCAAGCTCTACATCAAGCTTGATAAAAATCCAGTATTATTTGTTCTATCCTAAGTTATTGTTGGATCTAAACAAATAAAAAAAAAATATTGTTTGAGATTGTTGACTAACTAAACTATGAACCTATTACCGATGAATATACAATAATCTCCTTTAGTCTTTTATCTCAATATATTTAAAGTGTTTTGAGATTTTGAACTTTACAACAATATACATAAAGTTTTTATATAAAGAATGAAAGGGTATATGATTTGTGTCTTCTTCTTCTTCAAAGCTATAATATTTATAATCTTCATCTTCAAGTGTTTGTTATCTCACATTGGTTAGATTCTTTACTTGATTTTCATTTGATGATAATGGTTGTTGGGAACATTTAATGCTTTCATTAAATGCATGTATCTTCCTTATGCAGAAAGTTCACCCTTATAGTTTGTCGTGTTGAGTACTTCAACAAAAAGTCACTTCTGGCTCGTCGCAACTGGTATGCAAAGCAGAGCCCGTCTTTCAATGATGATTGGTACTTTCAAATATTGGACTTCGTTTATTTTTCATAGAACTTTGATTGATCGTGAAACAATGTTTTTGCAAAGAGAATCTTAGACATAGAGAATCAAATGATCTTCTTAAATGCTTCTCTTAAATATTTTATCAGATTATGTCTTATGTTTGCTATCATCTGGAATCTCGAACCCATAAGAACATATCAAAATTTGATGATGCATTAGACGTTACATTTACCATTTATATTTATTTGCATCTAATAAAAAATAATCAGGAGTCTTGATTCATCTTAAGTTATAAACTAACTTTTGACTTAACAAATCTTATTTGTCTATTAGAATAAATAATATAATACAAGTATTGACAATGTAAAAGTTTTTTATATTGTTATTTAATAATAAATCATTATATATGAAAATTTTATTGTTTTTTATAATGATTATCTTAAAAATCTTACCAAATATAATAATTTTTATTAATTAAAAATGTAAAAAATTTCATAGTAAATTTTTTTATTCAGAAGAATTGAACACGATACCAAAGAGTTTGTAACATAAACATTTTACTCAATCAACTAAGTTAGATCTCTTGTTAAACTTCTTAGTACATAGCATTAATTAAGATTATATATGATTTTTAAAGAATAAAATAAAAAATTATAATTATTTGAAAATTTATAGAAATCAAATTTCAAATTTTTTACCAATAAAAAATATGACTTTCTTTTATCATGGTTCAATAATTAATTTAATGATTGTTGTGTCTGGATATTTTGCATATAAATTAAGGGAGATATGAATTGAATATGGGTGTTCATGATTCTGGATCAATGACTCAATTTGATTCAATTATATTGAGTTGGGTCTTCTACATGTTTAGATTGAATTCAATTCAATCTAATTAAGACCCAATCATAAATGGGTTAGGTAACAAATTATACTCTTTCAATCTGACCCAACTCAAATCATATAATTAATTTTTTTATTATATATAAATTAAATATTAAATATAAAACATATTAATTTTGGTTCATATAATTTTTAAAATTATTAAATTAAATCACCCATGATTTTTTTTTCTTTTTTAAATTGTTATTTTTAACCTTATCTTGATTTTATTTATTTTCTCATACTAATACAATACTTTTATTTTTATCAAAAAAATATCATATTAATATTAAAATAATTAATTCTATTAGTCAAATATTATTATAATTTAATTTTTTTTTAGTGCCTTTGTTATCATATCCTCAGCCACGCTTATAATGGGATTGAGTTGGGTTAAATTTTGAAATTTTTTACAAATACTCAAATCCAATCTAATCCGTTAAATTTTGATTGATTGTAGAACACATTTAATCAAATTTAACCTGACCAAACATCACTAGAATTGAATTTAGAGTTATCCTTAAATTATTAATCGGTGTAACATTTTTTTTATACTTTTGAAGTATTAATTTAACGATAAAATATTTAAAGAAATAATACGGAAATAATATTATTTATAATGTGACAAACTTTTTTTTAAAGAAACGTAAGCACAATTAATGGTCGGTTGAAAAGTTGAAAATGACAAATACAAGACGGAGATGTCGGCTAATGTGGAGTGGGGGGCGTGATCTCAAGCACATATCAAATACAGTGCCCGTTTGCGTGTCCATTCGTGAAAGTTGGAGTGGAAACAGCTTAGGCGAAACAAGGTTTTATTTAATTAAATGGAATGACATATTACTTGTTATATATTTTATTTTTAAGTTGTTTTATTTAAAAATATGACTTAATCTATTAACCTACTTAACTCATATTCATATGAAAGAAAACAATTTATTTAATAAAAAAATACATGTTTAATTTTTACTTTATACATTTTTTTTTTGAATCAAGGACACTTGAATTACATACCACGATTATTATTCTCTAATCTAATAAACTGAGACACACACAATCTCTTACTTAACACATAAAAAATAAAATATAAATTTATCATTCAATAAACTTATATATTTGATTATTTATGTTGGTCAACATACTTAATATTATTTCTAAAAAATTACAAAATCGTAATATATCATAACAATTTTAATGTAATAGTAATACTAAGAAATTTATAAAAGTTTAGGTGTGATTTATTTCTAAAAAAATTGGCCGGGCCTAAGGAGGCCAAGGTTGATGTAAGCTAGGTTAAAAAAGTTTTATTGAAGGATTTGATCTATTTTCATCCCTTTCGACACATGACAGTAAGATTATTTATACTTTTACTTGAAAAACGATCGTTTGAATATATAGACATTAAGTAAAAGTAATATGTAAAAGAATATATGTTTGGTATAGTTTTTGTATTTTTTTTTAAGTTGGGCTAAATATTTTTATAAAACAATAAGATAAAAATTAGAAACTAGCTTTTAAACGAATGAGAAAGAAAACTATTTTACATTTGATTAAAAAAATATTCGAGTATTTGTAAAATAAAAGATAAATACAAATTTGATAAATAATGTATTAAGTAACTGTAAAAATTAAAATGAATTATATTTGTGTGCATAATAAAAAAGTTAGTCGTTGGTAGGTCGTTGGTAGAAGAAACAATCACCACGTGTAAGAGAGGTGACACTTGTGGCAAAAACTTTCATTCTCAAAGCAATGCGCAAAACGTTGCAACATGCATTGCTTTTTACCGATTCACAAAAATTATAAAATGTACAAAAAAAATACATTAGATATTGATTAATAAAAAAATATATTTAAATATATATAAACTAGAATAGATATCTTGAATAAATATGTTTTAAGAGTTATTTCTCAATAAAAATGTTATTAATTTTTTTTTCTCAATGAGAACATTTTTAATTTTTTATAATATTTTATCTTTCAATTTATTTTTTCATCTTTATTATTTAATCAAATTTAAATTTTTTAAAATTACCAAAAGTTAAAAATAACATTGTATCATAATATAAATTGCTAATACTAACATCAGGTAATTAAAGCTAGCAATAGTTTAAGAAATGCTAATACCATATATATATTTTTAACTAGAACGTCTTCATATGATATTATTCATAATCAAAGTTTGAATACAATTAGGAATCAAATCAAATTATATTGATTAATTAATATAAAATTTAGACATCCTTCATAAACAATAGATAATTTAATTTGTTTGTCTACGAACGAAATAAATAGAATCAACACGTTGTTGAACTCATGTGCTGCCATTCTGCCAACAAAATAAACATTTCCACCCTGAATATGCTGTGTTGCCATTTGCCAAGTGAAGTGATAAACGAACTCTTCCACAATTTTCACTCCTTGGACGCCATATACACCATAATAGAGAGATTACTTTAATAATCTGATAAACAGTTGAAGTTCTGAGAATAAGAAAGATGAAACTCTTCAAATCCCAGGGTTTGCTATTAATTGGTTCCTGCAAAGATAACAAGATTCCAGCTTCTACCCAATTAAACCTTCTTGTAATGGATGCAGCCAATAAACTTGTAATTGTGGCTCATACTAAGCATTGAAATAGATTGGCTAATGCGCAGAGTGTGCATATTCCTCGAGTCAAACTTGGAACTCAAGGCCTTGAGGTATCATATTAACTCTATACTCTATAATTTATCCTATCCTATTTCGATTTCAATTCATTATTTTGAGAAACCGTTTTTTATTCCTCTCTCTCAACAGGTTTCAAAGTTGGGGTTTGGCTCTATGAGCTTTAGTGGAGTCTATAATGGTCCACTTCCTAATGAGGATGGCATATCTCTAGCCAACGCTAACCAAGTTTTGCTCGGAAAAGCAACCATTTCTTTGCATCCTTGCCTTAAATTTTAATTAAGTAAAATACCTTAACACGTGCTTTTATCTTTTTCTTAAGTAATATGTTATTTATTTCATTATATAATCCATCTTAGATAATAGTAATTGTGTTTAAATGGATCATATTGAGCAGGCTTTAAAGCACTTGCCTAGAGAAAAGGTCCAGTTAGCAACGAAATTTGGCCTTGGAGGATTGAATTTTCCCATTATACAAGTCAAAGTTACACCAGAGTACGTGCGATCGTGTTGTGAAGCTAGCTTGAAACGCCTTGACGTAGAATACATCGATCTCTATTATCAGCACAGAGTGGACCAAACAGTACCTATAGAGGAAACAGTTCGGGATTCCTTCTTCTAATACACCTTCTAAATTGCTAGAAACTTATTACATACTTGTTACTTTTTAGTGCATATTCTGACATCACGTGACTCATCTCACTAGACACTAGTTACATGTAGTTAATAAATTTGTTCTGTTATTATAGGTAGGTGAACTTAAGAAACTTGTGGAAGAGGGTAAAGTGAAGTATATTGGGTTATCTGAGGCGAGTCCAGATACAATAAGAAGAGCACATGCAGTTTATCCCATCACTGCTTTACAAATAGAGTGGTCCCTATGGACTCGTGACATTGAGGACCAGATAATTCCTCTCTGAAGGTTATATTAAGTTCTTCTCCATGAAAACAGTGTACAGAAATAGAATTAAAAAAAAAATATTGGTCTGCTAGCTACGTGTTTATATTACAATGAAGTCACTGTGTTAAAGCTTTTATTGATACAGAGAGCTTGGCATTGGAATTGTACCATATAGTCCTCTTGGTCGAGGCTTTTTTGGTGGCAAAAGAATTGTGGAAGATGTGCCTGCAAATCGTATCCTGGTACAATATATATTTACGTGTTTATGCTAAATAAGTAGAATTTTTTTGGATGTGAAAAAATTAGCAGATAATAATAGTCAACACTTAATTTATCTTGAACCTGAATTAAATGTTGAGCAAATTTGTTTTCCTATTTTATAACTACACAATATGTATGCCTAATGCATTTGCCAAATTGCAAACACTTGTGTGTTTTAACAAAAGTAACGATGAAAGGTACCATCCATGCTATTTTTCCATTGCACTTGTTAGACTGCACATCATCGCCGGTTCCAAGCAGAGAACATAGAGAAGAACTAGAGTATATATTACCGAATAGAAAGCCTTGCTAAGAAACATCATTGCACTCCTCCCCAGTTGGCATTAGCACGGGTACTCCAACAAGGCAACGGTGTTGTTCCTATTCCTGGTGAGTGACAAAATTAAAATATAGAAAGCGATCAAATATCTTAACATGACAACTACTACAAATTATTATATCCTTGTTTATCAGGATTCAATTATATATTATATTATAGTTCACAATTTCCTTGAAGCTGTATATAAGTTGTTCATTATATTCATGGAGTTTCCAATTTCTATGCTTCTTATTATCAAATATAACAATGCTTATATGTGTCTACAACTAAACTGTCATAGTTCGTGACTGCATAATTAATTAATTACTACAACTTTGCCTGGACCTTTACAGGAACAACTAAGATTAAGAACCTGGATCAAAACATCGGTGCATTATCACTGAAATTTCCAGAAAGTGACAGCATGAAAGAAATTTCTGAGGCAGTTTCCATAGATGATGTTGCAGGGACTCGACACTTCAGTGAAAATGCTAAAATTACCTAGAAAGTTGCCAACACACCTCCATAGATAATATTGTATTTTTTTTTATCATCATAGTTTATTATTTAATAGTTGAATTGATAAGATTTTTAATTAAAATTAAATACTCATTATTATAATAGAAATTATGATAATAAATTTTTTAATTAAAATCGTAATTCATCACATGATTATTATAAATATATAGGACATCAATAATATAAATAAATTAACATATATGTAATGGCGTGGATATATATAAAATTAATAAATCTGAATTGCTAATTTAAATATACAAAATGACATACATATATAGGACGTGATCATTAAATTGAATTAATTAAAAAATTTTATAGGTTAACATTACTTTAAGTTGTTAATGAAAAATTCTCAAGAAAAATTATAATAATTTTCTTTAACCTAATAATTATTGTCATGGAAATTAACATGTTATTTATTTATTATATTTTAATCAAAGACAATATAAAAGCTCAGGATACTAGTTTAATGAACATTAAAAATAATTGAATACTTATGAAAATAATGATTAATTAAGAATAAAGAAATTATAAAGTTGATTTGATGGTTAAAAAGAATTTAAAGGAGAAGGGAGGAAATATGATGAGTTCAAGTCTTTCCACTAACATTCTAACAAGAAAAGTAACAACTAACATTAACTAATAAAAAATAAAAATAAGAAAAAATTCATCAACTCTTAATTTCACTTTTAAACAAATGATTCAGATAATTACAAAGTTTTATATCACTTAAAAGTTGAGACAAAAACAAAATTGTTACAGACTTTTGATGTTTATTTTATTATCTTCTTCCCATTTGTTGTGGAAAAAAAAGATCGTTTTAGTTTTTAATTTTATAAAAACTAAGATATTTTAATTTTATAATCATATTATATTATAAATTTCAACTTGACACATCTATGTTGTTTGCCAAGTCATTCATTTATTTGAGATTTTATGCAAAACTTAATGGAGTGATAAAATTCGAGACAATTAAATAGTAGGATGGTACAATTCACACAAACATAAGTTTGGTGATAAAATTTGCTCAATCACAAAAATACGATAATAAGCTTTATAATTAAGCTTATTAAAAAATAAAATATTTGATAAACATTGTGTTATCTTATAGAGAGAAATATAAGTATATGACAAGAAGACACTAGAAAAAAAATTAAAGATATTGATGAAATTTTTAAAATAAAAAAGAATTTCTGTATTAATATTCATATTTATTAAAAAAAAATATCTAAGATATTTGAGAGATTCATAAAATTGAACGGCTGAAAAATGTCTCAAATGCATGGTGCAGTTCCCGCGACAACGTCAGCGAATCTTCTCCCGAAAAAGCCCGAACCATTTTCTTAGGAGAGAGAGAGAGAGAGAGAGAGAGAGAGAGAAGCATTTTGTTTTCTGAATCGTATAACAATGTGGAGATTCCTCGAGCGAAACTTGGAACACAAGGCCTTGAGGTAGTATTAATTACATTATCTCTATTCTATCCTCTTTCCATTTCAATTCATTATTCTCTCTAAGTTGGGGTTGGGGTGTTTGACCCGAAGACGAAGGCATATCTGTTATTAAGCATGCTTTCAGCAAAGGGATCACTTTTTTTGACACTTTTGCTAACGAAATTTTGCTCGGAATGGTAACCATTTCTTTGCACTTTTGCCTAATATTTCAATTAAGTAAAAAACTAAAACAATGGTTCAATAGATATGCATTCTTAGCCTTGAAGTTATTATATTGTGAATTAATTAGAAATCATTCTATTATAAAATTGCATTTCTTTACCATTTTTCAAATGGATCAGTCATCGGTGGAATCATTTACAGGGTGTTTCATTATCTGATCCTATTGACCAGGCTTTAAAGCAGCTACCTAGAGCAAAGGTCCAGTTAGCAACCAAATTTGGCATTTCAAGGATGGATTTTCCTAATGTACAAGTCAAAGGCACACCAGAGTACGTGCGCTCGTGTTGCGAAGCTAGCTTGAAACGTCTTGATGTTGATTACATTAATCTCTATTATCAGCACCTATAGAGGAAACAGATGGGGATTCCTTCTTCTGATACACCTTTAAATGACTTTAAACTTATTAAGTTCTTGTTACATTTTTGTGCATATTCTGTCATTATTTGGCTCATCTCACTATATACATATTATTAATAAGTTTGTTCTATTATTATAGGTAGGTGAACTTAAGAAACTTGTGGAAGAGGGTAAAGTGAGGTATATTGGGTTATCTGAAGCCAGTCCAGATACAATAAGGAGAGCACATGCAGTTCATCCCATCACTGCTGTACAAATGGAGTGGTCCTTATGGAGTCGTGACATTGAGGACGAAATAATTCCTCTGCAGGTTAGTTCAACTTCTTAAAGTTTATAGGAATTTATAGCTCTTATAACTGTTTCTTCACTGAAAAAGACATATAATTTGAACATCTCTCTTTTTTTATGTTAGCATCTCTTTAATTATGAGCTACTTGAAAATAGAGTGGAAAAATAAAATTATAAAAATTGGTCTGCTGGCTACGTGTTTTAATGAAGTCACTTTGTTAAAGCTTGTTGTATCAATAGTTTATGGCAAACCGAAAAAATTACTGGCTGAGTCGCGGACAATGTCGCTTTCTTTAAGACGTTTCGTGGCACTGCCAAAAAATGTGTAAGTAGACTATCAACCACGAAGTCCCCAGGATAAAACAGCTCAGATCACTGTATCAGATTTCCACTGCACTAAGGGAACCTTTTCTAGAATTACACCCTCTTGTATGACTTGAAAAGTCACTCTAAAGCCACCCAAAAATATGACTTGAAAAGTCACTCTAACAGCCAACCGAAAATATGACTTGAAAAGTCACTCTAATAGTCAACCGAAAATTATGAGTTGAAAAGTCACTATTATAGCCAACCGAAAATATGACTTAAAAAATCATTCTTATAGCCAACCAAAGTTATGACTTAAAAAGTCGCTCTTATAGCCAACCGAAAATATGACTTAAAAAGTCACTCTAATAGTCAACCAAAAATTATGACTTAAAAAGTCACTCTTATAGCCAACTGAAGTTATGACTTAAAAAGTCGCTCTTATAGTCAACCGAAAATATGACTTAAAAAGTCGCTCTTATAGTCAACCGAAAATATGACTTAAAAAGTCACTTTTATAACCAACCGAAATTATGACTTAAAAAGTCACTCTTATAGCCAACCGAAATTTTTAGAACGACAGAAAGAAAGAGGGAGAAGTTTGCTGGAAATGCATCGGCTGAAATATGAGAGGGAGAAAGAAAAGTTGAGGAAATGCTTCTCAACTGGGGCAAAGAAAAATGAAGAAAGGAAATCTCTCTATATATAGGGAGTGAAACACTATTCAAGTGTTTATCCTGAGCGATGTGGGACTTAAAACCTTTTTTCCTTCTTTTTTTTTCCTTTCTTTTTTTCAAACTTTCATCCACATTCTCCTTTGTTCTAACAATCCCCCACTTGAAATTTGAAAAGAAGATTTTCAAGGATTTCATAAAATTATGCATAAACAAAGGTGTCATACAACTTGAACCTTTGCATAGTGAGTAAGATTCAGATTTTACTAGAGTGACTCGAAGTCTTGAACTCTATCTCCGACATCAAACCACACACAACCTTTTCATAGGTGTATTATATAAAGCCCGTGCGTTAAATGTCATGCACGTCTATCCCGGTATAGTGAACGCTCTAAAAATTTTTGCCCAAAATTTCATATGAAGCGGCCCCCACTTCAACATTCACATAGGTGAGTCTATCAAGAGTACTCCTGTAGTCTAGGTACTCCACTCAACATAGAGTATAGATCTCATTAAGAATTACGAATTTTTTTTTTCATAACTCATCCTCTTGTTACTTCAGGAATCATGCTGCTTTCACTTATAACAGCATGTTCATCTCATATCACTTCATAACTTGTTATTACCCATTGAACCTAGTTTTTTGGGATCTCCAGTCATTTAGGTCAGGTTACCATCATGAATGATCATCGCAATAAGGGCAATAGTCTCATTCTTTTAGAAGTGTAATGGACTTTCTCTTTAGCTAATCCTTTCGTCAAAGGATATGCTAAATTATCATCAGTGCGTACGTGATCCACTCTAACAGCTCCTGTTGAGAGTAATTCTCTAACAGTGTTGTGCTTACGACGTATCTATTGTTTCTTACCATTGTAATAATGGTTCTCATTTTTTTTCAATAGTCGCGGTACTATCGCAATGGATCAACACAGCTGATATCAGTCTTTCCCATAACGGAATCTCTGCAAGTAAGCTTCTCAGCCAACTTGTTTCCTCACTAACAGTTGCTAGTGCTATCATCTCAAATTCCATAGTGGACTGAGCTAAGATAGTCTGTTTCTTTGACTTCCAAGAAACAGCCCCACCAACTATGCTAAATATATAGCTGCTGGTTGCTTTGGAATCATCTGAAAGAGTGTTCCAATCTGCATCATTGTATCCTTCAAGTACAGCGGGAAACCTTTTATAATGTAATCCAAGGTTTATGGTTCTTTTAAGGTACCTCATTACCCTTTCAATAGCGTGTCAGTGCTCCATACTAGGTCTACTAGTAAACCTGCATAATAATCCTACAACATAGGCTATGTCGGATCTAGTACAATCAGTGGCATACCTATGGCTGTCAATGATACTTGTGTACTCAGTTTGTCGTATACCTTCACCAGTGTTCTTAAACAGTTTTACACTTGGATCATATGGTGTACTAGCAGGTTTACAGTCAAAGTAATCATATTTCTTTAAGATCTTCTCAATGTAGTGAGATTGATTCAGAGAAATTTCCTCTTTTGACCTAGTAATCTTAATACCAAGGATTACACTTGCTTCTCTAAGGTCTTTCATATCAAAGTTGTTACACAACAATGATTTCACATCTAATTGGTTTGCAGCCAGGAGGCAAGTCTACTAAATGCCGGGTTTTGTTAAATTCTAAAGAATCCATCTCATTATTAATGGCTTCTTGCCACAAGTCAGCATCCAAAGAAGACAAAGCTTCTTGGAGGTTTGATGGATCCTCCTCTAATGTATAGGTCATATAATCGGGCCCATACTCTTTAGCAATTCTTGCTCTCTTACCTCTTAGAGGCTCTATATCTGATTCTGGTTGTGCAAGATTTTCACTACTAATAACAAGAAGATAACTGGATGAAGTACCCCCACTATTCCTTAATTTAAAAGAAAATCAGAAACCAGATTCTTTCTCATCTCTGGAGTATGCATCACATCTTTGAGAATCAAAGTCTTTCCAAAGGTAAACTTTAGTTCAACATCTCTAGTTCCAGTAACCATAGAGGTGTGGGAATCACCCAACAACACTTTCTTATTCGTGTATGTTTTAAACATAGCACGATCATAGCAGACATAGCGGGAGGCGTCAGTGTCTACCCACCATCCATCTGATCCTCCAATCATATTGATCTCAATTATCACAGTTATGTATGACTCTTGAGCAATTTTCTGTATCTCATGGGATTGAGACTCTACTAATTTATCATCAGTCATTTGATACTTGAGGTAGCGGCTAACAACATACTTTTTAGTCCCAGCTTCCAGTATCATACTTCTCTTTTAGAGTCAGCCAAACTAATTTGGCAGACTTATATGGGCTATAATCATAGAGATCATCAGCTAACCCATTTAGAATGAAATTCTTGCATAGGTAATCATTTTCATTCCAAAGAGTCAAGTCCATAGTCATTTTATCCTTCACTTCCTTCTCAACATCTTTAGGCATCACTGGAATATCAATGTTCAAAACATAGGCAACTTTTCTCATAGTTAAAGAAAACATCATCTTTTATTGCCAACGTTTGAAATGATACCATTCAAACCTAAAAGGTTTGTTGAGGTCATTGTTGTTCGAGCCAGTAATATCTACGGTAGCCATAACAGAGCCGAAAACGTCTTAAAATTGTTGTAACAATAGTTTATGGCAAACCGAAAAAATTACTGGCTGAGTCGCGGACAATGTGGCTTTCTTTAAGACGTTTCGTGACACTGCCAAAAAATATGCAAGCAGACTATCAACCACGAAGTCTCCAGGATAAAACAGTTCAGATCACTGTATAAGATTTCCACTACACTAAGGGAACCTTTTTTAGAAATACACCCTCTTGTATGACTTGAAAAGTCACTCTAAAGCCACCAAAAAATATGACTTGAAAAGTCACTCTAACAGCCAACCGAAAATATGACTTGAAAAGTCACTCTAATAGTCAACCGAAAATTATGACTTGAAAAGTCACTATTATAGCCAACCGAAAATATGACTTAAAAAGTTACTCTTATAGCCAACCGAAGTTATGACTTAAAAAGTCGCTCTTATAGCCAACCGAAAATATGACTTAAAAAGTCACTGTAATAGTCAACCGAAAATTATGACTTGAAAAGTCACTATTATAGCCAACCGAAAATATGACTTAAAAAGTCACTCTTATAGCCAACCAAAATTATGACTTAAAAAGTCACTCTTATAGCCAATCGAAATTTTTAGAGCGACAGAAAGAAAGAGGGAGAAGTTTGCCGGAAATGGATCGGCTAAAATATGAGAGGGAGAAAGAAAAGTTGAGGAAATGTTTCTCAACTAGGGCAAAGAAAAATGAAGAAAAGAGCTCTCTATATATATGGAGTGAAACACTATTCAAGTGTTTATCCAGAGCGATGTGAGACTTGAAGCCTTTTTTCCTTCTTTTTTTTTTCCTTTCTTTTTTTTTCAAACTTTCATCCACATTCTCCTTTATTTTAACAAAGCTTTTATTGATACGAGAGCTTGGCATTGGAATTGTACTATATAGTCCTCTTGGTCGAGGCTTTTTCGGTGGCAAAGGAGTTCTGGAAAATATGCCTGCATATACAACCCTGGTACAATGTTTTAACAGTTACTTATGTGTTTCTGTTGCATACTGTAGAATTTTTTGGACGTGAAAAATTAACGAAAAATAAAAATCAATTCTTCATCTTGAACTTGAATTAAAACAAGAGTCATCTATAAGAGTCATCCATTCTAATTTTAATAATTTATTTTTCTCCTTTTTTTATAATATTTATTGCAATTTACATTTTCTTTTTCTTTTTTATTATATTATGCAAGTGAAATTATTCTTTGATCCAGAACGAATAAAAAGAATATATGACCGGAGAAACTTTAGGCACAAGCTTCTTAGAAACATGGTGAAGTTCAACCAATCAAATAAAAATAAAAAACGGAAATAAAAAAACAACAAAAGCGAAGCAGAAAAACCAAAAACAAAAAGTCTAGTCTAGGTGACATCAAAATCGGTGAATTCAAAGTAAACTTTAATTTTGTTCTGTTAAAATATTTCCTTCCAACCATTCATTGGAAAAAAATATCTTTTGACAGATCATTATAGTATAGCAAAATAATATCATTACTCTATACTCTACAGTATAACACCACCAATAATGTTATAAATAAACGTATGCACTATGCACCATGTAATAGTTATCCAGCAGGTGAAAGGCAGGGACGAGTCGAAATGGCTGAAGCAGAGAGTGTGCAGATTCCTCAAGTCAAACTTGGAACTCAAGGCCTTGTGGTATTATATGAACTCTATACTCTATCTTGTTCTATTCCCGCTTCAGATATTTTCTCTTATTCCAATTCATCATGATGAGAAAACCGTTTTCTTTTTCTTTTCTTTCTCTAATAGGTTTCAAAGTTAGGGTTGGGGTGTATGACCCTTAGTGGACGCTATAATGATCCACTTCCTGAAGAGGAAGGCATATCTGTTATTAAGCATGCTTTCAGCCAAGGAATCACTTTTTTTGACACATCTGATGTCTATGGGCTCGACCATGCTAACGAATTTTTGCTCGGAAAAGTAACCATTCCTTTGCATCCTCCCCTTAAATTTTAATCAAGAAATTATACTAAAAAAGTTATAACAAGAGTTTTATATTTTCATCCAATCAGAAATCTTCGTTTGTATTACTTTTAAGATAATTATTTGAAAAGTTAAAAAAAATTAGACTATTAGTGTATAACTTTTTTTCTCACATGTAAATGTGTTTGTTTTCTAATGGATCTCTGGAATTACATAAGGACTGTGTTTTTATTTGATTCTATGGAGCAGGCTTTGAAGCAGTTACCTAGAGAAAAGATCCAGGTAGCCACGAAATTTGGCGTTGCAGTAGCAAAATTTCCTAATTTTCAAATCAAAGGGACACCGGAGTATGTGCGGTCGTGTTGTGAAGCAAGCTTGAAACGCCTTGATGTTGAATACATTGATCTCTATTATCAGCACAGGATTGACCAAACAGTACCTATAGAGGAAACAGTTGGGAATCCTTCTTCTAATACACCTTTTAACTACTTGAAATGTATTATATACTTGTTACTTTTTAGTACATATTCTGTCATCATGTGACTCATCTCACTAGACACTAGTCACTAGTCACATGTCAATAAGTTTGTTCTATTGTTTTAGGTGGGTGAACTTAAGAAACTTGTGGAAGAGGGTAAAGTGAAGTATATAGGGTTATCTGAAGCGAGTCCAGATACAATAAGAAGAGCACATGCAGTTCATCCCATCACTGCTTTACAAATAGAGTGGTCCCTATGGACTCGTGACATTGAAGAGGAGATAATTCCTCTCTGCAGGTCAGTTCAACTTCCCCAAATTCATAGTAATGTACAGCTCTCATAACTATTTTTTCACTAATAAATAAATAATTTGAATTTCTGTTTAATTATGAGCCACATGAAAAGAGGGTAGAAAAATAAGACTAAAAAAATTGGTTAGCTAGATTTTTTGTTTATGTTTTAATGAGATCACTTTGTTAAAAGCTTTTATTGATACAGAGAGCTTGGCATTGGAATTGTACCATATAGCCCTCTTGGTCGAGGCTTTTTTGGTGGCAAAGGAGTTCTGGAAAATATGCCTGCAAGTACAGTCCTGGTACAATATTTTAGCACTGACTCTGCTTCTTATATTGTAGAATTTTTCCATGTGAAAAATTAGGAGATAATAGCAAATTAACAATCCATCCTTCATCTTGAAACAACGTAATGTTTAACAAATTTGTTTCTTATTTTATAATTGCCATGCATTCGTCAAACTGCAAACTCTTGTGTGTTTGAACAAAAGTAATGATGAAAGGTACAATCCATGTTATATTTTCATATCTAAGCTACTGAGAAGAGTGAAAAAGTTAGCCTTAAATTGAAAGAAAAAAAAGTTACAAAAGAGATTTGGTTGCCTGATGGCTGGTTATTTTACTTGGCACTTGGCAGACTTTACATCATCCTCGGTTCCAAGCAGAGAACATAAACAAGAACAAGAGAATATATGAACAAATTGAAAGCCTTGCTAAGAAATACCAGAGCACTCCTCCCCAATTGGCATTAGCTTGGGTACTTCACCAAGGCAACGATGTTGTTCCTATTCCTGGTGAGTGACAAAATATCTTTTCCTTTTTTAGAATATAGAAAGTGATAAAACATCTCAACATAACAACTGATCCAAATTAGTATCCTTTTAGGGATTATGATTCTTTTTATTCAATCAGAACAACAACATATTATGCAAAACAATTCCAATTTCTATACTTATTGTTGTTCATCTTCTTAACTATAAAGTTGTCTTTTCATCTTCTTAACTATGAAGTGGTCTACAACTAAATTGTCATAGTTCATGAGTGCATAATTAATTAATTACTGCTACTTTGACTGGACCTTTACAGGAACAACTAAGATTAAGAACCTGGATCAAAACATCGGTGCATTATCACTGAAATTTACAGAAAGTGACTTGAGAGAAATTTCCGAGGCAGTTCCCATACATGATGTGGCAGGGTCTCAATACTTCTTTGGAAATGATAAAGATTCTTGGAAATTTGCCAACACACCTCCAAAAGATCCGAGGGTCTCCACTTGAAGCACTCTAAATCCTTTTTAGTTGGATAATTTTCTATTTTGTGAGCGGTCATATGTCAGATGCAAAAGCTAGTACGACTATAAGCTACTAATGCATTCTGTTGATGTAGTAGATAAGGATATTAATAAACTTCAATTTGAGTTTCTTTTCTGTTTAGCAATATAGGAGTTAAAATATGCATGATAATAGCCCAGGTAAACTATGGACTCTAGATGGTTGGTTAATAGTAGTTAGTTGGCTAAAATCTGCAGTCCATATTAATAGGGTAGACCTTCAGCGCTGTATCTCTTCTCCCGCATTGCCATAGCTTCCTCCCTTCAAAACTCCTATAGTCCTATTGTTTCTAACATCCGCTCCGTCCAACCTTCATTGCTTTTCAACATAGGCCCACTGTCACCACCTGCTACAGCCACTTCCTTCCTGTAACAACCCACCACCATCACAAACACTGTCGCTATCCACCAATTCCTCATTCATTCCCTTCTCCCTCATTCCAACAAGAAATCAAACGGTCATCCATCTAAAATCCTATGTTATGAAAAAACAAAACAAAGAAAAATTCATCAAATCAAAACAAATATGAATATGTAAATCACTCTAGTTACCAACATCAAACTCAAACGAATCAGAAAATACAGGTTTGGAAAATTTCTCGACCTCAACGAAGCACATGCAGTTGTGGCCAACAATGAAGAGTCTATTGTGGTAGTTAAATCGAAGGATTATGCTTAGGTCTTGTTCTCCTTGATAAGGTGAGGGAGGCTGATGGATTTGTACGCAATGCGATGACAATCATGTCTGAGTGGCAATTGTGGTTACAATGTCAGTGTTGGCACGACAATGGACTCGTCAGGAACGGTGGTGGAGGAATGTCTGAGAACACATGCCAATGATGGCGGCAGCAGTGGACCCGCCGCTATTGGTGGTGAAGGCGAGGGTTTCTAATTTAGTGCAGGAGATGTATGACATTAGTTTGAGGATTAGATGAAACCTAAGCTAAATGAATACACCACTTATGTTATTAGTCCACTCTAGACAATGCCTTTTTTTTCTATTTCCTAATTGCCTAAAACATAATTTGAGAGTCATTCAACTAATTTTACAGTGATTCAACTAATTCTGACAATTGAGTTTGGCTAACAAGAAAAGAACACGGTCTTATTTTTCTTCCATTTGCCAAAAAAATAAAAAAAGACCAAAAATAGTTTTAAATAGGACTAAATTGAAAGTAAATGACCTAATTTTCATTTTTTTTAAATAAAAGACATAATTAAACCTTTTTAAAAAAACACAAGACCTAATTGAACTTTAAAATAATATGAGGATCAAATTAAACCTAAAACCAAATTAGAAAACAAAATTAATTTAACCCAAATTATATTTTTAACAAATTAATTTGACACATTTTATTTTTTAATTTTTTAAAAAACTTGCAAATGTTATCTTTTGTTATTGGGCTAAGGTGGGATGCTACCATAACCCTAAAAGTCAAGGTAAAATTAGTTTTCAACTTAGCGACAGAAAATAAAATTTGTATGTTTTTTTATAAAAAAATTAAGATTAAAATATATTAAATTAATTGGTTAGGATAAAATTTAGGAAAGACTAAAAAGTTGAAGGTAAAAACTCTTAAAAAATAATTTGTAAAAAGTGACCCAAATGGACACCGCTGACACACTGAAATCTGAACGACAAAATGAAACAGTGAAGAAGAGATAATGAAGTGTGGCGTTTCGTATTTGCATAATATAAATACAAATAATTGTATGGCTGCAACTGCAAACTAGAAAGGAGAATAAAGAAATGGGCGCAACGAAGAGTGGACGAGTTAAACTTGGAACACAAGGCCTTGAGGTGGTATATGATGTTAAACAAACTACATTAATTAATTATTTGCTCTTATTTTGATGCTACTAATATAATAGGTTTCAAAATTGGGATTCGGATGTCTGGGTCTTACTGGAGCGTATAATGAGCCTCTCCCGGAACAGGATGGCATATCTATTATCAAGTATGCATTCAGTAAAGGAATCACATTTTTTGATACCGCTGATGTTTATGGAGCCGGTGCTAATGAAATTTTGCTTGGAAAGGTACATATTTTAATGCTTGCGTGTGTGTGTGTGTGTGAGAGAGAGAGAGAGATGTTGGGGAAACCAAACCCAATAGTACTTTCGAACATAAATGTTGTTTTTATAACTAATTTGATGTTCTGTCAATTCTTTGATTCTGTTGACTAGGCTCTGAAGCAGCTACCTAGAGAAAAGATCCAGCTAGCCACAAAATTTGGTATTGCGAGATTAGATTTTTCTAACATGCTGATCAAGGGTTCGCCTGAATATGTGCGCTCATGCTGCGAAACTAGCTTGAAACGTCTTGATGTTGAATACATTGATCTCTATTATCAGCATAGGGTGGACACATCTGTACCTATAGAGGAAACAGTTAAGGATTTCTTCCTCTCAATGATTTTGATCATAGTATGATGCTATTATCTGGCTTATCTCACTAGATACTAGATATATTACTAATAAAAAAGTTAATTTGTTATATAATAGGTGGGTGAACTTAAGAAACTGGTGGAGGAGGGCAAAGTGGTATATAGGGTTATCTGAAGCCAGCTCAGATACAATAAGGAGAGCGCACGCAGTTCATCCCATCACAGCTGTGCAAATAGAGTGGTCTATATGGACTCGTGACATTGAGGACCAGATAGTTACTATCTGCAGGTTAGTTCAAGTTCTTCTTTAAGCTCATGGCATTACAGCTCTACTTGAAAGGAGGAGGCTAAAGAAAAGGGTTGAGTTGCTGTTAGCTGTATTTTTGTGTTTTTTTAATGCTTTTAGTGATCCAGGGAACTTGGTATTGGAATTGTATCATATAGTCCTCTTGGTCGTGGTTTCTTTGGCGGCAAAGGAATTCTGGAAAATGTGTCTGCAAGTAGCTCCCTGGTATATAGCATTTTAGCATTTACACGTGTGTTTCTGATGCTTACCATGGAATTGTTAATATGTGACAAACTATCAAATAGCAATGATTAATTCTCAATCTTGAATTAAATATTAGTTGGTTTATTTTCTATTCAGTTGCAAATACTTGTGTTTAAGTTGAGGTAGCAATGCAGTGGATGGCATACTTATTTGTGTTTTTTTTTTTCCATGTAAGAGTATAAAAATTAGACGGTTTCGTTTGTTAACGAATGTGTGGTTGTTTTGTGATGATTATTTCACTTATCAGAAAGTACATCCACGCTTTCAAGCCGAGAACATGGACAAGAACAAGAATATATATGAACGAATTGAAAGCCTTGCAAAGATGCATCGGATCACTCCTGCTCAGTTGGCATTAGCGTGGCTACTCCAGCAAGGCGAGGATGTTGTACCTATCCCTGGTGAGTGGAAAAATATTTGATACTCACTAGTCTGAGCAGGGTACCTAATTTTCAAGAATATGGTTTTTTATAGTAAAATCTGAACAAATTATTATGTACAGTATGAACTTTGTGCTATGTCAAATAAGTGAAGAAACTACACACCTTGGTCTAGGGTGTATGGGCAGTATAACTGTGCATTCCATGTGCTAAGATTTTAGAACGCAAGTGCATAACTATTTTCTTCAATTTATTTACAGGAACAACTAAGATTAAGAACCTGGATCAGAATATAGGTGCCTTAGCAGTGAAACTGTCAGAGAAGGACCTGAGAGAAATTTCTGAGGCGGTTCCCATTGGTGATGTAGCAGGCGGAATACACTACTATGGACTGGAACACATTACCTGGAAGTATGCTAACACACCTCCAAAAGATTCGAGCATCTCAACCTGAAGCACTCAACATTCAACTTCTGTTAGAGAATTCCACTAAGTCGTGAATGAGGCTAACGAGGCTGACAAAGGCTAATATCAGCAAGCTATAAAAATATCAATAATGTAGCCCAGGTCTCTATTCCCCTATGTCTTGTGTAAAGCTAAAATTTATGCTTGATTAGATGATGCCACTGTTATGGTTAGTTTTACAAATATTTTGTTTGTAACAAATAAACCTCCAAGATAATGAAGTATGTGCTTCACTTCATTCCAATATATTTGTGTAGGTGAACAACTATACCTTATTAGTATATTGACAACAAATGATATATTAGGTGTGTATAATTAATAAGATACATTAGTGACTATAAGAAACATTAGTGACTACAAGATACATTAATGATAATTAGCATCAGCCATAACACTAACGCTATAAGAGTTTGTCAGGCCAACGTTAGCTAAACACAACTTTTCGAATACCATTTTGTTTCACTTTTTATTTTTTAATTAAATAACATTGACCATGATTCACTATATTTTTCGGAAAGTATTTTTTTTTTTGTAATTAGTGTTGACCTTAGTGACACTAATTATGAATTTGAGAGGTAAAACAAAAAGTTAGTGTTGGTCTGGCGTTGGACCACAACCTGCAGTAAATAATACTACCTTTTATTTTTATTTATACCATTCAAATTAGTAGTAATTGTTTCTTTTGTATTAATTATTTCCAACTAAAATATCCATAAATAAATTGTACTAACAATTGATTATAAGAAAGATGATTATTAAGGATAATGATAATTTTAAAAATATAAATTTAAAATATTTAATTCTATCAATTAAATTAATTATTATTTTAATCATAATAAATTAGATAATCAAATCTTATAAATAATTAGCGTCAGCTTGACTGCCATTGATTTGTGAGTAGGAAAGTAAAAAAGTTAGCATCGACCGTGATAGTGTCTACCACTTTGAGGATTGAAGTAATTATTTAATGAAATTAAAATAAGCCCAACAACAACAATTAAGATAAACTTTAATACTATTATATATTATAGAAATTGAGTTATACTTAAACTGGATTTTACAGATAAGAATGAGAAGCATAAAAATGGGAAGGAAGGAAGTAGATATTAAAGCAGAAACGTCAGCAGTGATGAAAACATAGCCCCTCTGACGCACAGAATGACGAAGACAAAAAGCGGATTCCTTTCCTATATAATATAATAATAGACAATGAGCACCGTGCAATCAGCAACCAAAATGACTCAAGCCCAGATTCAACCAGTTAAACTTGGAACCCAAGGCTTTGAGGTACTATTAACTACATTACTTGCTCTTATTTTGATAATTGATACAATTAATCTCATTCTAGGTTTCAAAATTGGGATTCGGATGTATGGGCCTTACTGGAGCGTACAATGACCCTCTCCAAGAACAGGATGGCATATCTGTTATCAAGTATGCGTTCAGTAAGGGAATCACATTTTTTGATACTGCGGATGTTTATGGAGCCAATGCTAATGAACTTTTGGTTGGAAAGGTACAAACCGTTTCTTTTCTGTTACTTTTTACTGTTTCTGTGTTTTCTAGTTTGGTAAACCTGCTTTTCCTTCTATTTGCAGTGGAAATTTTGACCCATTTTAACTAACTAAACACACTATTTTAGAACAGAGATGTTTTTTTCTATCACGACTTTTGGGACAATTTTTGTTATCCCTTTTGTTTCCCAGGGAATATTTTTATTAAAATAATTGTATAAGAAAAAGTTAAATAAATATAATCATATAAAGTGTCACACATGTCAATTATTTGATGCTCAAAGACTTCAAGTAATGCAGCTTATCTTGAAATTGATTGTATGCAAATTTTCTTTTATTAATGACTTATGACTCGGTGGAATCAGTTATTGATTTTTGTCATTTTTTTATTCTGTCTACTAGGCTTTGAAGCAGCTGCCCAGAGAAAAGATTCAGATAGCCACAAAATTTGGTATTGCTTCACGAGGTTTTCCTGATTTGAAGATCAAGGGTTCGCCTGAATATGTGCGATCATGCTGTGAAGCTAGCTTGAAGCGTCTTGATGTTGAATACATTGATCTCTATTATCAGCACAGAGTGGACACATCTGTACCTATAGAGGAAACAGTTAAGGATTTCTTCCTCTCAATGATTTTGATCATAGTAGACTTTATATATATACCTGTGAAAATTTAGTAATATAATGATATTATCTGGCTTATCTCACTAGATATTAGATATGTTATTAACGTTTGTTATAATATTATAGGTGGGTGAACTTAAGAAATTGGTCGAAGAGGGTAAAGTCAAATATATTGGATTATCTGAAGCCAGCCCAGATACAATAAGGAGAGCACACGCAATTCATCCCATCACAGCTGTGCAAATAGAGTGGTCTTTGTGGACTCGTGACATTGAAGAAGAGATAGTCCCTCTCTGCAGGTTAGTTCAAGTTCATGGCACTGCAGCTCTTCTTGAAAGGAGGGAAAAGAAAGTGGTTTAGTTGTTGTTGGCTGTATTTTTGTGTTAATGCGACTTCAATTTTTTAATGCTTATATTGGTTTCAGGGAACTTGGTATTGGAATTGTACCATATAGTCCTCTTGGTCGTGGCTTTTTTGGCGGCAAAGGAGTTGTGGAAAATGTGCCTGCAAATAGCTCCCTGGTATATAGCATTTTAGCATGTACATAATTCTGCTGCATACCATGGAATTGTTGATAATGACAAATTATCAAATAGCAATGATCAATTCTCAATCTTGAGTGAAACATTGGTTGGTTTGTTGTCTGTTAATTGCAAATACTTGTGTGTTTAAGCTGAAGTAGTGATGCAGTGGATGCAGACCATATTTGTTTTTCTCCATAAGAGTATAAAATTATACATTTTCTTTTGGAAAATAACGTAAAATGTTGTTTTCTGATGGATATTTCAATTATCAGAAAGCACATCCACGCTTTCAAGCCGAGAACTTAGACAAGAACAAGAATATATATGAACGAATTGAAGGCCTTGCTAAGAAGCATCAGGCCACTCCTGCCCAGTTGGCATTAGCATGGGTACTTCAGCAAGGCGAGGATGTTGTACCTATCCCTGGTGAGTGACAAAATATTTGATACTCACTAGTCTCTGAGCTAGTATCTAAGGTACCAACAATATGGTATTTTTTATTTTTATTATTGTCAATCTGAACAAATTATTATACACAGTATAGTTTAGCCCTGTACTTTTGTGCTCTGATCAAATAAGTGAAGAACTTGGTGTAGTATAATCGTGCATTCCTTGTTTTAAAGAGTTGAGAGCTTCTTCTTATGTACTAAGGTTACTGACTGAAGGTCTTCTCAATTAATAACTGTTCAGAGCGAATTGTAAATCTTGCCAGACAAATCTCTACTTCGTTTCTGAAGTGTTTAGTTTTGATAAAGTTCAATAGGAGGAAGATCTATTAATGTTCAAAAATATTTTTGATTTCTTTTGTTCTATATCCAATCTCCCTGAAGTCTTTAAAACCAAGGCTTTAACTTGTATCGTGCCATTGATAAATAATTAAATATTGAGGAGTACATGAAGTATATCGAGAAGTTTGAACTATTAAGTATGTCCAAAGCATTTTGAGATTTCTTTTTCGCCTTTATTACTTTTCTCCTCCTCCTCAGTCCTGAAGCACAAATATGTTCTATATTTATCTCTTTTGGTGCATAAGTGTATGATTATTTCCTCAATTTCTTTGGACCTTCACAGGAACAACTAAGATTAAGAACCTGGATCAAAACATAGGTGCCTTAGCAGTGAAACTGTCAGAAAAAGACCTGAGAGAAATTTCTGAGGCGGTTCCCATTGGTGATGTAGCAGGTGGTAGATACTACAATGGATTGGATCACTTTTCATGGAAGTATGCTAACACACCTCCAAAAGATTCAAAAATCTCAACCTGACGCACCCAACCAACCCTTTGGTTAGGGAATCTACCAAGTCATCATGAATTGAGGGTAGCAAGGCTGGCAAAGGCTAATATCAGGATGCTATTTAAATATCAATAATGTAGCCCTTCTTGATGTTGGACTTCCTAGATATTTGGTTGGTTAAAATTTTTAATTTAGACTGTAATACTTTTTTATATGCAACAGATAATTATGAGCAGTTTCGAAGGCATGACTTGAGTTTAGGATGGGTCAAACATGGTTTTTGCATTCACCAAGATGTTTGAATCTGCGTTAGAAACATGATTTTAAATTATGGACTCAAGTCTCATTGAAGTATTTGGAATCAGTTTTTGCATCACCCTTGACTTGAGTCATTAATTTGTTCCAAGTATAATTCTGTTTAATATTGATATTGTCATGATAAATAGCAAGAAAAAACATATTTTTTTAATTATACACTCAAAATCAATTCTGAACAATAACGTGTGACAAAATCAATTTCTAATATTTGTCATCTAAACAAAAATCATTTTATTATACATACTAACTTTTATTTAAAATCAATTCTTAAAGTCACATTGATTTAAAATTATTATTACATTTTTTTTATAAGACTATTTTGTAATTATTTGTTGCATTAATTACCTTTCTCTAAAGTACCCATAATTAATAATTGTTTTAGCTAAAAAGTAATGAACTTTAGAAATTAATGAGATAAAATGTGAGTAACAATTAGGTAAAAAATAATTAAGGGAAAAAAGAGATTATTAGTTTCAAACAAATTAAGGATAATTTTAGAAAAATGATACAAAATATTGATAAATTTAATAAAATCAACTCATTTTTTTTAAGGAGTATGAATTAGTTAAAAATATCTTGCAAAGAGAAAGAGAGAGTATTAACAAAAAGGCTAAAGTGCATATTTGATCTTCCTATTTTTGTAAAATGTTGATTTTAGTTCCCTTTGGTTTCTAATTTAGACATTTGATCTCCTTGTTTTCAGAATTCAGAATTTTAGTTATCCGTTAAATTGAATGTGTTGATCTGTATTGGTTAATGATTAGGGTCTCATTAATAAGTAATTAACATTAATAAACAAAAAAGTTGAACGAAAATTAACAGAGGTTCCACATTCTTCCAGGGTCGCATCCTAAGGCACTGAATGCAAATAATCGATCAACAAAGAAAGAAGAATGGGAGGAGTGTCGAAATTGTGGGGTTTTCGAGCCCTAAGATATGAGAACGCAGAAGGAGGAGACACGTATTGAATGGGTAACAAAGTGACATAGAGGCTGCTTGTCGGGCTTGCCTAGGTACTATGTTCTCCATTGTAGCAAAACAAGACATAGCACAGTTATGTGTACAATAAGTCACACATAAATTCAGATTTATCGAAATCTATATTCAGAAATAAAAATTAATACTAAGACGTCAATCAACCTAGAACAAAAAGAGTGGTAAGGATTTCATTTTAATATTTTGTTGATATGAAAAATTTAGTTCATTATTAATTAAACGAGTTTGACGGGAATAATAATGATTTTAAAAGTTGGAAATAATAACCGAAGTTTCACTGTAATAAAAAATACTATTATTTAATGAGTTTGACTGTAATATAACAATTTTGGTATTTAATACATTTTATCATTCATAAACAGAAGAATAATAATACATAGTTTAATAGCAGCATAAAAACTGCCCAAAAGAACTGCATAAAAACTTTACGCAAAAAATCAAATCAAATGTAAACTCCATTGAGATTTACCAATATTCGGAAAATTTGTTTAGCATAAATCTCTAAGGTTACAATCACATGAGATTATTTTAAAGTAAATGATTCATTTTAAAGGATAAAATAAATAATTTTATATATCAATAAAAAATAATGATTGATTATATATATATATATATATATATATATATATATATATATATATCACGAGAATAAATTATTTTTTAATATTTTTAAAAAGATTAAACAAACCAAAAATAAAATATCTAAAGATATAATTTATCATGTCTTTTAAGAATATTAAACGAGATGAAATGATAGTTTGAGATATTTTATAATATTTAACAAATTAGATCTTTTAAAGATTTGAATTTTTATTTGATAAATTTTTTAAATATTTTATTTTAATTTAATGGTTGAAATTGATTATTTTCATATAAAATAATCATTCTTATATGATATATTATCTTTTATATATTATATATAAAATAATATATATATATATATATATATATATATATAATAACAACCATTAATTTTTTCATTATCATTGATTAAAATTATTGCTCACTGAGTCACTCACTGATAAACACAATTTGCTCAATATTAAAAATAATAACTGTAATCTAAAATTATGTGGACCTTGGTTAATTGAAATTAAAATAATCTGCATTTTAATGGAAGTGGGGTAAAAGAGTAGTTAGGCGAATAGGAAAAGAAAAGAGGAGAGGATGATTTTGTTTGACCTAAATACCCTCTGTTGGTGCTTGGGTGAAAGTATGGATTTTCCCTTGAGGACCCTCTAATTCCCAATCTTCCTCTCTTCTCCTTACCCTTCTTTCCTTCCTTCCTTCCTTCTTCTCCATATTCTGATTTTTCTCTTTCTCTACTTCCCCGCCATTTTTTCAAATTCCCGTTTCTTCTTCGATCAACCCTTTCCATTCCCACTTAGGGTTCCGCTTCTTCTCTTCCAGGTTTTAATCTTTCAGGTAATCTTACTCTGCTTCTCCTCACCAAGAACATGTTTTTTGCCTCGAATTTCTACGGGGGTGTGTGGTTTGTTTATTCGACGTGTTAATTTTTGTTTGATTGTCGCTTCTAATTCTGGTTATGGCTTTATATTTCCTTCAAAGTTTGTCCTTTTCTGTTTTGTTTTTTAATTGGTTACGTATAGCCTCACTCGAGTTTACTAACTGAAGCTCAGAGCAATTTTTTTATTTGGATTCCAAACTTGATGCTTGTTTTTGCTTCTCTGTTATCAGAAGGGAGAGATTTTTTTACTGTGTGGCTGCCCATGTGATTTGAATTTGTTTCTGGGATGGTTTATAAAATGATAGAAGTTCTAATGTTGTTGGTAGTCTGCAATACAATCATGGATTTGCATTTTGTAATCCCAATAGTATAATTGTACTCAACACTTGACACTGTCTTATGTAATTTGGGATCTGTAACTTGTGATAGCTAGGTCAATAAGACTGGAGAGTGTGTTGTTTATGTTTCATTATGATTCCCATCTTTCTAGCTGTTTCTAATTTGGTATGTTTTTCTTACTTTTGCTGGATTTGGAGATAGTGGTATATCTTCACTCCCTTGCCTCCTTTGAACTGTTTATTTGCTACAGTTTTGAAGTTCAGCATATTTAGTTGAATTTAACCATCAAATTTCATATTTTTTATGGTTTTATCTGACTTTCCTATTGTTATCTGCGGTTTCTTTCAGCTGGTGTTCTATCCGCAAATTGTCGGTGTATTGACATATAGTGATTCATGTCTTCAATGGCTAACCATGATTTGATACTTGGCCAAAGTCACAATTTAGCACTTGGCCATGACCAGCAATTGATGCTGAGCCACAATCATAGTTTGGGCCTCGGCGAGAACCATGATTTGGAATTGGGACAAACTGATGATCAACATTTGGGTCTGGGACGAACTCATGATCATGAACTGGGGTTAGGAATTGCCAATGACCATGAATTGGATTTAGGATTGAACCATGATGATGAAGGAGATGGTGTTCACACATATGGGCATGAGAATGAGTTATCAATGGATCAAAAACCTGAGCATGATGACCATGTGATGCCCATTCCCACACAAAATCATGACTTGGACTTACCAGAGAACAATGACTTGGCTGTTTCAGAAAATCAGGAATTTGATGAGAACATGGCCCTGACTGTGGTCCACAACCCGGAAATGAGTATTGAATCTGCTGAAGAAATGGGTCTCCATGAATCCCATCTTATGGTTTCCACAACACCTGTAATTCAGGCTCGTACATTAGCTATTAGTCCCAATTATGAATTAGCAGTGGGACAAGAATTCCCCGATGTTAAGAGTTGCCGGAGGGCATTGAGGGATACAGCAATTGCTCTGCACTTTGAGATGCAGACTATCAAATCTGACAAGACCCGCTTCACTGCTAAATGCCGAAGTGAAGGATGTCCCTGGCGCATTCATGCAGCGAAGCTCCCTGGGGTTCCAACTTTTACTATCAGGACAGTCCATGAGTCTCATACATGTGGAGGAATTTCACATCTTGGCCATCAACAAGCCTCAGTTCAATGGGTTGCTACCTCTGTGGAGCAAAGGCTAAAGGAGAACCCTGATTGCAAGCCAAAGGAGATATTGGAAGAGATTCATAGGGTTCATGGCATCACTTTATCGTACAAGCAAGCATGGAGAGGTAAGGAGCGTATCATGGCTGCAATGCGTGGATCTTTTGAAGAGGGCTACCGCTTGCTTCCACAGTACTGTGAACAGGTGAAGCGCACAAACCCAGGCAGTATTGCATCTGTTTATGCAAACCCTACTGATAATTGCTTCCGACGCCTCTTCATATCCTTTCAAGCATCAATATATGGTTTTTTAAATGCTTGTCGACCACTTTTGGAGCTTGATAGAATATATTTGAAGAGCAAGTATCTTGGTACATTACTTCTTGCTACTGGATTTGATGGTGATGGGGCTCTCTTTCCTTTGGCATTTGGTGTTGTTGATGAGGAGAATGATGATAATTGGATGTGGTTTCTGTCTGAACTTCATAACCTGCTGGAGATTAACACTGAAAACATGCCAAGGCTTACAATTTTGTCTGACAGACAGAAGGGAATTGTAGATGGTGTGGAAGCAAATTTTCCTACTGCTTTCCATGGATTTTGTATGCGTCACTTGATTGACAGCTTTCGCAAGGAGTTTAATAACACTATGCTTGTTAATCTTCTTTGGAATGCAGCTCAAGTTCTTACCATACTTGAATTTGAATCAAAAGTTTTAGAGATTGAAGAGATATCACAAGATGCTGCATATTGGATACGAAGAGTTCCACCTCATTTGTGGGCTACTGCTTATTTTGAGGGGCAAAGTTTTTTTCATTTGACAGCAAACATAGTTGAATCTTTAAACACATGGATATTAGATGCATCTGGGCTTCCGATAATTCAAATGATGGAATGCATTAGAAGGCAGCTAATGATTTGGTTTAACGAGCGGCGAGAGACCAGTATGCAGTGGCCATCAATTCTTGTACCTTCTGCAGAGAGACATGTTGCAGAGGCTCTTGATCGAGCACGGACACACCAGGTACTTCGTGCCACTGACGCTGAATTTGAAGTTATATCTCATGAAGGGACAAATACTGTTGATATTAGGACCCGTTGCTGTCAATGTCGTGGGTGGCAGCTGTATGGCTTGCCTTGTGCACATGCTGTGGCTGCACTTCTGTCTATTAGGCAGAATGTGCATAGATTCACAGAAAGCTGTTTTACTGTTGCAACCTATAGGAAGACATACTCACAGACCATACATCCAATTCCTGATAAGTCTCTGTGGAAGGAGTTGTCTGAGGCTGAGGGGGACGTCAATGCTTCCAATGCTAATCAACTTCAACTTCAAATTGCTATTAATCCTCCTAAATCACTCAGGCCACCGGGTCGACCTAGAAAGAAGCGGGTTCGTGCAGAAGACCGTGGCCGTGTAAAACGGGTTGTGCATTGTAGTCGTTGCAATCAAACAGGTCACTTTAGAACCACCTGTGCAGCTCCCATCTAAGTCTCATGTCACAGCTTAGCTTTTCATTATTTCATTATTTAGGCTTGCTAGCATAGACCCTCCACCAAATGATCTTTTTTATTTCCTATACATTAATGTGAATTAATTTGTTTCAGCTGCTCCATGTTTGCAAATTAACTCGCATTGTTTAATAGCGCATATAATAGCTCAATACATACTTATTTCAAGCTAAAATTTTGAATTTGACTCATAAATAGTTCCTGGAAACCGAAGTATTGGAGCCTCCCAATTTGCTTACTTCGCTGGAAGTTCGTAGTCCCTAAAGCTTGTGTTATGCTCTAATAAAGAAGGGAAAGACAATTTGGGACAAAAAGCATGACTTTTAGGTTTGTCTTCAATCTTTTGTGGTTAGCAGGGTCATGTTATGTTTGTTTTCCCGTTTTGCATTCGTTAAATGGGTCAGTCAGACATAAGTGAAAAACTGTTGCTTCTCACAAAATGTTGCTTTGCAATGTGTTCGTCTATTCAAACGGTAATTATGCAAAAATAGGAAGAGGAATAGGTGCACCAATTAGATAGAATCATAGAACAAGTACATGATACATCAGAAGGCCACGAATAGTATGTTTTACCTTTCCAAATGACTAGGAGTATAACAGAACACAAAAGTCGGACAATAATCTAAAATTTCTTAAATTATTACATTAATTCTGTTCCCAGCATTATAAATTTCAATAATAGCAGCATTAGTTGCTCTGCCCAGCTTAGTACCCATAGTTTGCACCATAAACTGAGCCATAGCCTCCAGCATGTCCAGGATTGGAAGGAGGAGAGGCATAGACAGAACCATGGGCAGGGTAAGAATTGTATCCTTGGTCTGCAGCAGGCACAGTTGTTTGCGGCTGTGCTGGTGCTGCAGCTGCAGCTGCAGCTTCAGCCATAAAATTCTGCACCACATATTCATAATTGTTTCAGTTGATTACCATGCAAACTAAACACGCAACGCAAGTGCATGTTTGGTTTAACTTATTTTGAAGAAATAAGGACTCAGTTTGTTTAAACTTATTTATTGAAATAAGTGTTTATTTTAATAAAATAAGCAGTTTTTTATTTTTTTAGTGTGTTTAACTAAACTGTTTCTGCTTAAAAAAAATAATTTTATGTTTATTTTAAGAAGTAAATCTTATCTGTTTCTTAAAAAATCGCTTATAAAAAAAGCACTTATTTTAAAGTTGTTATTTTTAAGTTTAAACAAAGTCACCCAATAACTTATTCTTACTAATAGAAATTTTTGAAAAATAAGCGACTGTTATCTAAATTTAAGTATTACAAACATTCATTAAATCAGTTCAAACATTGACAACATAATCCAGAAAAATTAGCAACAAGCTCAGAGAACCTTCAGTCTCTCTATGGGAACAAAATAAGAAAGGATAGAAAATGAAATGAGTAAGCAATGATAATTTTCTCACGTCATACAAATGAGGGGGGTGAATAGGAAGAATTGAATAAAAACATTTTACAATTACAAATTTACTCCCAACTTTTTTGATTGGGACAATACTTTGGGAAAGACAACTTTGTAATTTAGAAATTCAACAAGCTAATACCCCTACACTTCCTCTCCATTTTTAGTTAAAAGATTAGTCTTGATGAAAACGGAACTCTGGTGCAAAATGAATATTTTAGGTCCCAATGAAGACTACAAACAGATTTTAACTGAATAATTTCATATTAAGATTAAAAAAAACATGCAGCATCTTACGGATTGAAAAGATTTCAAATTGATTAGAAAACCAAGATCAGTATTACCTGTATTAGTTGCTGTGCTGTTTGGACTTGAGAAGCAGTTCCACTGATTTCAACTGTCATCTCCCCAGGAACACCTCTTGCTTCTTGTATGGTAACAGTAGCCCCACTAGCTCGTCTGATGTAGCTTATACTTGCTCCAGCTGTTCCAATAACAGCATCAGCATAAGATAGAGGAATTTGCATTTGCTGCGTGATCTGCCACAATAGCAATAAAATCCATCTTTATGATTAAAAAAAGGTAATAAAATTTATAAAGAGCAGGAAATCAGGTCCATATAAGTATATATTGCATCACCTCCAATCCTAAATGTTAATACAAAGCTAGTCAAGAGTGCAAGCCTGCATCCACACTTCCATTTAAACTCAAGCTTAAATTATTAATCAAGCAGGACACCTCATCTAATCTCAACAAGAGAAGATGACATTCCCAAGATATTTCATATACTTTGTTTAAATATTTAAGCTAAACATCCAAGTATTTGTCTGTGCTTTCATCGCCTTCTGCTATTTTAATTCTAACCTGAAAAGAAATGCTACTTATCAATTTATATGGAAATTTTGTGACTAGCTTGCTAGGTTTCCCGAAGTTACAGAACGAGATTGAAGAAGCAGCACATCAACAAGTCCCTTCACGAAACCACAGAAATACAAAGCCACAAATTCTAAGAACAAGTACAGCATTCTGTTGGGGATTATTACAAAACAATTTTGCAAATAAGAACAAGTACCTGTGTGACTATGGAAGGTGCAGATTGAGTATTTGAAGATGCATGAACACCTATTGAAGCATCTCTTCCATAAGCAGATATACCTTGATGGGGCTGTCTGTCCACTGGAGGAGGCATTTCAGCTGATGGATAATAACTATCAAGTTGTCGTGGAGGTGGCATGTATTGAGAAGGAGGTCCAAAACCAGGACCTCCACCAACATTTGGAGGAAGACCCTGAGGTGGTCCCCAAGATTGGTGGGGTGGCATGTGCTCTGCATGGTGGGGATTGGCTGTTTGCATCTGGAGAAATAGTAATTTAGGACTTGTTTGTTTAAATTTTTTTGAAAAGTGTTTTTAAGAATGTATTATAAAAGAAGAAAAAAATTTAGATATTTTATGGAAAATATAAGCTATATTTTGCTTGGTAACAATTATGAAAAGTACTTTTTATTATAAAAAGTAGTTATAATTATAGCTTTTGTTCAGAAGCTACTCCAAATAGTAAAAATAAAGATTTTATTTTCAAAAGTTTAAACAAACGCTTTTCAAAATAAAACTATTTCTCCTGAAAAAAAGCTGAAACAAATGGGCTCCCACAAGCATTTATCAGCTTATTCCTTATTATGAAGATAGGTTCTTCACAAGTTAAAGATGAAATCACACTTACATTCATTTCAAAAATTGGAATTACACCGCGATCAACTAAAAACTTCCTTAGGTGGGAGGCAATTAACTCTAATGCCTTATGCACTCCAGCGGGATCCCCAACTACTTCAACCACCCTGTCATCTTGAAGGGCAAAAATAGGGAGGTCTTCTGCAGAAGAGAAAGCCACACAGATGGTTAGCAACTACACAATGTCAAACAGCCCACCAATGGACCAAAATGCAAAGATTGGAAAAAAGCTTCAAATTTTGAGTAATACTATATTTGAAAGAATAAATCAGAACATTAAAAGTAATAGATATTGTTTTCTCCACAGTTCATTCATACCACTCCCTTAAATTGTATCCTGCAACAGTTTCCAGTTAAAAAAGGATACACAAGGAAGATTCCAGGATGCTTCAAAACTAATTAGATTGTAGCGATCTACAGATCTAGAATAGAATGTCAAAACTGAGATCAAGATTATTTTCCTGACAACTGAATCAGTAAATGAATGATTCCATTATTTTCTAACTAGTCATTTATTAGTGATAGGAGTTAGAGATGCATATCTGACTGCTTTTGTGATATCAATAACATAAAAATTGATAAATCCAACACTGGCAAGAAAGTTATGACACTAGTGAATGGCTTAAAAGCATGTCCAAGATGATGCTCTATTACAGCTGTAGTAGACAGTGCATAAAGCTCATCCTTACCTCAAATCAAAATCATGGTGTCAAAATTTAATAAAAATAAAATTTTTAATAAAAATAAAAACCACAATGAAATCCATGGAAATACAGAATTCTAAAATAATGAAAAAAGATAATAATGGAACAACTGGATGAGAAAATGTTATAGGAAATACTAGCAAGAACCTGCTCCAAGAACTCTAACAATACAATTGGATGCTTCTTGGATAGATTTTACAGTTCCTCCTTGCTTCCCAATCAAACTTCCTGCTTGTGAGGCTGGCACTAGAAGTTTTGTAGAAACCTTCCCGGCCACACCTGAAGGAGCATGGGTAAAATCACTCTCTAAACCATCAATAATCCGTTTATGAATCCTTAATAAGCCATCCACAGCAGGAGGAACAGAGGAACCAGGTTCCTCTTTAGCTGATATCATTACCTAATCAAAATGAACAAATAACGGCATCAGCCTATCCTTGTCCTTAGCATTTGCTACAATGTCTAGGAATAACAAGAATATAGGATGGCAAAATAAACAATAAAAAATTAACCCACAATAACACAGCAACAAAAGCATTATTTACCATGCATATTACATGCCACCTACAATGTCAAGCTCAGCAAGAAAGCAAACAAGCAAGCAATTTTGAATATTACAAAATGTAATAACTTAGAAGACTCATCAAAAGAAGCCAATCCTCCTTCTGGGATATTTTCTTCCTCAATTAATCCCTATAATGTCCTCACCTGTCAACAAAATGCCAGAAGAAATCCTTTACCATCAGATGATCTTTCTACCAGTCCCACACAGCTCATTATGTTCAAGACCTTATCTTGATAACTCTTGCTCCTAATTAATCTACATTAACAACCTCATCTGATAGTATAATGGCAATAATAGTCTTATACAACTGAGATTGGCTCTACGTGGATCACATAACACTATTAGGCTCAGTTAAAACCCAAATTCTCAAGGATATAGTTCACCATGAGATCCTTTTAAATAATTTAACCTCATCTGATAGTAATATCCGTAAATTAAAATGTTGAACAACTTTTGGTTTAAGTATCAGCCATGGCAGCACATTGTTCATTATTAGCAACGGGGTATCATAATATTGCAAAGTTTGGTTTTCGAGATGGATAGATGGAACATGATTCTTATGAGATCTTAATGAGCATCTTCCATAAAGAATAAATGACACATGAAGAAATCTAATGAATAATTTAAAGATTGTGCAGCCTTAACTCTTCACCTGATCAAGAAACCCCTTTCCTTTCTCTGTCCTTTTACCAATATATACAATAAGTCTGCACCTTATGTATCTTTTCCTGGCCCTCAGCCCTTTTTTCTTACTTGAGTAGTGAACCATAAGTATATCACCTTAAATTTCTCTTCCCATCCCCCCTCTACTAATATATGCAATAACTCCAAAAGTTACATATACCACAAGAAATGCTCCTTACTACTTGTATTCAACCAACTAAAACAGGCTAAGAATTGACTGCAAAAATGGAAGTCTCAAACTGGAACATAATAATTCTAATTGGCCAATAATATATGACATGTCACAAGATATAAGATGCATGTCACAGTAAGTTTCTTCTAACTCCTTAATGATTGAATCGCAGTTTACAAGACTAGACTACAAGAGTGCATTTAGCTAATGATAGAACAGTATGGCCAATATTATCTAGTAAAAGAACTACTATGATAACATATAAATCATTAACACCTAGAAAAGCTCCATTTGTTAAAAGTTAAGTCGATTGATAGACTTGGGTAGTGTTTGTATCCTTTTTTTCCAATAACATGTATGACAATAAAATACTTCAGTTTTGAATTTTGATACTTAAGTTAACGGTTTAAGTATACTATTAGATCTGGTTATAAGCTTCTTTTCATTGCTTGCAATCTGCGGCAAGACATCAATCATCCAGGTTTTGAATTTACCAGATGGAATGCAGAGCTTCATGGTACTTTGGAACATAATGTCTACATGTTAACATGCTTTTCAGCACTTTGCAACGCTCAATGCTGATCCCTGTATCTGGAACTTTGGTTCTTCAATATTGAGACCTAATTGATGATTGAGTCGTTGCCTTTAAAATTGGAACATTGAACCTGCACAGATTCATTTTCCGTTAGAATTAAATTCATATTCTGTGGATTCTTGCCATCACTCTTCATTTTCGAATTAGCTTCATCTTCTTCAACTTAGTTTTTCTTCTTTTTTTCTTTTTATTGTAGCACATGATTAAGGTCACACTTTAGAGTTTAGACCATGAACAAGTTATATTTTTATTGTTGTAATACTTTGATTTAAATTTCTGGGTACAACATGAGGACATTGGAAATGTCATGAAAGGTAGCTGAAGGAAAGACAGCCACAATCTATTCTCCTTCATAATACCATCACAGACTCAATTCCACAGGATAATTAGCACCACTACAATTACTTACTCTGAAGTGGTTCCCGAAACATTAACTCCAGTTCTTCAAGAGGATTTAAACATCCAATATGCAAAGAAACTTTGACCCTCCCAATATTTTCTAATCTAAATACTAGTTCCCGAAACATAACTTCCAGTTCTTCACAAGGATTTAAACCTCTGGTCCTATGTATAAGAAACAATTACCTAATTCATCAAGACCAATAAAAGTAGTTAGATTAGTTAGTTTGTCATAAATTTTAATTTTATTCCAAGGCTACCCATGACATTAAATAATAAGATATGATTATTTTTCCATAGATAATTTTTCAACCAATGAGTTTGCCTTGTTTTGTTGATAGTTCAATAAATGCACCCACTTTCACAGGAAAAAGAGAGTAATCATTAATAGACGTTATAGACCTCACAATTAATTAGAGATAAAAAAGGAAATTTAGCAATAAAGTAGTCATATGTTTCTTACAATTATGACCAAGAAAATGTTGTCTTTTATTTCTTATATATAGGACCGGAGGTAGTATTTATAAGCAGTTTGAACACAGACTAGCAGAAAATAACTCAATGCAAAAGTATTAGGTAAATATCTACCACATTAGCCCTAAAAAGGAGACATACATCAGTTCATACAGTTTCTATTCATTTACAGTGTCTTATCCAATAATGGTAAAACTAGAGATAAAACATATAACTAAATTCCATCACCATGAAACTCCAAAAAAACCAGATATCACCAACATCATTATACTACTACAATCACCAGAAAGCTCGACAGCTCGACTGATTTTAAAATTATAATAAAACTTAAATAGATTAGAAAGAGAGAAAAAACTACAGAGGCAGAAGAGCATGGTAAGGATTCTATTCTAGATCAATACTAATCCAATACTTCCTCCGTTCCTATGTATAAGACACAATTACCTAATTTATCAAGATTAAGGAAACTGATTAATTTAGTTGATAACAATAAATTTGTCTTGAATTTATAATTTTTTCCAAAAATGTCCTTGTCATTAATACTTCTCTATGGTGACCAATATATTCTCTTTCTTCTTTTAATGGGGGTATTTGTAGTCTAAAAACAATTAATGCAAGGGATATTATAGATTGAGTCTTATAAAAAGTAACAAGCATCATTTTAAACTTGGGTCTTGTGAATAGGAATGGAGGGAGTGTCAATTATGAAGCGGCTGAACCACAACAACATCAAACCGTATTCCCCCAAACAAAAGAAAAGTAGAATAAAATTGCAATTAACTGGTGAAGCTAGAGCGAGAGTGAGAAACTTACAGCCCTTTGCACAGTTCCCGGAGGACCATCAAGAATTTTAACTCGAGCTCGTGTCTCCTCGACAATTTTCTTGATGAACTCTCCTTTGCGTCCAATGATACCCCCAACCTTCTGCGCAGGAACTAACATCCGAAACACACTCTCCCCGGGCCACCCCGGCCACTTCTTCTCCGCAACAACCGCCTCTTCACCACCGTGCACTTCCGCCTCAATCTCAATCGTTTCCTCCGCCTCATGCTCACCGCCCGTGTTCTGGTCCATTTCAGCCATCGAGCTTTCACTGCAAAAAAAAAAAAAATGACATGACATGACATATAAGTAACTGCAGTAGCAGGAGGAAGGATTCAAATAAACTGGATCTAGAGGGGGAAGACACTAATCGCCAAGACAAACAAATAATGAATCACTGAACAAGTGAGTGTAGTGTGTAAAATTACCTTGATTGGGACGAGGACGTGGTACAGTTACGAATCTAGGGTTTTGGGTTGCGCAGAAAGAAGAAAGGAAGAATGGAAGGCGAGCAGTACTATTATTATATAGTATATGTATATCTGAATCTGGTATGTGTCATCGCCCAACCACTCAACTAACATCAAGTCTTTTACTACTACATTTCACATCTACTTTAAAAAATAACTATTAAATATTTTTATCATTCTAATTCAATTAAAATACTTTTATTTTAAATACTTTTCTATTTTTTCCTTTAATCATCCCCTTCAAATCCTAAGAAAAATTAACTTCAATTAAATCATATGTAGAATAGCGGGGTAAGAAAATAAATTCCTTAATAATTATGCTTTCAGAATTAACAAGTTATTTAATTAAAAATATAAGCTTGGGAATATAATACTTTAATTTTATGCTTGGTTCAAGCTCAAAAAATATTTTTAATTAGACATTTTTTATTTTTAAAAGATAATTTTTTTTTCATATTTTGTTTGATTTTTAATCCAGAGACCAGAGGTGGATAGGTACCTTCTTATGATATGAGGATAACAGTGTGTACTTTAAATTTCAGATTCCCGTCATCTTAATTTTAAAATATTATACCTCCTTCTGGTTAATAAAACATAAAGCGAGAGGAGTTCTAGAATTTCCATATATATGGAGTATATGCCAGTGATGTGAACTCTACTAAAACGTCACAGGATGCAGGTAGTTTGGTTGAGGAAGCCTGGTAGTCAGTTTGAATACGTGTGAAGGTGTTATATCACATTTTTTTTTTATGAAAAATAAAATTCAAGTTACACACAACTATGATTGGAGTAATATTTTGAATTTTCACAATTAATCATGTGGTGATTCTAATTGTAATATATAGGATTTGTTGAAGTGAAGTACAATTTTATATAACTTGCGAGAAGAATAAATCTCTACAGAAATTCCATCAATAATGAAAATATGGAACGAGTAACATCACATAAGAATCATATATGTGTAGGAATACAGTTTAAAGTGACACAATATTGGAAAAATGGGAATCTATCTAGCTACATGTTTGACCACTAAGTGGAGTCTTATCATTGTAACTTGATAACAATTTTTCTTGATCGATGGTATTCAACGAAACAATCATCTAATCTATCCATTTATATATGTACGACGTCTTTGAATGCAAACAACACAAGAGAATGTTTGAGTATGGGATGTTAACCAGTACATTGAGATCACAGATCACAGATCACCCTGACTCTATATTTGTCATTTCTTCTCATGATTGTCATCGTCAGCTGCAACTACTTCTGATTCAGTGTTTGCAACAGCCGTCAGACTGTCAAACTTCTCAGTTTTCTCCAGAACAATTTCAATCTACAAAATCATGAAAAAAAAAGTTATCAATTACCATAACATAGATAAATTTTTTCCATATAATAGGACCAAATTAACACGTAAAATCCACTTGGAACCCACCTTAGCCTTTTGAACCAGGCGACCTTTGGTCTCATCCTTCATTGTAACTGAAGATGTCGAAACTTCTATTCCATCCCATAATATTGATTAGGAAAATAACCACAATTAACCATATTGTAAATGAGACATTCAAGAAGAAATCTTACTCTTCTCAATAGCAAGTCCATTGTTCTTCAAAATCTCCGCAATTGTAACAACTGTGGTTATACCTGTACGCATGATATGAAGTAAATAGCATTAAAAATGCCCATTTTTATATTTATAATAACTTTTCTGCAATTCATACACTGAAGAAGGATTGGTTTTTTGTTCAAAGACAAATCAATGAAAATACAAGTTTCAGAGAAAAAGTACCCATTCCAAGAGCAGAAAGCACAACCTCATTGCGCTGTTGTATGTACCTCTATAAAAGCAGAAACCATTTTAGTTTTATACTCATACGATCCATCTATGGGATAATTTAATAAGGTTGGTTTGATAGTTAAAAGAGAAAAAGGGAAGGGATAGATCATCGACTCATGAATTCGAATCATTCTCATTAATAAATTAATAATTAAAAATAAAAAAGCCTTTGAGAAATGTGTGAGCCATTGAGATTAATGATAAATTATCCGATTCAGAAATCCAAACAACAAATTCAGTGACTGCATAAAGAATGTTGTTGCTTTCAAATATAACCCTTTTTTTTTTCTTTTCTAATTAACTCTTTTGACCGCATCTACAACGTTTCCTTTAATAATATCATAGTCTTGGTTGCAGATCTAGGCAATGAGAACATTTAAGAAACCACTTTTTTCCAAGAAAATAAATGTAACTAACTTGTATCATACACTTTCAAATAATAAAAATGAAAGAAATTTCAATGGATTAGGAATTAACTAATTACGTACAATGACCAAAAACGAAAAAAAAATTAAAAAAAAATCAAAGAACACATTTACCTTGGCAAGATTGACGTAAAAGAAAAGGGGTTTCTTGGTGTTAGAAACCTGAATTTTGTTCTTCTTGGGGGATTCGACTCCATGGTTAGTGTTTTGATTTTGAGGTACGGAGACAGCAACCGTGGTGGGCATTGTGATTACTCAATATTGTATGTATGAAGGTAAAATAGAAGAATTGGGTTGAATCAGCAAGAATGATATAGAAAAAGAAGAGAACACGTGGCAGCGTTTGTTAGGAGGAAAGAGAAAAAAACTCTTCATGGTCGTTATTTTTTTGCCTTCATTGCAAACTCTTTAATGGGCTATGCCCTGCGTGGGCTAACAGGCCTTGAAGGCTTCATTGCTTCTACTTTGTTTGGCTTCTCATCTATATAAAGTTTTCTATGTTAAGCTTAAGAAATTTATGAAAAATTAACCTTTTATAATCCCCTAACATGTGTTTAAATTTTCCATTTCGAAAAAAAAACACGTGTTTAAATTTTAAATTATAGACAAGGAACAAACACTTTCACCATATCATCCAATATTTTTATGTGTTTAATTTGTTAAATCTTAAAATGTCAATTCTATTATAACCTTTTAATTAGTAGAAGTTTGTGATCTTCCTTTCTTGACTTTGCAAGGAGGCGTGTCTTCCGCCTAATCCTTTTTTTTTTTTTAATATTTATAGAAGGGATGGGTTATACAATCGTTGTGAGAAAATTGAGAACCTGTTTAGTTTAGAATCTTTTGTTTTTATAACTGTATAAAAGTGTTCTATTTCTTACTTCTAAACATTTGCATCAGAAAATGGTAAAAATGTTTTTTGTGGTCATTAATTTTTATTACATCAATTCTATATGAGAATTTGGACACTGAAAAGAAATAAAAATAAATAAATAGCATTATGATAATTAGTAACAACAACAAAAATATTATCTTAAACCAAACAAGTTATATTTTTTTTTTCTCATTGTTCTAGCATATAAAAAGTGATCATATCATTCGAACTAAACAAAATTACAAAAAGGAATTAGATGTTATCCTAGATCTTTTTTATAAGAAGAAATGGCATCACATATGACATGTCTAATAATATGAATGATTGGAGGACGAATGTTGCACGTGTTACAAATGTTTTGTTACTTTTCCTGATTGCGTGTGCAAGGTCGTAGCTAAAACAAGGGACCATTTATGCAATTGCGTCAATGTATATAATGTGCACTTTTCTTTTCTTTCCCTAAATTAAAGATACATACAATGAAAAGAAAGGGAATGAATCAATTGTCTCTTATGGTGCTATTGACTCTTAACTTTACAAAACAGGCGTTCATATGCAACGATAGCAAAACAAGGTCCCAACATTATAGTTGTGATAATCTTTTTCATAACTTTACTTGGCGTATATTCGTGGTGGTCCAGACACATAATAATAAAATCAGTCACGGGGTCTCCATCTCAAAGGAAAGTTGCATTCTCTAAATTAACGTAGCTTTACCAACTCAATTTGTTAGTTCCAATGCTACTGGATTCAATACTCTTAAAATAAGATTTTAGATCCAAATGATATCAATGAATATTCCCTATTAATAAAATATTTAAAAAAAAAATTATCGTAGCTTCTCTTTGATTATCACGGTCCCTTCAACATAAAGGCCGAAGTAGAGTTTATTTTCTTTGCGTGCGGAAGTGTAGGCCCAAATTCATTTCATTCGTTGAAATGCTCTATTCCGTGGAGCCATACAAATGATACACCCATTTAGCTTTTTTTGAATTATTTTTAGTCCTTTTCTTTATGATAATCCAAATAAACCCACAAAGCCATTTTCATTATTAGTCCTTTTCTGTGTGATAATCCAAATAAACTCATAAAGCCTTTTTGAATTATCAGTCCTTTTCTTTGTGGTAATCCATTATGAAGTGTGCAAGCAGAGCATTCACACCCGCAATCCCAATTATAGAATTGAACACAAAATAACTAAGAAAAAAAAGAGAGGATAAAGTGTTGCATATTTTGATTGAATATTTCAAAAATTTCACGTTTCTAATTAATTAATTAATTTAGAAAAATATTTTTAAATTAATTCAGTGCTTGTTAAAATCAGATAAGTTACTTTGATTTGGTAACTTTTATTTAATCTCAAGCTGTTTTTTCTCCCTGCATCTTTCTCTTTCTTCTTTCTCTCCATAAAATCTTGAGTTCACATCAAAAAGAAGTTTTGCTACTTCTATTGTACAATCATTATTAGAACGAGCCTATTGATTCATGAGGAACTTCTGCATAACTCAAATTCTTAAAAATAATATGAATTTGTACGGCTCAAACTAGTTTTGTTAATAATCAATTGAGTTCTATAAATCAAGAAACAAGTTGTGATTCATGATCATAGACTGCAACATTAACATAGAGAAAAGATGTTATCATTAGTGAACATGCATTATATAATATGGACGCATAAACTGATCAATATATGCTCTCACCTGCTCAAGCTTGGATAAATATAAGCCACGTTTGATTGTTGATGGGAATATGGAATCTTCCCAAACAAAATCATGATTATTTCTGGCAATCTATCAAAATTATGTGTAGTATAAACTCTCAAATTTGATAATATATGATTGGTTTATTACGGGAAGAAAGATGCGGGATCGAATACCTTTTGTTTTTGGAGAAAATTCCAATACCTTTGTGATTGACACTAAATATTGATTTGTTGTTTTAATTGTACGCATTGGTCCGTTTAACGTCTAAATCTATTTCGGCTGAGATATCGAGGGTGTGATTGGTTGGACATTAGCACGGGACCCCAAGTTGATGAAAGTTGACAATGAGTGAAAATCAGAAATGGTAGTTAGGTCTCCATCTTTTCTAAGATTGGCCTTTGCTAAATTTATCATTTTGTCGAGACAATTGACTAATCATTTTATCAGTTAAGCTTCCACGTCTTGTCTTGATAATTACGATTCATTGTATAGACTGTGGAGTTTATATAGAATTATTATGTTTATAAATATGGAATAACCATATACGTGTGTGTATCCCACAGAATAAAGAATGAAAATTTTTTAAAAGTCCAAACTTATCGTGAGAACAAACTGGACGAATGAACATTTGTGGGGACCATAGATTTCGTCATATATACTATATAGTCGGTGCACGATTATAAAAAAATGAAAGTGAACTGCCAAAGATATGTGACCGTAAGTATCGTCTATAATATTGCTGAATATGTGACCAGTGAAATAACGAGTCCGTTTTTATAAATTTATTAACATTAAATTGGTGTTTGGATAGGAGAACAACAACTAATTCATTAGCTAATATATTTCCGAAAAGTCAAAAACTAAGACATAAGGATTCATTAAAAAAAAAAATCAGATGATCTAATATTCCGCCAATTAATAAACCAGTGATTATCAAGATTCACTCAGCAACATACACTCTGAATTTAAAAGAAAAAGTTGAAAAACATCTCTATTATTTAAAGAAAATCAAATATTCAATTCTTTAAACGATAAACAGGATTCTATGCGAATCAGATTAAAGCAGATTTGAAAAAATCAATCACCTAATCCAATTAAAAAATCTGGGATTGAGTTGGGTTGAATAGGATTCTAATAATTTTATTGTCGAACTTAATCCAACTTAACTTTATCATGATTGGATTGAGACAGATTGGATCAATGGAGTCATGAAAATTTAAAATTAAAAATTTTAGAAGAGATTTTTTAAAATATTTTTCTTTAAAATGTACAATATAATTACATATAATATGCATATTTTTTACATAAAAGAAATTTCAAATTTTCATTATTTTTATTTTTGTATTTTATTATAGGTTAAATTATAATGTAGGTTTCTCTAGTTTTTAAATCTATTATTTTGGTCATTTTAATTTTTAATTGTAACATTTGGCCTCCTAATTTTATAAATTAACAATTTTGGTTTCCTAGCAAATTATTAACTAATAATTATGATTAGTGGGGTTATTAAATTAATTATAAATTAAATAAAAATTGTTAATCATCGTTCAAAAACTTTAATAAAAGATTATAAACCTTAATGTGGTGTTGTTGTCAGTGGACTCGCATGCAACGATAAAGGAGAAACACAGTGTCATGAAAAATTAGAGTCAATAATTTTTTATTAAAGTTTTTAAATAACTTAATAATTCTATTAATTGGAATTATTTGTTAATAATCTATTAAGAAGACCAAAATCATTAATTTATAAAATTGGGAAATCAAATGTTACAATTGAAAATCAGGAGGATCAAAATCATGAATTTGAAAAATTGAAGGAACCAAAATTATAATTTAGCCTTTGCTATATTCTTATTAGTATTTTTTTATTTTATTATTATTATATGATCGGGTCAGGTTGAGTCATGGATTGAGAATTCACAAAATATTGTCCAACTCAAATATAATTAAGTCAGTATTGGATCAAATTAGGTCTGACCCAAATACTTAGATTGTGTTAAGTCAAAGGTCAATCCGAATCTATAAACACTCTTAATAATAAATATAAAAAAGTTTAATTTTAAATAATTTTGATTTTATAAAATTAACTTGGATTGAAAAATGAATTTGAATGCAATGATATAATGTTTAACCGTTTTTACCTCAAACACAAGTCTTGAAATAAATTTTAAAATAAAATTATTAACTCAACGCAAAAAGTTATATTAGTCAAGCATACTTTTAATTAAAAGAAAACTTAATTCTAAAAAATAACAACAAAATGTGATTATTTTGTACAAAATCACATATAAAACTTTTAAAAACAAGCTTGAACGTCTTCCTAAACATGCTTATAGGCTCTCCACAAAATTACTCTTGAAATTATTTAAATTTGTATTTTCGTTCCATCAACGATCTATTCTGTGTGTGTGTGTTTCAGGTTGCATGAATGTATAACTTATTCAAGAGAGGGGGGAGTGTCGGTTGAGGTAGAAAAATGATTTGATAGTTAAAGTGTTGTTAGTACTTTTATATATAAATTAAAGTGATCAATTAGAATAATAAAGCCTACATTGTCATTCCTTCACGTAACCATGAACAATAAATAAAAAAAATGATGCTGTCGACAAGGACGGTTAATGAACCATACAAGAATTAGGGGGTTGAAAGCACACGACCCCATAGCTAGCCTTTTAAAACAAGAAAATTAAATAGATGTATATGCAATCCAAACTCCACCTATATATGCTGGGCATTTCCCGTGCCTAGGTTCCACTCATGTGTTTAGTCACTTGTTTCATTTTTCATTCCTTTTGACATACACAAAGTTAACAATTAAGAGAGAGAAAATAATATCATTTAAACGGAAGATAATTTTTTAATATGTCCATATCTAAATTTAATTAATAAATAAAAGATAGGTGATTTGGCCACATTTCTAATATTTTCTCTTTAGTTCCCCACTCTCATAATTACCACCACATATAACCTATAAATTCGTTGTTACACTATTGTTTTGTTGACGGGGAAAGAAAAAAGAAGGGGAATTAATATCCTAAAGTGACTAGCAAAATTAAGGTTATAGCTAGTCCTATAGGGACACAGGAGGTCCCCATTTTATGATAAAAAAAATAAGCAAAATGAACCATGGCCGAATTCTCCTGTACGACTTTGACTGTTTTATTTAGGACTTTCCTTGTTATCTCTGTCTAAATTATAATGATAACAGCATCAAGATATGTCTTAAATCAATAAATTAATCCAGGTTAATAGTTATAGATTGACACTTCTTGAGGAAGGGATGCTAAAGATCAAAGACCAAAAGGTTTGTTTATTGATTAGAAAAACTAAATTGTCAATAGTAAGATATTAACATTAATATAATTGAATGATTGTATGGTACTACTATTGTACTGAGACAGCGTGTTAGAGTGGATGTTTAATTAAATGCGAAGGCTAACTTTTCTAAACGAACGGTTCAATCTTTTTGACTTTGCAAAAAGGCATGAAAAAGGGAGAAACTGGGAGATTAAATCAGGATTTATGATTTTTCTCTAAGTATAGTTTTGTGCTAAACTTATTAATTTTTCTTATAAAAAAATTGACATTCGTTTTTGTTTTAGATTTACATTTAATTTAATTTATTTTCGTGTTTAAAAAATATTTTAATAAATATAATATATAGACAGATGGATAAATAAACTATAAGAGTTCATTGGTGCTTTGCATTGTCGTAGAAAAAAAGTAAGAGAGTACAGTGAAAACAAAATGAGCAGGCACACTTGAAAAAAAAAACAGTCTGCATTGTTGGAATTCTTAATCCAACGTTTGATTTTATATGTGAATAGTTATGTATATGGATTGTCACTTGACGTTAAGCTCAATTAAAAGTGTTATAGTAACGTTTGAGTAATTTGAACTTTAATGTATTTGATAAAATTTAGGTCTTTAATGTGTAAAAACTAAAAGGTAATTCTATTTTTGGGTTGGACCAGAATAGAAATATCCAAAGATGATCCTATGGTTTGTCCATTAAATAAGTTACGGTCCACATGTGATAGGTATCGTTCTTATCTTTTTTAAAATTGAGACAGAGAGATAATTAAAGAATTTTCTTAAGGAAATACATAATCTAAAAGACAAACCGCATTACTATAAAGGATCATCATGAATTTAAGTATACTTTTAGTTAATTTTTTAATGATTAACAGAAGTTGCAGAATACGATAAAGTAATGTTGAAAACCATGATAATTATTCATCATTCTTAGTAGATTAATTTAAATAAACATAGAATAAAGTGAATTGTATTTATTTTTTTATGAGATGTGAGTTTTTTTTTAAAAATTAGATAACAGAGTAACAGGATTTCAATACTGTTCATAATATTTTATCTTATTTTGACATTTTATTTGACTTATTTGACTATATTAATAATTATGGATTTTAACACTTTATGAGAAGAACTAAAACCAATGATAGACAAAAGGTGAAACACAATTAAAATTGGTTTAAAAAATTGTTGAGCGACTAAGAATGATAAATCTTTTTGCTAAGGAATTAAAATTATTAAAAAACTATTGAGGACTAAAGTTAAATTTTATAAAAAGATGAAGATTAGGAATATATGATTGTAATTATTAATGTGATTACAGACATAACTATATGTCATGTTATCACTTAATTTATTATTTCATTTATGATTACAAACAGAAAACTCCACAAGAAGGAATAAAATATTTTTATTTTTTTAGTAATAATATTAAGAGTTTATCATTATTAATTTGAGGATTTTATTATTTTGTGTCTTTATTAGGCACACTAAGAAACTGATATAATTACTATTAAAAACAAAAAAAAATATATTTTAAGTAATTAATATGAATAATAATATTTTAAACATATTATTTATAGTTATTAATGAAACCTTTGATTTAATAATATAAAGTTATGTTACTTATCTATAATATCTTTATCCGGATTCAAATACAATGCACACGACACTATATTTAGACAAATTTAATGTAATATATTAAAAGTTTGTTAACTTTTATTGAAATTATTTTAAAAATAGAAATTGTTAAACTTTTTTCTATAAACAAACATTATGTGATATATTCATTATATTGGGTGAATAAGTAGTAGTTAGAATTGGTTTAAAAAAAAAAGGTGTCTATTATAAAGTTTGGTACGGATATATGAGCTTAGCCCTTAAGAATGGGGTCATGCAACTTCCACACAGGACCCTACACGTGTGTGGTGTTTGTCCCTTGTCTCACATTTTCTCCACCTTATTATGGAATGGATTGAAAATTGGGGCCGAGGGTTGTTTTCCATTTGACTCCAACGTCACATTGTTGAAATCTGACTCTCATTTTAACACCCGGTTAAAAAATTAAAGAGTGAAATGCCTCTATATATAACCAACCAAGGAACACTCATAATCGGAAAAGAAAAGGAATAATTATACATAAATTTTGGATTTCGCACGTAGCTAGCTACAGAAGACAAAGGAGCCTTGAGTCTCGAGATCTTGTCAGATCGGAACGCAACCGCAACTGCCACCGAGATTGCTTTGTGGTGCGTTTCTTTCTTCCTCACTTTTCTCATACCTCTGCAATGTGCCTCTTTTGTTTTCCTATTTCGGAGATCTATTTCGATGCTTATGTCATGTTCATAGTGTTCCTGCTTTTCTTAGTTAATCGAAGCTAAGCCGAACCTAAGCGTTGTCTTAATGGACTTTTTTTTGGTTTATTTCTATTTCCATTTAAATAGATTTTGTGTATATTTTTCGTCCTTGGACCACGTTGGAATTGCCTTTTTTTTTTTCCCGGGTCTTAGTTAAAATTTGCATGCGTTTTTCCGAATGACTCTGCTGTTATTCCCGGAATAATACCTTCAAATGCCTCTCTTAACCGCTTTTCTCCGGTGACAAGTCAAAACACATTCAGAATCGTTTTTTTTTTCTTCAAAAAATTGATAAACAAAAAGGTTTCGGAGTGCTTGTTAAAATGGCCAAAATCACATAAAGGATATACTCATATGAAGAGTTTCTGCTAGAAAAACATTTTTTTTGTTTTCAGACAGGGTGTTGTGCGCGAGATTAATTCCCTATTGGCGTCAGCTTAGCTTGGGCCACAAGATGCTTTCAGGGTCTCCTATATCTCTTCAAACTTAATTGCAATAAATCATCCTTTTTACTAGCGAATTGTCATCTATCTGATTGTCCAGAAATCGATAGCTAAATTTTTATTTAATTTTTAATTCTTTTTGCATTGCAACTTATTTCATATATATACCTCCATCGTATGTTTTTTTTTTTTTTTGCCTTTTTTTCTTATTTTTATTTGAAATACCTTTGTTCCCCTTTTTTGCTTTTTTAGATCTGTTGTTTTGTATTTTTATATTTGTATCTTTCTTTCCTTTTTATTTTTATTTTTATTGCCATCTTTCTTGGTTTGGGGTAGCAAATATTAGCGAACTAGTTTTTGGCACCGTAGAGATTCAGGGATAGGTGTGTGTAAGGAGCATATTAAGTTAGAACAACATGAGAGGCGAGAAGAGCTACTCTTGATCATTTGACCTTACATATATAGTTAGTTATATTTAAGCAGGATGGAATGATCGAGATTAGCACTTTTCATGCCGTCGCCTAATACGCTCTATATATCCAAGACTTACTCCTAAAGTAAGTGGACTCTCCCCGTGAAGAAAGAATTTGATTTGTTACACGTGATATAGTTTGTCTTGACCCTTGAGCTCTGGGATATGTAGAGATGCCTCATGTTATTTTCTTCATCTGTTTGCTTTTGTAGACAATAATGTATATCATGTTTTAGGGGCTAGTAGAAGAGATCTGCTCCTGTAGCCAGAGAATGTTTATATATCACAATCTTCTAATCTATTCTTGTTCTGATAGACATATTTAAATTTATTCTTTGCATGTCAAAGGCATATATTTTCTTCATCAACATAAGCTACCTATTCAAAATGTTTTGTTACTTACCCTGCAACTTATACCGTGCAGTGTTATGGGAAGGGAAGTTACTGGCATACAGGTTATGGAAAAGAAGCCAAATGGTGCCATAGCGGCTTCAAATGGCAGTTTAAGTGATAGAATGCGTGTTTCTCCCAAAATTGCAGCAATGGTTCAAGCAATGGATCATGAGATAAAGGAATCTGCTGAAGCTAATTCGTTTGAGAAACATCACGAGAGGAAAGATAGTTTGAGTGCCAAAAACACAAAATTAAATGCTGGCTTGCCAGAAGAGGAGAATGAGAAATCTGATCAGGTTCCAAGCCCCTCTGCTCCACAGCCATCTGATCAGGTTACTGAAAAGCATGTCACCCATGCACAGGCTGTTGATACTGAAGCTGATGCAAGTGGTGTGAACTTATCTCCTAAATCTAACAATATACAGTCGCCTAATTCCTCTAAGAATTCAGAGGTATTGTGTCATCATTTTAAGTTTGGGCAGCTGATATTTTTATGTGAGTACCAAGTCAAGTATGTGAAATGGTCCTAATATATGTTGTGTATGAAAATTGTTACATTGAATTGTTTCCAATTGCACAATAGGAATTGAGGAAGTGTAAGTTTTAAAGAGTAGCAGAACTAGGATCTGCCTTTTGTTTTTAATGCATGGTTATTTGCATGATATATGTTTGTGACCAGAGATTTGTTTTCCCTCTTGCCACTGTTTAAAAAGTTAATTATTGCTGTGAGACTCCTTATAAAACACTAAATTTAAATCACACCTGGTTACTGCTAAAGAGAGAATCGAGAGACTATATTTGACAGGTTGCACTGGGTCAATTTCAAATGCAGTTGGTACCAAAAAATGTTTGCGAAACTCAATACCATACGTCGATACCTAATAAATACATTCTACTTTAATTCAGATCGAATGTCTTAAAAGTTCTTCAACCAAAGACTTAGCAAAACTGGCTACCAATAAAAAGTACTATTTTGTTTTGGAAAATTTTCTCTATTGCTATAAACTCTATGTAAAGGAATTACCTTAACCTGCTTATATGTCTTGTAGGGATGCTTTGCAATTGCATGCATTTCTATTTGTGTGTGAGATAGTGTGTGTGTGTGTGTTTAATGAGATTACTTATATGCAAAATCTTTTCCATTTTCTTTTTCAGCCAAGCTCACCTTTTTCACCAAGGAAGTCCTTGCATCATGATGATAAGAAGCACCATGATGATGAAGATAATTGGTCTGTTGCTTCCTCGTATCCTCAAAACTTAAACATTTTGATTGTTTATTCTGACCAGATCAATTTTTAGGTATATTGGAAAAAAACTTGAAATCTTCCATACTGAATACTACTAAATATCAAAAAGTTCCTTTATGAAATTTAATAAAAAGAACTATTTGGAACTCTCTAAATAGACCCACATTTTACCTATATTAGATGTAATATGGTGCTTATTTTCATTTGTTCTTTAACCATAATTAGTAGCGTTGCATCTGCACGCACTGCCAAATCTAAGGTAACTGTAGGTTCAGCCCCTACTTTTAGATGCTCGGATCGTGCAGAGAAACGGAGGGAGGTAATGTTTTACTAAATATTTAATTCTGCTGTATATTCTGGAGTTGTTTGTTCCTGGTTAGCAACTTTGGTGTTATCAGTTGAATCTATTTTGTGTTTTTTGTTCTTATTGCCACTTTGATTTTTCTATCCAGTTTTATCTGAAGTTAGAGGAGAAACATCGAGCTCTTGAAGAAGAAAAAAACCAGTATGAGGCAAGGAAAAAGGTATAGTGGTCTTTACACCGTCTGCTGCTGGCCCACCCACCCATGTCTGGCTTTTTATTTCACTTTTTTCTTTTCTTTTTGTCTCCCCTCGTTCTTGTAACGTCTAATCACTTTAGCCAAGTTTCATGCCCATGTACATGGGTGACTTGATTTCTGTTTATCATTCCTGATTACCTTTTGCATATTGATTTGATTAAATAACTTGGCTGTTTATATAATAATAACATGTATAGGAAGAGGAAGATGCAGCCATTAAACAGTTGAGAAAGAACCTGGTCGTCAAGGCAAAACCAGTACCAAACTTCTACTATGAGGGGCCACCCCCCAAGACTGAACTCAAGAAGGTACTCTTTTTTCTTTTCCATCTGTCTTTTCCAAGTCTCAGGATGCATATGAATTGCAATTAAGAATCTTAGAGTATGCACGAATAGACCAAACGAGTAATACAATAGGAATGTTAAAATGCATGACAAAATCAGGAATACAAAATTGCCTTGCCATGATCATATCATTTTTAGTTCTTTCCAAATTTGCTAATAGCCATCATTAATCAGTTAGTAAAAATCTTCATTCCCTTTCCTTTGATAGCAGCTGCCACTGACTCGCCCCAAGTCACCAAAACTGTCCCGGAGAAGGAGCTGTGGTGATGCTGCTGGCGTATTTCCAGAAATTTCTTCTCGAGGACGTCACAGTGTTGGCAATAACCCAAAACATGGTAGCCTTGTCCCTCCAAAAAACAAGGACCTGGTCACTGGACGCAACAGCAATGGCACTAGCAAAACCAAAGAACGACCAAAACTGGATAAGGAAACAAAAACAGCTCCTCCTAAAATCACTGAGCAGACAAATGCGGACATATCGGTCCAATCATGAGCTTC